>NC_138866.1:90249016-90849016 GCF_965194805.1 Balaenoptera borealis
CTCTTGGGCCTCATATTTGTAAGCTCACCGCTGAATGTCACTGTGGAACCTGGTTTTTCTTTTTTCTATCCAAATCCACTTTGAGCCTCTCTTGAGATTAGCCACTAAGGTGATAGAAAGAGCAGTGGACCTAGAGACAGATGACCCAGAAGCCTTTTATTAACAGCCTGGCCTCAAGCAGTTCTTTACCACCTCATCTATACGGTGGAGATTCATTCACTAACTCAACCAACACTAAGTAAGAGACCGGGTAACAGACACCACGGTGGGTTACAAAGATAAAGCAGAGAACGGAACAGACCTAACTTCTGTTCTCTTGAAGCTGACATGGAGTTCAATGGAGATAATAATTTCTGTCCTAAACATTTAAGGACCAAAATAGATAAGGTATATTTGCTTTAAAAAGTGCAAGATGCTATAAAAGTGAACAGCTCGTTGCCCAACTCTGTGGTCTGGGATGACTTATCACTGAGAGCTGGGAGTTCCTGATCCCATCCTCACACACAGAAGTTAGTGAAATACCTCCATCAGATCAGCTCCAAAGTACATTTGGGGACACAGAGAGGGGCTAAGAAACCTAGAGGTTCCTGGTGTATGTGACCTGAGCTTCCCACAAGCATATCACACAATTTAAAGAAGAAATTGGAAATGATCTGTTGACCAGTGGGAGGGGCTGCACCACCTCACCCCTGGGTCCAGGGAAGCTAGAGGGCAGCACCTAAAGGCAGTGTTTCCAAGACCACGTGATTGTGAGGAGGGGAAAAAAATGCACCTTCTGCCATTCTATCTGGCATAGAGTCAGAATGCCACATCCACATTCATACGCGCCAGTGGAGACACGTTCCATGTTCAACACATCAGTCGGTTTGTACTACAAAGCCCATTTGTGGTTTGGTGTTATAGATCAGAGGCAGCGATCACAGCTCTCCTGTCTCGGGGTTCAGAGGGAGCACATGCATTTTGTATCCTAGGCAACGCCAGCGCTATAGGAAAAATTGAGAAGTGTGAATCGGGAATTCTGTTACTTTCGGTAAAGAGCCTTTTTCGACCCAGGCGCCAAACTCAGAATCAATAAAATCTAATGACTTAGACGGGCCTTACGGATGGTCGATGTCCTAGCCCAACCCTTCATTTATAGATGAGGAAACTGAAGCCAGAGGAGGTGCGGCCTCTTGGCTGCTAGAGTAGAACCCAGATTGCTCAGTCCCCTGTTATCTCTAGGTGTGTTTGATATGTTTGATGTCTGGGGTGAAATTAGCATCCCCATAAGGAGAGGCGAGAATAAATGTAGATAAGGGTAGCATAACCTTTGAGGCATAGTTATCTCCAGCAATAGCATGGACCACGCAGCCCTTCCTCAAGGTGGAGCCGCGGGCAGCCTTGCACCGGCTTCCTGGCACTCAGCTGATCACGGAACACGATCGCAGGAGCTCAGGGATTGCTCTTCAGGTCACTCACTCAGGCCTCACAGCACCTCTCTGCGAGGAGCTGCTCGTCATCCCCACTTCACAGGCAACTGAAGTACAGAGCAGTTAAGCAGCTTGCCCGAGGCTGCTGAAGTGACCAGGCTTGGTCTCCTCCCTAGGCATTCTGGCTGCAGAGTTCATGTTCGCAATCATCGTACTGCACTGCTCGGCACTCACTCAGGCCCCACCCCAGAGGAGGAAGGGCCCAACTTTTCTCATACCCGCTCGGTGTTGAATAGATTCAGTAAAACTCAGCAGTTGGCATCGATTTACCTAGACTCCCATTTTGCCTCTGTGGACCCAGAGGTTTCAAAAGCTCATAGATGTGATAGATAACGGAGCCCAGACAAAGGGCTACAGGTGAGTCACAGGTGAACTGACTCAGGCCCAGGCTGGGCCCTCGCAGAGCTTTTCCTGGCCATAAAAATTCACTTGGGCCAATTTATTAGTCCAGGTCTGTTGGCTGAACCCTCACCAGGGGACCTCATTTCCATCAGTAGAACAAAATAACATTTTTAGAAGTTGTTTCGAAATGGCTATAAACTAACAGGAAGTTGCAACAATAGCAGGGCCCCATGTACTCTTCACCCAGGAAGTGGATTTTTAAAAACAAGTCAGGACTGAATTCTCTAATGGAATGCAGATGATGGTAGTGCTTTATTGTAGATCCTTCTGAACAATCAGTAATCGTTCTCCACATTTGCCATAGACAAGCAGCTCTTACTGTGTTTTCAAACACAGAGGGCAAATACAAAGGCTATATTTTTGGCAACTGGAAACCATAGTGCTTGGACCAGGAATTTTTGGCTTTACAAATTTTTTTAAAGTCTACTTTGCTTTCTCTGGGTTGTTAAATTTAACCCTTCTGTAAACCCTTGAACAGCTATTTGAAATCATGACATCATCTGGGAACCTCTGGTGAGGTGATTTGCAGAAGATAAAACAGGAAAACATTAGCTTCTTCATGTAGAGCAAACTCCTGTCATTGGCAGGGATGAGAAACATACGTCAATAGACTCTCATGACATCTGGGTTCTGCACCAGCTTTACCACTCTTGGACCTTAAGTCCCTTAACTTATCTCCTCATTCTCTCCTAGGAATAGTAGCAGCAGCCCAACCTCAGTCCTCCCTTGCCTGGGTATTGTTCATGTTCTTTGAAAACCTAAAACAGGCACCATACGGGATACTGAAAGCTATGGCCCCACAGTGGTGGCATCAGACAAGTCAGTAGAAACAGAACAAACATGCTCTACTTCTGTCATCCCAGCCCAGAGGGCAGAACCAGGCATGGACCCAGGCCCTATTAGCCTGAACAGAATGTCTGCGCAGGCCATATGGCAGCCCCAGCAGGTGATCTAGTAGAATAAGCCAATGTTCCAAAGACAGGCTGAGTCCTTTGGCATCTCAATCATCCCTTGGAACCAGGAGCCCTTCCTTTGTCTAGAACGGTGCCTTTCCTCAGGCCAAAGGGGAGCAGCCGAACCTGGCTGGGACCACGCGTGTGGAGGAGATAACACAGGAAAAGCTTTTAATGTCTCTTGTCACTAGTTAGCCTTGAAAGCCCTGCAGTCTTCCCTGAAAAAAGGACACACCGTTGTATTCATTTCTGCCACAGCAACCTGCTTTCTTTCTCTCTCTCTCTTTTTTTTTTCAATTGCAGACGGCTCCTTTATTTTATATTTTCACAAAGCTAGTCCTCCTCTTGATCTCTTAAGAAGTTGATGTGTTTTGTCATCTGCCCAGGTAGCAGATTCTCTCTGCTTAGCTATGGGGCTCATCCATCCTCTCATTAGTTTCTTTTGTTATTTTCACTTTAAATGAAGATTGTTTCTAGGTCAGTTTAGCTTTAAAATGTTACGCGATTTGAGTTAGGATGGACAGGCAAAATCTTGTAGGCAAGGTGTCACTAGAATTACGCTCCCCAGAGCCACGGTTCTGATCAGAGGTCGAATTCTGGGATTCCTGTTCAGATTTGCTTAGAATTTGGCAGAGACAGGTTAGATCCTGTTTTCTGTCCCTTCCTGCTCAATTCCTTTTAAGTGCAGTTCCTTTTTGAATTATTAATATTTGACCAGAAGCATTACTGATGGAGATATTGGTATGCTTTGCTTTAAGAAAACCTAAACTTAAAATGAAAACCTTACATAAGAGCTGCTTTAATTTTCAGAAGACTTCTTTAAATAGCCAGCTTTTCTCATGCATGTAAAATATAATTAAAATAAACAAAACTGACCCAACTTTTAGGAAGACATTGATTATAAAAGCAAGGCATTAATAAAGAACACAACAGCCTTCCATACCCCGCAGTGTGCCCTTCTCTGCCTTCCATGGTGTCAACTGCCACCCTTCTTTCTTTTCTCTTCTATCAGAATCTAGCCCCAAGGAAAGATCTTACAAATGTATTCATACTGATTTCTGGCTTATGTTACGCTCCAGCACTACATACTTTATAACTGGAAAAAAGTCCGTCAGCCAAAGGAAAGAATTTCCCATTGCAGAATCTCCAGCATCAGTCAGCCATTAGGCAGGTTGATTTTTATTTTATTTTTCCTTGTTGGGTAGTGGGGAGTCAACAGACCTCCTTCTCTGCCAGTTCCATACACCCCACTCTTTAATTTCAGGAACAGCTCAGTTTTCCTCTCCTTGTTCTGGGAAAGCTGCAAAATGAGGCGGAATTTCAGTGGGGGGGTGACGGAAATCACTTACTCTTTTGGCCGGTGTTGCCCATGCCTCCCGGATCAAAGAGCAGTTTGTTAGTGATGGGAGGGTGTGAAAGGAGGCATCTCTGGCCATTTGCA
This sequence comes from Balaenoptera borealis, assembly GCF_965194805.1. Lineage (NCBI taxonomy): Eukaryota > Metazoa > Chordata > Mammalia > Artiodactyla > Balaenopteridae > Balaenoptera > Balaenoptera borealis. Next base: position 90,253,282 of record NC_138866.1, read on the forward strand.
AGAACCTCTTAGATTTGGAGCAACTGGAAATGCCTGGGGCGGATGAGGGTTGTGTGCTACTGCTGTCACAGGGAAATGGTAGACCCAAGACTCCAGGTGTTTGGGGCGATGGTGACAAGGTGTTCAAGCCGTGGCACCTGTGCCACCACAGCTGAGTCAGCCGCGTGTGCAGCCCCCATCTATTTCTTTTTTTCTCTATCCTTTACATAATGACTGAGGACCTCCTACATTCCAGGCCCTGTGCCTCATGCAAAGGATAAAGAGGACAAACACGGACGTACTCTCTGTCTCGAGCAGAGCCCAGTTTAGTAGGGAAAATGTGAAAATAAGTAACATTATGATGAGGTGGTGAGTTCTGTAATAGAAGTCTTTACACAGTGTCATAGTATGATTAGTCATCCTGAGGGGAACAGAGCGCCCAGGGGAGCAGGATTTGGGGTAGTTGGAAGAATGGGAAAGGGGCCAAGGCCAGGGACATTTTGATCTGGTAAGTAGACAATTTCCAGGAAGGGCTTTTGAGAGAGAATAGTATGTGTAGAAGACACTGCTTTGGGATGAAGATTGGGAAGCATTAGTAGCTGAAACAGAGAAGCTGGCAACAATCAAATTGTGGAGGACCTTGTAAATCCTGGAAATAAATTTGGACCTTATCATAGAGGCCTTCGGGAACCATAAAATTGTTTTTAGACAAGGAAGTAACATGATGCTATTTGTGCTTTGAAAAGATTATTCTGGTGGCTTTGTGGGGAATAAACTAAAAGTCTAGGAGGGCAGAAACCAGTTCAGGGTGGATTCTAGAACAATGAAAAGAGAAATCAACAGGATGTACTGACAGGTTGGAAACAGGACGATGGAGGGGGAGAGATCTAGGGTGACTCCCAGGTTTAAGGCTTCAGTGACTGAGTAGGATCTTAAAAATATTACTAACAACAATAATAATAATAATTGTAATTGTTGGATCCTTACCAGGTGCAAAGGGTTTGGCTACGTGCTTTACACAGATTATTTCATTAAATCATTGTAATATTAGTGCTTAAAAATTATCTTCATTTTATGTGTGAAAACTTGAGACTTTGAGAGGTGAAGTGACAGGCCCAGGGTCACATGGCTGGTAAGTGATAGTGCATGAATTTGAACCCAAGCATTTGGAGCTCAGAGCCTGCCCTCTGTAGGGAATTTAGCGGGAGTACAAGTCAAGACAGAGTATCTGAAGTGCAGATTTGCACCTTCCAAATTTAAGTTGCCTATATTTTATGAGCCGAAATATCTAGCAGGAGAGTTGCAAGCTGGGTCTGGAGCAGAGAAGTATGATCTCTGCTGGGCATGTGGGGTGAGGATTCATCAGTTAATCAGTGGTAGTGAAGAAGGTGTGTGTAATGTGGGTGAATCTTCAAAGAGCCTGAACAGAGCCATGAGGAACCACATCTAAGGGTGGGCATGTTCAGACAAGTTTGGGAAGGTTGCTGACAAGGAGTAGCTAGAGAGGTGAGGACATAACTATGGAAGCCAAAGGTAGAGCTTCAAGATCTGATGGAGGGACCACCATGACTGAATACTTCAGGGAGATGAAAGAAGATTTAAAATGAGGATTGAGGGAATTCCCTGGCGGTTCAGTGGTTAGGACGCCACGCTTCCACTGCAAGGGGGCATGGGTTCGATCCCTGGTCGGGGAACTAAGATCCAGCGTGCTGCGAGGCGCGGCCAAAAAAAAAAAAAAAGAGGATTGAGTTGGAGTTGACCGTAAGGTGATTGACGGGCAAGAGTTGAAGTTATACTGAAGTGAGTTAAAAATTTAATAAAGAGTGAGAAAATGGAGACAGTGGGCTGAGACTTCTCTTCAAAGCAGTTTGGCTGGGGAAGGGGTGAGAGACAGGGCGATAAAGGAGGCAGCCTCAGGATCAGGGAGATACTGTTTGTGATGCGAGCCACTTGAGATGCTGGTATGTGGAGGGGAAAGAACGTGGGAGCGGTGGGTATTACACCAGGATGTTTGTTTATCTGAGCAGGCAGGGAAGTTGGAGTCTGCCCTCCAGCCCTCAGAAGGAGCTCCTGGACTCTGAGAAAAAGTGCTCCTACACTTTCAATTTATCTCCCTTTTATTACATGAAGAAACTCAAGCCCGAAAAGTGAGGTTTCCTGTCCGTGGTCACAGAGCAAGTCCATGACCCCCGATCTGCTGGTGCCCGGTCCCTTCCTCTCCTGCTGCCGGTGTCGGTGGGAGAAGCAGCCCTGACATTCCTTATGCTTCCAAGCTCCCAATCCTCCAGACTGACAGTTCCCTGCTCCATCAGAATGTACGTCCTTACAGATTCTGGTGTGTCAGCAAGGCTTCAGCTGTGTGGAGGGGGAGGGGCGGGGGGGGCGGTGAGTCAGAGAGCTGCTTTGTCATTTCCTCAACATGCCAGAGGGCAATGTTTTAAGTTGTAAAAGTGTCATTAACAGAACAGTGCAGGAAGTCTCTTCCTCTCACCTGGGCACCCAAGTTCCCAGAGGGAGGAAGGGTCTCAAAGTCAAGGGCTTTTCAGAAACCTCTTCCTGGCCCAGGGTCAGGGAGGATATATTTGTTCATACATGGTGCCCTGGTCCCCAAGCCCTTGTGCAGGAGAGGATCGGGCCGAGGGGGGGGGGGATGGTGGCAGTGGGGGTGACAGTAGAGCTTCCTTAAATGAGAGATCTGATGCTCTCCCAAGAGACTCCGTGAGTCAAGAATCACTTGGATGTAAGTAGCTACCCACGCTGCTGAGAAGTGCCCACAGTACCCTGCCCCAGCTCTGCTAAGAGGTCTTCTGGAATCTGTATCATCATCTCTTCTTCTCACCTTCTTATACTCCAGAGGTTATGCTGTCAGCCTGGTTGTCACACCATTCGCATTAAATACTGATGTTGAGCACAGATTAAAATCCATAGCCCTACACAGAACGCTCTGCCTAGTATCTAGAAACGTGAATGCTCTATAAACATAAACTTCTCTTTTGTAGTTGACCTTCAATTACAACCCTCCGTGTGTTGGTAGGTTCCAAGGAATAGCAATTAACTTCCTTCTCTTTGCTCTTTTTCAATCTACTTAAACCCATTGCTCCTTTTCCGTTTTGTCGTGTGGGGCTGTCAGGCCTTAGACCTATAACTCCTGTAACTCCATGGGCCGTCCTTCTCATGGACTGCCATGTGGACAGTGCCCCCTGGAATTTCATAGCCTGTGGAGTGAATGGTGCCCTTTGCTGCAGCTCCAGGCCCACCCCGCTCCTCTCCTGTGGTTCACAGCACACTCAAATAAAAGAATGAATGCTATTTGGGAGCACCTAGGGTGACCATCCTCCCTGGGTCTGCTGCTCTCTGTTATTATTGTTGTTATTTTGTTTAACAGTATTAAATAAATCTAAATCAGACAGGAATCCAAAATGCTAATCTTGCCCTGAGAGATTTAGCAGAGCTGGTAGATTTCAGGACACATGACTAGTTCTTTTGTTTCTTCCTTCATTTACAGTTTGTTCACAGTTGTATCAAGTATTGACAACTGTGAGACCTGCTTGTCCCACGGGACTGACTCTTCTTCGGGCTCTGAAAAACTAGGAGGACTTAACTAGGCCAAGGATGGGAGGCAAGAAGGGCCATCCAGAGGGAAAGGAGGAGCAAAGGCTTGGTGGAAGTAGCTAGCATAGGACACATTCCAGGGCCAGAACCATAGCCAGGGTGGTAGAAGCATGAGTAAAGAGGGAGAGAGACTCAAGATAAGGCTGGAGAGGGAGGCAGGACTCAGAACAGGAACTGCCTTAAAGCCTCATTGCAAAGATCTGGACTTTCTCCTAAGAGTAATAGGGAGTTCCTGGAGGATTATGAGATTCTGTGATGGGGTTTATATTCTGAAAAGCTCATTCTTGTTTCATCTACAGAATGAATGGGAGACAAACAAGGGGCAGACAGAAAAGTAGGGAAAAGGTCAGAAGAATGTGGTAAAAGGGAAGGCAAGGAACCACAGTGCTTTAAAAAGCTGTGGACAGTCAACTGCGTCTAAAGCTACTGAGGGATTACATGAGATGGGACTGGAAAGTATCCATTGCATTGAGCTACCGGGAGGTCATCAGTGTTTTTACTAAAAGACGTTATTGAGAGAGGAGCTAGAACAGAGGAAGTAGAAGACTGAGTGGGAGGTGAGGAGATGACAACAGTGAGAATGAAAAACTTTGTGTCAGGTTCTGCGAATGGGAAAAAAGAGATAGGCGGTGACTAGAGAAGGATCTGGGGTGACAGCAGCTTTTTCACCTTTTTTGTTTTTGAGATGAGAGGGGTGTGGGCAAATTTAAGTGCTGATGGATAATATTTAAGCAATAAAAATTTATAGAACATGCTGGAAGAGAAGAATATAATCCATGTTTTTTTCTGTTCCAGGAAGAACAGAAGGGGTTGGGTTTAAAACACATGGAGGGGAGTTGGGGAGTGAAATCCTCTTAAAACAGGAGAGAGGGAGGAAAAGCTTCATGACGAAGCATATAGGTTGATGTTCTTGGTAATGGGAAGGGGGAAGGATTGAGGAAGTTCCTAACTTACGGCTTTATCTTCTATGTGAAGTAGCTATGAGGAGGGAGAAGAGATGAGGGCCTTGAGGAGAATGGGGAAAGTTTAAACTTACTGATTTGGGGTGTGGGCAAATCTAGTAGAGAAACATAGGATCCCCACAGTTTTATAGTGTGAGTTGTAGTTGGTGGTCCAGAATTCTGTGACATCAGTACATACCAGATTGCCGCAGACCGTGGTTGTCTTCCCTACAGCAGCTCAGCTGCTCTGGGGCAGGTGCAGAAGGCTGTGTTCATCCTAGGTAGAAACTTTGCAAGAAAGTCTGACACAGAAACAAAGGATGAGGGAGTCTAGAGTACAGGTAAAAGTATTATTGAAGTGGTTGACTACCGAATATCACATATAAGATGGATAAAGTGGTATGACAGGACTGGGGATGAATAATGGATTAGAAGTTAGGAGAAGAAAGGAGAGCAGTTAGTAGACTGAAGGCCCTGACGAGAAGGAAGAGTAGTCTGGTGAAAGCAGTCAAACAAGCTGGAGGGACAGAAGTTTGGGATCAAAGCATGCAGTGCTTGACTTCATGATTTTTGAGGTGAAGAAGCTACAGCTGATAAGTCCAAGAGTGGAACCATGGACCAGGACTGCTAAAGTCTTTGAAATATTTTTCTTAGAGAAAGTGACTGGGAAGTTATCAGCTAAAAGAAAGGAGGAGGGACAGAACCTCAAGTAAGCACAGGATTTTATTGTAAAAGGATGGAGGCCCAAAGTCTAGAAGAAATACTGGGAAACTGGGCAGAAGCAACTCCACTGTCAGACCCTGAGGTGTAGGGGGAATGTGAGAGTCTAAACTGCTCCTCTTTGAGAAGCAGCATTTCCAGAAGAGAGCCAGGGATTTAAAATCAGCATGGTTCTTTCTGGGTTCTTTGGACTGGGGAGAAAATTAAGTAGGCCTGCTGCATTTCTGAATTCTCATTTCCTTTGAACTAATATAGCTTTAAGAGAGACAGACTATAGGGGCTTCCCTGGTGGTGCAGTGGTTGAGAGTCTGCCTGCCAATGCAGGGGACACGGGTTCGAGCCCTGGTCTGGGAAGATACCACATGCCGCGGAGCAACTAGGCCCGTGAGCCACAACTACTGAGCCTGTGCTCCGCAACAAGAGAGGCCGCGATAGTGAAGAGGCCCGCGCACCGCGATGAAGAGTGGCCCCCGCTTGCCACACTAGAGAAAGCCCTCGCACAGAAACAAAGACCCAACACAGCCAAAATAAATAAATAAATAAATAGCGGTCCCTTTAAAACAAAAAAAATGAGAGACAGTCTATAGATCAATTTCTCTATCTGGGATTCAGTAATTTCAAATTTGGCCACTATTCTGTAATCATAAAAAGAACATGTATTAACCAACCGTATAAATTCTCTTGCTTAAAGAACTTCCTTTCAGTATTTCTTTTAGTTTGAGCCTGCTAACAATAAATCTCTCAGTTTTTGCTTATCTTAAACATCTTATCTTGCTTCATTTTTGAAGAATATTTTCACTGATTATAGACTTTAGGCTTGAAATGTAATTTCTTTCAGTACTTTAAAAATGTCATTTTGTGGTCTACCGAATTCCATCATTTCTATTGATAAGTCATCCGTCAGTATTCCTGCTTCTTTGAAGGTAAACTATCTTAGCTTTTAACATTAAAAAAATTTTTATTTTTAGCATCTTGACTATGATATATTTAAGTGTGTTTTTTCTTTGTATTTAGAAGTTCTTAGAGCTCCTTTAATGAGTGCCTTATGGTCTTTTCATCAGTTTTGCAGCCATTATCTTGTCAGTTATTGCTTCTGTCCATTTTTCTCTCTCTCCTCACTCTCAGGGACTCCCATATGTGACATCTTTTCACAAGATCCTGTGTGTCTCTTACTCTCTGGTCTGTTTTTTCCAACCTTTTGCTGTCCATGTTTCTGTGTGGTATTTTCTATTAACCTATCTTTCGGTTCACTAATCTTTTCTTCAGCTATAAGAAATATGTTGCTAAACACATCTATTAAGAAGCTTTAGTTCTGTGCTTTTTAGATGTAGAATTTATATTTAATTCTTTTTTAATAGATTCTAGGTATCTGGTGAAATTCTCCATCTTGTCATCTTTTTTTCTTGGACAAAATAAACATAGTTACTTTTTTAAACTATATCTGAGAATTCTAATACCTGGGTTACCTGTGGTCCTATTTTCTATTGTCTTTTTTCTCTCTTAATCTTAGTTCTTGGAATGTCTAGTAATTGCTGCTTGAATGTTGAGCATTTTGTGTAAAAAATCATAGTCTCTGTCACTCAAGCCCTGGCTATCTTGGCAGCTCTGAACTCCTTTTAAGAGCTATCCTCATTATATTTAGGTTTAAAATCAAGAATGTAAGGGAGAAGCCCATACAAAAAAAAAAATCCAAAATATACTTACTCAGATTCCCTGCTCTCTCACTGAAAGGAATAACCTCATATAGGTATGTTCTTTACTATAAGCTTACACGTGAGGAAGGTGGTTCCCTCCTTCTTGGAGGCATGTATGTCTATGAAGCTGTACCTTATGCTCTAAGAATACCTCTATTATTGTTATGATGATGTACATAAACAGTTGTACATAAATAGCTGTACAAAATGAAAGAGTAAACATATCTCTTTTTTTTTTTGGCCCTTTTGCACAATAAGATCTAACAATAATACTCATGATAATAGTCAATAAGATTTACTAGAGATTTATTATAGGCCAGGTTCTGTGTTAGACGTTTTGCATAGATTATCTCATTTAATCCCCAGAAGAACCTATGAGGTAGTAAAGGTAATTATTCCTATTTTACACATGAGGAAACTGAGGTTTAAAGGGTTAGTTCACCTTAAACAAGGTTCCAGAGCCAGGAAGTAAATGGCACAAGCAAGTTTGTACTCAGATCTTTCTAACCTCAAGGTCTAGGTTCTTTTCCAATATTTTATCCTGCCTCTTGTGTTGCCTTCATTCCACATAACTGGTTTGATGATTTCACTGAGCCCTGGAATCCTGAGATACTTCCTTAAATAAGGTGAGAACAAAGTAGCCTGAGGCGTTTACATGCAAATAAATCTCCTTCCTGGTACATTTTTCTTGGGTATTTCCAGATTCTTACCTCCCCTACTCAGCTTTGCTTTGATATATGTTTTTACATCAAATGCTTCCATTTATAAGTTCTGTGGGAAATCTGAAAGTAATTTTTTAAATAAAGCTTTATGCAGGGACAGGAAGTAATTAGTGGTGGGGTTTTATTTTTGGAGGATGAGATTGGTGAGGGGTGGGGTATAGGGAGAAATTGCTTTCTGCAGTGTCAGATGAATGAGTTACAGGAATTGATGGCTCAGCCAGCAGCTTGGTGCTTGCCAGTGAGTCAGCAGTGATTCCACCCTCAGTCTCAATGCTGGAATCACAGCTGTGAAAGACTCTCTTCCCGGCGAGGGCCCCTCCCTGCCTTGCTGTCTGGGGCATGGAAGCTCTGCCCACATAATGTGAACCATTCAGTTACCTGTCCTAGTGGAGAAAGATTCACAGAACTACCTTCTTGGGTTCATGCACATATTTCTGTGTTTCTTTAGGATTCATTGGTGTTTCTGATTTTTTCCTCTGATACCCAGCAGAAACATCCAGCTTGGGATTGATGTAATAGCAGAATTTAATTCCTAGGGCAACATTTCATATTTTTACACTGCTTCAATGTCTAGGGTCTTTTTTTTTATTATTATTGAAGTATAGTTGATTTACAAATATTGTGTTAGTTTCGGATGAACAGCAAAGTGATTCACTTATACATATATATATATTCCTTTACAGATTCTTTTCCTTTATAGATTATTACAAAATATTGAGTATACTTCCCTCTGCTATATAGTAGGTCCTTGTTGTTTATTTATATATAGTAGTGTGTATATGTTAACCCCAAACTCCTAATTTATCCCCCCCCTTTCCCCTTTGGTAACCATAAGTTTGTTTTCTATGTCTGTGGGTCTACTTCTGTTTTGTAAATAAGTTCATTTGTATCTTTCTTTTTATAGATTTCACATATAAGCAATATCATATGATATTTGTTTTTCTCTGTCTGACTTACTTCACTTGGTATGATAATCTCTAGGTCCATCCATGTTGCTGCAAATGGCATTATTTCATTCTTTTTTATGGCTGAGTAATATTCCATTGTATACATATATATGTGGTATATGTATATATACCACATCTTCTTTAGGGTCTTTATAAATGGCAAAGCAAGACAGGAAGATGCTGCTTCAGGAAAAATGGTAGATTGAAAGAGGTCATTTTGTCATGATTGAAAATATGTGTGTGTGGCAAGAAGATTAGAACGAAATCATTATGGTTGTTGGGTTGAGATGGTAGAATTGTTGGTGATTGCTTTTTACTTTTTTTCTAGGTTTGATAAATAGGCTCAAGTTGTAAAATTTATTCTAAAAACAGTCGTTTCGTATTTTAAACTAACTATCCACTTGTGGGAAAAAATCTGGCCAAATAGCTTTAATATTTTAGGATATCTTTTTCCCAGACTTTGCTCATATTCTTAAGGTCAACTTGGTCATATACATGGTGTGCTGTAGGAAGTGGACAAGGAAGATTAACTTTGCTCAGAAGCTGTAGGTGCCAAGCTTTTAGTTCTTTTAGAAATTAATGCTAAGAGAGATCGAAGAACCTTTCCGAGGTCGATTAGCTGGTAAGTGGTGGAGTTCCATTCAAGCCCCGGTCCCATTGCCACCAAAGTCCACACTCTTTCAACTAGAGTATAGAATGATACTACCGCAGGGCCCGGTCCTCCAGGCTTTTTTGCAGGGCATTTTTATTTTATTTTTTTAATTAATTTTTATTGGAGTATAGTTGCTTTACAATGTTGTGTTAGTTTCTGCTGTACAGCAAGGTGACTCAGTTATACATATACATAAACATATAGCCACTCTTTTTTAGATTCTTTTCCCATATAAGTCATTAGAGTACTGAGTAGAGTTCCCTGTCCTATAGAGTAGGTTCTTATTAGTTATCTATTTTATATGTAGTAGTGTGTATATGTCAATCCCAATCTCCCAATTTAGTCCCCCTTCGCCCTTGGTAACCGTAAGTTTGTTTTCTACATCTGTGACTCTATTTCTGTTTTGTAAATAGGTTCATTTGTACCATTTTTTTAGATTCCACATACAAGCGATATAGTATTTCAAGTGTGTTAACTTACCGCTGGATTTAGTTGTCCATTGAGAAAAATCGTATTGCAATATTTTTCTCTCTTTTTGAAAAACTAGGATTCTAAATTGCACATATACATACTTGGCTTCTACTCTAGTTAGAAAGACAAATACTGAGAGTGTTGTATAGAATGCATGTGTGTGCATCTGTGTGTTTGACATTAAGAAGATGAAAGAGGTATGGTAAGTACTTAGTTAAAGTGGTTGTACTCCCCCAGAATTTGAAGTGATTCTCATGATCACACCTAAAGTTCTTAGATATATGAGATCGAGGCTAAAGCTAAATGTTTTACTGTTCAGTATAGTAGCTATAAGTGACAGTTTCTGTTGAAGAAGGAGTGATATTGTTGCGAAGCAGAGGTTTTACAGTTTCACAAAAATACCCATTGGCCAGTAGGGCCTTAATTTATTTTTCTAATAAATTAATAACATTTAAAGATTTTTGCAGCTAATATTGTACAATTAACGCTATAAGCTTTGTTGAGATACTGACATACAATATACTGCACATATGTAATTGTACAACTTGTTAAAATTTAACATATGCCTACACCTATGAAACATCCCTTCAGTAAAGATAATGAGTATATTCATTACCCCCCCCAAAGATTTTTTTGGAGTGCTATATTTTCTAAGAAAAAAACCCCCAGCCATTTAATTTCATTATCTAATTTGATGAAAAAGGCCTGGGTGGGGACTCAGGTGATGTGAGTCTGGACCCTGATCTTGCCCTAAATAGCTCCATGAAATTCAGCAAGTCCCTTAATTTTTCCAGGTCTTAGTTTTCTTATCTGAAAAATGAGGGGGTTGAACTGGATGGTCCCTAAGGCCCTGTATGGCTCTAAAGCTTAATAAAGCTAAGAGGACAGGCATACTTAGGGTATTGGTTTGTGTCCAAATGGTTTTATGTAAAAATATAGTCTTCCCCAGTTATCTGGTGTCAGCTGTGCTGTTTCATCCCGGCCCCTCTCTGCTTGATTGATTGATCATGAAATCATTTCATTTCTTTTAATTCTCTTTCACCCTGATTCAAGGTCATTCAAGTCATTACTTTCATGTTGTTCTTTCTAAGCTTAGGGAATTGTTCTACTTAAGAATTTAGGGGTAGGGCTTAAATAATGCTGGGAATTTGGCAAGCCTCAAGGGGCTGCGAGGGGCAACAGGACTATCAGCTCCTTGGATACTCTCGAGGCAGCTTGGGCATTTTAGGGGGGAGGGGGCAGAGGCGAGCTGTACTGGATTTATTTCAGGGATGGGGGAAGGGAAGCAGACTGGAGTTTAATTAAAATTCGAATCCCAACTTTGCCCACCTTCTTATCAGCAACCAGCATTTCTGTTTGTGGTTCTGGTGATTTTGCTGTGATAACATATGTAGTTACCTCAAAAACTCTTGCAAACTGACCTAAGATTTCAATATGCTCACCAGATGCTTTAATCAGACTTGGCATGATTCCATCTTTGGCCTGTGTTTTCAGAGATACCTCCTCCACCACTGCCATCTTTCTGTTGGGAGCGGGGGGCATTGGAGAGCTGGTGGTGAAAATTGAGCTGATTGCAAATGACAAAACAGTTTCATCACAGCACAGAGATCTTTCCAAACTATTTCTGTTTTCCCGTAGCTAAGTGGGATTTCTGCGGAGGGGCTGCTCTGATTTCATCTTGGCCCACCATGAGGTTCTTCCTGCTTTGTGCCTACATGCTGCTTCTGATGATTTCCCAGTTGAGAGCAGTCAGCTTTCCTGAAGACGATGAACCCCTTAATACTGTTGACTATCACTGTAAGTAATCTAAAGAACATTCTCCTTTTCTAAGAAGGAAGCTTTTTTGGTTTTGATTTTCTAAGCATATTCAATTTTAGAAAGAGAGACAGAGTTTTATGTCTTTATAATGTTTTACATACTAATTTATCCATAATCATTTCCTAGTGTCTGGAGAAAATGGGACAGTTTAGTTAGGTGCTTTTCTAAAGCAACCCATATATAGGTTATATGTTTTCAGTTAAAAGAAAAAGACCATTTGCTGACATTCACTGTCCTTTATTCATTCATATTCAAGACCTTAAGAGAGGAATTTAGTTAAAACCCTTTTACAACTAGTATATACAGCTAATCAATGCTGTATATCGATTCTTCAGCTCCGTAATCCTGACTGATGGTTTAGCCCATTTTTACTTGCAGATTCAAGGCAATATCCGGTTTTTAGAGGACGCCCTTCAGGCAATGAATCGCAGCATAGGCTGGACTTTCAGCTGATGTTGAAAATTCGAGACACACTTTATATTGCTGGCAGGTAATTTTCCTCTCGTTGGTTTATTAGATTAAAATTCTTTTCTCTTGCGGTGCTTGCATTAATGTGTCTAGTTCATGAAAAACTAATATGTGATTGTGATCAAAAATTGCAAGTAGCCAAGAATATTCACCTGGAAGAGTCAGTGTTGTGTACCAGGAACAAAATATAGCAAAAACCTTTAGCAGTCTTATTTTATTACTGCCATCAAGAAATCATACACCATTCTTTATTCCTAAAGCAGCAGGAGAAAAAAATCTTTCTTTATTCTTTTTTAACTTGGAATTATTCAAGCAAATATTAGAAGTATGTCTGTGCTAATAGCAAGTAGCAGTTTGACCCATGCCTGAAAAGCTTTCTTTGCTCCCTAAGCACAGTGATATATAAAAGCATCTCAGTAATGAAAAAGCACTCTTTGTTGACTTTGTTGGAGACAGAGAAAATCCAGATGATCTCCAAAACACAATAAAAGCAGATCTGTAAAAATAAAATAAGAATCAGCTTAACATTTTTATGTATTTACATGATATGACTTACTGCCTTGTTTCCAACAGGGATCAAGTTTATACAGTAAACTTAAATGAAATCCCCAAAACAGAAGTAATACCAAACAAGGTGAGCAAGTGTAGTTGGCAAATTTATTTGCACTCCCTCAGAACTTGGGTAATGTCCCTCTCCCCTCAATATTTAAAATATTGAACTTTGGTTTGCTTGACTGATACAGAAACTGACATGGCGGTCAAGACAACAGGATCGAGAAAACTGTGCTATGAAAGGCAAGCATAAAGTAAGTGAAACAAACAAGTGCCTACTAGATTGAGTCTCTGTGGGGGCTTGAGCCCACAGTGTAAGCATACGGAATGTCTAATGTTAATGTAATTGTTACTTTCTTTAGGATGAATGCCACAACTTTATTAAAGTATTTGTTCCGAGAAACGATGAGATGGTGTTTGTTTGTGGCACCAATGCTTTTAATCCCATGTGTAGATACTATAGGGTAAGTATATTTTATACAATGTGCTTTTTTTAAATCAACTTTTCTTCCTTTACTGGAATGTCGTTAGCGTCAAATCCTTTCTCCTATATACCCAGTAATTTGTTTTGTCTCTAATGCTATGGAGGAAGAAAGACAGAATTCTTCCCATAGAATTTCAGTGCAAATAAAGCAGTATTGCCTTCAAACTTGTACATTGAACAGATATGACACTAGCTATTTATTTTTCTTTTGTAGTTGAATACCTTAGAGTATGATGGGGAAGAAATTAGTGGCTTGGCAAGGTGCCCATTTGATGCCAGACAAACCAATGTTGCCCTTTTCGCTGGTAAGATTCTTTAGTGTAATGAATATAAATGATTAATGACATTGAAGGTGCAAAAGGAATTTAAAGGAAGAAAAAAGCTCATAACTAGGATAGCTACCTTGACACAGGTGTTTCAAAGACTAAAAGCTATGAACAAGTTTTCAAAAAAGAGGAATTAAAAGTGAGCATATTATAAGTATTCTGACACTTGACTGTTAACTAGGCCAGTGACCCTGAATAAGTTGCTTAACTTTTTGATGCTTCAATCCCTCATCTGTAAACTTAGATAATACCATGGGTCAACCTGTCACAGGTTGATTATGAGCATCGGGTTTAGATTTATTTGTATATGTAGCAATAATGGAGGTGAAATCACTCCAAAGGATATTATACACTATATAAGATAACACACTTAGGATAATTATGGCTATTTTATCTAAATTATAACTTTGGTTTCAGATGGGAAGCTGTATTCTGCCACAGTGGCTGACTTCTTGGCCAGTGATGCTGTTATTTATCGAAGCATGGGCGATGGATCGGCTCTTCGTACTATAAAATATGATTCCAAGTGGATCAAAGGTATCTTTGAAGAACAGCTTTGTGAGATCACCAAGGGGAGTAGCATGGCCGAGTGGGAACAGGAGACCTGGGCATCAGGAAATTCAGTGCATGACTTTATATTGTTTATTTAGAGCCAAGTATAGGCTGCCTTGGTTGTGAACGGGAGCATTAATGGGGGATGAGGAGACCGGTAGCCATGTCAGGAAAGTAGATGTTTATCCTAGGTGACCTCAAAAAAAAGATCTCAATTCTGTGTGCCATTTGCCTAACTCTAAATGCATGTAATAATCCTTGCCCACTTCCATCTACCTACCCTGGAAAGGTAACCCTGGGAATCGTTAGTTCGTATCTGCAGAGTTATTTTGACCTTTGGAGTCTAGAAATCAAGATTTTTTTATTTTCAACGTAAGAAGTTTCCTTCCCTAGTTAACTACAGGTTAATGAATAAATCTGTTGAAACAAAGACCTTTTGTTGTAGTTCATTTCCCTGTAGGCTTTTTCTAGCCCATTAGCTAACATTAAAGACTCTGGGTTCCCTGAAGCTTCAACACACCCATGCTGGGACTCCACAGACTTGCTGGCATATCAGAGTTCTCCTTGGCTTGAATGTAGCAATGTGACATCTGTCAGTCATGCCTGGCGGTCAGGGCCTGATACTAATTGAATTATCCTTTAGGAACCAGTTTGTTTTCAATTTCTCTTTCAGAGCCACACTTTCTTCATGCCATAGAATATGGAAACTATGTTTATTTCTTCTTTCGAGAAATTGCTGTAGAACATAATAATTTAGGCAAGGCAAGTATATGATTGTGCACATGTCCACTGCATGGAATTGAGCCCACTTTGGTAAAGTCTTTGCATATTTTCCAGCACTCAAAGCATTTAGGGCCAAGTGCAGAGAGGTGAGTTGCTTACCCTGAGAATAATTGCTGTGAAATACCTGCACAATGGCCAGAGTAGGAACAGCAGCCTTGGGCCTTGAGAAGATTTCATTTTTTTTTTTCTGTTACTACAGAGAATGTTCTGCAGGCTCCCTTGAGCTATGGATGCTTCTTTAACTCTTTAGAAATCTATTGATAGCTATTCTTTCTCGGCATCAAAAGGCAGGATGGAAAGTAAGGGCCCCTGTTCAGTGTTGAATACTTCAGTACAAGCCCATATGATTCTAAAATATTGCGGCCCCTTCTATGCCAGGTTTAAGGATGGTGCATTTTGTTAACAATATGGGAAGCTAAGTGGGGGACAAAGTACGGGAATGGTTTCCATTCAGCCGGGCCGTTCGATAGCTCACTTCTTACGGAGCTTGTTTGGCAGAGCAGGAAAATGGCCCTTTTTGCTCACAGATAAATCTAGTTTACATTCTTACTCTACAGATCCCTAGAGAGAAGGCTGCCGGAGTCTTTTGAACCACATGTATCTTTAGCATGTTTCATCCCTCCCTTATCTGGCAGCTTTTTGTTCCTCTTCTTCCTCCATGCTCATAACCCGGTTGCTTTGCTTTTGTCCCGTGGGCAGGCTGTATATTCCCGTGTGGCCCGCATATGTAAAAACGACATGGGTGGCTCCCAGCGGGTCCTGGAGAAACACTGGACTTCTTTTCTGAAGGCTCGGCTTAACTGTTCTGTCCCCGGAGATTCATTTTTCTACTTTGATGTTCTGCAGTCTGTCACAGACATAATACAAATCAATGGCATCCCCACTGTGGTCGGGGTGTTTACCACACAGCTCAACAGGTGAGAACAGATCCCTGGCACTTCAAAAGGCCTTCCGTATCTCGCTTGTGGGAGCCGCGAACAGGCCCGTTGTCGCCTGATACTGTTCCTCTTTTTCAGCATTCCTGGGTCTGCAGTCTGTGCATTTAGCATGGATGACATTGAAAAAGTATTCAGAGGACGGTTTAAAGAACAGAAAACTCCAGATTCCGTTTGGACAGCAGTCCCTGAAGACAAAGTACCGAAGCCAAGGTAAGAAAAAAAAAAAAAACGGAGAGGATTTTTGTCTTTGACAAAACCCTCTGGTCACGGGAAGCATCCATCCTCAGAGAGCAGCTGGGCCAACCTCCCACTCCAGGAAGGGTCCCTGCGCAGCGCTACAGACAGAAAGTCAGTGAATATGACTCTGAGAGCCTGAATATGGAGAGCCCGCAGAGTTCAGGGAAATAGCATCGCTCCTCTGGTTTGGCTTACTCTCCTTTCTCTCTCGACCTCTTCTTCCAGAATGGACACCTAATCCCTAGATACAAATTGTGAGGGGGGACAAAACACACTATTTTCCTTTCAGGCCTGGCTGTTGTGCAAAGCATGGGCTTGCCGAAGCTTATAAAACCTCCATCGATTTCCCGGATGAAACCCTGTCGTTCATTAAATCCCACCCCCTGATGGACTCTGCCGTCCCACCCATTGCCGACGAGCCCTGGTTCACGAAGACTCGGATCAGGTAAGACTGTGCAGAAACACGGGCCCTCTCCCATCCAGTGGCTTCCCTTTCTGTTGCCCGCCCCCCCTGACCTGGCTCCCCCTCCTCTGGCAGGTACAGACTGACGGCCATTGCCGTTGACCATTCTGCTGGACCCCACCAGAACTACACAGTCATCTTTGTTGGCTCGGAAGCTGGCATGGTACTTAAAGTTTTGGCAAAGACCAGTCCTTTCTCTTTGAATGACAGCGTGTTACTGGAAGAGATCGAAGCGTACAACCATGCAAAGTAGGTATATTTTAGGAGAACACTCTTTAGTACTTCCAGTGTGTGTTTCATCTAGTCATTTCCTTTCAGCCCTCTAAATTAGCAGTGGTTTGGCATATTAGTGTTTTGTTTTGTTTTGTTTTTTTCCTCACTGAAATAAAACCCGAGTCTGTTGTTTTCCTGAGTCCACTAGGGCTTGGAGGGTGGACGGTGATGAGTTTAAAAATAATTCAGCCCTTGTTTGTCACCTATGGAAAATGAGAATATTTTACCACCACCCTCCTACCTTGCAGATGTATTTCAGGATGCTACATGGAGCAGACAGTTGATTGCAAACACACACACACACACACAGTACACCATAATTCTTCTAACCACTGATATAAAAAATTACGTGGACCATTAAAACAAACAAGAAATAGATGAGAGAAATGGAGCAAAGAAGACTAAGGAGAGCTCCAGAAACATCTAGCACAGGAAGATTTAAATGCATTAAAACGTTATCCTTTTTCTTCCCTATAGTCTAACATGCTCTTCACAAATGCAATTCCCTTCGATCATCAGAACGGGAAGCCAATCTTTAAAAAACCCTTTGTCCAGCCTGAAATTAAACCAGCCATGCAGAGCAGTAGAAGATGAATCACATAATTATTACTTCCTAAACTACGTGCGTGCCTGGTTTGCTACTGAGAGTATTCCTCAACGCCTCCCCAGCTCTCAGTAATTGCAAAAACCAAACGTCACTTGCCTCGTATAGTTCCTGTAGCTTTTGACTTACTAAACGTATATGTTCAAAATGTCTCCCACGATATAGGTGCAATGCGGAGAATGAGGAGGACAGAAAGGTCATCTCACTCCAGCTGGATAAAGATCATCATGCTTTATACGTGGCGTTCTCTAGCTGTGTTATCCGCATCCCCCTCAGTCGCTGTGAGCGGTATGGATCATGTAAAAAGTAGGCTGATGTTTCTTTCCTTATCCCGGGTCTTACAGCATCATTACCTTTGATGATGAGAAAATTCAAGTTACGTTCTGTTTGGTTTTATACAGGTCTTGTATTGCATCTCGAGACCCGTACTGTGGCTGGTTAAGCCCAGGGGCCTGTGGTCAAGTGACCCCAGGGATGCTGTAAGTATACTTTGTCACATTAGCTGAGATCTTCTCCAGATGTGCTTCTATCTTCTCCAGGGACTCTAAAGCTAGAAATTTTAGAAAACTTCCAATAACGCTACTTTTCTTTTTTGCTTTACTTTTCTTTCTTTCTTTCCTTTTTTCTGTTTGTGTTTTTTGTTTGTTTGTTTTGTATGGGAGAAGGAAAAAAAAGAAAATCTGGAGCTGTGAGAGGGAAAGGAGATTGTAGACAGTGAAATACCTACGGGAAATGGATGGAGAGAAAGAACCAATTCTCTTCTGCTCTCTTAAACATTCTAGTTACCAAATGTTTAATAGAAATACTCATTTTAGCAAGCTATGTTGAAATGTCCTTTTTTTTTCTGTCTGCTCATTCTTACTAATCCGTCTGTGTTCTTGGTTCTGCTCTGGTTGTCACTTGTGTTCCTATGAAGGCTGTTAACTGAAGACTTCTTTGCTTTCCATAACCACAGCGCTGGAGGATTTGAACAGGACACGGAATATGGCAACACAGCCCATCTAGGGGACTGCCATGGTAAGACCGAATCTTCCTTTCCCTCCTGGTGCTTCTTTTTGACCACATTTGCACGTGAACATTATTTTACAATCAGCCTTTTATAATGACTCAGGACACATGCCACCTAGCATTTAACTTAAACTTCACAAAAGCTGAGCTATTTGGTCATGGGGATACATTAGAGAAGAATCTTACTTTTTTTTTCCTTCACCATTTACAATCTTGTAGGAAATCTAGAGAAAGGTAGTCTAAGCGGTAGGTTAATCTTTTAATTTATAGTCCTTTCTTTTGACTTTTTGAGTTAATTGGAATTCGTAAATTTTTGCTTTCTTTTGGTTACTTTTTACTGATTACTTGTTCCTTTAATTCTTTTAGAAATTTTGCCTACTTCAACTACACCAGATTACAAAATATTTGGCGGTCCAACATCTGGTTAGTTTTTTTTCATTTTTTTGAATTAACAACCTTTTCTTTCCTTCAGTTCAGCATTTTCAGCCCCTTCTCCCCTCCTTTTGCACAGTTTGGCAGCCCTTCATTTTTGTGCTTTGACTCATAACCCCCCTGATGGTCCGAAAGACTTTTTCTTATTCAGCACCTCACCCTGTGTAGCATGTTTACAGCCCATCATTGACCAAGGCACATCCTTTAAGAAAAATCCAATGGATTAACATAGGCTGCATTCCAGCTGCACGCCCGTCCACCCAAGCTTTCTTCTCTCTCACCCCTGTGCATTGTGAATGTTCCCTCTGGCCATCTGTATTTAATGGATGGCAGAATTTCATTATTTACCCCTTCTCTCCTCACCTTTCCTAAGACCTACTAAACAAATACACATTTCCCCAAAATGTGTATTTATAAATTTGAGAGATCTTTTTTGAATGGTTTGCGGTAATCCCAGAAACCTTTGAATGTTGTGGTCTCAGTGGTGTGAAAAAGGTTCCCATCGAATGAAGCTGGTTTCTGATGTATGAAGATGTTCACTGGGCTCCCTGTGCCCTTCTTGTCTGCATCCGTTTTGGAGTCTTCATGTGTGACCGTTGCACCAGTCTGGCTTGGGGTCTCCAGGGGTTTAACCTAAGATCATATGCTTACATTTTGAGGGAAAATCTACTTGGCAGAAATCAGTAATAGACACGCTAAGAGGTTAAGTTACTCCCGATCCTATTGCTGGTTCTAAAACTTACCAGCAGTTTCATTCCTCAGAGGGGAGAAAAGGATGGAAGATCTTGTGTATCAGAACATCCTTATTCAGCTTGTAAATGCCATTTCTTTTGCATGAGTTGCTGCTAACTCTTTGGAAGAAACTCCCCGGGCATTTTGGAAGGCACGGACAAGGTTCGTCCCTGCTTCAGTGCTTTAGCATGGATGGTGAGCCCTCAGTGTAGTCAGTCATCTACAGATAGACGAGGCGTCTGCGGTAAAGCAGGACAGCCTCTTTGTCAGGTCTAAAGTCAAGTGTTTATGCAGACCTAATCAGGTGTTTTCTGATGACGTTACACTGTAGGTTCCCCGGTGAAGGCAATACAGTTTCCAACCATCTATGAAAATGCTTTAAAAAAATAGACACAAAAAGAAGTGATGTTGTCTCACAAAAGGATGAGAAACTAGCAATTAGTCTTTGGGATCCATCGTACCTTCTCCATGAGTGTCATTAATCACCGCAGAGGCTTCGTAGAGGAGTATTTTCAGTGTCTTCAAGTTCGAAATCTGCTTAATATGTCTCTATTGTTCATTTGTAGCTTATATTTTTCCCTTGCCAGAAAAGGATTTGGTATAATGTCCTTGGATGTGTTTTTATGAAATCCTAGAACAGGCTTTCTCATAAAATTTGCTTCAACTTTACTTGAAAGTACAGCAGACCAGTCAGAAGCAATCCGCTGTCACTACCCATGTTAATAAAAATCTGTTTGCCACCACAGACATGGAGGTATCTTCATCTTCTGTTACCACAATGGCAAGTATCCCAGAAATTACACCTAAAGTGATTGATACCTGGAGACCTAAACTGACCAGCTCCCGGAAATTTGTAGTTCAAGATGACCCAAACACTTCTGATTTTACTGATCCTTTATCAGGTATCCCAAAGGGTAAGGCCTCACCAGGGAACTCATCTCTCACTGAGTGGAAACCTGATTCCTAATGTCTCTGAGGAACGTGTGGAGGTGAAGCCGGACGGAGCTGCCTCTGTTGTTAACCATCGCCGCCACTGGCCACGGTCACACCGGTTTTCTGTGGTTACGTGGAGCGTGCATTCCTTAGCAGATGAAAGAGGCGGAAAGCTGTTGAAGAAGGAGTTGGTGAAACAGCCACTCAGACAGTCTAATCCGTGTTGGCTTCTGTCTGAAGAAGCTACACTCTGCTGGGTTTCAGAGAATTCCGGGGGTCACCCCAGCGATATCCAAAAACAAAACTCATTAATTGCAAATATCCTGATATCGGATGTTTTGTTGAGGAGCCTTTCCCAGACTTTTGTTTAGCTGCAATTTACAATGCAATCTGAAAAGTAAGGGAGGCGCGAAGTTGTTTGAATGCCACAAGCACTGAAACCTAACAGAGTGCTTGTCCGTAACTATCATTTTCAGCCCATAATAGAAGCATTTATCAAAGAGCTGTCTGCTGAGTTACCTTGTTAGACAGATCACTCTGGGAAAAAAATCTATTCTTTAGTGCTTACTAAACTGTGGTATCAGGTTTCCAATCAGTTTTTATAGCAGTGCATTGTCATTTATGATTTACATCTGTTGATTTTGGTTTTATTTGTATTCATTGTAAACAATTTTATAATCATTCTTCCTCTTTTATTTTCTTTAGTAATTCCATTTCTCTCTACATTTCTTTCTTTGTCTTTCACAATGCCACTGAATTCCATAGCCCTCAACATTGGTTAAAAACAACTAATGTTCAAAGGCCTTAGTACTAACCTAGAGCAACAGAATCTTCAGATCACTCTGACTTACCTTACTCTGGGATAGCTGTGCTTGTAGCATGTAACAGACTTGGATACCTCTTAAACTAACATGTCTAGATGTCTGTGGTTGCATTAAAAATCCCAATAATTATAAACTAATTCACTCTTCTTCTTCTAGTCTAATTTAAATATTTCTTAAATATCTTAAGACAATTGGATAATATTACTTAACATAGTATATTTCCTTAGACTGTCTGGATTTCTTTCATAGCAGGCAATTCAAGAGTGCTTCACTCCAAGATGGAATGAAAAAAAAAATCAAAGTAAACATGAAAGGCTACATTTGTAGCTAACAGTGACCAAGCAGATGCTTTTAGTTTGTGAACGAACTATATACTTTCATTCTAATTAAGATAGCATAATTATTTTAGCAAAATATATATTTATGCCAATTCATACATTTCCCTAATCCCAGTAGCTGCCCTTTAATCCTGATTTACGAATTAAGAGAAAATCATGAGAAAAAAACATTTTATGAGTTTAAAATGGGCCACTTAGAAAATATATACTTTCTAGCTCTAATTTTTAGGTAGAAACTCTTAAAATTTTGAATGTTATGTAACAACTATTTAAGAGGGATTGGAGGGGAAAAGACAAATACAGATCAGTGGAAGATTAGAGTTACCCTGGTATTTGTAGCGATCATATATGTCTCTGGGGATCCTATTGGGATTAAAGAAAAAAATATGGAATTTTGGAGTCCACCTCACCCTCCAAGCTAAGCATATGGACCATGTGAAGGTAGTGTTGGTTCAATGGGAGCCATTTGCTGGCTAATATTGTTTTAAAGAAGCTCCTCACTCAGACTCTTTTCCTGTGTGTCTACTGCAGGTGTACGATGGGAAGTCCAATCTGGAGAGTCCAACCAAATGGTCCACATGAATGTCCTCATCACCTGTGTCTTTGCAGCTTTTGTTTTGGGTGCATTCATTGCAGGTGTGGCGGTATACTGCTATCGTGACATGTTTGTTCGGAAAAACAGAAAGATCCATAAAGATGCAGAATCTGCCCAGTCGTGCACAGACTCCAGTGGAAGTTTTGCCAAGCTGAATGGTCTCTTTGACAGCCCAGTCAAGGAATATCAACAGAATATAGATTCTCCCAAATTGTATAGTAACCTGCTGACCAGTCGGAAAGAGCTGCCACCCAATGGAGATACGAAATCCATGGTCATGGACCATCGAGGCCAACCTCCCGAGCTGGCTGCTCTCCCGACACCTGAATCTACACCTGTGCTTCACCAGAAGACCCTGCAGGCCATGAAGAGCCACTCAGACAAGGCCCACGGCCATGGGGCTTCAAGGAAAGAAACCCCCCAGTTTTTTCCTTCTAGTCCTCCACCCCATTCCCCACTAAGTCACGGACATATCCCCAGTGCCATTGTCCTTCCTAATGCTACCCATGACTACAACACATCTTTCTCAAACTCCAATGCTCACAAAGCTGAAAAGAAACTTCAAAACATTGACCACCCTCTTACAAAGTCATCCAGTAAAAGAGATCACCGGCGTTCTGTGGATTCCAGAAATACCCTCAAAGATCTCCTGAGGCATCTAAATGACCCAAGCAGTAACCCCAAAGCCATCATGGGAGACATCCAAATGGCCCACCAGACCCTAATGCTGGATCCCGTGGGACCTATGTCTGAGGTCCCGCCCAAGGTTCCTAACCGCGAGGCATCACTCTACTCTCCTCCCTCGACTCTCCCCAGAAACAGCCCAACCAAGCGAGTGGACGTCCCCACCACTCCCGGCGTCCCAATGACTTCTCTGGAAAGACAAAGGGGTTATCATAAAAATTCCTCCCAGAGGCACTCTATATCTGCTATGCCTAAAAACTTAAGTTCACCAAATGGTGTTTTGTTATCTAGACAGCCTAGTATGAACCGTGGAGGCTACATGCCCGCCCCCGCAGGGGCGAAGGTGGACTATATTCAGGGAACACCGGTGAGTGTTCATCTGCAGCCTTCCCTCTCCAGACAGAGCAGCTACACCAGTAACGGCACCCTTCCCAGGACGGGACTAAAGAGGACACCGTCCTTAAAACCTGACGTACCACCAAAGCCTTCATTTGTTCCCCAAACCACATCTGTCAGACCACTGAACAAATATACTTACTAGGCCTCAAGTGTGCTCTTTCCCATGTGGCTTTATCCTGTCCATGTTGTTGAGAGGATGATGTTGTAAGGGTACCTTAAGACAAGAGACTCGCTTGTATCTTAAGAGAACCAAGTGGCCAAAGAAACTCTTCCTAACTTTGGCAACATCAGAACTTGCCATACGTAGCTACTGCAGCAAGGCTTCTGTGTACTTGCCTGAAAACAAAGGAAGGTGCTGGTCATTCCATTTCTTTTGTTTGAAACTAAAGAGATATGTGGCTCCGAGGGGCTACCTGTAACCAGTACAAAGAGCAGATACAGTGCTCAGAAGAATCTGTCTGTGAGCAAATACTTGAAAATGGGTTCAACTTAGACTGCCATTCTGTGTGGTCTTCCCATTAAATGTGAACATTTTAATATGTATGCATTCACCTTGCCTCTTGCACAAATGTCAAAAAACAATGGTAATGTCTCAAAGAAAAGAAGTTGTAGATTACCAAACAATTTGCTAAAAATTTAGTCTTTGACCCAAACTGTAGCATTTTTTTACGTGTGGCATTTTTTTCATGCCACCAAGGAACTGTGTTGCGTGTGCATGTGTGTGTGCGTGTAAGTGTGTGTGTGTGTGTGTGTGTGTGTGTTCTGTCCCCACTAGGATTTGTTTAGGTGCCCATGGCATCTTTTTGTGCTATGGAGTTGTTTACATCGCACATGACTGAACAAGAGACAATAACTTCTTCCCACAGCAGTCCATTGGGTTCAGCTTTGAGAAAGAAAGAAAACCGAGGCTGATTTTGACGGTCAAAATGATTAACCTGACTTACGTGTTACCCAATGCCAGAATGTAAGAGTTCTAAGTAATTTTGTGCTGCTATTCACTAAAACTTCTATAACAGTCTTGCCAGCTTAAGGAGATGGAGATGATAAGAGATATCCTTGATTTATCCACCAGTATTCAGTAGTAAAATTCACCTGTCCACTGTGAATCCAAGCCCGAATCACTCTACTTAACCTTGGACACACTAACGAGGTTTTATTTTGATTGTGTTTGGTTTCTCCCATGTAGTAAAATTCCTCTTCTTTTAACTCCCCCTAACCCCAAGATCAAACAAACAAACAAACAAAAAAACAAACCCCCCCCACACACACACACACAAAACAGAAGACAAAAGAAGGGGATGTGAGAAGGTTGTAATTGGCTTAGCAGAAACAGTCTGTGAAAACCTAACAGTGGTGCAATCATGTTGTCTACGTTGTGTGATGTGAGAATTTTCTCCTAAGTCATGCAGGTAATGACAGTATACTGTACATATTACATGTGAGTTTACCTAAATCTGTGCATTTTGTGCCTTATTCATGAGAATGATAGAAGTACTCAAATATGTCAAGTGTTTTCAGTATAGCACATCATTTACTGAGTGCCAGTTGTAAATGTTTTTCAACCAGCACCTGAAAAGACTTTTAAAAAATCCTAACAACAATCTAGAACAGTTAATTGTAAAACAATCTATCCAAATAGCTGCATTACATCCTTTGCCATGATAAACATTCCACTCCTACTTTCTTAAGGATGAAACAGTGATAATGTGAAGTCAAATGAGGTTTCCTGGGTAATGTGACACCTGCAGAAACCATACAGAGTCATTTATTTGTAGTTTTGCAGAAGCCACGTAGAGCTGATGATGTGCAACCCTGATGACGATTTCAGTTAATATGCTGCACACCACGGTTTACTGAACCTCATCTAGAAAGTATCAAGGCAGAGGAATGCTCCTGACTTAGTCAGACAAGTAAGTTCAACTGTTTTCCTGATGATATCTATTACTTGGGGGAGATGGGTTGCAGAAGACCAGAGCATTTTTATGCAGAATGTAGAATATGGATGCAGTTATTCTTTTCCTTTGAGAATATTGTTTAATAAAGAACGCGATTCCCTGAGGTCTCTGGAAGCTCAAAAGCTAAAACTTCTGTTCTTGAAACACTTCAGCTTTGAAACTAAAATATTACAGATTGATAATAAATTAAACCAACCAACGATAAACACTACTCAGTCCATCGCTGACAAACCTGTTTGAATTCACCTTACCAATATTAATCCCAGCGTGCGGAAAGTGGAACAGTAACTCTATGTGAACCCGGATAACATTTTGTAACATTGTGCTGCCTTGTAGTTTGTAATGTGAGTTCTATCAGTATTTATGTTGAAATTTCTAACAAAATCTAGTCTGTATCCTGTTAATTTAATTTTTAAATGCTTTATCCATTTGTGCAAAGGTAAACACAGATTGTATCTTTTTTAATGGTACGGCATAAAAAGTAACCCTAAAGTGAAGTGGCTCTATACTGTTTTATAGAGTACTTTAACATGTATAGATATCTTGTAAACTTGTATTGTGGATGTGTAAATAATATGTACTTTGGGTTTTTAACACCGCATGTAAAGTCAAAATAAAATATACAAATCATTATATCCTGCCTCTTGATGTTGAAGAGGTCTGGAAGGTATCGTGTTTTTAAAATATTTTTAAGTCAATCAACATCCTTGAGAGCTTCTTTTAAAATATACCAAAATATTCTTACCTGGAATACTTGCCATCAGGTCGTGGTTACACCACCATTCTCATCTTGGAAGGCTGGGCAGAGCCCCTGGAAAACGTATAATTCAGAAAACCAGATGAACTGTACTACAGCAACAGTCACATGCTTCAGGCCAACCCTTGTCCACGTATCGCTAGTTCGACAGGCATTTGTAAAATTCATGATTTGTGTTCTCGTGTGAAATTGTTAATATTTTAGTCTAAAATTATAGCTGGTCGATCAGGTTCCTGTGAACATTTCTTGCTATTTGGTATAGGGCATTTCTCAATTCCATTGTTTCAATTGAATAAGAATGTAAGTAAGAGATAACGTTCCTCAAATATGGAAATGGGAGGTAAAGTAATGATTCCACTTAGTTCTTTCCTTAGCATGGCATGAGTTAGTTAGTGGCTGCTGTCATTGGGTTTGGACAAATGAATGAAGGAAGAGACAAGGGAAATGTATCTTCAGCCTTGCTTCTCCCTGGGCTTCTTGAGCATTGTATTCTCTTTCATTTCTATGGGCTATTTCTATTAAGTTGCTGTTTATTATACCTTCTGGCCATTTTACAAGTTTTCCTGGGTTCAGTGATTTTCTTTTTCTCCTAAAAAGTGCATTTTTCTCTTCTTCCTTTATAGCAAATTTTAGCCTTTTTCAATCATGGACATCTTTGATAATTTAATGAATGGTACGGACTGAGAGCTGAATTTCATTTTCCGTTTTCAGGGGATTTACAGACCCCTAAAACCACACCTACGAATCCTCGAGATAAATGCTTAGATGCCATTTGAGAGAAATGGAGTTAGAGAACTTGGAGCTTTTCATAAGGAAAGCATTGTAAAGAAAATGAATTAACCAAGACACACCACCCGTACTCTGGTTCCAGAGATCCCATTGGTTGGCATTTAGGTTACTCTGGGAAATGGCAACACAAGAGATGCTGGTTCAGGCTAAGAAGAAAGGGGGTCTCACGTGCAAAGTAGTGGGCCTTGTGTGGCCTAGGTGCTGGCCAGGTACCAGGAGGACTCGCCTTCCTGCCATCTGAGAGAAGCCAAATTTCTCCCTTCTCCTCCCCTCCCAGCTCATCTCCTTCATCCTCCTTTTCAGAGGAGGGCAAAGAACAAGGGGTCCAAAATAGCCCTGGGTCCAGGTCTGGGAGCTGGGTTCAAATCCTGACTCTACTACCCATCAAGTAACTGCTGCACTATACCTCTCTCTCTTTTCTTTTTTAAACTTTTATTTCATATTGGAGTATAGTTGATTAACAATGTTGCATTAGTTTCAGATGTACAGCAAAGGGATTCAGTTACACATATAGATGTATCTATTCTTTTTCAAATTCTTGTCCCATTTAGGTTGTTACATAATACTGAGCAGAGTTCCCTGTACTATACAGTAGGTCCTTGTTGGTTATCCATTTAAAATATAGCAATGTGTACATGTCAATCCCAAACTCCTTAACTATCCCTCCCCCCCAACCCTTCTCTCCCCGCTGTAACCAAAAGTTCATTCTCTAAGTCTGTGAATCTGTTTCTGTTTTGTAAATAAGTTCATTTGTATCATTTCTTTTTAGAATAGCATACGATATTTCTCTTTCTCTTTCTGACTTACTTCATTCAGTATGATGATCTCTAGGTCCATCCATGTTGCCATAAATGGCATTATTTCATTCTTTTTAACAGCTGAGTAATATTCCATTGTATATATGTACCACATCTTCTTTACTAATTCCTCTGTTGATGAACATTTAGGTTGCTTCCATGTCTTGGCTGTTACGAATATTGGGGTGCATGTATCCTTTCGGACCATGCTTTTCTCCAGATATATGCCCAGTAGTGGGATTGCAGGATCATATGGTAGCTTTTTTAGTTTTTTAAGGAACCTCCATACTGTTCTCCACAGTGGCTGTATCAATTTACATTCCCACCAACAGTGTAAGAGGGTTCCCTCTCTTGATTTCAGTTTTCTCATTTTTGAAAGGAGATGGTTCAACATCCATTTCTCTGACAGTTCTATGGTATCTGTCAACTCTATAGCACCATTAGCTATTTTATGAATGCTACACTTAAATATTACTCTTTCAGTAGCTTGGTCTGTAAGCTTTTTATGGATGTGTGAGCCCTGTTCCCTGTTAGATGTGAGGTATATATGAGATTGGCAATAAAATAAGGCATGACAACAATGCATTTTAAGCCATTTAGCTTGTGTCTATATTTGATGTTTACCCTTTTTGCATATATAGCATGCAAAACACTTAAATCTCTGCTAACGTTGCCTTCTTTATCAAATAGATGTTATACCATAAACAAGGAGGAAATGGACAGATAATAAAATCAATCTTTAATTCACAGAGGAATCAGGGGGTGAGAGGTTGGGGGAGGGCAGTCAAACCCTGGATATTCAGACCATGAATCCACTGGGACTCACATATTAAGGAAAATAGACTATTTCTAGACCCTGTCCCATGATATAATTCTTTTTAGAATTAGGTATTGATTATTGGTTGATAAATCTCTTTGTAGCATGCACTTTGGCTTATCTTAGCCTCTTGTGCTGGGTTTGGGTGAAGGAAAGTATGAAAATATGGCACTTGTTTCATATGCACTGTTAATTCAGACTGTTGTTCATTTGTGTGAGATGGACTCGCCTGAAGCTACTGTAAAGATTGACTTAGGGCCAGTTAGAGAAGTTGTGAGAGGGAAGATTTGTCAGTGTCAGACAGCCCTGTCCAGTGGAAGTTTCTATGCTGGTGGAGACTCTGTGCTGTCCAATATGGTAGCCACTAGCATATATGGCTTCTGAGCAGTTGGACTGTAGCCAATGCCACTGAAATACTATATTGGACAGCACTGATCTGGAAAGCCACCACTGCTGCTGCCACAACTGTCAGAGGTCAGACTGCTGCTCTGAATGTAACAACTCCAAGGGACACTTGACTCTTCTTAAAAGATGAGATCTGCCTTGTACATTTTGTATATCTACCCTTGTGTCTCATAAACACTGAGCTCACAGTTGATCAACCAATCAATCACAGTGCTAGTTTGAGGGTCTTTGGGGTTTTTTTTTTTCTTGTTTAGAAACTATGATGAGCACATCCATTGGAAGCTGAGAGAGGGTCAGCACTTGGCTTGGGGGAACGGTTTCCTCTTACGTTTTCGTGGTGCTTTTGAGCTCTATGAGTTAATTCTCAACACGCTTTTTGTTGGAAAGGAATAACCTTCATCATTCCCATTTTCCAGGTGCAGAAATTGAGATCAGCGGGGCTGTGACAGCTATGGAAATATAGATGACAGCCAATTCACAAATCAGGGCTAATTCACATATTCTCACACTCAGGCCCTGTGCACAAACCAACACTCTCCACGAAAGGGCTGAAAGAGAATATCAGTGTTCAGTCAGAAAGGATGGCCTCTCTCCAGCGTTTCACGTATAATGAGGAGAGACAAAAAGGGTAGAATAATTACAGTATCCAGGGGTATGTGCCAAATACGGAGTGAAAAATGAAACATTTAGTGAATCAGTCACATGCTTGGCTATCATAATGAACATGCCAAATCAATTATTTGGAAAAAAAAAAAATCCCTGGATTGAGCTGATGCAGTACTGTAGGCTGAAAGCAACCAGAGAGGATGAATTTAGAGATGTTAAAAGAAACTAACCTGATGTGTCCAAATTGTACCCATCCAAGTTTCTGGGCATCCTGCCAGATCTACATCTGTGGACTGTCAGAGAGCCTTTGGGGGCAAATTCACTTTATTTCTTATTTTGGAATTTCTTCATATGGAGCTGGGGTTGTACATTGGGAGTTAAACACGGTTATAATTTTTCCACTTTTCCCTATGGTTGGGAGACCTATAGGAATCACACTTTATCTTAAAGGAGAATGTTTTCTGATGATCTGAGCTGCCTAGCCTTCTGTGAGGCTTGGAATAATAACATAGAAAATGTCTGTTGAAGGAGCAAATTTGATGACTGCCTCAGGGTTTTATTCTAAGCCAGGTGGCAGGGACTGACCAGACAATTGCAAACGTTAATGCTAATAAACATAGCAGAAGCATATACCACTTAGCATTTGCAAATCAGGTTCCCAAATAAGAGGATTAGAGAATTCTTTAACATTCTGAATGGTTTGGGAGAGCTTTAGAAAGTGTAAAAAGGAAATGGAAACCTTGGGGTACTTTTGCAAACTTGAAAGCCTCAGGTGTTAGTGTGCATTTGGAATTTGAGTTAGGCTTCAAAATTCAAGGACATCTCAGGTTGAGAGACAGGACCATTAGCTGGTCTAAGCAATCTGGATTGTTTGTTGGTCAGTTATGAACCTACAGCAACTGATAAAATTGAAGTCAAACCTTAAGATTCAACCTGACTTGATGACAGCCTCTCAGACTGCCCAAGTGAAGGCTGCCCCCTGAATAAGCCCATCTGAATTCTGGGACTTATTAAGCTATTATTTCCAATTACCTATGCAACCCATCTCCAGAGAGGTAGAAACAGTTGAACTCTTGAAGCTGGCATAATTTACATAAATATTTACCATAAATTTATTTAATGAAAATGGTAAAATATTTAACTGAAGAAAGCAATGGAATTCAAATTATTTTAAATGTAAGTATACATATAGAAGGGAGTCTGGAAAGAAACACACAAAATACTAAAAACTGGTTGTAATCATTAAAACTAACATTTTGAAATGTGCCTCATTCAAACATATATTTTGGAGAAATGTCTTTAATTTAGATTCTTCTAAGTTTGTTTTAAAAAATGAAAAAAACAAAAACTCCTGGAGACAGCCCCTGACTTTGATTAGTTTTCTGGTCTCAAGAAAAGGTGACGTCGGTCCACCACTGGAAACAAACTCCGGGAAGGTTTGATTTAGCTGGGAGAGAGATGTCCCAGTGGTTATCGACCTTGGTGTCCTTTGATTTCCAAGGTGTTTAAACAGTGTATTTCATTTTTAGCTGGAGATCCTAGGAGTGACGTGGTGAAATATGAAAATTGTGAAAATCCCAAAAGGCAGAAAAGAGGCTTCCGAGGAAAGAACTAGGACCCAGGCAGAGCGGCCCGGGCAGCAGCTGAGCAGGGCGTGAGTAGACGCTAAGAGTCCAGAGCAGGACCTCAGAATGGAGAAGCTGCGTCAGCCTTGGTCTTATTCTCAAAGGGCACAGACACAGAAACCTGGAAAGACCCATCTTCTCCTTTGTCTTCTCTTCCCTGGATTCCAGAATAACAGAAAGCTAGGAAGCGCGTGAATAGAGAACAGGTAGCTCTGGGGGACAATGAGATTGTTACGGCAATGACAACTCGTGAAAACACAAAATAATTAGTAGAGCAAAATCCTCTCCTCTGTGACAGCATGCCAATTAAGGCTGTCAGAAAAGCCACACCCCTTTCCAAAATTCCCTGTGGTTCCTCCCCTCGCCCCTCCCACTGACCCCCTCCCTTTTTTTTTTTTAACATCTTTATTGGAGTATAATTGCTTTACAATGGTGTGTTAGTTTCTGCTTTATAACAAAGTGAATACATATACATATGTTCCCATATCTCTTCCCTCTTGCGTCTCCCTCCCTCCCACCCTCCATATCCCACCCCTCTAGGTGGTCACAAAGCACCAAGCTGATCTCCCTGTGCTATGCGGCTGCTTCCCACTAGCTATCTATTTTACATTTGGTAGTCTATATATGTCCATGCCACTCTCTCACTTTGTCCCAGCTTACCCTTCCCCCCGCCCCATATCCTCAAGTCCATTCTCTAGTAGGCCTGTGTCTTTATTCCCGTCTTGCCCCTAGGTTCTTCATGACCTTTCTTTATTTTTTTCTTAGATTCCATATATATGTGTTAGCATACGGTATTTGTTTTTCTCTTTCTGACTTACTTCACTCTGTATGACAGACTCTAGGTCCATCCCCCTCACTACAAATAACTCAATTTTGTTTCTTTTTATGGCTGAGTAATATTCCATTGTATATATGTGCCACATCTTCTTTATCCATTCATCTGTTGATGGACACTTAGGTTGCTTCCATGTCCTGGCTATTGTAAATAGAGCTGCAATGAACATTTTGGTACATGACTCTTTTTGAATTATGGTTTTCTCAGGGTATATGCCCAGTAGTGGTATTGCTGGGTCATATGGTAGTTCTATTGTTAGTTTTTTAAGGAACCTCCATACTGTTCTCTATAGTGGCTGTATCAATTTACATTCCCACCAACAGTGCAAGAGGGTTCCCTTTTCTCCAAACCCTCTCCAGCATTTGTTGTTTGTAGATTTTCTGATGATGCCCGTTCTAACTGGTGTGAGGTGATACCTCATTGTAATTTTGATTTGCATTTCTCTAATAATTAGTGATGTTGAGCAGCTTTTCATGTGCCTCTTGGCTATCTGTATGTCTTCTTTGGAGAAATGTCTATTTAGGTCTTCTGCCCATTTTTTGATTGGGTTGTTTGGTTTTTTTATATTGAGCTGCATGAACTGTTTATATATTTTGGAGATTAATCCTTTGTCCGTTGATTCGTTTGCAAATATCCAGAAAACTTTTCTAAGTGCAAGCAACTAGTTGAAAGACAGAAGAGTAGTTAGAAAATATTTTGCTTCATAACTATGTTGCCATCACATCCCAAACAACAAAGTATGAGGTACACTACTTTGTACTCAGTTTTAATTGGACTCTGATAAAAGTTGAAGGAGTGGAAAGGAGAGATGAATGAGAGGGAAAACTGAGAAAAGTTGGGCAGTAATAGATAATATTTAGAGATTAGTAAGAAAAATACCTGTGTTTTGCATGTATTTGGCTTGAAAGAACTGCTGTAATATACAATATGATCCTCTTTTGGTAAATAAACCATGACACCCCCTCTCCAACACATAAGTATATGCATTATTTAAAAATTTACTTTATTTTTTATTTATTTATTTTTGGCTGTGTTGAGTCTTCGTTGCTGTGTGCGGGCCTTCTCTAGTTGCAGTGAGCGGGGGCTACTCTTCCTTGTGGTGTGTGGGCTTCTCATTGCGGTGGCTTCTCTTGTTGTGGAGCACAGGCTCTAGGCTCACTGGCTTCAGTAGCTGTGGCACGTGGGCTTCAGTAGTTGCAGCTCGTGGGCTCTAGAGCGCAGGCTCAGTAGTTGTAACGCATGGGCTCTAGAGCGCAGGCTCAGTAGTTGTGGTGCACGGGCTTAGTTGCTCCACGGCATGTGGGATCTTCCGGGACCAGGGATCAAACCCATGTCCTCTGCACTGGCAGGTGGATTCTTAACCACTGCGCCACCAGGGAAGTCCTAGTATATGCATGTTTGATGATTTATGTATGCATTGAGAAAATTACTAAAGGATAAACACCAGGTGTGAACATTTGTTATTGGACTAAAACGGAATAAGTTAAAACTATTATAATAACAATAATAGAATGTGAGAGGGAGAATGACCACAGTAAAGACCATCTATGATGTAATTCTATTCATGTGTGAACATGTATATAGAGATACATAAACATGTATCTTTATATGAGCAATAAGGGTGTGCATGAAAGAATCGAGGTGGTTGGTAGTCTACCCAGTAAACTTCCACCCATCTTCTCCTGCTGCGAACTTGCTAGGAGAGCCCACCTCCCACTACAGAGGCTTAACATGCCAAGTACTTCTTTTCCAGTCTCTTTGACAGTGAGGACATGGAAATGTAACCCAGTTCTGGCCAGCAGAACCTTAGCAAAAGTCTGGGAAGGCTTTGGGGAAGTTTTCCTTCCCTAATAGAAGGGAATACGTGAGGAGAAGCTCCCCTCCTTTGGATGGTGGCAAGTGATATATGGTGCATGAATCAGCAGCTACCATCTTGGTACCATGAAGTAAACTGGGAGAAAAGCCCACGTGCTGAAGGAGGCAGAGGAAAGATGGTTATATAGAGCTGCTGAACTCACCAACTTTGAAGCCCCTCATATCTGGATTTCCTATTAAGGGAGAGATTAATATTCTTGTCCCATGGCTGATGGGATATTGTTTCTTCCAGTTGAAAGCACCCTAACTGATAGAGTCACCAACATGCGTAAGGTAGTTATCTCACAGTGGAGGAGTGATGAGGTGGAAATCTCTCTCATCTATTTACCCATACATAATTTGTTTTATATTAGTGGTTTTCAATTTTGGCTGCATATTGGAATCACCTGGAGAGCTTTTCAAAACTACCAATGCTTGGGCCACATCCCAGAACAATTAAATCAATTAAGTCAGCATCTCCTGGATGGGCCCAGGCATTGGTATGTTCAAAGTGCTCTCCACAAGATTCTGATGTTCAGCCAGAACTAAAATTCCCTGCTCTATGTTATGTCTTTCTTGTGTGTCATGAAAATGTTAGTATGTGTATTCGTCATCTGAAATAAATTACTTGTATTAATTTTCTATTGCTGCAGAACAAATTAGCACAAACTAGATGCTTAGTAGCACATGATCCTATAGGTTAGTGTTGTGGGTATGCTCGACTGGGTTCTCTGCTCAGGGTCTCACAAGGCCGTAAGAAGTTCTCGGCTGAGTTGGACTTTTACCTGGAGGTTCTAGGAAAGAATCTGCTTCCAACTCTTTCAGGCAGTTGGCAGAATTCAGTTTTGGTTGTACAACTGAGGCCCCAGCTCCCTTGCTGGCTGTCGGCTGGAGCCACTCTTAACTTCTAAATGCTGTCAGTAATTCCTTGTCATGTGGCGCCACTCTATCTTTAAGAAAACCTTTAAGAAAAACTAAAGAAAACTCACTGCTTTTAAAGAGCTCTCTTCAGCACTTTAAATGATTGCATCAGGACCCTATCACAAGGTCAACTACTTGGGGCTTTAATTATATTTGAAAAATCCCTTCACAGCAGTACCTATATTAGTATTTGATTAAATAAGAAGGGAATGAGAATCTTGGGGTGGGGGGGGCGGCCATCTTTAAAATTCTGTCTACCACAACATCCCAAATTTAATGGCTGACAACAACGATTATTTTCCACAATTCTATAGGCTGGCAATTTGAGGAGGGCTCAGGTGGGACAGCTCACCTCTGCTCCACATGGTGTTGGCTGGGGTTTCTCATGCATCTGCAACCCATCAGCTGGTAGAGCTGGCCGTGAGGCTGGCTGGTCTTTGATGGCCTCACATACCTTGAGCCTCAGCTGGGATATCTGGGATGACTGGACCTCTATTGTAACAGGATCTCTGTCTGTCTTTCTCCCTGTCTCTCCCTCAAAAAGGCTATCTTAGGCTTGCTTCAAGGTTCTTGCTTCAAGAACGTGACAGTGGAAGCTCCAAGGCCGCTTTAAGCAGAGGCTTGGAAATCACACAGAATCATGTCTGTCACTTCCTTTGGTCAGAGCAAGTCAGAGGGCCAGCCCAGATCCAGCGGGGAGGGGAGGAAAGACTCCCACTGCTTGATGGAAGGAGCTGTAAAAATTTTATAGCCATATATTGTCAGAGTGAGCAATCAATATTTATGATGATATGTAACAAAGAGGTGTTTGGATGTCTTAGAGGTGCAAAAAGCACAGTTGATGGACCTGAAGTAGCCTCAGCTATAGGCCAACACATTTCAGTTAACTCTGACAGAGAAAATCCCAAGTGATTGACTGAAACTGTATGTTAAGTTGTGACCATCAGGGGTCCACAACACAGATGGCAGAAAGAAACAAAACAATCTGCTTCTATAAGTCCAACCCTTCGAATCTTAGAGTGGCTACAAAATCATGCAGTTGGATGTCCAACACTTTAAAGGACCGTAGGAATCAAAGAACTCTCTTTCCCAAAGTGATGTTAAAAACTCAGAAGGGGAGCATTTCATATTCTTAGTCTGAGGATAGTCTTGGTGGTCATTAAGGATCTAGAAGTTCCTTGTGACTTTATATTTACTAAAATGATAGATAATTGAACACATTAAATGTGTTTACACTAATTTCATGGGGACTTGTCTTCTAAAACTATACAGCACTCTTAGACTGTGTAAGGTCGGTAAAGTACATTTATTTCCGTTAATAGAAAACAGAATTAAGGCAGCCATATCTATGTCTGGACTAAAAAGCCCTTTGGTTGTTAAAGTTTTCATTATCACTTTTTGAAAGCAACAAAAGCTTAGGTGCACGTCAGTCTTTTCACCCACCAACTGATCTTCTACGTGACCATCAGCATGATTTTCTAAAACAGCTTTTGGTTACTAAATTACTCCCTGATTGCTTAAAAAGCTTCAGTCACTTCCTATAACAAAAAGAATAAGTAATAAATCCCAACTTCCTTATTTGTATACAAGGCCCTTCCCAACATGGCTTCAATGATGGGTCCTCATTATCTCCTATCATTTCCCTAAGTCATACTTAGAAGTCAATACTGTTCATTCAGTAATTTAGTTATTCATTCATTCAAATAAGAATTCATTGAGGGCCTATTATGGACCATATATGGTCTTCCAGTTGCTGGAGGTTCAAATATGAACAAAGTATTTTCCCCCCTCCCCCACTCCCCGCCAATGGATTCAAGGCTTACTTGGGGCCAGGAATAAAAATTTAAATGGCAATTAGAGGACTTCCCTGGTGGCACAGTGATTAAGAATCCACTTGCCAATGCAGGGGACATGGGTTCGATCCCTGCTCCAGGAAGATCCCACATGCTGCGGAGCAGCTAAGCCCGTGCGCCACAACTACTGAGCCCGTGTGCCACAACTACTGAGGCCCGCGCGCCTAGAGCCTGTGCTCTGCAACAAGAGAAGCCACCGCAATGAGAAGCCCACACGCCGCAACCAGAGAAAGCCCTCATGCAGCAACGAAGAACAAATGCAGGCAAAAATAATAAATAAATAAATAATGGCAATTAGAGTGCACACATTGTAATAATTATGATAGGTCTCTAACCCAGGTACCCTTTTGCAAACATGCATTCATTCATTCAAGGGACATTTAGTGAGTGTCTACTGCTGAGCAGCATGAAAACACCTAGAGAAACTGGTGGGAATGCACTGAGCTTAAATTTTCCACTTTAAATGGGGTTCCATGGTGAATGAAGAAACAAAAAACAAACAGACAAAAAGGTCCAGGACAGTTTATCTATCTTTCCCTAAGCAGCGCTGTCCTGTGCATAAGAAGAGCCTCTAATCTGGGAAACTGTACAGCACATTGGAAAGTACTGCTGCCCTGTAGCTAATGACAGGTGCCTGAGTCAAGTACAAGGCAGGGGGTGCACATTGGTGGGGTGTGAAATGAAACAGGTTTTCACAGAAACTGGTAGTGGCAGACTGAAGGACATAGGCCATGCCAACATTCTCTAAAATCTCTCTCCCTTCTGTTTCCCATGTTTTCTGCTTTTGGTTCTTGGTAGACAGGGAGAGAAGCAGGAGAATTGGGTGTAAGGGATAAAGTAAATAGCCTTTGCTCTGGGGTTATTTTGTTTCGTTTCCTCATTATTTCCCATCCTGTCAAGTGATCTCCGGAATAGGCTGAGTTAGAGGCTGGGAAATCGAGGCTGAGCGCACTTTTCTGGTACCTCGTAGAGCCTCACTTCACTCCCATTTGCCCTTCCACCCAAATCCTCCTCTTATAAAAGAGGACAAGAGCAAAATGAGAAGGTCAACGACATAGGGAAGAGGAAGTATAGCTTGAAAGGACAGATTCACAGACATGACAAAATCTAAATCACTTTTGCGTGCCAGAGGCTCCAGCTGAACAAAACTTCCTAGTTTCTGCACGTGTAGGGTTTTCCTACCACCGTTCACCAGTGCATGTGTGAATCCTGTGCATCCTTTTTTTAAAAAAACTTGACAGAGACATTGTGAAACCTTTTATTTTTTTAATTTAATTAATTAATTAATTAATTTATGGCTATGTTGGGTCTTCGTTTCTGTGCGAGGGCTTTCTCTAGTTGTGGCAAGCGGGGGCCACTCTTCATCGCGGTGCGCGGGCCTCTCACTATCGTGGCCTCTCTTGTTGCGGAGCACAGGCTCCAGACACGCAGGCTCAGTAATTGTGGCTCACGGGCCTAGTTGCTCCGCGGCATGTGGGATCCTCCCAGACCAGGGCTCGAACCCGTGTCCCCTGCATTGGCAGGCAGACTCTCAACCACTGCGCCACCAGGGAAGCCCCTGTGCATCCTTTAAGGTCCAGGGCAAACGCAGCCACCTCCTCTATGGCATTTCCCTAGATCTGTTGGCTGGAAGAAATCTGACCCCGAGGACTCCTTAGTCTTTCTCTGAACTCCCTTTATGGCCCTTGTTGTTTTCTACGTTGCAACCAAACTGCACATGTACTGGTCATGTCCCACCCTTGACTGTAAGCCTGTTGGTGGCTGACACCATATGTAGCACATCTTTGTAACACCTGACACGGCCTAACCCAGCCCTGCACCTGATAGACCCTCAGATGTCTCAAAGCCACGGAACCGAAGGTTTGAGCTCAGCCTGGGGGCCTGCTCCACGTGGCTCTCTCTGCCTCTAAGTGCCAGTAACCACACTACGTTCTCTTCTTTGGGTCGAGAGATGAGAATTGCTGTCTGCTCTTACTAGACCCCAGATATTGCACTCATTTCCCTACAAAAGAATTTTATGAATTCTTTTTCTGTCAACCTTTGCTCAAGAAATCTTAATTTGAGAGTGTTGTCAGTTTCTTGTTCGGACCCTAACTGACACAGTATTTTGTCAACGACAATAACAGCTACTATTTGTTGGACCACTTTCCTCTCCTCTATCTTTACAGTAAACTAAGAGCCGAGTACTTTAATTTTATCCTTGAGAGATTCAGGGAGTTTAAATAATTTATCTAAAGTTGCACAGCTTGTAAGATCTCAGTTCAAGTGTTAACTTCTCACAGGAAGCCTTACCTACTTGAAATAACCCTTTCCTCCTAAGCCCTAATGGCACTTTTTATCTCCTTCGTAACACTCATTACTACCAGAATTTCCTTATTTGTGGGTGTTTTATCTGATTGTCTTATCCAGCCAGAATGCGTGCTCCACGGAGTCAGGACTTTGTTTCATTCACGGCTTTGCCCTCAGAACAGACTGGATACTCGGTAAATATATGCTGAATGAACGAGAGAAATTCTCCTTCTTCAGCCCAGGCTCCCTTTACACTGTGTGTCTCTCCTAATACCCTGGGATTATTTCCTTTCCATTTGTTATCAAGATCTTCAAATCCAGAGCTTAGATCATTCAATTCTATCCATATCAACTCTTTGGACCAAAAATAGGGAGTCTCAAAATTGATTCTGATGTTTTTATGAAGAAGGTTAAAGAGCCAAGAGGAAGCAAAAGGAGAGACAGAGAAAGAGAGAGTGACACAGAGAGACACAGAGAGGAGGGAGAGACAGAAAGAGAGAATGGGAAGAGATGCAGTGAAATTCTCCAGGGCGGAAGATTCACTGAGAGATGCTTAGGGCCGCTAATAAAGGAGCAGCCCAGCAGCAAGTGCAAACCTGGTGAATCACTCTCTAGACTGCATTTAAGACTGTGGTCCTCTGGCAACCGTTCAAAGATTGTTGACACCGTGTACCCTAAAACAACAACAGAGTAAAAATAGTCACATCTGATAAGTAAACGACCCTTGTAAACGTTCAAAACCAAACAGCGCACTCTCTTGAAAAAAAGCAAATAAAAATACAGATTGCTGCGTATGTTCTGTAAGGACTATATGATCTATTCCCCTGTGGAAAAAAAAATGTCCACATACTCTACTAAATTTACTGCTTGTAACTATAGCGTGCACCTACACAATTTCACATTTAAAATATTTTAAGATTTCAGATGAAAAGATTTCAAATTCACATGATCCTTCTATAAGGAGGATCCTTCTATAATGGTATAAGCAGCCATTTGCTTTTAAAAAATCCATTTTGGACTTAAATTCCTGGCAATTCTTTAATTTTTTTCACAAACCATTATCTCTGCACAGAACTGGTCCCTGCCTGCTGGAGATCTACATGAAGCCTTGTGCTGGGCTTTTTCTGTTCAGGAAGGACAGGATTAAGTTAAACTCTCATTTCTCCATTTTGTGTTCCCTGTTCCCCACTGCGAATTTCCCATGGACGTCATTGTAAGGACCTTCCTGGGAGCTTTCCATAGACTATAGGCTGTAAGGCCTTGAGCCAGGGAACCTAGTACAGTGCTTGGTACATTCCTGGAACCCAAAGTGATTCCGTTGGCTGGCGGGAGGAACTCAGGGCTTCCTCAAGAGGGTAAATATCTTTTACACCTGTAGTGTTGTTTTCTTTCCACAGGAAAGAAGTTATTGTTCTGTTAGAAGTCTCTGTAATTTTGGTGCTGTGTTCACTGGGTAGATATGAGGACCCTTGCTCCTTACAAACTGTTCCTGAGTGAATGCAAAAGGAGTCTTAAAGCAAACCCCTAGAATCAGCATGGACAAACATAGATGTCTGGAGGAAAATATCACAGACTAAAATGCGAAGAATGCTGCACAGATGACAACGTGGGTCAGGAACAGGCCTGAGCACTCCCATTTCCAGCCGTTTATAACTGGAGCAATGACACCAGTCACCACTGAGATGGACCACGGGTGAAGAAGAAAAACTGCACCTGTATATAAGGCCCTGCTTCAGCAAACCTAGCTAATTTATATAAAGTGTTGTTATTCTTGTCAGTTTTGTGTGTGTGTGTGTGTATCTAAAATCCTTGTAAATTCCACAGAGACATTTTCCTAGCAGAAATCCTTGCAATCACTGTGGTGTCTCCTGAACACACTATCATTTTTGGAGAAGAAAATCCATGCAACGTATGTCCCAGAGCTGAACCCTGATGTGATAACTGCCCGTCACCATGACTATGAGGACACAAACTGAGAAGGACCACATCCTGCTGAGGTTAACTTGACTTTCAGTGAGTCTCTGGGCTTAGCACAAGTGTGTCAGCAGCTCTGTGGCCAAGCCAGTTCTCCAAGGGTGGTTTTCAATGGCGCAGCCTCACAGAATCTGCATAGAAATAGTGAACTATCAGTGATCTGCAATTCCCTGAATCAACCTCACATCCCTGTTTGGACTAATACAATTTAAATTTCTTCCTTAAGAAAAATAAACACTGTGGTATGTTTTGGGCTGTCCTCTTATACATTCTTCCAAACAAATTCTATCATCACCTTGAGATAAATGAGTTTTAAAACCCAGTTGCAGATCCAAACAACAATTACAGAAAGGGGGAGGGAGGCGGGAAGGAGTGTTAAATAGAACATTAACTCAAGGGGTTTTGTTGTTGTTTTGGTTTTGTAACTATTTTGTTGTTTTTAAGCAATGCAGCATAGTTTAGGTCAGAGTGCACAAGACTGGAGGTCAGGAACTAGACCCTTCTCTGCTGTGTAAGGCTGAACCCTCAGTTTCCTGAGTAACAAGAGGTTGCATCAACTAAGCTCTAACATTCATTTCAAGTCTTGCTTTTGTGAGTTTATGCAGTGGAGCCAGTTGACCTGGGGTTGCTTCACAATCTCTGCCATTTATTAGCCTATAAGCTGTGCAAGTTTGTCCTTCTCGAAAAAATAAACTCTCCTCTGTCTCCTCATTTGTCAAATGGGTACAATAACAGTATATATCCCTCTTAGGGAGATTGTGGAGATTAAATGAGTTTCTATATGTAAAGTGTTTACGCAGCTCTGGCACTAGGAAGTACTCTATGCATATTAGCTATTGGTATTTACATTTTTATTATTATTCTGTCTTCATTGAGAAAAGGTAAACCAACATTTCTCACTGTAAGGGGAAAATGCAAGCTGAAGACTGGATGAAGATTCATGTAGGCATGGGCTTGAGTAGCAAAGTTTTGGCTTAAGTTTTATGATACTTGAATGATGGAGAAATGAATGCCCTTGAAACTCTGCAAAAGCTTTTGCCCCTTGACCCTCTTCCCAGTGAAGTCACTTCTTTCTGGATAAACAAGTCAGGTCCCATCCAGGGGAAGCACTCTAAGTGAAGCCTCCTTCTTTGTGTGTGACAGGAGTCTGAAATAAGCATTTCAATTAGATTCATTAAGACAGTTATTACTTGGTAATTGAATAGCGACAGATTGTAAAGGAACACTTATTGAGGTCTAATAAGTATGTAGGAGAGAAACCTTCCGTAATTCCATCAGCTATGAACCAGTGTAATTAGATTCTTACTAACACATTCAAATTGAAGGGAATGTTGAGGCATATAATTGGCACTTAGGAAGACACCTGCATTATGTTAGGGTGCTTTCCATTTACATACTTATTAAGTGTTAGTTTAAGTTGTTAAATAATTGAGAATTGTGGACAGTAGTAGGTCAAGTGGTTAAGTAAGAATTAAATTCTTAAACATATAAATAAATTAGGACCAGATCTATTTTAAAATATAAAATGCAACTTTACTGTGTCCATAAGTTTGCATCAATACACATAATATTTCAAGGCTTCTCATGAAAATATTCAGGACTATGAATTGATTTACTCAAGTATGATAGATTCATTCATTCATTCATTTGCAATCATTTTTTGAGCAACTACTGTTTGTAAAGAAAAGTACGTTTTTTTGATAATGGAGAGTTTGATAATGGAGATAAGGTAAGTACTATATATGAAAAATCCATAGTTTGTGACACAAGCAAAGCATGCTGGGAGAACCAAAAAGGAAGAAAAAAAATTCTTTTCATAGTCTCTCTTTTTCATGGAACACAATCCTCTTTGGGATTTCAATTTTCTACCAATTATACGACTAGATAGTTCTACTTACAAATCAAAGTACGAACTTCAGAGGCAAGTCCTTATTCTTTATTATTTTTGACGCAAAATCATGACCAGATGCTATGTGTATAGCAAGTTAAATTAAGTATTTAAAAAACCTCAAATAATTTCTTGTAATGAAAATGTATTTAATTTTTTGAGAAATTACATTTAATGCAATTATATTAATAACCAAAATTCGGATAACCTAGTTTATCTTTCACTAAAACCATTCATAAGAAAGACTCATATCCCAGCAAATCTATAGGGAAACAAAATCTAAAATGACTGCACATGCGTGAACAATTCAAACCGTATTTATAAGGCAGGAGGCTCGCTTGACTGTTGACTGGTGCAAAAAAGTATCACTTTTTTTACCAAAGTCCCTGAGAAGCAAAGAAAAGCCACTAACCCCAGAGGACCTTCAATATGGCGGAGGAGTAAGACGTGGAGATCACTTTCCTCCCCCAAAATACGTCAAAAATATATCTACATGTGGAACAACTCCTACAGAACACATACTG
Organism: Balaenoptera borealis; assembly: GCF_965194805.1. NCBI lineage: Eukaryota > Metazoa > Chordata > Mammalia > Artiodactyla > Balaenopteridae > Balaenoptera > Balaenoptera borealis. Next base: position 90,296,352 of record NC_138866.1, read on the forward strand.
AACGCTGGCAGAAGACCTCAGACATCCCAAAAGGCAAGAAACTCCCCACGTCCCTGGGTAGAGCAAAAGAAAAGACACAAAAGAATAGGGACGGGACCTGCACCTCTGGGAGGGAGCTGTGAAGGAGGAAAAGTTTCCACACACTAGGAAGCCCCTTCACTGGCGAGGATAGGGGGTGGTGGGGGGAAGCTTCAGAGCCACGGAGGAGAGCACAGCAACAGGGGTGCAGAGGGCCAAGCAGAGAGATTCCCACACAGAGGATCGGTGCCGACCAGCACTCACCAGCCCGGGAGGCTTGTCTGCTCACCCACCAGGGCAGGCGGGGCTGGGAGCTGAGGCTTGGGCTTCGGTCGGATCCCAGGGAGAGGACTGGGGTTGGCTGCATGAACACAGCCTGAACGGGGCTAGTGTGCCACAGCCAGCCAGGAGGGAGTCCGGGAAAAATTTGGAGCTGCCAAAGAGGCAAGAGACCATTGTTTCAGGGTGCAGGAGGAGAGGGGATTCAGAGCACCGCCTAAACGAGCTCCAGAGATGGACGCGAGCCGTGGCTATCAGCACGGACACCAGAAACGGGCATGAAATGCTAAGGCTGCTGTTGCCGCCACGAAGAAGCCTGTGTGCAAGCACAGGTCACTCTCCACACCTCCCCTCCTGGGAGCCTGTGCAGCCCGCCACTGCCAGGGTCCCGTGATCCACGGACAACATCCCCAGGAGAACACACGGCACGCCTCAGGCTGGTGCAACGTCACACTGGCCTCTGCCATGGCAGGGTTGCCCCACATTCCGTACCCCTCCCTCCCCCCGGCCTGAGTGACCCAGAGCCCCCTAATCAGCTGCTCCTTTAACCCCCTACTGTCTGGGTGAAGAACAGACGCCAGAGGGCGACCTACATGCAGAGGTGGGGCCAAATCCAAAGCTGAACCCCAGGAGCTGTGCGAACAAAGAAGAGAAAGGGAAATCTCTCCCAGCAGCCTCAGGAGCAGCGGATTAAATCCTCACAATCAACTTAATGTACCTGCATCTGTGGAATACCTGAATAGACAACGAATCATCCCAAATTGAGGTAATGGACTTTGGGAGCAACTGTAGACTTGAGATTTGCTTTCTGCATCTAATTTCTTTCTAGTTTTATGCTTATCTTAGTTTAATATTTAGAGTTTATTATCATTGGGAGATTTGTTTACTGATTTGGTTGCTCTCTTCCTTTTATATATATATATATATATTTTGTTTCCTTTTTCTCTTTTTGTGTGTATGTGTATGCTATTTGTGTGATTTTGTCTGTATAAGTTTGCTTTTACCATTTGTCTTAGGGTTCTGTCTGTCCATTTTTTTAGTGTAGATTTTAGTGCTTCTTATCATTGGTGGATTTGTTTATTGGTTTGGTTGCTCTCTTCCTTTTTTTTAATTGCTTTTTTATTCTTTTATTTTAATAATTTATTTTTTATTTTAGCAACTTTATTTTTCTTTCTTTCTTTTTTTTTTTTTTGCTTTTCTCCCTTTTCTTCTGAGCCATGTGGCTAACAGGATCTTGGTGCTCCCGCTGGGTGTCAGGCCTGAGCCTCTGAGACGGGAGAGCTGAGATCAGGACATTGGTCCACCAGGGACCTTCCGGACCCTCATAATATCAATCGATGAGAGCCCTCCCAGAGATCTCCGTCTCAATGCTAAGACCCAGCTCCACTCAACGACCAGCAAGCTACAGTGCTGGACACCCCATGCCAAACAACTAGCAAGACAAGAACATAACCCCACCCATTAGCAGAGAGGCTGCCTAAAATTATAATAAGGTCACAGACACCACAAAACACACCACCGGATGTGGTCCTGCCCACCAGAAAGACAAGATCCAGCCTCATCCACCAGAACACAGGCACCAGTCCCCTCCACCAGGAAGCCTACAAAACACACTGAACCAACCTCACTCACTGGAGGCAGACACCAAAAACAACGGGAACTACAAACCTGCAGCCTTTGAAAAGGAGACCCCCAAACACAGCAAGTGAAGCAAAATGAGAAGACAGAGAAATACACAGCAGTTGAAGGAGCAAGGTAAAAACCCACCAGACCAAACAGATAAAGAGAAAATAGGCAGTCTACCTGAAAAAGAATTCAGAGTAATGATAGTAAAGATGATCCAAAATCTTGGAAATAGAATGGAGAAAATACAGGAAACGTTTAACAATGACATAGAAGAACTAAAGAGCAAACAAATAATGATTAACAACACAATAAATGAAATTAAAAATTCTCTAGAAGGAATCAGTAGCAAAATAACTGAGGAGGAAGAACGGATAAGTGACCTGGAAGATAAAATAGTGGAAATAACTACTGCAGAGCAAAATAAAGAAAAAAGAATGAAAAGAATTGAGGACAGTCTCAGAGACCTCTGGCAGAACATTAAATGCACCAACATTCGAATTATAGAGGTACCAGAAGAAGAAAAGAAAAAGAAAGGAACTGAGAAAACATTTGAAGAGATTTTAGTTGAAAACTTCCCTAATATGGGAAAGGAAATAGTCAATCAAGTCCAGGAAACACAGAGTCCCATACAGGATAAATCCAAGGAGAAACATGCCAAGACACATATTAATCAAGCTATCAAAAATTAAATACAAAGGAAAAATATTAAAAGCAGCAAGGGAAAATCACCAAATAACATACAAGGGAATCCCCATAAGGTTAACAGCTGATCTTTCAGGAGAAACTGTGCAAGCCAGAAGGGTGTGACAGGACATATTTAAAGTGATGAAACGGAAAAACCTACAACCAAGATTACTCTACTCAGCAAGGATCTCATTCAGATTCGATGGAGAAATTAAAACCTTTACAGACAAGCAAAAGCTAAGAGAATTCAGTACCACCAAACCGGCTTTACAACAAATGCTAAGGAAACTTCTCTAAGTAGAAAACAAAAGAAAAGGAAAAGACCTACAATAACAAAACCAAAACAATTAAGAAAATGGTAATAGGAACATACATATCAATAATTACCTTAAATGTAAATGGATTAAATGCTCCCACCAGAAGACATAGACTGGCTGAATGGATACAAAAACAAGACCCGTATGCATGTTGTCTACAAGAGACACACTTCAGACCTAGGGACACATATAGACTGAAAGTGAGGGGATGGAAGAAGATATTCCATGCAAATGGAAATCAAAAGAAAGCTGGAGTAGCAATTCTCATATCAGAAAAAATAGACTTTAAAATAAAGACCATTATAAGAGACAAAGAAGGACATTAAATAATGATCAAGGAATCAATCCCAGAAGAAGATATAACAATTGTAAATATTTATGCACCCAACATAGGAGCACCTCAATACATAAGGCAAATACTAACAGCCATAAAAGGGGAAATCAACAGTAACACAACCATAGTAGGGGACTTTAACACCCCACTTTCACCAATGGATAGATCATCCAAAATAAAAATAAATGAGGAAACACAAGCTTTAAATGATACATTAAACAAGATGGACTTAATTGATATTTATAGGACATTCCATCCAAAAACAACAGAATACACTTTCTTCTCAAATGCTCATGGAACATTCTCCAGGATACATCATATCTTGGGTCACAAATCAAGCCTTGGTAAATTTAAGAAAATTGAAATCGTATCAAGTATCTTTTCTGAGCACAACACTATGAGATGAGATATCAATTACAGGAAAAAATCCGTAAAAAATACAAACACATGGAGGCTAAACAGTACACTACTAAATAAGCAAGAGATCACTGAGGAAATCAGAGAGGAAATCAAAAAATACCTAGAAACAAATGACAATGAAAACACGATGACCCAAAACTTATGGGATGCAGCAAAAGCAGTTCTAAGAGGGAAGTTTATAGCAATATAATCCTACCTCAAGAAACAAGTAACATCTCAAATAAACAACCTAACCTTACACCTAAAGCAACTAGAGAGAGAACAACAAAAAAACCTCAAAGTTAGCAGAAGGAAAGAAATCATAAAGATCAGATCAGAAATAAATGAAAAAGAAATGAAGGAAACATTAGCAAAGATCAATAAAACTAAAAGCTGGTTCTTTGAGCAGATAAACAAAATAGATAAACCATTAGCCAGACTCATCAAGAAAAAAAGGGAGAAGACTCAAATAAATAGAATTAGAAATGAAAAAGGAGAAGTAACAACTGACACTGCAGAAATACAAAGAATTATGAGAGATTACTACAAGCAACTATATGCCAATAAAATGGACAATCTGGAAGAAATGGACAAATTCTTAGAAAAGCACAACCTTCCCAGACTGAACCAAGAAGAAATAGAAAATATAAACACACCAATCACAAGCACTGAAATTGAACCTGTGATTAAAAATCTTCCAACAGGGCTTCCCTGGTGGCGCAGTGGTTGAGAATCCGCCTGCCAATGCAGGGGACACAGGTTCGAGACCTGGTCTGGGAAGATCCCACATGCCATGGAGTAGCTGGGCCCGTGAGCCACAACTATTGAGCTTGTGCGTCTGGAGCCTGTGCTCCGCAACAAGAGAGACCGCGATAGTGAGAGGCCCACGCACTGCGATGAAGAGTGGCCCCTGCTTGCCACAACTAGAGAAAGCCCTCGCACAGAAACGAAGACCCAACACAGCCATAAATAAATAAATAAACAAATTTTTAAAAATTAAAAAAAAAAAAAATCTTCCAACAAACAAAAGCCCAGGACAAGATGCCTTCACAGGTGTATTCTATCAAACATTTAGAGAAGAGCTAACACCTATCCTTTTCAAACTCTTCCAAAATATAGCAGAGGGAGGAACACTCCCAAACTCATTCTATGAGGCCACCATCACCCTGATACCAAAACCAGACAAAGATACTACACAAAAAGAAAATTACAGACCAATATCACTGATGAATATAGATGCAAAAATCCTCAACAAAATACTAGCAAACAGAATCCAACAGCACATTAAAAGGATCATACACCATGATTGAGTGGGGTTTATCCCAGAAATGCAAGTATTCTTCAATATACGCAAATCAATCAATGTGATACACCATATTAACCAAATGAACAATAAAAACCATATGATAATCTCAATAGATGCAGAAAAAGCTTTCAAAAAATTCAACCCCCATTTATGATAAATGCCCTCCAGAAAGTAGGCATAGAAGGAACTTACCTCAACATAATAAAGGCCATATATGACAAACCCACAGCCAACATCATTCTCAATGGTCAAAAGCTGAAACCATTTCCACTAAGATCAGGAACAAGACAAGGTTGCCCACTCTTGCCACTATTATTCAACATAGTTTTGGAAGTTTTAGCCACAGCAATCAGAGAAGAAAAAGAAATAAAAGGAATACAAATCAGAAAAGAAGAAATAAAACTGTCACTGTTTGCAGATGACATGATACTCTGCATAGAGAATCCTAAAGATGCTTCCAGGACACTACTAGAGCTAATCAATGATTTGGGTAAAGTAGCAGGATACAAAATTAATGCACAGAAATCTCTTGCATTCCTATACACGAACGATGAAAAATCTGAAAGAGAAATGAAGGAAACACTCCCATTTACCATTGCAACAAAAAGAATAAAATACCTAGGAATAAACCTATCTAAGGTGACAAAAGACCTGCATGCCGAAAACTATAAGACACTGATGAAAAAAATTAAAGATGATACAACCAGATGGAGAGATATACCATGTTCTTGGACTGGAAGAATCAACATTGTGAAAATGACTCTACTACCCAAAGCAATCTACAGATTCAATGCAATCCCTATTAAACTACCACTGGCATTTTTCATAGAACTAGAACAAAAAATTTCACAATATGTATGGAAACACCAAAAACCCCAAATAGCCAAAGCAATCTTGAGAAAGAAAAACAGAACTGGAGGAATCAGGCTCCCAGACTTCAGACTATACTACAAAGCTACAGTAGTAGCTGGCAAAGACAGTATGGTACTGCCACAAAAACAGAAATATAGATCAATGGAACAGGATAGAAAGCTCAGAGATAAACCCACACACATATGGTCACCTTATCTTTGATAAAGGAGGCAAAAATATACAATGGAGAAAAGACAGCCTCTTCAATAAGTGGTGCTGGGAAAACTGGACAGCTACATGTAAAAGAATGAAATTGGAAAACTCCCTAACACCATACACAAAAATAAACTCAAAATGGATTAAAGACCTAAATGGAAGGCCAGAAACTATTAAACTCTTAGAGGAAAACATAGGCAGAACACTCTGTGACATAAATCACAGCAAGATCCTTTTTGACCCACCTCCTAGAGAAAGGGAAATAAAAACAAAAACAAATGGGACCTGATGAAACTTTAAAGCTTTTGAACAACAAAGGAAACCATAAATAAGATGAAAAGACAACCCTCAGAATGAGAGAAAATATTTGCAAATGAACCAACTGACAAAGGATTTATCTCCAAAATTTACAAGCAGCTCATGCAGCTCAACATCAAAAAAACAAACAACCCAATCCAAAAATGGGCAGAAGACTTAAATAGACATTTCTCCAAACAAGATATACAGATTGCCAACAAACACATGAAAGAATGCTCAATATTACAAATCATGAGAGAAATGCAAATCAAAACTACAATGAAATATCACCACATACTGGTCAGAATGGCCATCATCAAAAAGTCTACAAACAATAAATGCTGGAGAGGGTGTGGAGAAAAGGGACTGCTCTTGCACTGTTGCTGGGAATGTAAATTGATACAGCCACTATGGAGAACAGTATGGAGGTTCCTTAAAAAACTAAAAATAGAGCTACTGTACGGCCCAGCAATCCCACTACAATGCATATACCCGGAGAAAACCATAATTCAAAAAGAGTCATGTACCACAATGTTCATTGCAGCACTATTTACAATAGCCAGGACATGGAAGCAACCTAAGTGTCCATCAACAGAAGAATGTATAAAGAAGATGTGGCATATATATATACAATGGAATGTTAGCCATAAAAAGAAACGAAATTGAGTTGTTTGTAGTGAGGTGGATGGACCTAGAGTCTGTCATACAGAGTGAAGAAAGTCAGAAAGAGAAAAATAAATACCATATATTAACACATATATATGGAATTTAAAAAAAATAGTTCTGAAGTACCTAGGGGCAGGACAGGAATAAATACGCAGATATAGAGAATGGACTTGAGGACACGGGGAGGGGGAAGGGTAAGCGGGGATGAAGTGAGAGAGTGGCATGGACATATATACACTACCAAATGTAAAATAGATAGCTAGTGGGAAACAGCCCCATAGGACAGGGAGATCAGCTCGGTGCTTTGTGACCACCTAGAGGAGTGGGATAGGGAGGGTGGGAGGGAGATGCAAGAGGAAGGAGATATGTGGTATATGTATACGTATAGCTGATTCACTTTGTTATACAGCAGAAGCTAACACACCATTTTAAAGCAATTTTACTCCAATAAAGATGTTAAAAATATATATATACTGTGATAAACCATAATGGAAAAGAATATGAAAAAGAATATATATATGTATAACTGAGTCACTTTGCTGTACAGCAGAAATTAACACACCATTTAAAATCAACTGTACTTCAATAAAATTTTAAGAAATAAATTTTAAAAAAAGTCACCAATCCCCCCTCCACTCCCCCTACACCAAAAAGTAGGATTTGACAATATCCATTTTTGATGATTTTTTAATTTATAAACCTTGCCAGGATGTGTACAGATTGCTAGAAGTTCTCATTGTTGACAACATTTTCCCTTCTCCTCTCTGTTTTAACTACCTATTTATCTAGCAAGGGACAGAAAGGAAAAAAAAATGTCTTCTTTACTATTCTGGCACCATTTTGATTTTACTATCAAAGCCCTGGTAATACCACAATCTTTTATTTATAAATCCAACTCCTTATCTAGCAGACCAACCTCTCCCTGTTCCCTCTTTGTCACAGATACCATTGTCTCCCTCATCTTTCATGCTCACCATTACAGGCCTGCTTCTGACACTATCCTTTTCTCCCTGTCACTAAACAATGGATGTCACTAAGCCTTGTCACTTTTCTCTACAACATGTCTTAACTCCACCTTAGCTCTCCATGTCTGTTAAATCTTTACCCATGTTTTATACTGTGTAAAGATGTAAAACGGGCTTATGTGACAACCAGAAGGATTTATCTTGAATATAAGGGAGAATTTCTTGACCATGAATCATTGCAAAAGGCTTTTATAAGAGTCTATTGTAATGTTTAAGGATGACAGACTCACCTTGGATGGGAACCAGTTAAAATTTTCTGAAACCCGACTTTATTCCTCTGCTTATTTGTGGTCATGCTTCCCTCTCCCATATGCAGCCCTCACTCTGCTACTTCTTCTAGCTCCTATTTCTGCCTTCATTATTTCTTCCTCAGCCAAGTGAATGGATTTCTCTATTGCTGATGCGTTAGGATTTCTTTACAAATTCCCATGAACATCCCTCTGGAGAGTCACTTAAATGACCATTACAATAGAAGCTAATCTTTATTAAGCACTTACTGTGTGCCAGACAATGTCATAAGCACTTTGGTTATATTATCTTATTTAACCCCATAACAACCATAGAAGTCAGATACTATTATTATGTCATTTTCCAAGTTGGGGAAATGAGATTTAAGTTAAACAACTTGTCCAAGATCACATGGCTAGTAAGTGGTAAAACCTGGGTTTACACCTGGGAAATCTCCCTCTTAACCACCCACAGCCTAATATTATTAAATTTTAGGTTTGTTTCCAATAGAACTGACATTTACTGCTATATTCCAGTATGCCTCCCCACCTCCTTTCTTAATACCACCCAGATTTTAATGAAAAACAAAAAAGCCACTCATCCCCAAAGGGCCCCAGTATTTGTGAGAAATTGACCCACTCACAGTTCCAAATGGTGGACCCTTGTTGATGGAAACCAATCAAGGCATTCCATTTCCTAGGCCATGTCATTTATAAGCAGTGGGCACGTGACCTAAGTTTCTGAACCTCAAAATCCTTGCTTGTAAGGCCGGGACAGAAGTGCTCTCCCCGTTGCCAGATGTGAAAGCAGCAGCATGGAGCTCCAGTTCCTCCTGGCACCCGTCCTATGACCACAGAAGAAGCAGCCTTAGGACAAAGCTATCATCCAGAAGGCAGAGTGGAGACATTAGAAGAAACTGGTTGGACTGCTTCAAAGCCCACCTGACCTCTGGAGTTCTTGGTTTGCAGGCCAGATTGCTCAAGACAACTTGAATTGGGGTATTTTAAGGGTGGAAAAGTGACCCGTTTGCCCATGACAGTCCAGGTTTATACCTGTTGTCCTGGACTAATTATTGGCAGTGCCTCCTTTCACTCTCAAAGTGTCCTAGTTTGGATAATAAATCATATGGTCACCCTAGTTTTTCTATAACTTGAAACAACAAGTCCTAACCAGCCCATTCAGTTCTTCCTCAGACTGGATTTCTTTCTACACATTTCACAAATACTCCAAAACTTGATGTGAGAGGATCAGAAAATAAAGATCCCCTGATAAATGGGACATGGTAATTTTGACACGTTAACTTCCTGAACCCTCCTTGCTTCTAGCCAGCTAAGAAAAGGCTTCTTGAGGCCCAAATCGAATGAAAAGGCCATTTGGGGATCCAGGATCCAGTAAGTTACTGCTGCTGTAAGCTGCACCCAAACTAAGCTGATCACTGGTCGTGAGCGTCAGTGACATGAATCTAGAAGCACCTCCCCCACATTCATTTGTCAGCAGGTAAAGATTAGGCTGTGTCTTGCTGCTCTATAAACAGTCAAATGTAGCCTCTTAGAATAGAAAGAACTATGCATCTCTGAGCATCACACTGATGCCCTGGCACAGCACATCAATGCCGACACCCTGGGAACCAGATTGCAAAGGTGTTCTTAGCATCTGACTCAGAGCTACAGCAACATACTGAGTGAGCTACGGATTCCAGCTACGAATGCTAATTTTAGCATTTTCTCTTTAGTGAAAGAGAAAATGAGGAGAAAATCGCTCTAACGGAGAATAATAATTGGGAACATTTGGATTTATATCATGAACTGCAGTGCAGGTCTCAGGACTTGAGGTTTGGTGAAGAGAAAACATAATGATTACCAAGTAAAAATAAGGAAGGATTCAAGCACCCTAATTATTCATGCACTTTACACCCTTGAATATTTTCTTTCCTCTCAAATACTAAGAAGAAAAACTTTGAAAATATTTACTTTTTTCCTCCAGTTTCATGTCCACCTCGGATAGAGGATGGGTCTCCAATTCTTTGAGGATCTCTCTTTGCATATAGTAGTTGTAACTAGTAGGAGAAAAGGTGAAACTCTTCTAATGACCCTGGTTGGTCCCATGATGTCTATGTATCTGAGGGTCCCAGAGGGTCTGCAGCCAGTGGAAAGGAGTCTAGTGAGAAGGGACAGACAAGGGACAGGGCCAAGGTCTTGAAAGGTAATGGAGTTCTGAACACAGCTCAGATGCTCCTATAGAATTTGTCCTTATCCGGGGATCCAGGAATCTACTGCTGCATAACAGAATATTCCCCAGCTTAAAAACAATGACTAGGGGCTTCCCTGGTGGCACAGTGATTAAGAATCTGTCTGCCAATGCAGGGGACACGGGTTTGAGCCCTGGTCCGGGAAGATCCCACATGCCGCGGAGCAGCTAAGCCCGTGAGCCACAACTACTGAGCCCGTGTGCCACAACTACTGAAGCCCACATGCCTAGAGCCCGAGCTCCGCAACAAGAGAAGCCACCTCAGTGAGAAGCCCGCACACCGCAACAAAGAGTAGCCCCCACTCACTGCAACTAAAGAAAGCCAGCGCGCAGCAACGAAGACCCAAGACAGCCAAAAAATAAATAAATAAATAAATTTCTAAAAAAAACAATGACCATTTTTACATAGGTCAGGAATTGGTCGATTCCTCTGCCACGTGTCGAGTTGACTGGGGTCACTTCATGGCAATCAGCTGGTGACTGGCTTTCCCTGGAGGGGCCAGAGGCTTCGGCCGCATGCCTGGGGCCTTGGCAGGCGTGGCTGGAAGGCTGGACTCAGCTGGACCCTTTGCCTTTCCGTGGAGTCTTAGGGCCTCTGTGCATAGTTTTTCAAGCAAGGTAGTCGGATTTCTTATATGCTGGGGCCAGGTTCCAAGAGGTCAAGGCAGAGGCTGCCAGTGCTCTTCAAAGCCAGGGCCAGACCCAGCGCAGATTCGCTTCCATGGTACTCATTCTCCTAGTCAAACACAGGCCAGCCAGAGTCACGGGGAGGGGTGGGGAGAGGACAGAGAGGTCCCACTTCTCCTTGGGAAGCCTGTCAAAGAATTTGCCCCCATCTCAATTTAGTCATATCCGGTTACACTAGCAGTGTGTGTGTGTGTGCGTGTGTGTGTGTTTATACATTGAAAGAATATATCCCTAAGTACTTGAGGGCTGCTCATGTAATCTTGCTCTGGGAACCTTACTCCCTTTCAGACTGAAAATGAAGTCATTTTCTACCTTTGACTTCAAAAGTAAGCACGTCTGGCACCCACTTCACCCTCAGACAGGTGAAGGCAGTACTCACTACTGTAGAGATGCAAGCAGATTTCCACCTTCAGAGCTGTGTCTCTGAGGAATGGCTAGCCTGGGGGCTACTGATCTAGGCTCACATCCACCACCCTGGGAGGAGGGAAGAGCTGGATCACTAATTGCTGTGATATTATGAGGCTCAAGCTGAAGTTCTGCAGGAAATCCTGTCTTCCACCCTCAACTTTCCCAGCCCCACCCTCAGCTTCTGACTTTGCAGAAGCAGTGATAAGGATCTCTGGCACCCGGTCAGGAGATAGCGTTCCACTTTCCCTGACATGGAGAACCGTTGATTTTCAATTCCTGCAGGATTCAGGCGACAGCAACAGAGACAGCAGCTGTATTCTAGAATCAGAATGGTCCCTCCCCAGAAACAACAAGGCAGGGTTGCGGAGCGTTGCAGAGTGTTGCAGAGTGTCCGTGAAACAGAGAAGTTTAGAAAGCAGCAGTGAAGACCAATTACCCTGGGGGTAGCATGGCTTGGGGTGTGCAGTTAAATATGAAAGGGGCTTGGAGCCATTACGATTTGTGTATTAAAACTCAATTTGTGCTTATTGGCTGGTGAAGCCTGAGATGGGCACATTATATAGATCGGATTTTTTTTTTTTTTTTGAATGAAGAAACAGAGTTAAAATAAAACATGGTTAGCTACTGACAGCCGACTTAGCAAAAGGAAAGGTGAAAACAATGGAAGAGTGATGCAAAATAATCTTCTCTATTCTGCTCCATCTACCTTACTTCTGCACTTACAGAGTTTGTATTTCAGTCCCGGGTGGGAAGAGGTAAGTAGTACGTACTCCTGAGCTCCAGTTACAGGCTTTAGTAGAGGTCCTCAGGGCATCCACAAAATAGTCCTGCTTCAAGCTGGAAACTGAGGCTGAACATCCCGAGCTTTTTTCCCTTTGGGTTATAAGTGCTTAAACTGTAAACTGGAATCTTGAGAGACATGGACATCCTTAGTGGAAGCATCATTTGTAATCATCTTGTGCAAGTTCCTTCCTTTAACTTATTTCTCAGAAATGTGAATACCGCATTACACCATAAATGGTACTATTAAGAAGGGAAGGGCTTCCCTGGTGGCGCAGTGGTTGAGAATCTGCCTGCCAATGCAGGGGACACGGGTTCGAGCCCTGGTCTGGGAGGATCCCACATGCCGCGGAGCAACTAGGACCGTGAACCACAACTACTGAGCCTGCGCGTCTGGAGCCTGTGCTCCGCAACGAGAGAGGCCACGACAGTGAAAGGCCCGCGCACTGCGATGAAGAGTGGTCCCCGCTCGCCACAACTTAGAGAAAGCCCTCGCACAGAAACGAAGACCCAACACAGCCAAAATAAATAAATAAATAAATAAATTTATAAAAAAAAAAAAAAAAAAAGAAGGGAAGAAATTATTAAAGAAAAAGAAGCTATTCGATGATCTTACTTAAACTTTAGTTTGAATTGTAGTGTAACTCAGCATCCCTTAATGAGGTGAAAACTTGTAATAATAGTCGTAGATTCCAGTGTGTTTAAAGCAATGCTGTGTTTAATGTTTTCTTTTCTTTCCTTTCTACTTTTTAAAATGATTTTTTTCAGAAATGTAAAAATGATCTGTAATATTTAGATCTACTATTTAAGGACAACCACTATAGCACTGAGAAGAGAATAAATTGTTTAAATTAAAAATGATCTTAAAAAAATGATCTTATTGATTAAATGTTCCAAGGTAAGAAAGGACACGTTGAGAAACTGCAAGTTTGTGTAGCTGTGTGTATCTGTATACAATGTGTGTGTAAATATATGTATCTATATTTTATATATGAAAGAAAAATATTAATAATCAATTTAACCACCTCTTTTATGAGACTAAATCTCTCAGATAACATGATGAAAAGTTAAACCACCTTTTGAAAAGAAAATAAAAACTAAGGAAAATAAAAGACCATGAGTCATTGTGTAGATAGAAGTTGAACGTACAGACCATCCCTAAATCAGTAAATAAATTTACCACCTTTATTGAGATGTAATTGACATACAACATTGTGTAAGTTTAAGGTTTACAATCTGATGATTTGATACATGTATATATTGTGAAATGATTACCACATTAAGGTTAGTTAACACATCCATCACCTCACATAATTACCATTTTTGTGTGTGTGTGGTGAGAACATTCTACAAAACATTCCATAAAATATGCCATATCCACCTGATGCGGTTTTAGAACCATCCATCCTCCTGAATGACATGAGATCCACCGGAGCTGGAGCTTATCCCAGCCATGGGTACAGAGAGACACCGAGACCAGCTTCATAGGTAAGTTCTTCCACCGCCACGTGCAGGTAGGCTGAGGGACTCCCACTGTGAAACAGTGCACCCCTTTTGCAGCCGTAAATCCCAGGTAACTCTCTGCAGGGCTGCTGCCTGGAGGGACTTAATGAGCCTCCCCTGCGCTCCCCCTGGGCTCAAGTGGAGGGCGTTGGCAGGAGGAGTGGGGAGTGGGTGTAAGGTCATAGGATAGAAATCAGTGTCACCTACTCTGCCACAGCACTGAGACTCGAGGCTGAGAGTGCTGGAATGAGGAGTGGGAAAGACAGGTGTGCTAGGACCCAGCTACGGAAGCAGAGTCCACAGACCGGAGGGTTTGGCATCACCTGGGAGTTGGTTCCGAGCTGCAGACTGAGGACAGATCACCTGGGGGGTCTGGTTCAACGTGAGCTCTGATTGGGTAGGTGTGGAACGAGCCCTGAGATACTGCACTTCTCCTGGGGACACTGCTATTAACAGCTGCTCCTTCAACAGGAGTGGTTCTGGGACACCCGGTAATTTCAGTGCAGTTCCTCTCTGTTTTCAAGCAAGTGCTTTTAAACTTGGAAAACATGATTAGGTATTCCCATGAAGTCGATCTCATTATTCTAGGGACTAAAAATATTGGAATCAATGAGGGGAGGGGGCTGATAGTGGAGGGAGCGGTAGGTGGAGAGGAGAGACTTAGAAACAGTTACTCTAGATCCAGCAGTTTGTACATAAATATTAGGGTACCTGTTTCTAGTTGCCAAGTCTATGCATCTCTCAGGTGCTCTTTGTGTTTATATTGTTCTTATTATTTATTATCATTATTACAGCAGCACAGTAATTAAGAGAATGTGGAAGGTAGTTTAGAAAGATGACTCCCCTGTTTGCTATCTGCATGACCTTGGACAAGTCTCTTGCCCTCTCTGAGCTTCAGTTTTTTCATCTGTAAAATGGCAATAATAATTATGCCTCTCTCACTGACTTGTGAGAATGAACTGGAGTTAAAGACATTATGAGTTAAAGAATAATGATCTATTCAGATGTTAATTGTCGATACTGTTCTTATCAGTGATTACACTGCATGGACCCAGTTGTCCTGGAGTGTGCTTAGGTGCCTTTTCCTTGGGCAACAATGGGAAATTAAATCCCTTCTGTTAAAATATGAATTCTACAAACCAGTCAGAACAGGGGAATTATTGGAATAAACTAAGCAATTTGCCTGAGTCAAAGAGGGAACTACTTCTAAGGACTCGGAGTGTCTCTGAGAATAAATATCTATGCCCTTGGGGCTCTGTGGAAGGGTCTGCCTGGGTTTGAGTGACCGCCATGCTTTTTGTCCCTCATCAACCAATGAGGCCACAGGCAGATGCTCCTTCATTGGCCTAAGAGCTGGAGCCCAGTTCCTGAAACTTGCCTGATGGTGAAGTCCCATGCTGTGTTGCTGGTTCAGGTGAAAATAAATGATGCAGTTAGAAGAGGATAGGAAAGAATATTTAGGAACTGGTGAGAAAGTGAAGACTCCCAGCTCAGAGAGATTTCATCACTTTTTCCTATTGCTCGTTAAACTTTGGAATGGAAGGGAGGAAGGGCAGGGAACTCAGATCTGAATAAAAGTATTCTATGAGTCAGTTCTAGATGTTGTTATCCTATTTAATTTTCACAACAACATTATGGGTTAGATAAAATTTCCACTGTTTCAGAGTTGAGTAGACTAAAGCTCAGAGAGGTTAAATTGCATGTTTGTCTAAGCTCACACAGCTCACAAAGGATGGAGTTGAGACACAAACCCAGGTCTGGCCAGACTCCAAAGCCCATAGTTTTTCCATCCGATCTTGCTGCTTCCTGAAAAAGACAATTTGGGAGATGTTAACGTTACTCCACAAATGGTGTCAACACAGTCTGTCTAAAGAATTTCTTTACTTAAGGCAATTGTCCTCAAACTTTAGCAGGCATCAGAATCTCCTACAGATCTTGTTAAAACACAAGTTGCTGGGCTCACCCCCAGTTTCTGAATCAGTCTGACTGAGGTGAGGCCAGAGAGTTAGCCTTTCTAACAAGCTCCCAAGGGATCCCAATGCTGCTGGTCTGAGGACCACACTTTGAGAACTGCTGACTTATGGCAGTGGTTCTCAAACTTAGCTGCACATCAAAATCACGTAGGGGGTTTTAAGAATCCCAGTGCCCAACCTGCACCCCATACCAACTACATCAGAATTTGGCGGGTGGGGGGTTGGGACCAAGGCATCAGTGTTTTTAAAATACTCTCCAGGTGATTCAAATGCCCAGGCAAGTTTGAGAGCCTGTATCTAAAGGTACTGCTCTGATGAGCCAATCAGGGATGTGGCTGTGGAATGGGCAGCCCTGAGCATTTGTGGAATGCCAGTGGGTTGCTCTTCTTACAGTTACAGGATAGGGAGGGGAAGAGGAACCGGACTGTTGGTTTTTTGTTTTGTTTTGTTTTTTTCCCAGCGTTGGTGGGGAACTCCTTGGTGGAGAAACCCACTCAAAATCCACAAATGGAAAGGTCAATAAGGAAAGTCTCCACTCTCGTCATGTTTTCTGTTTTCTATTCCATGTCAAAGAAGACCAGTAGCCTGCTTATTCTCTGCAGCCTCTGTGAGTTCCTTCTTTGCTCTCCCGCTTTCAGGACTAGAGCCTGTGATTCAGAAGAAACAGAATGCAAATCAAACCTAACTACGGGCTACAACTCTTAAAATAAAAGTAAGCTAATCTGATTATGCGGCTGTCACGCAATGCAGTGTGACAACACCCTGAACCTTGTGGTACATTTACAATCATAAATGTATGTTATTTTTTTTTTCCTAGTCCCCCAAGCATTCATGGCTACAGTGCTTCCCTGCTTTTTGACCCATGTATTAGAAGCTTATGGGTTCTTAATTTTTAATAAATGAGATATTGATTTGTTTTGCAAAATACGCTAGCAGGTAAACCTTAATTGACTGTTCCTAAAGACCCAGGTTATAAAAAAGCCATCAGACCCCACAATTACACTCTGATTTTTTTTCCTTCTAACTTCGGGAGACATTAAAAAGCATTCCCGCCAACATGGCCTCCTTCAGAATTGTTCAGGATCCTTAAGAACAGAAGTAGATGCAAACTATTATATATAAGATGGATAAACAACAAGGTCTTACTGTATCGCACAGGGAACTATACTCAATATCCCATGATAAACCATACTGGAAAAGAATATGACAAAGAATATATATATATAAAACTGAATCACTTTGCTGTACAGCAGAAATTTACACAACACTGTAAATCAACTATACTTCAATAAAATAAATTAAAAAAAAAAAAAAAAAAGAACAGAAGTTTGCCTTACTCTCAGAGGAGCTGTCCCATGGAACTCTGACCTCTGGAATCCTGTCATCTCCAGAGTGAATTTTCATCTCAGGCGTTCACCTTGGCTTGGGGTCTCGGGTCTGTTCAGGAGCACACATCGAGGAAGGGGGAAAAGCAGCAATTTTCTAGGGAATGTAGGAGTCAAGTGCTTCCTGTTGATCAAGGAAAAGGGTGAGGTCTATGAATGTAAAGGGATTACGAGTGTCTTGGGGCCAGCCCACTTGAGCAGGATGTCTATGAGATAACTATAAAATCACATCCTTGCTCTGCAGCTTACTGAACTGGCTTGCTGGTTGACAGCACAGAAGGGAGATGGAGGAGGGGGCAGGGCCAGAAGGTAGGAAAAATCATCTGAACATTATATTCCAGAGTATGCAACTGTATCTTTCTGCCAGATAATTAAACATTAACCTGTGACACTAAAATTTAAACATGTGACTAATAAACTAATGCATGAGGCCATCAGGCTAAACAGAAAAGGCAATTTGTAGTTGCATCCTTCGTCCTGGGGCTATACTTTCGGGTTTTGAGGCACGGACCGAAATGTTCATTTTTCAAAATACGGCAAAACTCAGGACTTAATGCCACCAATAAGGACTAAACAGATTATGAATAAGAAACTTCAGGAGGTCTCACATTCACACTGCAGCAATGTTCTAAGTGGCCCTCAAGCCATTCCCAACGAAGTGCTCTCTAGATATCCTGAACAGATAAGTGCCGGCATTTGGGGGTGGGGTAAACCTAATTGTCTAATTACTGCTTCCTTAATTTGATTACAGTTTTCCCCCATTTTGGCCTACCTGCTGTAATAGTGGTTTTCCTGTCAAAAGGAATTATTTCATACCGTGCAAAGATTCAGTCTGAGCAGCATATGGTGCTATGCAAATCAGCAAGAATGATGCACATCACCTCAAGCAGAATCTAAATGAGGTGACATAGGCTGATCTCATCAAGCCAGCGAACCCCGATTCAACAAATCACCAAGTAATTACCGTGCCATAGTAGGCAAAGCTAATCTGATTGTCTTTGTTTTCTCTAAACACATATATACACATGCCGTTTTATTTATTTATTTTGGGGAAAATGATAGCTGCTGGTGGGGAAAAAAAAAAGCAAGCATACAGAGTACAGAGAGCTGAGTAAGAAATAGCCTCTAACAGAGGCAGCAGGGAATTTTAGGGACCATAATTCCAGAGATTCACATACAGACAGAAGGAGGTTGGGAGACAAGTTTCACAAAAATGAAGTTACTCTACGAGCTATTTGTATTCAATGTTTTAAGTTTAATTTTTATAAATGTTAGCAGAATATAACCAAAGATAATAAAACGAAACATATTGATCTTTAGATAAAATTTTTTAACGTTTCTAAAAGATGCCTAAAATTTGAAAGTGAAGATTATGGATAACATGAAGAGACTGAAAATCATTTAAAAGGGAAAAGACTCCCTATTTTAACTTTAAACAGTGTTTATTGTTGTTTTATTATAAATTATAAGGAAATTAGCATCCTACTCTTTCTCTCCATCTCATGATTATTATTATTATGTTATTCAGTCTGGCCTTAACATTTGTGAGGTCTGTGGCGACAGTAAAACAAAAACTCACTTACCCTGTGCCTAAATATTTGTTATAAATGCTAACTGTTAAATGAAATTCTCTTTATCTTCCTACCCTGATAAATATACCTTCATAATACCAAACTGAAAAATATGTAAAACTATAGTTTTTTTTATATGGCTAAAAGTTGGGAACTATCATAGACAAGTGAATATAATTATTTTTGCTCCTACTGATGTGTTTTGATGTATAAATGAGTAATAAAAGACATACATAACTTACAAAGTATTATGTATTTATTTTTTGTACTTAAGCCAAATCACATTATATTTATATAGTTGAGATTTTCATATAAGTTGTATTATATTGACAGTAGTGAGACAAAGAATTAAACATAAAATGTAGTTTCATATAATATGTGAATATGTTTGGACCAAAAGTGTAAATTAAGGTAAACATAAAAATAAAACAATCAAAATTATTTATTTTTCATGTGGATTTTTCACATGAGTGCTCAACTGTAGTTTATCATTAAATGTTGTTATGGAGAAGTTTAAGGTCACTTAGATTTTTTTTTCTTGTGATTATGATTGGCTTGGATGCCCCAAGATTCTTTTTTTAAACTTTATCACTAGTTACTTTGATGTAGATCACTTTCTATCAGTTTTTCTGCTGACACAGTATGCTATTTTGTACAGCCTGACACACAGTAAATGCCATATTTTCCTATTACTGCTAACATATTAATAAAATTTTTAAAATTATATCTCTGAATATATTAAGACTCCATTTGTTTTGTATCACATATGAGAGGCTGTATAGCATAGCAGTTGAGAACATTGGAGACTTCAGGTTTCAAATCTCAGCTCTGCTGCCTACCTTCTAGGTGACCTTGGATAAGTTACTTAACCTCTTTGTGCCTTGCTGTTCTCGCCTATTGTGTTAGTCTGTTTGGGCTGCCATAACAAAATACCATAGACTAGGTGGCTTGGACAAGAGAAATCCACAGTTCAGGAGACTGCAAGTCTGAGATCAGAGTGCCAGCGAGGTTGGATTCTCATGAGCATCTTCTGTCTGGCTTGCAGATGGCTGTCTTCTCAGTGTGTGTTCACATGGTGGAGCGAGAGAGAGAGCGAGCTCTCTGGGGTCTCTTCTTAATGGATAGTAATCCATTAAGGGCCTCAGCCTCATGACCTCATTTAACCTTAATTAATCCCTTACAGGCTTCATCTCCAAATACAGCCACACTAGGTGCAGGTGGGGGTAGGGTTTCAACATGTAAATTTGGTGAGGGGGGCACAGGTGTTCAGCCCATAACACCCATGAAATGGAGACCTACTTTATACAGCTTTTATAAAGATTAAATGAGGTAATAAAAGCCTTAGAAAATGCCTGACATTTAGTAAGTACTATATAAATATTAGCTATTATTATTATTCATGAACACCAGCCATATATATGTAATATATATAATAAACAGCTATCTTATATATATGCATGTATATTTATATACATGTATATATGATTACCTTTTGTCTGCCTTTCGTATTTTTCATTTTATTGATAACACTTTATTTTTTTAAATTATATTGTGATTCTAAAGTGATAATTCCCTCAGGCCTGTTATCCATGTCTCTAACAGTGTTTGCATTCAATTTCCTTTCACTGTTTGTATTTTCTTTATGTGACTTTCTTCTTTGCAATAGTTTGACTTTCTCTTCCATTTCTTTTCTGTGCTCAGCCAGGTCACTTTTCAACTTTTCAGCTGTCTTACCATCTTTTCTTCTTAAAGTAATATGTATTGGTTCTCAGGGTCCTCCTACATTTTATCCCAAATTTCACTGTATTAGGCAATATGTTAGATGTCTACTGCTGTGTAACAAATTACCCTCAAACTTAGAGGCTTAAAACAATAAACATTTATCATCCATAGTATTTTGGGGTCAGGAATTTGAGAGTGGCTAAGGGTGTCTCGTGAGGTGGCAGTCAAGATATCTGCTGGGAGTGCAGTCATTTGAAGGCTTGATGGAGCCAGAGGACCCTCTACCAAGATGATTTACTCACATGGGTGTTGGCAGGAGACGTTAGGTCTTAACCACATTGGTCTAGCCTAGGCTGCCTGAATCCTTGTGATACAGCAGCTGGCTTCCCACAGTGCCCGTGATCCAAGAACACACGCTGGAAACCACACTATCTTTTATGACCCAGCCTCAGAAATCACACTCCATCCTTTCTGCAGTATCCTAATGGTTACATAGGTCAGCCCTATTCTTTGTGGGAGGGGTCTCTAACACAGGCATGAATACTGGGGCCATCTCGGGGTTGGCTACAACTGGCGGATACTACTCATGGTTTAATAACAGAGATGGCTTCAGAGCTTTGCTCTGCCACTTAGTAGCCATGTGACATTTTTGTTACTATCGAATGGGCAGGCAATATCATCCAAATTTGGAGATAAGTGCAATGCATATCATGGAGATGACTGAAGCAAGTTTAATGTCAATGCTGTACCAGTTTGCAGATTCCCAACAGTCTAAGAATATCCAAATTTGGAGTTACATTCATCATGTTTCCCTGTAAGCAGAAGGGAAAACTAGAGTCTTATGTGAGCCAGCACTCCCTCTTTCCCCCTGCAAACCAAATCAGGTGGGCATATTGAGAAGCTGCACTCTCATTCCCTAAGTCACTGGCTGAAGGGACACTTTCCTGTCTACACAGGTTACCTTCCCTTCAGAACTGGGGTTCTGGGCACCACCCATCAGTCTCAAGTTCAGATAAATTTCACTTTGACCCCATATCTGGCCTGCACATACCATTCTCAGGAAGGGTCAGCCACAGGCACAATTTTGAATCCTCCCTTCTCAGCACCTTCTCCTCTCTCAGCACCCAACTCCCTCCCAGCACGTGCCTCTTCTGTTTTCTTTCCTCTAGGTCTTGTTTTCAGGTAGCTGTCATTTAGTTGTCAACAAATTTCTGGAGGTATTACCTGACGGATTATTCTTATCTCATTCAGGGGCATGACATTTTAATAGGGCTTACTTAAGGCAAAGACATCTTCAATACCCAAAGGAATACATCCTAAACAGTGACTTTTAAGCACGGTGACTAAAACGGGTGCTGGATAGGATCAGAGAGAGATTTTGTGGTTAAGAGGTCCTAATATTTGCTCTTCAAATCACTGCTCATAGGGCAAGTCTGCTTTGGGAGTTCAGTCTTCATTCCCTTCTCTCCTACCTCACCTTCTGGGCTTAATTTCCACACCTGGGGCTCCCACACCATTTCTCCCCTGGAGTCCCTTCCAGCGCTCCTGTGCAGCTATTCAGATTCACTTGTGCCTTCAGCTGAAAAGTGCCATTCCTTCCCCTCTCTCTGCCTTCATTCAGGCTGTGCATATGGTGGGGGTGTCTTCTTTACCCTTCTTCGTTCTCCCTTTCATGAATTTCAAAATCTGATTCAGCCTCTAAGTTCCAACATAAATATCCCCTCCTCTCAAAAGACTTCCCCTAAATTCCCCAGGTCGATGTTATGGTATCTGACTCCCAGGATCCCCCCGGAACCTCTGTGTACTTCAAATGGAGCACATGCTGTAAAGTGCTCAGTGCATTGTGCCTTCCCGGAGGGAACCACTGAGTCCTAGTCAACTTGGTATGTTTGGTTCCCAGCACAAGCTTTGGCATTTTGGTGCCCAATAGAAGCCTCATTGGTTTCTCGTTGTTGTTGTCTGTCTGTTTTTTTTAAATGCTACTTACAGTTTCTGCCGTGAACTAACTCTGTGCTCTTGGTTAAATCATTTCCATTTCTCTGCGCCTCAGTTTCCTCCACTTTAAAATGAAGAAGTTGGGCAAGAATTATCCTAAAGCTTTTCCCATCAATAAAACGTTATACCACAGCATCATGGCTCAAGCTCTCCAAAACAAAGAATTAATATTTTCTTCACAGTATGATAAGAATGTGTTTGTTTTTTAGAGACCTTCTGACACATAAATTTTAGAGACCTTTGTGCAAATAAATTAACATTGCCGCCTCATTTGTCCTGGAACCACAAGTTCACATACCAAAGAGAACTGAGATGGGGCACGAGAAAAACACTTCCAATTTATCAAAGTAGGAGTGTACCATTCCCCATTTTTATTCCATGAGTACTAGCCATTGTTGTCCTGTCACTCTGCAGAATGGGAAAGTTCTGGATGGCTTCTCTGAGGAGCGTGAGGGTCAAGGATGGCTGCCAAGGCATCAAGAGATATCATCACACTTGTCCTTCTTCTTGTTGACTTTGCTTAGATCATTACAATTGAAATGCAGGAGAAACCCTAAAGGAAATGTGAAGCTGAGAGGGACCTAGCTCTCTGACCATGACCACAGAATGAAACAAAGACAAACACATTCCTCTGATGGTTTCACTTGATTGCCTCTTCTGTCCAGCCTTGAACAGTCTGAGCAAACGCCCATGTCCAAGGGAATGACAATAGACCAGACTTTTTCTCTCTGCCCTGTTAAACCTTCTTCTCTCTCCTGCATCCACACTCCACTCCTGCAGTAGATGCTATGGGGTGGGAGTCGGGGGCAGGGGGCTGGGCCCAGATCCCTTTAACCAGCTGGTGCACCGATCCCACTTACTGTGCTAACGACCCATAGCTGCCCTCTTCTCCAGAAAACCACCCTCAGAGGACAGGAGCTGCATTGCCCAGGAAGATACGCACCCTCCCTAGAGGCCCGCAGCCAGTGCCTGATATACACGGGCATATAGAAAGCCGACCTCCTTGCCTAAAAGGGGACAATTGTTCTGTGTGGCATGTGCTCCAGAACCTTTCTCCCATAGATCAGACCAAGGCCGGGCCTTACCAAACCACACCCTCACTAAGCTTCTCTGCCTGCCCTACCCTGTGTCAGGCTCGGCTTCTAAGGAACCCAACATGATTCAGCCCATCTCTCCTCGGACTTTCCACATAACTCTCTTCTAGAAAAGCCAGTTTAAATGGTAGGTAGACTGCTTTGCTGCACGGCTGCTCTTTGGAGGTTTTATGCAATCCTAACAAATGTGCCCTGTGGTTCATTTATATTTAAGCGCTAGTGGGTCTCCAGTAGTCATGTTTTCAGATCACTGGGGAGGAGGAAATGAGGCTTGTGGTGTCATGGTGTCGTGGCAGAGGACTGGCTTGGGATGAAGGGAACTGTCCAGCTCCACCCCCCAATAGTCATCTTGACCGGGATTGACTGGTGTAGTTCTTGGGTCTCAATTTACTGTTCTGTTAAGTGGAGAGAGGAAAAGATGAGCCCCAGATTTCCTTCCTGTTCTGCCATTCTAGGGGTTTATGATTCACACTCTTTCCATTTCTACCCGGAAGGAACATACAGGAAGATATGCATATGCAGGAAGAGATATGTGATGGGGTGGACCCTGAACTCAATTATTCATTTCCTAGCTCCAAAGCAGAGAATCCACACACATATTTTAGTGATATTTATGCAGCACTTAGTGCCTTCAAAGAACTGGTTTTGAAATATCATGGTCTAAGCACCTACATTTTTGGGGGGAAGCTGGCAGCGGGGCTTCCTCATTTCACTCTGGCAACCACTCAACATCTGCTCTTCTTGGCTCTGCATTCACAGAGAGCCTGTTGGTAAAGGCCAAATCTGCTCAGATCAGCACAGGACTCATTTGTAAAAAAAGGAGGGTGCTTATTGAATCCATCGTAGACCACAACGTTCATTTCAAGAGTGGAGCGTTCACTTGTTTTCTCTTTCCTTTTGATTTTCCAAAACACAACCATTCCTTCATCTGGTCTCCCTGCTGACCTTGTAACATCCTGCCTTGTTACTACATGTTACCTTGTAACATACCTCTATTTGAAAAGCAAGGAAACTGAGGAAGGGTGTGGTTATGTGACTCGATTTTCTTGTCACGGTGCTTTAATGTCAAAAGCAGTCCTAGGGCACAGTTCTCAGGCTCTGAGCCACCTGAATTCCTACCAAACCACACTGCCTTTCTTAAAAGAGTTTAAAAAATTGTTCTCCAAGGATTTCAAGTTTATTGGAAGGTGGATAATTGTTATGCAAAAAGGAGTGGTCTGTGATGAAGTAAGTATGGGAAAAGCTAGGTTAATCGGGCTGCTTTACCGTAAGACATCTTGGAGCCTTCATGCTACTTAAGTGTTCCAAGACAAGGTAATGCACATAGCAGTTCCAAACGTACTTGACCGTACAGACCCTTACTTCCAGATCATCCTGCATCTTGGAAAGCACTCTAAGAAGTCATACTCATTGGTGTATATGATACCCACAGTCTGGATATTTGGATGATTTCTGCTATCAAGTAGGCATAACCTACTATTCAAATTATTTCAGTGCCCAGTAACCTAATGCCTTGGTTTTGAATGTTTATTTGAGTGTGTTCATGCGTGTGTGCTAGCAAGCCCCACTTGGTTGTAGTATGATGAGTGCCATCTCTGCCCCTCTGTCTTTGAAAAGTTTGCCACAGAGGACTTAGTGACCACTCTTGCAGAACTGACTCGAATCTCACCTTCTCAAAGTTTCCAGTAGGCTAACTGGGTCTCATGATTTCCAGCAATCTGGACATTCGAGGTATACTAGTTCTGACACAGCTTGTAATGTCTTAATCTTAAACCTTATCCAAGCTGCTTTCTGCTGAGAAGGTCCACAGCCCTCCAAAACAAGTTGACAATCATCTATAATTACAAGGATTCAATTGCCCACATATAAGAAAATTTCAAGGACTCTAATCATGGTCTCTACATAAACATATACTTCTTTTACTTAGATACGAAGTACCAGTGATGGACTCAGTTTATGCCTCTCCCCAGTTCGCTCTGCCCCAAATGTCCCCAGGTCTTGGATTTTGCTCAGTGGAGAGCCCTGGCTGCTGCTGCCCTGTTTCCTATCACCACTGGCAGCAGCTCAGGCCCTATACAGACCTTGTTAGAGGCATAAAGGCTCAGGTCCTCCACATTCTGGGGCACGAATGAAACTCCAGGGCACGAGGCTAGGAATTGGCCCTCTCCCAGAAGGGCTGAGTGATACAGCCTGGCAGTGTGTGTTTGGGGGGTGAGGGAGGGCTTGATACCCAGAGAGACCACACCTGACCAGTAACTGGCAGAGGAGGCAGAAAGAAACCACCAGGAAAACACTACTCCTGTTCTCCCCTCAACAGAATGTTCTGAGGTACAGGGGCTCCTCACAGCACCTCCAGAGCCCTTGGAGCAACCAACTGTGCTTTCTCATGAAGCTGTGGCCGCCTCAGAAACCAGTGCCTTTGACTTGCTTTGTCTGCTTCCCTTGCCTTACTCTCTGTGCCCTGGAATTGTACACCCCCAGGGAAGCCTTAGCATTTAAACCCTGATTTAAGCTCTGCTCTAGGAAACTCAGGCTGATAATTCCATGCATATCCAAGGGTTTTGCCTATTTTTAAAACAATCATATCTTGTATACGGAACCTTATTATACAGACTCCACACACACTGTGCTTCCTACCTCCCATTGGATGAGAATAAAATTGTGATAGGCCACTTCCTACAACACTTTGTTTACTCTTAAGGGTCCTAAAGTAGATCTTTTCCAATGTATTTCCTGCAGAGGACAGATGTAAGAGTTCATTAAGAAAATAATTATGCTCTAGACAAGAATGCTGCCAGGTTTCATCATTGCTGAAGCATGATTAGCTCATGATCTTCCAAACCAATCCTGTTCAAGGGAAAAAATACATTCAGATAAAAAGTGGGACTAGCATATGTATATATATTATAGGGGTTATAGGTTGCCCACAGGCCTAGGAAGAAAGGCAGATCAGTTTCATCATAAACTTTAATAAAGCATTGGAAAAAATTGGTTAATTCTCTATTCCCCCACAATAAAATCATATATAGCTAAAGTTTTATGGAAACTTGGTTCTTTCCTATGTCCACGATAATATATATTTCCCTAGTCTGGAAGTGAGAAGGACTTTTTCAAACCCTAGAGAGGTGTTTCTATAAGCTATGAACACAGATTCTTTCCATTGACAGCTAGAAGCTCCCCTCTTCCCAGAAGGGATTGTGAGAGTCCAGTAGAACAGCGTAGGCTGTGCTGCATTAACAAGCAAGGCAATTATCTTAGTAGCTTATGACAGTAAACACTTGCTTCTCACTCTCCTTACATGTCCATCAATGGCTGGCAGGGGCTCTGTTCCAAGTCATCTCCATTTTCGAAGCCACCATCACCTGACCATTGCCAGTCACCTTGGCAGGTAAAAGAAGAGGTGGTGAATTAGGTAGTAACTCTTAAAGCTTCAACAGGAGATGGTACAATTATTTCCATCCATCCTTATTTTAGTGAGCCAAGCAAGTCAGATGGCCACAGCTCACTTCAGAGTGGGTGGGGCAAAAGAGTTCTACCAAATGCCCTAAAGAAGCAAGTAAATATTTGCTTTCAGCCCTAAAGACTACGGTTCTTCAGCCCTAATTACTGTGCTTCTACGCACCATCACCAAAAGAAGAAATTACATCCTGGGAAAGGAAAATCAACAAAGCATTTTGTTCCAAGTACAGCCTGACTTTTCTGAGGTCGTAGATATCCAGGAGTTCTCAGATATTTGAAGGTGGTGCTACTACATGGGCACAACATACTAACACACACACACACACACACACACACACACAAACACACACAAACACACACACACACCCCTCCCCAGACTGCCTAGTGTAAATGTTTACTTAAACCCCCCACATTAGAGAAGGGAGAATTGGACACCCCCTCTCTGTGTCGAGCAGCTTGGTAGGGGGTAGGGGGAGTAGAAGTTTGCCAGCCCCATTCTGGGGCAGAATGAGATTCAGAAATCATCCTACCCCAACTGTCCTCCACAGTGCCGAGGGCTTCCTTCTCCTCTTTCTGCAGACTTAGCCTTGGCAATAGAATGAAGTCCCTAATGATTTGACACCCCGTGTACTTTGCATCCAGATGCATCAGTCTGCTCTGGAAAGCTTTGCAAATGCAATCCCCAAGTTCTCTGCAGACAGCATCCTGTCAACCTGGGAGCTGGCTTGTTTTCTGTGGTGCTGTCTTAGCAAAAAGCCATTTTCCAGAGGGTTCCTGTGAATGGTTCCTATAAACCAGAGTTGAAAGACATCATGGCCAGAAGCCTTTTAAAGAAATTTCTGTTCTTTCTTCTCCAGGCTTTTAAAAGACCACATTTTCAGAAGCCATTTTCTTTATCTATCTGGGGCTAAGTAGAGAATTCTATAGATCAGAGACAGAAGAAGAATTTTCTTTATTTAAAAAAAAAAAGAAAGAAAGAAAGGAAAGAACAAATCATAAAGAGTTTTTAGGTACACGGACCTAGAAACTTTGATACTGGATGTATTTTTATCACTCGATAAAAATGTCTTTGTTTCTTCTTCAACCTCATTAAAGGGGACAAAGGAGAGAAGCACATTTCTCGTTTTCCCCTCTGAGGTTATTCCCCTTTACACGGCCCACGTGCCCACAGCTTAGCACATTAGCATCACCAAGCCCCCCAAAGGTCTTGCCTCTCTGCCCACCACCTCTCAGATCCTCTCTGGCTGCTTGGAAAGCAAGTAGCAGTTTAATGAGACAAGTCCCCCTTGGAGACTCCTCTTCCCTCTAGGAATTCGGTAAGTGCTTTATATAAAACAGTAATAGGATGGTTCAGCCAGACTCTCTGGCTCACATACACTAACTGGTATTCCCTTTGGGAAGGAGGAGCAGGTAGCCGAGTGATAAGGCCATTAGGGCTGACTGCACTGTGTGAGCCGCTGGTCCCTGGAGCCACTTTGCTTGCCTGTTGTAAGTATGAAAGGAAGTCGGTGAATGGCTGATCAGAACAGACTTCCTGGTGGGATGTAAAGACGTCCATGGGCAGAGCCTGGATAATAATGGGCAAAGAGTGATGTAGTACCATGACTATTCCTCAACAGAGGCTGGAAGCATTGCACCCAGGAAGCTCAGAGGAGGTGCAGAAGGAGAGATGAGTGAGAAAGCAGATATGCTGACCCCACAGAGGTTGCCTGCTCTTGTCAGTAGAAGGAACTAAGGGAATCCTCTGGGAGACCTTAGCAAAGCCTCGCAGCAGAACACTAGGAGACATCAGGTAAGAGAAGATCACAAACGTGGGAGAACTGGAGAATTTCTCTCCTCCTTACATATCACATTACCTTGTCCTCTGAATTCATAGATTTTCAGCTCTCAAATGACTCCAGGCATCAAGGGTACCTGGTGCTCTGCTTATGTTGGGTCCTTTTTCCTAAGAAGTTAAGAATGTTGTAATATCTCAACAATTGTAAGATCAACAACTGGAGTTAGGGAGGAGTTAGTTAAAGCCATGAGCAATGTCAGAATGGCTTAAGGGGTGGGGATGGGGCTTCAGATGGAAGTGAATGGCAGGATAAAGAGTGACAGGAATAGAGTTATGCTTTTCTTTTTCTTTCTTCCTTTTCTTCTTCATTTTAATGCATGGTATTTGTTGATATCTCCCTAACAACTGCACAAATTAGAAATTCTACTCAACCAGTGAAGTGATTTTAAGAGAAGTCCACAAATTCTTTGCTACTCCACCCTTTTAGAAATGGAGACTAATTCCCCTTAAGTGTGGGCTGGACTCTGCTATTTGTTTCCAACAAATAAAATAAAGCACATAGTATGTGACTTTGGAGACTAGATTGTAGAGAGTCTGTGGCTTCATGCTTGTTCCCTTTCCCTCTCTCACTTGAAGCTTTCATTCTGGGGGGAGCCAGCTGCCATGGCATGAGGACTCTCAGGCAGCCTGTGGAGAATTCCACAGAGTAAGGAACCGAGGCCTCCTGCCAGCAGCCACGTGAGTGCGCTATCTTGGAAGCAAATCTCCAGCCCAAGTCAAGCCTTCACTGCCTGCAGCTACAGTCAACATCCTGACTGCCACCTCACAAGACATCCTGAGCCAGACCACCCAGCTAAGCCACTCCCAAATTCCTGACCAGCAGAAATTGTGAGATAATGTGTTTGTTGTTTTAAGCCACTGCATTTTGGGGTGACGTTATGCAGCGGTAGATAACTATGACAACTGGTATTATAGTCACTGTGATAATGACAGTGGTCCAAAGTAACAGGTCACTAATACAAAGTCTGCACCACTGTTCCTCTACTCAGTGCCACGGTTCATTAGCACCTCAAAAATCTGGGGAGGAAGAAAAGGAAAATAAGCTAAAAGCTTTCCATTCAGTGCTTGTCCCCGGCAAAATGAATTTGTTATTTTAAAGCATCCCAAGCTTTGTTCCTGTGTACCTTTCCTTGGGCCAAGTGAGCAAGACCTCAAGCTGAAGCTACATTCAAAGTTGTGGTTACGTATCATCCTTTTTGAGTAATTTAGATAATACATTTTCCTATTCTAGGTTTAGACATTCTTAGACTGGAAAAATTAGAGCAGAAATGAAGGAGAGAAGGAGGAGAAGAAGAGGAGAGGAGAAATGAGTAAGAGTGAGATCTACAGTTTATATTTGCTCATCTGGAAGCATCAAAAATAAGGAAATTTCATATTTGAGCAGCTAGAGAAACTCCTGCATTTCGAGTTTTTATGAATTTTGTCCCTAAGCCTTTCATACCTATCTTGATTTATTAGCCTTTCTCAGCATTATGTCTTGTAGACCTGCCAGAAGAACACAGTAGAATGAAACATCTGGCAAATTTTCCCAGATCCTATTATGAAATATCTTCAGTTTTCAATTCAGTGAAAAGTAAACAAGTCATTGTCGTCCCCAGAAGTGATTGATTCACTTTACTGTCAGAACCCATGGGTTGTAGGCGATGGAGGTTTCTGAGTCCCTCCTCGGGCTGATGGGCACCTGGAGCCCTGTCTTTGGCAGTCTGGGTTAGTTGGAAGGGTCACAGGACTCTCGGATACTTCAGCTAAGTAAATACATCTGCTTGCTCAGTGAGGTGGTTATTTTTTAATTTCCAAGTGATGTGCTTTGATGCTACTAAGGGGTCACTTATGATTTGACATTATATCAGTGAATAGTAATTGCTTAATTTCTGCAGAAATGTCTAGTTTCATTTCCATTCCAACTTTCCAACCCCCCCCCCCCAACACACACACACTTAAAAAAGGCAACGTGGATACCATGGCCATCTACAGCTGCTTGTAGTATCACATAGCCAGATTCTTTTCAAAGGGAAGAATTCTAGCAGATCTTTCTGACATCAGTCTGTTCTGAACTTGAATTAAAATGCACACTATTTCTGAAATCTTCGTATTCATTCAACATAAAACAAAGCCAAATAACTGGAAGAGACTGACTACTATGCTGGTGAGTATACCCAGGGATTTTTTTTTTTTTCAACAAGGCATCTTTAGAGATATAACATATAGAGATACTAAGCAGATACCCTGGACTGACAGACAGGGAGTCCTGAACCAGAAGGACTTGAAACAAGCACGTACTAGCTTTCAATTGCCCTGAGCCTCTGCCAAGAGAGTCTGAGTGACTTAGAACCAGATGATTCTTAACAACACATATGGAGACACTGAGCTCGAATGTGGGAAACAAATTTGGTTAGCGTGCCACATAAGTGATGCCAGTGCGGTGCAAACAATTCAGATGTAGGATGTCGAGGAAAAAAAGGCAAAGATAAGCAACTCCAAAATTAGAGTGGGTCAACTGGATTCTAAAATCACTGCTACCCCACTGCAGAGACTCAGAAATGATCCACTACAGGAACTTTTAACTGTTGGTAGGGTCCGATGCATGTGAATCATCCCAGACTGTCTCAGCAGTCCAGAAAGTGGAAAGCCTTCTTTCACAAGGAGCTCTGGTTCATCTTTACAGAGATTAAGTTATAAAGATGTTAAGTGCAGAATCTATGATTGTCTATTTTTTAAAATTTTTATTGAAATATAGTTGGTTTACAAACGTTGTGTTAGCTTCAGGTGTACAGCAAAGGGATTCAGTTTTATATATATATATATATATATATATATATATATATATATATATATATATATGTTCTTTTTTTAGATTCTTTTCCATTATAGGTTATTACAAGATATTGAGTATAGTTCCCCAGGCTATACAGTAGGTCCTTGTTGATTAGCTATTTTATATATAGTAGTGTATACATTTTAATCCCAAACTCCTACTTTATCCCTCACCCCTCCTTTCCCCTTTGGTAACCATAAGTTTGTCTTCTATGTCTGTGAGTCTATTTCTGTTTTGTAAATAAGTCCATTTGTATCATTATTTTTTTAGATTCCACATATAAATGATACCATATGATAGTTTCCTTCTCTGTCTGACTTACTTCACTTAGTATAATAATCTCTAGGTCTATCCATGTTGCTGCGAATGGCAATATTTCATTCTTTTTTATGACTGGGTAACATTCCATTGATTAAGTCTTTAATGGTTCCCATTTCAAGCATGGTGCTGGGCATGTAATAAGCATTCAATAAATGCTTGTTGAAACCCACTACTGGGCATATACCCAAAGAAAACCATAATTCAAAAAGACACATGCACCCCAATGTTCATTGCAGCACTATTTACAATAGCCAGGTCATGGAAGCAACCTAAATGCCCATCGACAGACGAATGGATAAAGAAGATGTGGTACATATATACAATGGAATATTACTCAACCATAAAAAGGAACGAAATTGGGTCATTTGTAGAGACGTGGATGGATCTAGAGACTGTCACACAGAGTGAAGTAAGTCAGAAAGAGAAAAACACATATCGTATATTAACGCATATATGTGTAACCTAGAAAAATGGTACAGATGAACAGGTTTGCAGGGCAGAAATAGAGACACAGATGTAGAGAACAAATGTATGGACACCAAGGGGGGAAAGTGGCAGGGGGTGGGGGTGGTGGTGGTGGTGGGATGAACTGGGAGATTGGGATTGACATGTATACACTAATATGTATAAAATGGATAACTAATAAGAACCTGTTGTATAAAAAAATAAATAAAATAAAATTCAAAAAAATAAGTAAAATAAATGCTTGTTGAAGTGAAAAATGGAATAGTTTCCATCATTTTGGATCACACCTTCTACATTTCTTGCTATTAAGAAATAGCAAGAAATGTAGAAGAAGAAAGAAACTTCTTCCTTTTAAAGAAGAAACTTCCTTTTAAGAAGAAACTTCTTCCTTTTAAAGCTGAATGAAGGTAGAAAGGGGCTCCAGCACTCCTTAAATTTCCTTCTTGAAATAAATGAGCCAGCTGGAAACTCTCAAACTTTGAGTTTCTAGTAATCTTGTTCATGCAGTTCCTCTGTCTTTCTCTCTTTTTGATTTCACCTTAATAAGCACTAAGCCTATTAACGCTTCCACCCAGGAACGCAAGCAAGGGAGAGAAGAGGGAACACCACCTGCATTTTACCTTTCCTTTTCTCAGGGAGCCAAATTATGTTATTTTTGTAAAAGCATCTCTCCTCTTTTCCTATCATCAGTCCCAGTCATCTCTTGTATCTGACTGTGGAGCGTCTCAGCATGGGGCCTGCTTATCTTGGTGGGGATCTGGTGGTAGGCTTTAAAAGCTGCCCTAAGCTGAGCTGGACGTCTGCAATTCTCAGCACTATTTACTTGGGGGGCAAAAAAGTGGGGGGAAAATCATCACTGATGCACTGGTGTAGAAAATGCTAGTGAACATTTTCATTTTCAGCTCCATTTTCTTAATTCCTTGCAGTGGAAGAAAGAAAGACAGTAGGCTAGTAAACTTGGAAATTCACAGGCCCATGCTCATGCCTGGCATTTTTGTAAATATTGTAATAAGGCGCAGGAATGAAAGACAAAGGCATGGGAGAACGTCTAAAGGCAAAATGCTCTAGTCAGTACTGTTTTCTTCTATCACAAACATTTATTCTTTTTGCTAAGCCTGTTTGAAACTGCTAATCCAGGTTTGTTTATGGTTGGCCTCAGCCTGTAAGCTTGCAGGCCGGCCAAACCAGGCAGCAGTAAGCCCGTTCCCTGCCCCAGCTTCACCTACTCGTCACAAGCCTGGTGGAGGTTGAGTATGCCGCAGTGTAAACAAGGGCAGTTGAAGCTGGAGCTAAGAGAAACCGGCCTCGACGTTTTCCTATTTTACATGAAAAAAATTGGCAAAGCTTATTCCAAACCTGCTTTGGGAAACCAGGGTTCAGAAAACAGTGGTCAGGAAGCGTTCGATGAGTTAAAGAGAATCTTGATTCCTCCACCAGGACCCTCACATAGGATGGGACAGGAGAGTTAATGTGAAAACGATAGACCAGCTGAAAAGCATTTAATACAAATGGGTGGGCTCCTCGAGGGCTGCCGAGTGGTGGCATCTCAGCGGCCCAGAGCTGATGCCCCCCGGCTTGGTTCGTATGCATGGGCTCCGCTGGCCTGGAGGAAAGGCCCTGAGTGCCAGAAGCAGACACTAGCTCATCTACTCTCAGCGTCCATAAAATAGAGAAATTAAAGTCAGACCTGAAAAATAAGAAGACAGGGCTTCTCTGGTGGCGCAGTGGTTGAGAATCTGCCTGCCAATGCAGGGGACACGGGTTCGAGCCCTGGTCTGGGAAGATCCCACATGCCACGGAGCAGCTGGGCCCGTGAGCCACAATTACTGAACCTGCGCGTCTGGAGCCTGTGCTCCGCAACGGGAGAGGCTGCGATAGTGAGAGGCCCGCGCACCGCGATGAAGAGTGGCCCCCGCTTGCCGCAACTAGAGAAAGCTCTCGCACAGAAACGAAGACCCAACACAGCCATAAATAAATAAATAAATAAATAAATAAATAAATTTATTAAAAAAAAAAATAAGAAGAAGGCAAAGAGTGGCTCCAGAGCCAGGGAAGAGGACATGCAGGCAGCACACGAATTAACTGTATCCTCTCCTCAATGTCCATCTAACCCAGGTTATACTGTGTTCTGGAGAACGCTGGGCTTCCACAAGTATCTGGCCCAAATGGCACCAGCATTAGGAAAATCAATTCAAAGTGTATGATAAATGAATTAAAGGGAAGAAAAAAATGCTCTTTTATGAAACTGAAGGCAGCTTTTCAGTCTAACGGGGAGGGGTGACTATTTGTGCAGAAGTCGTGAGTGAGGGCAGGCCGGGGCTGCTCTTTTGTTTAAAGGGGTATCGGTTAAGGAGGCAAGAACGTGGTCCGGAATGGGGTTGTCAAGACAAAAGAACTTAACGTACTGTACACAGTAAGGCAATTCTCAGACTGAGAGCTTGTTCTCATGTGAAATGAGGTTTTCATTTCCTCTGTGGCAGCCTCCGTCACAGAGGGAGGAGAGCGGGGTGGGGTGGGGGCAGGGATTCAATAAGGTAAACATAGGTCCCAGAGATAAGATGAGGAAGCCAGGTCTGAGGAGAGGGTTCCATGATGATGGGGAGGCCAATGCCAAGTGTTCAGCAACTCTGCTGTTCCATAGCCAGTGGGACTGTGTGTCCAGTACGTGCTCCAATCCCTCTCCATGCTTCCCCGCCTTCAAGACAGCTTGACGAACCATTTAGTTTAGGGTACCCCTGGTGACAACCCTGCTTTGGGTGGGCTGTGCTCACATTGCAGGTGCCAGGACCCCAGATGCCAGAGGGCACTGAGAAAGTGAGCCAGGTTTGGAGAGGGGTTTCACGGATGACTCAAGGGCACATGGGGACCACCCAGGCTTTCTCAGAAATGTCCAGGAAAGTACCAAGGGTGTGGCAGTCAAAATGAGGGACGGGCTGGAGCTATCTTACCCCTTTTTTTTTTTTTTCATTAAACATAGTTTATTCAAATACATCCTCAAGGAAAAGGTTGAGTAATACTTATTTCAGGCAACTCCATTTTGGAGCAGGCAACTGTTCCCTTGTGTACACCTGTTCAAGTAGGAGGTCTGAGCCTAAAGAATGAGACTGGGTTTGAAGGGAGAGACAAGCCTCAGCTTTGAGTGGGTCAGAAGCCTGCATGATGCTGGGGTGTGGGTGGGATCAGAACGAGGCAGCGGCTATAGGTGGGTTCTGAAGAGAGAGCCCAGAACCAGGCAGACTGCAGCCAAGAGTCCGGAGCTATCTTACTTGAATAGTAAAATCAAAGCCAACCCAGAAGTCTAAGGCTGGAGGATACCACTTCCCATGACCACTGAATCTTGCTTCTGCTGATGGGGGCACGGCAGGGAGGACTAACCACATCTAGTTTAAGCAATGCTGATTTAGCTGCCTCTGCCATCCCTGTGATTCCTAGGCAGACTTCCTCAACTCCTTAACTCCTCTCCTCTAATCTTCTCTTCAAATCTCCTTGGCTGTGCAGCAGTTAGCAGGCCTGGTGGTGTAGGGCTTGCCGAGCCTGGTGGTTACACCGTTGGTCAACAGCCTAATGCCAGCCAAGGAGCATGGGAGGCTGCGATGATTTATTAGATTTATTATTTCCACCAATAGGAGTAAAGAGGCCAAACTACTTTATTTTTTTTTTAAGGCCAGGAGTTAAACTACTACTCCTGAGTTGCCGTTAAGCTGAAATAAAATGATTGGTGGAAAGCTTTAGTGTACCATCATGCTAAATGTGTAATGGTATAAGGTTAAATTGCTTTCTGCTCTCTGTTCTTTTTGTCTTAAGGTCTGACACTCTGTGCGATATCATCTGATGATATGTATTTTCCATCATTAAACCAGGTAAAATGTTACTTCCTCATTGTCCTGAGACTTGACGAGATTGCTTCATTTTGGTTGCGTTCTTTGAGTTACTCTTTTGGGAGAGGGTTTTTTTCTGTTCTTTTTATGTCTTGTTGTTGAGTTAACTTACACACAGATAATGAGTTTTTGTAAATGTATACACCTGTGTAACCACTTCCCTAATCAAGACATAGACTGTCTCCATCATTCCAGAAAGTTGCCTTCTGTCCTCTTCCAGTGACTCCCAACTACCTCTATCCCCTGAAAGGTAACCACTGTTTTTTTTCAAAGGGTAGTTTTGTCTGTTCTTGAACTTCATATAAATAGAAGCATACCGTACATAGTCTTTTGGTGTCTGATTCTTTTGCTCAACAAGTCGCTGCATGAATAAATGACTTGTTCATTTTTATTGCTGAGTCATATTCCATTATATAAATGTACCACAATTTGTGTACTCTTTCTCCTGCTGATGGACATTTGGGTAGTTTCCAGTTGGGGCTATTGCGAATAAAGCTGCTATAAAAGTTCTTGTGTAAGCCTTTTTGAGGGTATGTTTTAATTTCTCTTGGATAACAGTAGAATGGCAAGATCAAAAGGTAGATGTATGTTTAACTTTATATAGAACTGCCAAATAGTTTTCCAAAATGATTACAACATTTTTCATTTCCACCAACAGAGTATGAGAGCTCTAGTTGTTCCGCATCCTAGACACATTCTTTGATTTCAGCTATTCTAGTAAATGTGAAATGGCATTTCATTGTGGTTTTAATTTTCGTTTCCCTGATGATAATGATGTTGAGCCTTTCTTCATGTGATTATTGGCCATTTGCAGATCTTTTATTGAGAAGTGTCTATTCCAATATTTTCCCCATTTCATTATTGAATTGTTTGTCTTTTTAAATTCATTTATTTGTAGAAGCTTTTATATATTCTAGATACAAGCTCTTTGCCATATCGTGAATATGTTCTGTAGTCTGTGGCATATCTTTTCATTTTCTTAACAGTATTTTTTAATAAGAAGTTTTAAATTTTGGTAGTCTAGTTTATCAACTCTTTCCCTTTACATTTAGCATTTTTTGTTTTGTCTAGAAAATCTTTACGTGTTCGGGTGACTTTTTGACTGAAACTTTTAAAGAACGTTTTCTAAGTGTTCTCAAGAATAAAAATTTCCCGATTATCCATGTTCACAAAAATACTTCTTTATTTTCATTATTTTCATTTTAATTACCCAAATGCAGTGTTGTGCTGGTAAACTGGCTTTCTGGGAGGCGAAGGAAGCCCTGGTTTATAGTATTTGCCAATCTCCATGGTATAAACGCTCCCACCATGACTAATTTCAAGCTGCAAATGGTTTAACAACTGGATTACAAAATTCCTGAATATTTAACAATCAACTCTCACTAGCTATTATGATTCTCTCTAGTACACAATTGCAAATGCCATACGAAAACCAGTGGCAAGAGGTAAACCCTTGGGGAAAGGCTGATCCCAGGGAAATATAAAGATGCCATGTTTTGAGGGACACTTGGCGACCCAAACTGAAGAGTCAGGGACCATGACTGAGAATAGAGCCTGCCCTGACTTCCTACTGTGGCTAATATTAACAGAAGTGCAGAGATGAGTGATGAGAGAGTTAAAAAATAAACACTTAAAATGGGAAACCCACTGTTCTGACAAATTAGTGTAAAAGCAGAGGTTCTGTGATATTCCAGTTATTGGCGAGATCAAGAGGCAACTGCCTCCTGAAAATACAAAAGGGGACTGGATGGGAGGCTGGATGACCTTGTAGGGCTGGGGGAATGGACATTTAGATTATAAACAAAGGGAGCAGAATAGAAACCAAGATGGAGTGATTCATGGAGAGACCCAGGACACATCTTGCCTAGTGAGTTCACTTGGAATAGGAATTATTAAACAGCAAAAGCCTAGTGAGATGGTAAATGAACATATTTCATCCACAGCTGCTATGACCAAGTGGTGTGCTTGACGATTTGGCCCAGCAAATGATCATGGAACCAAGACCTTCAAGGCATAAGAAAGAGTCTCACAGATGGCTTTCTTTTTTTTTTTTTCCTTTTTTTGGCCGCGCTGCGCGGCTTGCGGGATCTTAGTCCCCAGCTGGGGATTGAACCTGCGCCCTTGACAGTGAAAGCGCAGAGTCCTAACCACTGGACCTCCAGGGAATTCCCCAGATGACTTTCTTTTCATCAAAAAGATAAGAAAATTTATAGTAACCTCCTACCACAGCAGTAAGCAGAAGGAGGCATTTCATAGCAATCATTCTACAAAGAATTTGCATATTAGAGTAGAAAAAACCTGGAGATTTGCAGCTGTGCATGGTTTTCTGTTGCAGCAATAACAGAAATAGAACAAGGGAAATACATTTTAAAATCTTTATTCTTTCAAAACTAAGCTTTGGCCAATTATGAACTGAGATTTAGAAGTATTTCCAGTTTATACCTATGTAATTTTATATTTTATTTACTTCATTAAATATATCATACATGCAAACAAACATACCTATTTAATTTAGTTTAAATAATGGTAATAAAATGAATGCACTTATACTCACCACCAAGCTTATATAATAAAAGATCACCGATGCCCATATCTATACATCTCTTGAGCCATTTCCCTCACTCCTCCCATTCATAGAGGAATTTTTTTCTTCATTTCATATCCCAGTGGTTTTCCTAACTTTACTGCCGGCTCAGCCATGAGCTAAAAAGATGTTGTTGTTGTTTTATGATTTATCCTGCAGTGTTAGGTGTCCTGTATTAGGAGACGTTTCTCTGTAGCACTGATATGCCACATCACCAGAAACAGAAAGTCCATATGGCTTTCAGTATCACTGAGTAATAGGCTTGAGGACATGCTAGTCAAGGGGCCAGCCCCTCTCATGGCCTTTCTCAGAGAATCCGTGCTCCCCTACCCCAGCTGAGTAAGCAGTAGGGGGTGTGACCTTGTCCACTCCCCACTCCTGCTAACAGATGATTGCGTGAGGTTTGGGCACCTGAAACAAGCAAGGCTTGATAATAAGAAATGGAGAAACAGAGATCTACTTAGCTCATGTTGACCACTGGGTTGGAGAAGATAGGTAGAACTGGGGCTGTGGGTACCACTTCCTCTGAGGTACTCTGTTTATTCTGTTCTGTGGTGTCTGTTTACTCTGTTCTGCAGAGAGAAAAGATGAAGGAGGGCAGTTTTGAATTGTACTTCCTTGTGATTCCTGGCTGTAATTCTTGCTCATGGGTAACGTGTGCGGCTCGTTTGTTCTTCCAATAGCTACCTCTTTTATGTGTGTTTGTTTGAACTAGTTTTAATAGGTTTGTTTCTTGAGTTTAAATAGCCCATAATCACAAGCTGGGATTGGGCAGAAAGAAAATGTGACGGTAAATGTAACGTCCCAGTGTGGGAATAAATGAAAGTCTAGACAGGATAACACCAACCTCTTCAAGTATTTCCAATACAGAGAATTTAATGCCTGGAATTCGTAATGCAAGTGATGGAGGAGCTGAGCTCCAATCTGGAGATGCTGCGGTAACCCAGAGATTAGCAACAGCAGGAAGCCACTGTCACACCTGGGCAAGAGAGACAGGAGGAGGAAGGTGTTACTGGAGCCGAGGGCTTGGATCATGTGGAGGGAACCTGTCTGGTGAGAAGGGAGTTGAGGAGGAGGCATGGCTGCTGCTGAGAAAGCACCCAAGGGAGAGTGGAAAGAGAGAAACAGCTGGGCTTTTTCCTTCCCCTGTCCTGCAATCTCCTGTTAGCAGTGCCTTCACTAGGTGAATTCAGCCAGCAGCCAGCTGACCCTGAGACCTGTAATACGGAGCAAAACAGAGGAAGGATGAGGTGTGAATTTGAGGCCCAGGACCGGTATAGTGAAAGCAAGGAATTCTTCTCTCCTCTTCAGCAGAGTTAAATCACCAGGTACATTGTGAATGTGAAAACCACCTAAATGCCCAGGCACAGATAGATGTTTAATTAATTAGAAAACAGTAAGTGGGCTTTGAAAAAAGATATTAAAAAGAATTTATAACTACATGAAAATATTTAAAGGTTAAGGTTAAGTAAAAATATAGGAAAATATTGAGCATCTATTACTTTTATAATAAAAAAAAAAGAATGTTCTCATCATCCCCTGAAATATGGAATCCACTGAGTTACACAGCTCCCAGGGAGATTATCTGCCATTTGTGGGCATTACTATTAGAAATGGTAGTTTTGATGCTCTCATGCATTCTTATAGTATTGTATTTTGTAAAGGACTTTTATTATTTTTTTAATAATAACCACATGAGCTAGGTTTTTCTGCCCTGCAGATAAAGAAATAGAAACAACACAAGATCAGGCTGGTAGCAAAAGGCAGAGCCAAGGTCAGAGCACTGGGCTTGATGTCCCTTGTCGAAAGACACTGTGGGGGACACTCCAACTGCTTCATACGTTCCTCTTTCAAGACACATGGTAGTGATGCCTTCGCCACCTCCTGGGAAGCATGGCCATGTGATTTTCTCTGGCTAAAGAAACATGAGCAGAAATGATGTGTTTAACTTCCCGGTAGAAACTTTCAAAGCAGGGTGCAGTTAGTCATTGTCTTTTCCAGAGAATGGGAAAGCTACGGAAATCCTGGGAATCCATTTACAAATGAAGCCTCCATAAATCTTGATCTCTGAGATCCCCATCTTTTTACCTGCTTTGGACCTGTAGCATGAACAAGAACTAAACTTTCAATGTGTTAAGTCACTGAGATTTGGTGGATGTTTGTACAGTTTAACTTAACACATGTTAATCAAAACAGAAGTTATTCTTTCACAGCAGTAAACTGGGTATCTCATATTCCAATCCATTCTCAAAGACAATTGAATAGTGACTATTTGTAAAAACAACACGTAATGTCAACAGAATAAAAATATTAGAGCAAAATAGTCAGATACATTTTGAAACTATTCAGAATAATTTTGTAAATGGTAAAGAAGTAATTGTCTAAATTCAAAGGAAGAAATAACAAATGTAGTTTTTTTTAATATAAATCTGATTCTTTTTTTTTTTTTTAATTTATTTATTTATTTATTTATTTTTGGCTGTGTTGGGTCTTCGTTTCTGTGCGAGGGCTTTCTCTAGTTGCAGCGAGCAGGGACCACTCTTCATCGTGGTGCGCAGGCCTCTCACTATCGTGGCCTCTCTTGTTGCGGAGCACAGGCTCCAGACGCGCAGGCTCAGTAGTTGTGGTTCACGGGCCTAGTTGCTCTGCGGCATGTGGGATCTTCCCGGACCAGGGCTCGAACCCGTGTGCCCTGCATTGGCAGGCAGACTCTCAACCACTGCGCCACCAGGGAAGCCCAACAAATGTAGTTTGGATACAACTTCTTAGCACTGCTCTTTTGCTCCTCCTCTTCCCTTCTTTAAAAACCGTTTATTGTTTTCTTTCCTTCCTTTATCAAAAAGCCATTAAGGCGGACCCAAATAGGTAGGTGATCTGAAGGAGGCAGGCCCAAGCAAGGGTAACCAGGGGGTTAGCGCCAGGTGAGGAGACTGGAGATGCTGGGATCCAGGTTTCTCACATTCAGAGAAGGGAAGTACACATATAGAACAGGGGGAGGTGGAATGAACCTGTAATGCTGGATTGGAATTGGAAGTATCAGTGAGCACTCATGGTTTTCTATCTAGTTAGAAAGATAGAGAATAAATAAATAAATAAATATATATATAAATTTCTGATTCCCCAGGACTGGGTCAAATAAAACACAAGATGAGTCTAGAACACCTTTTTGTGACAGTAAGTAAAGAAATGGTCAAAGAAGGATGGGGACAGGCCAAAAGTTCACATATATAGGGGTTTCTATTGGCTAAACTTGGACAATGTGAGGATCAAAATAAATAATAATCTGAGAGTGAATTACAACAGGCTGAATACCATAGGAAGCCATGAGTCCACACTGATATAAATAAATGAATAAATAAATTAATGAATGGAAAGAGAAAGTTCTTTCCGAGGAGAGGAAACCAACTAATAAATGTAGAAGGAACCAAGGTATTGGAAAAAACACCATTTCCATCATAGTAGTGAGTAATTCAGGCAAGAAATGTGCTGAAGTGTGCTAAAACTTGTGGGTAAAAACTGGATGAGGAATAAGATTTTACATAGTCTCAAAATGTCACCCACAGTATATTGATTAGTTAGAAAGAAATAAAAAGTTACCTTGCAATAGAGAAACCTGGCAGACACCATCTCAATCACATTATCAAAATTCGCACCAGTTACAGGACAAATAGACATCATGTGCCACTACGTAGGAAGTATTGGAAAGAACTCCAACATCCATGATATTCCCTCCACAAAATATATAACTGGGGCCTAATCATGAGGACGCACTGGAAACCCCAAACTGAGGAACATTCCACAAAATGACTGGTTGACAATCTTCAAAAATGTCAAGGTCACGGAGGTTAGAGAAGACTAAGGAACTAGCCGGTTGAAAGACCAGAGAGACTGACAACAGGCTTAATGGTTGATCCTGTGTGGACCTTCTGCTATAAGGGATGTTGCAGAGGCATCGAGCAAAATTTGAATGGGGTTCTGGGTCAAGATTCTATAGGAGGTTTTTCTACTCTTCTTATGACTTTTCTGTAAGGTTGGAACTGTCAAAATAAAATATTACACAAATCTCTTTGCATGGCACCATAGTTTCCCAGTAGCTGATGAAGAGAAGGTGGGGAGCAGGGAATGGAGAGGGAACACTGAGGCTGGCAGAGGCCAGAGGCAGCACAAATATTCCTCAGTCCTGTCCAACAAATCAGCACTTCCAGTGCTTCACTGCAATGAGGGGGTCACAGGGACGGATGACGGGGTGGGGCAGGTAAAGAGGCTTTCCAGCTTCTGGAAATTCTGCTTTGCACAGTCAGGTCAGGGAAGAGTAATTTGGGGAGCACGGGCAAGAGGAGGAGGAGGGTGAGGGCCCAGAGGTAGAACCAGCCCCAGAGGAGCTGGGACCCAGGCAGTTAGGCAGATAGCAGACCCTGGTGAGAAAGTCAGGAGCCATGAGCTGTGAACGTGAGCCGTGAACATGGGCCTGGGGATGGAGGAGCCTCTGCAAAGGAACAGAAGGGGAAAGTGTGGGTCTGAGAAGTCAAAAGTAGGTGACCAGGGTACAACGCTTGTCAAAAGGAAGCCAGGCCAGAGAAATGAAGCAAAGGTATGTTAAAAACTAAAGACAAAAAATAAAAATACGTCAAGCTGATAAGAAGCAAAGGTCAGCAGGGCCTCACAGAGATAGGTGGATTTCTTATTGGTGTTAGAAGGCGAGATTACAGAAAATTGAAATAAATTCTGTGCCTGAGAGTTCATGGGAAAGGCTGGCAGACAGGGAACAGAAAATCTAAATTTCAAGAGGGGAGAAAGCACAGCCAGAAAAAGTAAGGGAGCATACATGGGTGATGGTATAAAGCTTATACTACCTGGATCATAATAAAGCATAAAGTTGGGAATGACCATAGCCTAGTATTCAAAAGTGGCAGGGGAAAAAAATAGTGATATTTCTCTTTAAAATCACCTCCTGGTAGCAAGAAAGGAACCTGCTCAATATCTTATTCACTAACTAGATGAACGTCTAGTGCTCAAAACATCATTGTGCCATCAGAGGGAGCAGAAGGGAAGTGGCAAAGGCTCACCCAGCATCCTTAGTCAGGAACCCCAGGCTTCTGATGTGAGCGGCAGGAAGACGCACAAATGTTCCCTGCACAGCCTGAGGGCGTTCATCTTTGGGTCCTCAGTACCTAATGCAAGTACCAGTCAC
Organism: Balaenoptera borealis; assembly: GCF_965194805.1. NCBI lineage: Eukaryota > Metazoa > Chordata > Mammalia > Artiodactyla > Balaenopteridae > Balaenoptera > Balaenoptera borealis. The sequence continues at coordinate 90,340,514 of NC_138866.1, forward strand.
CTAGCAGTTGCTCAATGAATGTTGTTTTAACTGTCTGAAGAATAAAGGTTTCTCTCAACTGATAAGGACAAATAGAGAAAAACAGAGAGGTCTGTATAATTTGGTAAAATCTCTGGGAAATTATTAGGAATAAATAATTATAGATAAAATTTTACCTTAAGTCTACCTTTTATTTCATTTCCAAACATTCTGAAACAAACCCTTGTAAAGATTTTAGCCAGTAATGTATCACTCTAAATAGTGGGTTTAGTAACCATGTCTGCCGGTCTTAAAAGTACGATATAAAATTTCAAATAGACTCTGACTACGGAAAAGAAAAGAAATGATTTGGAGAGGGAGAGATGTTTTCCTATTTTAAAAGGCAACGTGGAAAACTGTCCTCTTCTGATAGGAAAGACTAAATTTCAGGGAAAACTCAAATTCATGAAAGATAGAATCTTGAAAGTCATAGAGAATAGTAGACCATCCTGAAAAGTAAGAAGGCAGGCAGGGCTATCGATTTAATTATTTGTGTTGACCTCTGCTGATGGAGAAGTGCTGACAGTTGAGAATGAATAACCAGAAGAGACCAGACAGCAGTTTGTTCTACAGTCACAAAGCCATAGTCGTATCATGATAAGGAACTATATTAGTGTTCTCCAGAGAAACAGAACCCATTGCCTATATATGAAGAGATTTATTGTAAGGAATTGGCTCCCACAACTTCGGAGGTTAAGAAGTCCCACAATCTGCTGTCTGCAAACTGGAGATATAGGAGAGCCAGTGGTGGAAATTCCAGGCTGAATCCAAAGGTCTGAGAACCAGGAGCACCAATGATGCAAGACCCAATCTGAGGACAGAAGACCAGTGCACAGCTCAAGCAGTCAGATAGACAGCGAGAGAGAGTGAAAGAGAGAGAGAGAGAGAGAGAATTATCCCTTCTTTCACTTTTTTGTTCTGTTCAGGCCCTCAAAGTGTTGGGTGAGGTCTACCCTGAGCATGACAATCTGCTTTACGCAGTCTACAGATCCAGTGCTAATCTCATCTGGAAACACTCTCACAGACACACCTAGAAATAATTTTTAGCCAAATATCTGGGCATCCAATGGTCCAGCCAAATTGACACATAAAATTAACCATTGCAGGGGCTAATTAAAAAAAAATAATTCAGGGAGAATCTGGGTTGTACACTGAGACTAAAAACATCCTAACCTATGACTAACAGTAAAGGGCACAGAATTACAGATTAAATAAGCCTTCTCTCAAACTGTTCTTTGGGTGAAAGGAAAAACGGGTTCCTCTTTCTCAGTGATATGCTGGGGAATTAAACCAAACCAGGAGAACCACGAGGACATATACTGGTTATGAAAGACCTTCTTTACTACTGAGTTCTACAGACCTAGAACTCAAATAAATGGCAACAGGAAGTCATATGAGAAGAAGTTTCATTAAAAATCTGAAATTTTAATTGAATTCCATTCTGCAGAGTGAAGAGCTTTTGAGAAGGATGAAAAATCAATATCATATGCTAACACATATATATGGAATCTAAAAAAAAGTTCTGAAGAACCTAGGGGCAGGACAGGAATAAAGACACAGACGTAGAGAATGGACTTGAGGACACGGGGAGGGGGAAGGGTAAGCTGGGATGAAGTGAGAGAGCGGCATGGACATATATACACTACCAAATGTAAAATAGATAGCTAGTGGGAAGAAGCTGCATAGCACAGGGAGATCAGCTCGGTGCTTTGTGACCACCTAGAGGGGTGGGATAGGGAGGATGGGAGGGAGACGCAAGAGGGAGGAGATATGGGGATATATGTATATGTATAGCTGATTCACTTTGTTATACAGCAGCAACTAACACACCACTGTAAAGCAATTATACTCCAATAAAGATGTTAAAAAAAAAAAAAAGGATGAATCAATAGAGAATCAATCTTCTTCTCTTCAGAGCAGAACTCACTCCTCTTCCCTCTTCTCCCACTAGTTTGGCTTTATCTTCCTAAAATACAACTCTGGACAAAAACTTGAGTGGAAGCTGCTGAGTGGATGGGTACTCAATTTCCACTGACCATCTGAGGTGGTCTGACTTCCTCGGGAGCAATGTTTCAGGAAGGAAGACAAGAAATACATCAGAGAAGCCAGAAAATGCTCAATTCGCTGGGAACCGGAGACACTCAGGTGGAAGGAATCTCCTACATCTATGTGTTCAACAAGCAGAACTGAGCAGCTACTATGCGCAGAGCACTGTTCTTGGCACTCGGGCGCTGTTCCCTACTGGGGACGCTAAGCAGAAGTCATTGTCAGCAATGGAAAGGTGTAGTCGAATCACAGTGAGAAGAGGAAGGCACACAGTGGAGGCTAAGGTGAAAATGGGAAATGGCTGTTCTCTGTCTGCTAAGAAATTGGAAGATTAAAGCTGGAGTGTTAGGGTGCATGGATGGTGCGTTGTTTGCAACAGGCATTCATTGCGGGAGGAACTTCTCTGCATTTTGAGACAATTGTTTTATTGGCTTTCCATTTAGAGCAGCTTACATACTACTACAGGACAGGATGATGGAGTTAACTTTTGAGGTCAGTCCACATTTTAAATTCTGGGTGCTTATGCTTTCTATCTTGCCTTATTTGTACACTGTTTCTATTCTTAAACAAACATGCCTAATGCTTTAAAGGGGCAAGTTGCTGAATTAAGCAACTTGAGACCCAAAGAATAAAGGAGACATGGCCTCTGACTTTAAGGGACTCATAAAAGTTGATAAAGCAGGTGCCCAAGTTATATTCTGTTTTTAAATTTCTATCAAAACAGTAAAATTAAACCACAAGCAAAACCTCTTCAAACCAGGCAATCAAAAAGGTTGTGGTTGACTGACTGCAAACATTTCCCAAACTCTTCATTCTTTCTATCCATGCCCGATAAAATGTGATTTTGCAGTTCCTTCCGTAAGAGGTTGAGTCTAGTTCCCCACTCTTGAAACCAAGTTGTTCTTGTGATTTTCTTTGGCCAATAGAAAGGAGCAGAAGGGATAGCATGCCGGTTCTGAACCCAAGCCTCAAAGGGCCTTGCACACTGCCTCTTTCTCTCAGAACCCTGTCACCACCATGAGACCAAGCCCAAGCTAACCTGCTGGAGGATGAGGGACCATGTGGAGGAAAGCACAGTTGTCTCGGCTAAGGCCATCCTAGGCTACCTCACAGCCAGCCAACCCCCTTACATGTGAGAGAGCCCAGCCAAGATTAGCAGACCTTTCTGCCATCACAGAGCTGTCTGCGGATACGTGGGTGAACCCAGCTGAGACCTGTAGACTTGTGAGGACAAACAAATGTTTACTGCAGTTTGCTACCACAGTTTGGATATTTGTTACTCAGCTTCATTGTGACAATTCATAACTGATACCAAAGGCTTCACGAGGTAGTCATCTTTCAAAAAAGCCATGAAGAATGAGGAGAATTGTGACAGGCAGTATAAACGTGGAGGATTTCAGGCCAAAGGAATAGCGTGAATAAAACCATGGAGTCAGAAAGCCCAAAGATATGTTCACAGAATGGCAATAACTCAGATCAATAAAAAAAGGCTCGGGGCTTCCCTGGTGGCGCAGTGGTTGAGAATCTGCCTGCCAATGCAGGGGACACGGGTTCGAGCCCGGGTCTGGGAAGATCCCACATGCCGCGAAGCAACTAGGCCCGTGAGCCACAACTACTGAGCCTGCGCGTCTGGAGCCTGTGCTCCGCAACAAGAGAGGCCGCGATAGTGAGAGACCCGCACACCGCGATGAAGAGTGGCCCCCGCTTGCCGCAACTAGAGAAAGCCCTCGCACAGAAACGAAGACCCAACACAGCCAAAAATAAATAAATAAGTAAATAAAATTTTAAGAAAAGGCTCAGAGTTTCAAAATGACCCCTATCATGATATCAGCTCCAAGAATGGATTTGGAAGGGTGGTTGCTCTCTAGACAAGCAGCCCTCTGAAAGAGGGTTCATTCTGACACAAGCCTCCTTAGACATTGGGACTATGGAATACAATTTGCGCTCCTCACTGGGCTGAGCCAAAGGGGTGCAAGACATGGGAAGAGTCAAACCTTATAGTTTCACCTGTTTTAACACATGCATCTGAGCAGGGCAAGGAAGCAAATACGTTCTTGAAATAAAGACAACATGACTGGATGGTGGAACAGGGAGCTGGAACAAGTGAATACAGATATTTTTGCTGAGACACATTTTTTATTTCACTGGAACTCAGAAGCACTCAGGTTAGATATTTGTATTAGCTTGTTGTTGTTATTTTGCTAAGAAACTCAATTTAGGAGCATGCGGGTGTTACTGAGATGCTATCACATTAGACTGCCTCAAAAATCTTTGGGGAAGTAGGTGACATATGAATAATCAATAAATAACTAATCCCTTTCTAGAGAAACTGGAAGAAAAACAGAAATGCAGTGTTGACTTCCTCATATTGATTGTTTGCTTTTACTTTATGTTCCCCCCTCCCACTTCCTGTAATTGCCAGCATGCTAGGTGACCTTTGTGTGTTTAATTACCCAAAAGAAGCATGCAAGAAATGAATGCCAGAGAAAGAGGGAGGTCCCTGTTCCTGAGTGTCTTGTCAAAATAACCACCTTCAAGCTCTTTTCTCTTTCTGCGGGATATGTGATGCTTCTTTGAAATGAACAGAAAATGAAATGAATGAAGCATATGGCGGTGAGGCCATGAGAGAAGGTGGAATCGGGTGGGGAATAGCTAAACAAAAACATGTCTCTGCAAGGAAGCGTCTCAGTGTCATTCTTGGGAATAAGAGGCTCCTAAATTGCCCATTCTTGGGAATTCTTCAAACAGAATTGTCAACTCAGACACTTCTATCGTGGAGCTTTCAGTCATTAGATCCAGTTATCTTGCTGGACCTGATCATTTCCAACCTGGTTATTGAATAGACAGAGCCTCTCGCATAAACAATACTGAAGAGAATAAGGAAGATGTTTCAGAGATATTGCTACTCAGTCAAGGGTCACACGCCACTTTCTCCAACGAGCACAGAGAAAATAATATTAATTTCCTCTCTCATCAATTCATTTGCATCTGATGCCTTAGGTGCCTAATAAAAGCTACTTTACTGCCCTGGATTATTTCCTGACTTAGTGACTCTTTTATTTCACTATTATGGGGCTTAATAAGAGGTGCAGGGAGTAAAACAGGAGAACTTCAATTTGAATTATAAGATTTCTAATTTGCAGTTTGGGCGCTGAGACAGAACAGCTCAACTCCATTTCACAGCCTCCAGCCAGAGTCCACACTGGCAGGGAAACAACTCAGAGTCCTTGAGCACGTGCTTGTCGGGAGGCATTTTTTAGGTCTATTGAGAGACAACTTGGAAATTAAGTATCTTTAGTGGGAGTTAAGAGGACAAAGTAGTGTGGGGAGGAGGTAAAGGGGACAAAGGAAGGAATCATGTCCGTGTTAAGAAGTCCAATGCTTGTTTGTTCAGGCTGGAGATTATGGCTTTGCTTTGTATCTACTCAATGAGTGCCAGAACTAGATGGGTGTCAGGGGTTATAACCTCCAAACTACTCATTCCATCAAGAGGAAACTGAGATCAATAAAAGGAAAGATGTTTGCCACACATAGATCCCCACCTCCCCGTTCTGGGTACTACCACACCATGAGCTTATCTGGAGTCATACAGGCTTCAGCCTAAGGACCTGCTGCCCTTCACACCCACCCCCCCGTATACACACAGAAGGATTTCTGAGCACTGAGATAGTCATCTCTATCATGCTGTCCGCACAGACAACAACCCAGAAGGGCACACATCACAGTACATGTGCTTGATATGCCATCTCAGTGATGCATCCAGATTGATGGGCTCCGCCAAATGGATGCCCGTCGTGGTCTGGCTTCCCAGACGACACTCTGTTAAACTCAGACCCAAAGACCACGTTGAACTACTTCAGATTACCTTCCCTTTATCTCAGCAGATCGTCTGTTGATAAAAAGGAAATGAACATTCCCATCCTTCCTGAACTGGACCCTTTTTTAGGCTACCAGCTACTGGAGGAATGATGGCCATGGAGTTTCTCCAGGAGACTAATCATCCCAGCTGTCTGATCACAAGACCTGAAAGTCTAGTCTTCAGGAGCTAGCCTGAAAAGGAACGACTGCCAAGACTGATTGTGAAATGTGACTTCTTCTCTTGCCCACAGAAAGGTATGGAAGAGCTGGTAAACAAATGGATTTAAAGGGCTGAGATAGTGATTCTTCACCTGTGCCAAGGGAGCAACTACTTTTCCCCAGATCCTTTATCTGTAAGTAATCATGTTACTTTGCCTATGAATGACAGATACATCAGCATACTAGCACCATCTTTAGACACCTAGAAGCGGCATTGGGAATACACTTCATAGAGTCTACCTTCTCATCATTGCCTCTTCAACAAATGCCTCCTCATCTCCAGTTTCCATGTGCGAGAATATCGGTTTTCATGTTTCAGCCTGAGATCCTTGATTTAAATACTGGATTTATTTTTTACTCACCTCCCCAGGGTCAGTGTGGGAGAGTTCAGACATGTTTTCACATGCACTGAGATGTCAGAGAAATTAAAGAAGAGGCAGAATTTTCGTATCAGTCAAAGACTAATTATAACTGTGCTTTCCAGCAAACCAGTGATTGTAGGCTAATTTTCAGTTATGAAACAGAAACTGAGGTTAATGAGGCTAATTGTGTTTACCAGCATTTGCAAAAAAAAAAAAGAAGGAAAGAAGCCAACTCAATTTTGAAGAGAGTTCTCTGTCAAGAACAAATTGGGAAAAATTGCTACAGTTGTATCAGCATTTCCTAAAACTGCTCAATGCCATTCTCAGGAAATGAACATCCTTGAACACAAGATAGTAGTCCAGAAAATCAAGTCCTTAGACAGTGAGGCTTTCCTGATCCAAAGGGCATTGCTGCATGACATAATAGCTGAATCTTGGAGCCAATGAGGAGACGTTGCAGTGGCCAGCCCTCAATTCTGGCCCATTGTGCAGGGTGAGTAGCAGAAAGAATCATCATATACTGATGTCTAATAAACCAAGATCTGGCTTTGCTGACTTCTGAAGATTGAGAGAGGCAAGGAGCCTCCTGAGAAGAAAACCTCATCTAGCTGGAGATTAATATGGCCTTGACACTCCAGTGTGAGGTGACTACAGTACTGACTTCCTCCTGCCTGGGATTGCCCGTGAATGGTTCATCCATCCTTTCCAACAATTTTATCAAGCTAGAAGATTGGCTATAACAACTCCTAGGAAAAATCATCAGTCAAGAGGCCTGAGTTTCCTGAGGCCACAAACAGCTCGCCATGTAACAGAGCAAGCATCAACTGAATACCAAGTACATAGAATAGAGGAAAATGCTTCTGTGATCATGTACAGCGTCAGTCTGGAATTAGAGGTAACAGGGACTGTTCGTAGTTCCCACGTGGGCTTTGCCCATTTGCTCTAAACGATCCTCCCCTTTGATTACACGAGACCATAGGGCAGAGTTAGCTGGGCTCTGAAAGAGGTTGATTTAAGGCCACCAACATCAGGTTACTCTGGTTCTAGATTTAGGTTCCAAGATCTCAATGTCTCTAAACAGGCTTCTGCAGACAGTCCTTTGGGGGCATTAGGCAGACTCTAGTGGTTCAATAGCTTTAAAGAGAACGGTAGTATCTTGAAATGCACCACATTATCTATTATGATTCTAAACCACACTCCCTATTTTAAAGGAAGTCTTGGGTTCTTCCACTTGAGATTGTTTGAAGGAACCAAATCTGTTGATACTCATGATGATGATGACGATGACGATGATGTGCCCATGACCCAGCCAGGGTTAACTGAGCACATGCTGTGTACCTGAGGAATACAAGAGAAAAAGACGACAGGGCTTGCACTAAAGGACTTTATTCTCTGCCAGGGAGACCAGACTTCCCCCCCACACACACTCTACCATGGTTGGCAAATTTGGGCATGAAACAAATCATATATTTTAAAAGACTGTCACATTGTATTTAATTAAATGCTGCCGTGCAAGAATAACAAGTGCTGAAAACCATCAGAAATGAAAGATCATTCACATTCACCAAGGCTTAATTCAAAGGCAAACTCTTCAGTCTCTCTCATCTCTCTAGTCACTGTCAGTCCCATTTTCCTTAGGGTCCCAAAACACAGGGTTTCAACCTTGATTCAGCACTTATTTCACCATGCCTTATTGGTATACTTGTCTATTTCACTAACTTCTTTAAATTAGAAGTTCTTTAGGACAGGGGCCCCAACCTACCTTTATATTCTTCACATAATACTGACATAAAGTAGGCTCTTGATAAATATTTATGAAAATGAAAATGAAAGAAGAGGAGTCATTTGTGTTTTCTAGAAATTGTTAGGGAAAGGGTTCTAGATAATATGAAAAAGAAGCCAAAGCCACAAGAGCTAGAGGGCTAAGGGTCTAAGTAAGAGAAAAAGAGGCTGACATTTTAAGAAAGGGAGAGCAGCCTGGGCAAATAGAAAGTAACAAACTTTGTGGGTGACTGCTGGAGGCAAGGTAGGGATCAAAAATGGGAGATCTGATATAGATCATAGGTGGAGAAAAGCTGAGACAGATTGGGAGATTCTGAAGAAATTAGTTTCAAGTGTAAGAAGCTTAAGTTTGCCGAAATTCAATTCATTGATCTCTTACATCCCTTTCTGAAATGCATGAAGGTGATTCCTGGATGGGCATGTGTGAGCTCAGAAAAATGTTTATGGCTGTGAGCTTGCAGAAGTCTGGATGCCTGCTACCCTGGTCTTTTAAAAGCTGGAGGAGTAAGGTGCTTAGGTTGGCAATAAAGTTTTAGAATTAACCCTATGTGCAAGGCAGTGATTCACCAAAAGTCAGGCCCAGAGTCTACCTATTGTGGGGATCCAGACTGTGTCTTGATGCGCGAAGTAGCTTGGCCACTCTGATTAGTCTAGCCTGACTGGCGTACTAACGTGATCTTGGCCCTTAAGACCTGAGTACCAGCTCATCAGGGTCAACAGGATTCATCAGTCATTTTCCATTGCGGTGGCTTTTCAGATATCGCAACCGGTGCAGGGCACAGATTTCACATTAGATTTTCCTACTTTCCCATGGGATCATAGCCTCAGTTCAGGAGAAAACAAGCCCAAGACCATGCTAGTTTGCAAAGATTCCATAATCATCTAGGGTTGGTGGGTCAGCTCCTTCTCCTGTGGTCACAGGCCTGAGTGTGAACATCCCCATTGACACTTTGTCACAGTAGGGCTTTGAGGTCACTTGAATTCTGACATTCTGCTCAGCAATCTCCAGAGCTCTCTACGGCAGAGCTGGACCATGGGTGGTTCCCAGTGGGCACAGAGGCTCAGCTCATTAACATTTTATGCCTATGAGATAACGGAATTTTGTTTTTGAATAGAAAACTAGTACAGAGTGGCACTCGAATTTCCCCATGTCTAGGCCTTCTATGCACTATTGTTGGCAAAATTATTACAAAAAGATGCATTCTTGCTATTTTGTAAGGAAAAGAGGAGGAAGAGGAGGGAGAGGGGCAGGAGGAGGAGGAGGAAGGAGAAGAATCTCCACCAAGGCCACTGCCACCAAAATGTCACCTGATTATTTCTCATATTTTCCAATCCAGCATTCTAGAAGACCCTCTAGTCTCCATCGTCAGACTTCGAATTTTAAAATATTCTGGAGGTCAAGGGAGAAGAATGAAAGTTCCCAGGGCAGATCCAGCGCCTATGCTCTTCACAACCTGCCCACTCTTGGCTTCTGCAGCCTTGACTCCAATGACCAGTCACTTCACGCCACCCGTCGCTCCCTGCATATGCCCTGTGCTTTCTCGATTTGTTCACCCTTCCCAGGCTGCAGGCTCCCACCCTCTGCCAAGTGCCAGAAGTGCACAGCATTCTTGCAAGCCTGGTTCAAATCCCATCTCTTCAGAGAGGCGGGTGGAGCGTGTCACTCCCTCCCCAGCAGCCCCATGACACGAAACTTTGCACACTTGTCCATTATGTGATCTGTGATGTTGTCGTAAAGGTAGTATGTTGATGAAAGTGTCCCCTGCTTACTTGCAATCTGAGTAAGAGTATGGAATGGGTTTGCTCTCCTCATACAGTGGTTGGCATGAAGCAAGTGTTCAGAAATAATGTTTACTAAGTGAACGACTGAATGAATGAATGAATAGATAAGTGAGTTAAACAGTAAAGTTAAAGGAGGAAAGAGCTCTCCATTTTTACCTGAGTGAAGTCCTTTCTAAACAGGACAAGGATACCATCTAGCACTCTGTAGATTTTTCTGCAGCCTAAACTACTCTTGGAGCATAGAACTAAAGGCTTTGAACTTTGCCTTAGGGAATCTGTTAACTGATAGGACACAAAGAGGCTGGGAGGAAATTAGGAGAACCAAAGGCACAGTTATCTCACCTGGAAGCATAGAGAGCAAACGGGCTGCCTTAACAGAGTGGACGCCTCTGCTGCTCTGTGTGTGTGTGTGTGTGTGTGTGTGTGTGTGTGTGTGTGTGTGTGTGTTTGTGTGTGTGTGTGTGTGCACATGAGGCCACACATGCATGTGTGAGGGCACTGTGAGTGTCTGGAGGAGGAGGGGGAGGCAGGGATGGGGGTGTGGAGCACACGGACACTGGATTTGAGTAGAGTTAATAACAAACTATCCACAAATACAGAAAGCACTTTCACGTTGGAAATAATCATGAGGAAAATACCGAAATTAAAGAAAAATTGCAGATTTCCAGAAACAATCCTAACCTTAGTCATTTAAAAAAACAAATAAAAATGAACATTTGTTATTGCAAAATACATTGTATCATTTTTCTCTATATTATCAATTTTATTTCTTTATATTCTTCCATTAAAAAATGTTAATTTTTTATTTTGTCTTCCAGGTTAAAAGCAGGGAGAATCCCTACCAGTCTAGGCTGAGTTCTGTCTTCCCAGCATTAGGGAGGCCGGTGCTCAACACTGACCCGGCCCAGGAGTCACTAAGGCTATTCCTGGCAACCAACAGGAAGCATAATGTATTGATCTAAATTTTGAGAGAAGTGACTATAATCAGTCAGCATTTCCCAGGCCTACTGAGTTCCATAGTATAGAAAATCTATTTGTAAATATTATTTAATTTCATATACAAATATGTAGTTAGAATTTCATTTATAAAACAGGCTGCCATCACTAACATACATCATTCAGTCAAATTAGATTGTGGATGAGTTCAACATGCCGTGTAGGGTAAAAATTCATTTAGGTCTAATTTATACTAACAAAACTGGTCAATAAATAAGGGTTAAAGTGATTATCTCTTCTTTACCCCTCCAAAAAGGTTTTCATAATTTTTTCCCTAAAATTATTCAAGTAGTTGCCTAAATTCTCATATTCTCTTTGTATGTGTAGCTATAGATGATAACTTGTTTTCTCTAAAAATAAAATGCTTTCAAAAGGATTTTCTAATGCCTCAATGAAAGCCAAAAGAAAGACAAAAATAATACTATATTTTGTTGGAAGAATATTTCAAGTTTAATTCAATTACAGAATCTCATGATTCAAAGGAACTTGAGAGATCATCTGATAGGCACCTTCACTGAATTATTGAATCCTAGCCCAAGTGGGCATCAGCCTCTACTTGTCTCTTCTAATCACAAGAAGTGCAAGACAGGGCATCTCATTTGTTTCCTGAAAGTTCTCATTGTTTAAAGTTCTGAATACAATCTGCCTCCTTGAAATTCAGTTCCAGTTCTGTATACTGGAGCTACGCAAAAGCTTCCTCTTTTACACGTCAGCTTTACCCACCAACTTCAGCCTTGAGTGGAATTAAAGTTGTCAGGAGTGTGTCACTCAAAGAGTCACATCCTACTTGAGTGATCATATCCCATTGTGAGAAAATTAGGACTAGTTCATGGTCAACACCAATAAGCCTTTAGGAACCTATAAGTCTCGTTTGTCCAATATGGTAACCATTAGCCATATGTGATTACTGAGTACTAGAAATACAGCTGGTCTGAACAGAGATATGTTATGTGTGTAAAGTACACAGCAGAGTTTGAAGACTTGTAAGAATGTAAATAAATCTCACTAATTTTCTATACAGATTGCATGTTGAAAAGTAATATTTTAGATATACTGGATAAATAAAAACATTTTTATTAAAACTAATTTCACCATTTTAAACTTTTTAAATATAGTTACTAGAAATTCTAAAATCATAGATCCTCCAGTCATGCTATTTTCACCATAGAATTGATCACAACTTGTACCAACCTCCAGTCATACTATTTTCACCATAGAATTGATCACAACTTGTACCAATGTTATTGTATGTGCACATGTGTGTCAGGGGAGGAGGTGTATGTGTGTGTGTGTGTGTGTGTGTGTGTGTGTATTTGCCTAATATCTGTCTCTCTAGTCAAGTATGAGCTCCGAGGACATTTCACCTCACTCACTTTCTATTCCCAATACTTAGCACAGTATCTAGCATGTAGTAGCTCTAAAAATTTTTGTTGAATGTTTGAATGAATGGAGCTTACCATATCAAGGACCAATTTCTGCATCATTAGAGAGTCCTCAAACATGAGGTTCTGAGTTCTGCATATTCAAATGAGGAGCCATATAAAAGTTGGCGATTTGGCCGGACATTAGTGAGGACAGGGCCAAGACATTCTACAAAATGCAGAAAGCAAGGGACATGGGCTGGTAGGATTGGGGAAAGGCAGAAGTAGGCAAAGATAAAGCATGGGCTAGGCTAGCCTCGCATTTGTCACATCTGTAAGTACCTACTTACCCTTAGAGAAACGTTGTCCTATAAAAATACAGTGTTAGCCACATAAGTGAGTTTATAGAGAGTTGTAGAGAGCGTCTTTAAGGAAGCGATATTGAAGGAAAGATCTGGAAGATAGAAGAGAGTCATCTAGGTGAAGACTGGAAGAAAGAACTTTTCAGCTGTGTGAAAGCCTCAAGGTGAGAAAGAGCTTGGCCACATTCAACTAAATGAAAAAAGACCAATGTAATCGAATTGTGGGAAGCAGGAAGACAATGGGCCAAGATGAGGTTGGAGAAGGAGTCAGGGGCCACTCGTCTTAAGAAATCTGGACTTTAAGTATACTGACCGCCACCAGTGACATGATGAAATCTATTGTTTTTGGTTTTTTTTAAGATCATTCTAACAACCATGTGTAAAAGGGACTGCCAGGGACCAAGAAAGGAAGCAGGAAGACTAGTGAGACTATTGTTGTCCAGGAAAGAGATATGAATGTTTAAACTTGAGGGAATGGGGATGGAGACAGTAGATGAACTCAAAATAAAATCTGTAGAACTTGGACTAGATTGGATAGAGTGCATGATGAAGAAGTTAGAGATTAAGGATTGCTCATGGTTTCTGGTTTCAGCACTTGGAAAGAGGAACATTTCCTCACCGAGTGGAAGAAGGCAGATGAAAGAGCAGTGGAGAGAAAGTCAAGAACTACATTCAGCAAGTGTTTAGCAAGTTGCGCCCACTATGATGAAAAAGTGTTGAGGATGGGGTAGAGGTCAAGGGAATGTGAGGAGTAGCTAGTAACCATCGTGATCCTCTGCACAGATGAGAATGAGCCCTCTTCTGCACCAATCCTGCAGTTCCGAGGAGGACTGCCTACCTTTATGACCAAGGGAATGTGTGCTCACCTGTGTGCAACAGGATTAAATCTGGAGGCTCTGAGACCATCCAGCAAGCTTTGAATTTGCCTGCAGAGCTTCTTATCAACTGTTTATAAAAATGGTTAAGAATTTTGAATGTAATATTGAAGACGAAACATTAGGTAAAAATGAGAATACTAGAATGCATCTTACTCATAAGCGTGAACCTCCTGGGAAGCTTCTAAAAACTGGGTTATTTCGTGCTTTCTAGCTGGTAAGAAGAGTAAATCCCTCCCCAGACAGACCTAGAGTCCTTCCTAAATCTCTCACACTGTAGTACATAAAGGAGGTTCCATGTAAATAGAACTCACCTGCTGACTTGCCAGGAAATGAAATATCTAAGCCTGTTGTGTCTTTCTCAGGGCCACAAAAAATGATTCGTGGGAAGAAGGAAGCAGCACGAGAACCCAATCAGATGGTGGTCCACAGAGGACCTTTGATGATTAAAAAGTCAAGTCCACCCAGCATGCATAAGGAGACCCCCTTTGTGAGCCTATTACGTTGCCTGCCACGTCGGAAGTTCTTATTGCAAAGGTGCCCCAACACGTCACTTTGGTTCCTCTCTGCTTTTGTCCTTCATCAAATTCTTAAGTGAGATACTAACCCCAAACCCTGATTTTCAAGTCTTCTGGAGACAGAATGCTGTTCCACCCCATACTTTCAGCAGACCTGCTCTCCTTTCCACACCCTCCTCCTGCCACCTACCTCATATTCTGGCGGTAGGTATTATTCCAAAATCTCAGAATATTTAATGTGTTGTGTTTCCTGCACTGTGTTAACACTTCAGGTTAATGATGTTATCCATGCTCTGCACATTCACATCTCTTAAGTAAATATTTTTTTATACATTAAGATTCTAAATTGCCTATGAACAATTACAAAACGTGTCAAGACACAATAAGGACTAGTCAAGTATGAACTAGTACAGAGGAAAAGTGTTTCAAAGCAGACAAACTGACCTAAATTCACAGTCAATTGTTCTGTATCGTTAGGATTTCACTAATGATTGTATTTGTTCCCTCTTGTCTAGGTTGATCTGCCATTTATGCAACCCATTGATCTACAGACAGGAATTAATTGCAGAACTCAACAACTTCTGTCAAAGTATGGGACTTAGTTTGAAAATATAGTTTTATGTTGCAGATCTTTGCTGATGATGATTTCTAAAATTGAAATTCAGGAGGTAACAACACCAAAAAAAGAAAAAAAAAAAAAAGCTCTATGTAATCGAGACTTGCCAAAAGGAATTTGAAAACCTGTTGTATATTCTACATTGAGCTCACATATACTACACATTTCAAATGTTTCTTAAACATCTTTATTGGAATAATTTCCAGGAAAATTAAAATAAATCATTGCTTTATAGTTGTATACATGACAAAAATAAAGATGGGAAATGTAACACACTAATTTTTTTTTTAACATCTTTATTGGAGTATAACTGCTATACAACGGTGTGTTAGTTTCTGCTTTATAACAAAGTGAATCAGTTATACATATATGTATGTTACCATATCTCTTCCCTCTTGCATCTCCCTCCCTCCCACCCTCCCTATCCCACCCCTCTAGGTGGTCACAAAGCACCAAGCTGATCTCCCTGTGCTATGCGGTTGCTTCCCACTAGCTATCTATTTTACGTTTGGTAGTGTATATATGTCCATGCCACTCTCTCACTTTGTCACAGTTTACCCTTCCCCCTCCCCATATCCTCAGGTCCATTCTCTAGTAGGTCTGTGTCTTTATTCCTGTCTTGCCCCTAGGTTCTTCATGACCTTTTTTTTTTGTTTCTTAGATTCCATATATATGTGTTAGCATACAGTATTTGTTTTTCTCTTTCTGACTTACTTCACTCTGTATGACAGACTCTAGGTCCATCAACCTCAGTACAAATAACTCAATTTCATTTCTTTTTATGGCTGAGTAATATTCCATTGTATATATGTGTCACACCTTCTTTATCCATTCATCTGTTGATGGACACCTAGGTTGCTTCCATGTCCTGGCTATTGTAAATAGAGCTGCAATGAACATTGTGGTACATGTCTCTTTTTGAATTATGGTTTTCTCAGGGTATATGCCCAGTAGTGGTATTGCTGGGTCGTATGGTAGTTCTATTTTTAGTTTTTTAAGGAACCTCCATACTGTTCTCCATAGTGGCTGTATCAATTTACATTCCCACCAACAGTGCAAGAGGGTTCCCTTTTCTCCACCCCTCTCCAGCATTTATTGTTTGTAGATTTTTTGATGATGGCCATTCTGACCGGTGAGAGATGATATCTCATTGTAGTTTTGATTTACATTTCTTTAATGATTAATGTTGTTGAGCATCCTTTCATCTGTAACAAACTAATTTTTAAATAATCCTGGTTCCTAATCTGTTTTTAATATCACAAGTCCACTTTTTCTTCTATTCATGCAACAAAGGAAATAAATAAATAAGTGCATTTTGGTTATTTTTCAATCAAAGATGCTTGTTTACTTTTAATTTAATGTTTATCAAAGTTATATATATGCATAATAACAACTCAAGAGATAAGCATGGAAATCTTTAATCTCTTTACTCTAGTCCCACTCCTCAAAAGCAATCTCAACGCTAGTCAGTTTTCAGTTGTTCTGAAGTTATCACTATGTCTCTTGAGAGATGCTTGTAACACCATGTCTTGATTTTTTAAATTTAGAAGATTTTCTATTGACTTTCAAAAATGAAAGATGAAGATCTGGGTCACTTACCCTACCCCCCTTCTCCTCTTCTGCTCTCAGCATTTGATAGTTAAATGTCTAATGTTTCTCTTTGTAGCTTTAAACATGCTATTCTATTTCTTGTCCCATTGACTTTCAATATAATTCTTGATACCCTATTTGTAAAATAAAGATATTAGTGTCCTACTTTTTCCTCTGCTTTTTCTCTTCTTCCCTACATTCCCCCTTCCGTCTCCTACACGTTGGCATTGCCAGTGTGCTTCACATTTACATTCATTCCAGCAACCACAAGCAAATGTACTTAGTTCACAGATTGATAGTAAACATCTAATAAAACAACAAAACCTGTTTACATTATTAGGACTGTGTAAATTGTGTTCATTGCTCTATTGAGCAGCACGCCAGGACTGTGTTTCTTTCCTTGCAGGTCTAGCCTCATGATTCCTCAGTCATTGGTAGGAAAATTTCTAGCATCAGAGTTTAAAAACCCTTTATACCATTATACTCAATCAATTACATAAAATCAAACAACATCTTACTCTGCTTCATAGTGGGGCCATTCTGCTCCTTTTCTTTTGTTTATTTTTCTTGAAGTTTCTAATTTTATTTTTCATTTTAGTTTGCATTTTGGCCTTTATGATATCACCAAGTATGCCCAAGTTATCTTATGAAGACATTTGTAAATTTTTCTCCTCAGGATCTAAACTCTCTTTTTCTGTGTGGGAAATTTTTGGTCAAAGCCCAAGTTCCTCTACTGGAATCTACAATCCTCTTTCCTAATCTCTTTTGCATCCATGGCCATGAACAAGTTACCTAGGCTTTGCCCATCAGATTTCCCTACTCAGGACTCTGAATTGAGAACTAGTGACTCAAAGAAACAAGGACCATAGAGTATTTGCTCTTGTTGGTATGGTGGTGTTGGTGGCATCAGCCAGGGCGTTGAGTTTCTGTGGACCCCAAGACAGTGGTGTGAGGGTCCAGCATCCAGGACCAGCTGCAGCTGTGAAACAGGGTATGCAGTCAGTATTCTATGGAAGTGGGAATGGTTAACTCAGTTGTGACCTAATTTTGGCAACTCTCTGGTGCTGTTCAGCCATGCCTTCTCTCCCACTTTCTCAATCTGATACTTCAACCTTGCCAGTCATGAGATGTACATTTTCTGAGTCTCTGATATCTAAAGAGGTTTCTATTCTGACCTCCCACTTGAGTGGGCAAAAATTCTAGGTTGAACTTTATTTTCCTCAAAACTTTAAAATTGCTTGCTCTGTTGTCTTCTAGCATCCTAAGTTGCTTTTGAGAAGATTGATGTCAGTTGTATTCTTTTTACAAATTTAAATTTGCAAGGCTTTCCTACTTGCTGGCTATGAGAAGCCTCTAAAATTACCATTCATGTGTGATCGAAGTGAGATGTTCCCTGGACAAATCTTTTTCATAAGAAACTCAACACAGAATGGTGACATGAAGCCTATTGTAAAGTCAGAACACAGGCACAAAACCAAAATACATTCCATCTGGACCGGGCACCAGGCCCATGGTTATAATGCTCATACTTCCGAAAGGTTGAGAATCACCTTCTCTTACTATTGACAGATCTTCCCTTACTGCTTCTCTCTCTAGTTACAATTGAACTTTAACCTCTATTGGTCACCTATCAGCTACCAGAGTTAAGGAAACTTTGTCTAGATCGGTGGTTTTTAACATGCTCTAGGTTACTGACTGCTTTGGGAATCTGGTAAAGGATATCAGCTCTTTCCCCGAGAAGAAATGTACATATTCAAAATTGTTTGCATATAATTATAAGGATTTCAACCCTTTCATAGACCTTGTGATCCAGAATTAAACACCCTTTTCTATGGTCCTGTAAAGTCCAAGTTTTATAAACTGGAAGACTATCCAACAGGCAATACAAATATTTAACTATGTCAGAAAGGGTACTGTTACCAGCATTACTCTGAGAAAAGTGAGTAAAGAATTCTCATAATAGCACTCTGTCAAAAGATCTTCTGCTGACAACTTGACTTTAAAAACAAACCGAAGGTCTAGGGCACAAGAGTTAGAAATTCCAGACCCCTCCCTGACAAGTAAATCTAAGCTATGTGAAAATGTGCTTCAAAATTAGTTTCCAGCCTGATTTTGTGCCTCTGGCTTGAGAATAAACCGGTTATCCTGTCCAGTGACACAGAGGACATCTCTCTGGAATTGGTGTGAATACAGGGCTGGATCTGGTTCATAGAAGAAGCCATGCAGGTGGGAAGCCTATTCCACAGAATCGCTGTGGGCCTGACCCTGTTTGCTGTTCTCTCTGAACTCTTCTCCCTTGTGTTGTCCGTCCAAGGAGAATGTGTAGCCTGGTCTGTCTTCTACTCCTTGGGTGCAGGGAGATGGAATCCTACAGTCCACAAAGATGGACCTTCATGACAGGGAATTGCATCTAGGTCCAGAGTCACTATTATCCTTACAGTAATGTCAGGAGATGTAATTTCTCTCATTGGAGTTTGTGTCAAGGCAGCAAGATGAAAAATAGGAACTTGATACAGAACGTCTTTACCCACTTTTCCTTCTACTGGAGGAATGAGTTCTCTAGCA
Source organism: Balaenoptera borealis (assembly GCF_965194805.1). NCBI lineage: Eukaryota > Metazoa > Chordata > Mammalia > Artiodactyla > Balaenopteridae > Balaenoptera > Balaenoptera borealis. The sequence goes on from NC_138866.1 coordinate 90,359,464, forward strand.
GCCACCTAACATTGCCCTACTATACCTTAACTTTTGTATGGAGAAATACATGACCCTTAGAACTGATTCATTTAAGAGTAACCACTAACTAGCTATGGAAACCTATTGTGAATGGTTAATAAAAAAGCCCACACAACTTACTTATATTAAGACCTAAGTGTTAATTTTCCAGCCCACACCTCGCATGTCAGAGCTACTTAACCATTATGTTCCAAAGATGTCTGACAGTCTCAAGTCACAGCTGTATGGCGGAGACAAAGAACCTCCATGGGGTTATTTGGCTATATTTTACCACCTAGCTCAGGACTTGCTTGTGCCAGAACCAGGAGATGTTGACCTTTTATAATTGAGGCAATCTCTTCAAAGGTCAACCCCAACAGAAAACGTTGTGATTGGTGCAGCTGGAATTGCTGAATCCCTGGGCTATGACAACTCAGCGGAGTGTCTGTGGTTTCCTTTCACTGCTCTACAGACAGCAGCCCAACTCAGGCCACATGGGGTTTTTATATCACCAACTGGGGGGAAAAAATCAAGCAAACACAGCCACCACCACTCCCCGAGGGCAGGGATTTTGTCCTTTTCCATCATGGTGTCTGTAGTATTTAGCCCCGTGCCCAAAGTTTACTAAATGCTAGCATTTTCCTGGAGTTTCCTAAAGGGATACACCCAATTTTACCATTTCCTAGAAACACCAAGGCCTCCAAGTTACGTGTACTCGAGCAAAACAGGGAGATAAAGATTCCCACGGTCTTACGCCGAGCTCCCCTCTAAGTGGAAGAGTGTGTGGTATGATCTTTGTGTCTCATAACCACCCCTCTGAAATCCATGTTGTGATTTTTATTTTACAGAAGGGGAAACTGAGATTTAGAAAGATGAGAGAACTTTCCAAGATCGTCTGGATAAGTACATGGGGATCCGGGATTGAAATTCCAGTCTGTCAGAACCTGATATCTAAAGATATCTCCATCCCACAGCACTGAGGTAGCTTTGAGTGGTTCTTCTGGTCCCCAAATGCCTCTAACTTTATCTGAAGCTCGCATCACCTACAAAGACGAGAATAATGCCTCCCTTAAGCTCCAGTTCAGATGCAGCACAACATTGATTGAAATGTGGGCCTGTAGCCCTTTACTGCTAGCTTTTCCTTTTTTTAATATATATATTTTTAATGGAGTATAATTGCTTTACAATGGTGTGTTAGTTTCTGCTGTATAACAAAGTGAATCAGCTATACGTATACATATATCCCCTCCCTCTTGCATCTCCCTCCCACCCTCCCTATCCCACCCTTCTAGGTGGTCACAAAGCACCGAGCTGATCTCCCTGTGCTATGCAGCAACTTCCCACTTTTTATATTGAGTCAAATTTCAGTTAGGATGAGCTGAAGTCTGACATGCTCTGATTAGCACTAAGGCTGAGGGTGTAGAGCATGAAATAAATGCCTGAACTCCTGGACAGCTTCTTAGGTATACAACTCTGCGGAGAATCTCCCATGGCTAGGGGACAGTGGGAGACCTCAATCTAGTGCATCTTCCATGGCCTAATCCTAAATGTATCCAATATTCTTCAAAGGGAGAGGTCCTGGGTAACGGCGAACACTCCTGACTCTACCTACAGAATTCCGCAAACAACCTTGGAGAAGGTCAGCAGCTAAGGTCAGCAAGATGCCAAGGAGCGGGCACTGGACTCAGCTGCTCACCCAGGAGGCTGCATAGCTCCAAGGGGAAGTGGCGCCCCCAGGTCCGCTGTGGGTGCTGAAGCCTGCTGAGTGGCCCAGAGACTCAGTGCACTGTCTTTCTTCTGAGGTGTGGGTTCAGATGCCTCACTCAGAGGGAACTCTTATCTCCCCATCCCGCATTCTACAAGGTGTAACAGGAAGTCAGGTGCTTCCGGGAATACGACTCATTAGCTTTCTTCCCACCAGACGGGGATGATTTGGTCTGGTTCTAGTTCTACCCAAATGCACTTCAATAAACAGTGTTTTTTCCCTCAAGATTGCCTACTCCTGTCTTTTACCTCCTTCGCATGTGGCAAGGAGAAATAAGATAATATATGTGCAATGTTTTGAGCTCCTTGGGAAAGCAGAACTCTCTAAGTGCATGATATTAATAACAGCAATATTTCTGTTACCACGAAGACAGGCTGAGTCCGTCTTTCTCATGTCCTTTTAAGTCATTTTCCCTGCGGCTGCCTCTTCTGGTAAAATGGTTCTGAACGAGCCACACATCTCTAGTTTTAAAACACTCATTGAGGAAGACACTAGTTGGTCTCCATATTACTTAGAAAATGAATATTCCGATGTTTGTTTCTTGCAATGATGGTGCTTTGGTAGGTCAAGAATGGGAGAGCGATCTCCAGGTAACAGAGCTGTGAAAGAGGCAATTGGTATGGAAAATAGAAATGCATGGAAGCCCTGCCTGCCATGTTCAGAATTCTGGGCCTGCTCCCTGAAGAGCAATGTGACTGAGGGACAAGAAACTCCTTTCTTGGGAGTCATGAAACACAAGTATTCTTGCCTTAAGAAAACAGACCAGTACCGGGCGGGGCGGGGGGTGGGGTGGGGGGGAAGGGCGGGGCGATGGGTAAATTGGGAGTTTGGGATTGACATGTACACACTGCTATATTTAAAATAGATAACCAACAAGGACCTACTGTTAAATAAACAAACAAACAAACAAAAAAGAAAACAGACCAAGGTTCCTGCAGCCAGGCAGCCAAGAGCCTCCCTCGATTAGAAACAGACCTGACTGATAATACTATACCCAACACTGGCAAAATACCATGATGATGATGAGAACCACCATATCAAAAGCCTGTCCCATACAGAGACCAAGCTAAAGTCTTTTTTTTTTTTTAATTAATTAATTTATTTATTTATTTTTGGCTGTGTTGGGTCTCCGTTGCTGTGCGCGGGCTTTCTCTAGTTGCGGTGAGCGGGGGCTACTCTTCATTGCGGTGTGCGGGCCTCTCATTGCGGTGGCTTCTCTTGTTGTGGAGCACGGGCTATAGGCAAGTGGACTTCAGTAGTTGTGGCATGTGGGCTCAGTAGTTGTGGCGCACAGGCCTAGTTGCTCCGCGGCATGTGGGATCTTCCCAGACCAGGGCTCGAACCCGTGTCCCCTGCATTGGCAGGCGGACTCCCAACCACTGCACCACCAGGGAAGCCCCCAAGCTAAAGTCTTTATATTCCTTGTCTAGTTTTATTTAATCATCTAAACAAACCTAGTTGTTGATACTCTTATTTTTAAAACTCAGGGATATTTAGCATTTTGCCCAATGTCACACAGCAACAATTTAAAATTTGAGGTTCAAGCTGAAAATAATATGCTGTGGCTACTTAAAAACAAGTGGGGCCTGCTCCGTTGCTGTGATCCCCCATCTCCCCTGCCACCTCCTTTCCATCCATTCAAATGCATTTGGTGCTTTTTGTGTCTGAGTTAGACACTGTTAGGTTCTGGGAATACAGTGATGAATAAATAAATGTTTCCCTCCTGGAGGAGCAGGAACGCACTCTAAGTGACAATGTGGGGACTCCAGCAGAGGAATGAGGTCTATTTTCTTGTTTGCTCCTGGGACGATCACCCGATGGGCAGGCTGTGAGCCTGAGGTTTCCATGCCTTTAGCCTCTGTGCCTGGGTTCCCTCTCTCTCCTTAGGAGGGTGCAAACATGTCATAAATAAAACCAAAGAACAGGGCTTCCCTGGTAGCGCAGTGGTTGAGAAACTGCCTGCCAATGCAGGGGACACGGGTTCGAGCCCTGGTCTGGGAAGATCCCACATGCCGCGGAGCAACTGGGCCCGTGAGCCACAACTACTGAGCCTGCGCGTCTGGAGCCTGTGCTCCGCAACAAGAAAGGCCGCGATAGTGAGAGGCCCACGCATCGCGATGAAGAGTGGCCCCCGCTCGCTGCAACTAGAGAAAGCCCTCGCACAGAAACGAAGACCCAACACAGCCATAAATAAATTAAAAAAAAAAAAAAATTCCAAGCCTCAGTTGCTCATATTTTAAATGGAGCTAACACTACACACTGTGAAGGGCGGTTGAGAGTATTAAATGAGCTACTGCATTTAAAGGGCCTGATATAGGGCTTGGCGGCTATATGACCCTCAATTGTGGTAAACGCTCTTTCTGTCGTAAAATCCAAGAAGAATGTTCAAAAACAGCCAGGCTTGAAGAGTAAAATCTACTGGAGACTGGTGAAGTGCCACCACGGCCATTCTGAAGTCTGTGAAATCTGTAATATAACCTCCTTCCAGCATCCACACTTGTCCAAAACCCCTCTGCCTGGGAAGATTGCTAATAAAATGGGAACAAAAGAAATCGTGCAGGAACCATCCATTCGGTAATCAAATAAAGCCAGTGCAAAACCAGCCACTGCCCCCTTAGCGCAACAGACTGGCTGGCCACAAGGCAGGGGCCCCAGGGCGGCTGGAGAGCCCCCTTATCACAAGGAGCTCGGAAGACAGGGTCGCCATTCGCTGGCTGCAGCCCCCTGGACGCTAAGGATTGTCCACCCTTTCCTAACAAACACAGGCATCATCAATAGAGGATTGACACAGCCCTGGGCGTAATTAACTGCCTTCTAATTCACTCCAGTGCTGGTCCTTGCTCTTAGGAGACTGAGAATGAACTTGGTATTTTGCCTTAATGAAGTAAAACAAGCCTATGTGTAAAGAAACCTCCAGCTTTCTTGTGCGACTGGCAAGGGTATCTGGCTTTTCTCTTTCACACCAACCACACACTCTATTTTTCTTTCCTTGCTGAAGACTGTCATTGTGAGACAGGCCGAATATGACAATTTAAATGTGTACCCCAGGGCTTAAGAACCACAGTGCCAGAAATTCTAGTGATCCTGGTTGATACAGACAGTCTGACCTCCAGCTGCAGTCCTTGGAAAAGGAATCTGTGCTGCCCAAACACAAAACATATAAGACCGTTTTTTATATAAAGGATTCTGTCAAGTGTCTTTTTTATTTATTTTGCCTTTTGTCACACTCAGTCAGAAGTCTGTATATGAAAATTCTTTCTTGCTGTTCTTGGTCCTCATCTTACTAAAAATTTTCCTCACTTCATTTGTAAAAACAAGTACATATAAACAAATACAGTTAATTGTTTTAAGGTAGAGCTTTAAAATAACAACTGATTAAAAAGAAATGGAGCATACGGGAATAAATACTGGCATAAAGATTATCAATCTTAGGAAGTTCCACAAATACATCAAAGATGCTGTAGCTAATCCCTGGGTATCAGTGACCTTTCTTCCCTGCTGCCAAGGCCCTGATTGGGTTTTGGCATTCACTCCTTCCCCTTATGAGTCACAGATACATCCTGAATTGCCCAGGCCAGTGATGGAGATACCATTTTTCTTGGTTTAGAGGTGGGCATGGACACTAGTCCTTGTCAATGAAACGTGAGGGAAGGCCCACTGGGAGTTTTCACGGAATGGTTTTAAAAAGAACCAACAAGCCCAAGAGCTATGCTACTTTGTAACATTTCGTTATGTAAGGTAATATTTTTTCCCTTATTCTTTAAGCCTGTGGAGGTGAAGATTTCTTATTTGTCACTGAAAACATTCAAACTGATAAATGATAACTGCTCAACTCATCTTGTAATCTCCTTGATGGAAAATGCTGTCAGAATCAATTTAACACCATCACAAGGAAATCTGTGTAGCAGTCAACTGTTGCTACCGTTCAGCATCCGTTCTCCCTTCTTAGTAGAGCAGTCAGTGCTCCTCGGACTTGAATGTGCAGATGAATCATCTGGGGCATCTTGTGCAAACACAGATTTCGATTCTGTAGGTGTAGGGTGGGACCTGACACTCTGTCTGACCTGTATTTCTCCTTGGTGGTACAGAGGTTGCTGGTCCATGGACCACTCCTTACTTAGCAAGGGTCTATATTTCCACTGGGATAACGAAATCCTCTCCCATTTGCTATAATATTTAGGTGAAATTAGCTTGAGATAGCCAGAGAAGTCTATTCCTGGACTACAGTTATTGGTTCATTGATGGGCATGTCACCCAAGATGAGCCAATGAGATGTGAGACATTTGCTGGGAGCTGTTCGTAAAGAAGCTTTTTCACTCTCCAAGAAAGCTACTGGAACAGTTTTCTTTGGATGGTGTGGTACAAGGATATGATGATTGGAATCGTGCATTTCTGCTGCAACGAGTGGAGCCACATAGGGACGAAGCCCACCCACTGAAAAGTCAGAGCTGAGAGAAGCACAGAGATATAGAGTCCCTGGGGATGAAGTTGCAAACCTCTGCATCAACCCCCACTGACATTAGAGATTTTCCTAGAGTTTCCAGTGATACGATCCAGTAAAGTCCTTTTTCCCTTTGCTTAAAGCACTTTGGTCAAGGTTTTCTATTACTTGTAATTAAAATAGTCTTAAGTAATGCAGTTAGAATCAATGCTTTAGATTAGAGCAGGGGTTGGCAAACTATAGTCAGAAATCTGTTTTTGTATGGCCCTGCAGCAAAGAATGGTGTTTACCTTTTTAACAAATTGTAAAAGGAAAGACAAAAGGAAAGAAGGAAAAGAAAGAAAGAAGGAAGAAAGAAAAGGAACAACGGCCACACAGATAGTATGTGGCTCCAAAGAAGGGATTTGTAAGACTTTTCTGCAAACAACCAGATAGTAAATATTCTAGGCTCTAAAGGCCATACAGTTACTGTTGCAACTACTCACCTCTGCTGTACTAGCTGAAAGCAGCCATAGATAATATGTAAATGAATGAGCTTGGCTGTGTACCAATAAAACTTTATTTGTAAAAACAAGCAGCAGGTCATATTTGGCCCATGGGCCACAGTTTTCCTACCCCTGCTTTAAAGCCACACTTCCTTTTGACAAAAAAGAAAAGAGAAAAAGAATCTGATCAAATGCTTTATATATTGCTTTGGTCACTTTATGACCAAAGTGTTAAGCTGTGGCTGCAACTGGGTCATCAGCAGTTTTGCAGATGTCTACTTTGAGCCTTCTCCATAGACACATGAGCTCTGGCATGTTTGTGTAACCCACTTTCCCAGGCCCACCGGTCACCAGATGTGAATGGCTGACAGAAACTCAACACAGGATTCTTCTGGCTCGACCTCATCACACTTACTGTGTGGGAAATCTGTCCCCCTTCAAATCCTCAAATGGTTCTTATAGCTATAATCTTTGTCAACTCTGAATATTGTCCTCTTGCTACATTTCCAAAAGTTTTTGTCTTTTCTGCTCCAGATTTCTTTGGTAATAACAAAGGCAAGAGCTAGACCAAGCCAAGGGACTACCATAAAGGCACATGATTCTACTACTGTCCTCTCAGCTCAGGTAATGAGTCTAAGGCCAAGGGCACTGATATTTGAACCAATAGTGTTTATATTGTGGGCATCAGTGGCTTCAATGAATGACACTGAGGGCCCACTATTGCTGCTGCTCTGCCTTTGCTCCTGGTTGCTTATGGTAGTCTGCAGCCATCTAGACTTTGATGAAGTAGATTTTTTCAGTGTACTTTCCCCTTGACAGTCTTATCACAGCTTCCTTAACCTAAGGTTTAGGCATGCACTCTTTCAGCGGGGCCTCATTGTAGGTCAAATAATGACCTCCTCCCGATCCAAGATAACCCCAGACCCTAATTCCTGGATCCCGTGAAGTTACCATGTGTGGCAAAAGACTTTCAGGTATGATTAAGTTAAGGATTTGAGATGGGGAAATTATTCTGGATTATTTTCGCAGACCCTAAATGTAATCACAACTATCCTTGTAAGATTGGGTTGGAAGGGGGGATGGCGTGGCGCAGAGGGACATTTGACGTCAAGAGAGCACAAGGTGATGTGACCATGGAAGCAGACATTGGAGTGATGTAGCCACAAACCAAGGAATGCTGGCAGCCACCAAAAGCTGGAAGAGGCAAAAAATGAATTTTCCCTGGAATCTCTAGAAGGAAACAGCCCTATCTACATCTTGATTTTAGCCACATACGACTAATTTCAGATTTCTGGCCTCCAGAAAAATTTGTGGCAATTTGCTACCGCAGCAAAAAAAGAACAAAAACAAGCAAACAAAAACAAACAACCAAAAATAACCAAACAAAAACTAATACAAGCCTGGAGATGATCATCCTTATCTTCAGAATCTTCCATTCCTTCTGAAGTTCTTGAGTCACCTACATTCCCTTATGTACCTCTTATTAAGATATCCTTGGCACACATACCCTACCAATCCTCTGAACATAACCAAATATGCCTAAATCCAAGCTTAGGCTAAAGCAAGAAATCCTGATACTTATTTCTTTATAACCTACTCATTCACTTTTGTAAATGACCCTGGAATGGCAGGGAATTGATTTATTTTAAATTTTGAAATTTTCCTGTCACTACTTTTCTCTTCACTTCATTCACTCCCAGGTTAAATTGTATTAGTTATAATAGGGAGAGAGATGATCTATCCAGCTTCTGAAGTTCTTTCCAGGTCAACGTTGCTATGGTTTTATCTTGTAAAGAGAACTCAAAACAATGAATATAACTCTTCCCAAGGGTGAACATCATGAACATCACTACCATGAAAATGCAGAGTGGTCTTCTAGGAGGAGGCACTGTGGTGCTACAGAGAAGGAATCCTAGCCAATTTAGCAGAAGGTATCAAAAGACTTTAATAAACACATATACATTTTCACCCAAAAATGTATTCCTAGGACTGTACGCCTATAAATTTAAAATTTATAATCAAATTAACCCAGATGTGCATGAAGATATATCTGCAAGGATGTTTATCACAATTTAGTTTATAGCTGCAAAAGGGAAAAATGAAAAGAAATAGACAAAGTATAACAGGAGATCCATTAAATAAATCATGGTACCTCTTTATGATTGAATGATATGCAACCATTAAGTGGTGTTATAAAAAATTAATGACATGGGAAATCTCATGAAATTATGAAGAAGAAAAAACAGGCTATAAAACAATGTTTATTTTAGGTTACCATGTGTATATACACAAAGATAAAAGATTGAAAAGATCTACATCAAGATGTTAAAAATGGTTATTCCTTGGTCATGGAATTAAAGATGATTTTTATTTTCTTGTACATGTCTGTATTTTTTAGATTTTCTACAGTGAGTATGCTATTCATGTGATATAAATGAAAAATGTTAATTTTAAAAGTAGAATAGCTCTAATCTGAGAGTCAGAATCCAGAGTCCCATTCTCACCTCCATCAAAAACCAGTTGGGTGGCTTTGGGTAAATCATTTCATCTCTCTGGGACTCAATGTATTCCTCATCAAAAAGACCCCCAGGGCTGCACACAGGTGTCCAATGAGTGAGTAGACACATGAACCCCCTACCCCTGCTTCAGTCAAATCAGCTATGCTTTTATCTGCTCTGAACACTGGGCTTGAACCTTATGTTTTGTTTGGAAAAACGTTTTGTTTTTAATTATTAAAAATTACTGATTTAGATAGTTTCCAAAATTCCTTCCAGCAATAACATACTTTGATCTAGTGACTATAATTTCATGTCCATTCTCATAACTATTTCCAAAGCATTCAGACCATTTCCTGCTTGAATCGGAGGCTGCTACCAAGTAGACCTGAGAAAAGATGGGAACCCCAGAAGGGAAACAAGAAAGTTCGTCTGTCAGGTTTTGGTACAAGGAGGCAGCATGTCAAAGCCATTTGGAGTCTGGATTCAATCATTCATCCTCCCAGCCTGCCCTCTGTTTGGTGCTTTCCATGAACAAGGTCCTTAGCTCCCTTTTGGTCCACTCTGCCATCAGTCTATGTGTCCTGCAGATGGATGATCATCTGGGTCTTTTTTGTCCTTTTGTAGGACAGCCAGACCTGTGAGTGAAGGCATTTCCGGATGATTTCAGCCCCCAGCATAGAGTCACCATCAACCTTTGACTCTTCCCAGCTGAGGCCCCAGACATAATGGAACAGGGGCAAGCTGCCTCTGCTGCACCCTCCCTGAATTCCTGACCCATGGAATATATAAGAAAAATAAATCGATCGTTTTATGCCCCTAAGTTTTAGGAGAATGTGTTACCCAGCAAAAGTAACTAGTGTGACCCTAGGCCTCATCAGCTACAGATTCAAAAGAAATCGAATTAACTTTCATAAACCAGTTGTGTTCCTCTTACACCCACGTGTTCACACAGCCCCTCTAACACCTGCCAAATTGTCTTGGAGGCTCCAGAAGAGTCTCAGGTGCCATTCGCTGAGCTCTCCCCCAACCCCCTGGCCTCTGCTGATGACCAATCTCATCCACTGGGCATTCACAGGGCCTGATAAGTACCCCATCTCCTCCAGGGTTCCTGCTGTCGCTGCTCCCTCACCAGGTGAATGCTGCCCTGTCCTGGGTGCTCTCTTATCTTCTGCATAAGAACTAAGAAGCTACTTCTGGAATGAAGAGCTGCAGAGGGGGTTATAACAGCTGGGCAGATGAGAAGGCCGTGAACTGGTATGGGGCAACAGTAATAGCAATTAGGGGATAGGGCACTGCCTGCTAAAGGGAATCTGGGTGGGGCACCAAAAGCCTCTGCTTCAGAGAGAGAGAAGGAGAAAGAGAGAAGAGGGAATGTAATTAAGGGCATGGACTTTAGAATCAAAATGCCTGGGTTCACATCTCAGCTCCTGTACTTACTTGCTGTATCACCTTGGGGAGTTACTGAACTTTTTTTGCCACAGTTTCTTCATTTGTCAAATGGGGATACTAGTAATACCTGCCTAATGAGAAAATATATATCAAGCACATAGGCCAGTGCTTGACACTTAGAACAGCGCTGTATCCCTGCGGTAGGGAAAGGCAGCCCCTAAGACAGCTGGTTCCCAGGACTCTGGTGAACTCATAACAGGCCCCGGAGCCTGTCCTTCTCCTCCTATACATGGGAAGTGAGGAAAGAAGTAAACAACAAAAATATCCAGGAGTCTCACGCATTGCTGGGGCTTAATATTACCGGGAACAAGTGTCCCTAGAGAGGAGCTTTTCCAAAGACACTTAGCGGGGATGGGGGTGGGGAAATGGGGAGAAGAAAGCGGAATTGCTCATTGGGCATTCCCTTAAGTGATTTCTGAAGGTTCATTTCTAAAGGCAAATACAGTAAACTGTCCCCCTAAGGAGTGACCCAGTGTACCAGAGGCTCCGAAAATATGCAGATGGAATTTCTGGGATTCGCAATGTTGCAATCGGTTGTTTTCCCTTTTTTTCAAGAGGCAGCCCCAAGGGAGCTGGCAGCAAAGCTCTTCTCAGTGCCATAGATAAGCAAAGAGCAACTGAAAGAGACTCTCTTGCAGTCCCCAAGGTACAGACAGGCAGGGGCCGCAGCAGAGCTCACAAAGGGACGCAACTGGCATTTACGCTAAGATGATGTGCAGCTCTAATCCTGTGCCCTTTGCCCCGCACTATATTCCGATAGGTCAGAGCATCCTTGCTTGGTTTGCCTAATGCATATTTTCCTCTCTAGTCAATAAAATTCCCCTCTGTCTCCACACTGACAATAGATGTGAAGGTCAGCTCGCCCCCTCCAGCTGCAACAGTGTCTGAGCTGTCAGTGGGAATTTAAATTAAGGATATAGGTAATCATTTCATTGCTTTTAGGCAAAAATGGGAGAGTCTGTTGCTTTGGCTGCAATCAGATTCTCGGAAGAGAAGTGAAAAGATCTCTGGGCTCCCAGAGGAAAATATTTTAAAGTGCCTGAGAGGGCCTAAAGCGCATACACACTGCCTTAAGTGGTTCATTTCCTAAGAGAGAGACTCTCTCTGTTACATTTTTCCTGGTGCGAGCCACCTTCTTTCTCAGCTTTCATTGTCAAACAGTGTCACCTCCAGCAGAGCAGTCATGATTACTGTGAAATGAATTCCGTACTGAAGAGATGACAAGAAAAGGAAGACAAGAGGAAATGAAGAGATCGCTAGAGACCTGGACGGGAGGGAAGCCGCGTGTGGATTTGTGGGCCTGAGCCCTGGGCCGACTCTGCTACTGACCGGTCAGTCGTGGGATCTTGGGTAGATCCATTAACCTCCCTGGGACTCAGTGTCCTTATCAGCAAAATGATTTGATTGAGGTTAAAAGTTCTCGAAGATCCTTTCAGGTGGGCTCCAGTATTTCCTGAGCTTAAAAGTCATTACAGCTTAGAGTTGTTTAGCGTGCACTAGTCTCATTTTAGAAAAACTGGATGAGAGACGTGTTTTGCCCTCAATCCTCAAATGCTATAAAGCTGAGCTGGAACAGAGCTCCACAGATTATCCTGTCCAACCTGCTCATTTAGAAGATGGAGAAACTAAAGTGGCTTTTCTACTTGGCTTTTTCAACCAAAATTTCCCCCTTGATCTCCCTTTTTTTTTTTCTTCCCTCTCCTTCTAGCTCTCTTTTCCTGGTCTCTGTTGATGGAAGATCTTCTAATTCAGTTCAGATTTTCTCAAGAAGTCAGTGAGAAATAGAATAGAGTCAGAGAGAGAAGGAAGTTGGTTCATACTTCTTTAAAAAGAACCAGACTCCTATTGCACACTGTATACACAAATAATTATGGGATGATTAAAGATTTAATTGCAAAAATCCAAACAACAAAGTACTAGATAAAAATACAGAAAAAATATATATTTGACCTTGCTATGGGTGAGAATTTCTGAACATGATCCTAAAGGCAGAAACCAAAAATGAATAGATCAATATATTGTAGTGACATAAAAATTAAAAGAATTGCACACCAAAAATACCCACACACAATTGAATGTCAAAAGAAGGTCCTGGAAGAAATGGGCAATTCATGTGGCTCATAGAGTTAGTCTTCTTAATATATAAAGGTTTCTTTCAATTTAAAAAGAAAAATATGAGCAGATAGTAAAAGGGAAAAAAGATGTGAATTGCAAGTCACAGAAATATGAATGATCATTAAAAAATATAAAAATACCCTACCTCAATAATTTCCAAATAAATACAAATCGTAAAATCTGTCAGATGTGCTTTGCTTATGAAGTTAACAAACTTTGCTTTACTTTTGTTTTTTATAGTAACAACAGCCAGCATTGGTAAATGAATATTTTTTAAAACTTTTAGTAGAAGTGTAAATGGGTATAGTTGGTAATCGGGCAACACATAACAATCTTTAAAACTGAATATGCTCTTTTGTGCTCTAGAGCCCACGAGCCACAACTGCTGAGCCCATGTTCCTAGAGCCCGTGCTCCCAACAAGAGAAGCCACCGCAATGAGAAGCCCTCGCTCGCCACAACTAGACCCATGCTCAGCAACGAAGACCCAATGCAGCCAAAAATAAATAAATTAATTTATAAAAAAAAAACCCATACATTTCCCAAGAATCCTTAATGATATTGGCATTTAGAGTTTTAGAACTAAACCTCAACTATATATATGTGTGTGTGTATATATATATGTATATACATATGTATACATATAATATATGGATGCATTATTAGAGCCCCTTTTGGTACCTACTGCAGGGGGAAGTCACGTCTGAGCGGGGATAAATGGGTTCTCGCCTATGCAAACCCACAGGGGTCCCCAGGATAGGCAAGAAAAACAAGCATTTTTTTTTTTCTTCATCTCCTTACTGTAACCTCCCTAAGAATATCATTGAAGAGAGACCCCCTGTATGAGTCTGCTCGGACTGCCATGACAAAATACTGTAGGCGGAATGACTTAAACAACAAAAATTTATATTCTCATAGTTCTAGAGGCTGGAAGTCCAAGATCAAGGTGCCAGAGTTGGTCTCTGGTGAGAGCTTTCTTCCTAGATTGCAGTGGGCAACCTTCTTACCATGTCCTCACATGAAATTTCCTCTGTGTGTGAGTGCAAAGAGAGAGGAGAGAGATCTCTAGCTTTCTTCTTCTTATAAGGACACTAGTCGTATCAGATTAGGAACCCACCTTTATGACTTTGCTTAACTTTACACCCTTGAAGACCCTATCTCCAAGTACAATCATGTTGGGGGTTAAGGCTTCAACGTGTGAATTTGGGGAGGACAAAATTCAGTCTATGACACCCCCAAGTGAACCTATTTATTGGGTCATCTGGTTGCTCATTTAACCAATATTTACCAAACAAGTACAATTGCCCATCAGTGTGCTACATCTGGGATGTGTGGTTATTATGCTTGTTTTTCTTCCTTGACTTATGGTGTACATGAATTTGGGCTAAGGTTGTATCTAACCGAAATTCTCAAAGTCTCATACTAAAAAATAGGAAGGCAGAAAATTGCGTCAACACGAAAACCTGCACACGAATGTTTATAGCAATTTGTTCATAATGGTCCAAAATTGGAAGCAACCCAGATGTCCTTTACTAGGTGAATGGATAAACAAACTGGAAAATTCATGCAGTGGAATATTATTCGGCAATAGAAAGACATGAGCTATCAAACTATGAAAAGACATGGAAGAACCTTAAATGCATGTTATTAAATGAAAGAACTGATCTGAATAGGCTACATTCTATGATTCCAAGTATAACACATTCTGGAAAAGGCAAAACTATGGAAACAGTGAAAAGATCAGTGGTTGCCAGGAGTTGGGGGGAGGAAGGGATGAATAGACACAGTGTAGGAAATTTTTAGGGCACTGGAACTATTCTGTGTGATACTACGGTGATGGATACAGGTCGTTGTACATTTGTCCAAACCCAAAGAATGCATATCTCCAAGAGTAAACCCTAAAGTCAACTATGGACTTTAATTCATAATTATGCATCAGTATTGGCTCATTAATTGTAACAAATACACTACACTAATGCAAGATGTTAATAATAGAGAAAAATGGGGGGAGAAAGTGAGGGCATATATGGGAACTCTTCATTCTTTCCATTATTTTTCTGTAAATCTAAAACAGATCTAAGAAACTAAAGTTTTAAAAACGGGGAAAAAATAGAAAGGCAGAAAGCATTCTTCTCCACTCCCTTCCTCCCCTCCTTACACACATACACCCTCAGTTAGTGTTCACCGAAAGGGCTGCTGAGAAGCTGACAATCTGATTAATGTAATACTTGGGACCCTGTCCCAAGCCGCCCCTCTGGGATTATTCCTCCTTCTATTCTGTCCAGCACTGCTTAGACTCAGTGTGCTTGCCATGATAACACTTGTCAAACATGCAGGACAAATTCAGCCACAGCTACCACGTTTACTGCTATCCAAGTTCAGTACGGGACTGATAAAAAGACTCCATGAGACACCTGTCAGCCCAGTAAACACCTTTGAAAAAGATGACCCACCTCCCTACTGTTATCTTCTGGTTATTCTTGAAATCACTTACAGGCAGGAGAGTTCTGTCAAGTCACAGTGGACTTAAGCTTGGAGGTTAGTGGCAAAAAGGGGGAAAAAAAATTGAAAAGGAAATTGCTGAGGATTTCAAGTCAGCTGATCTTGGGATTTTCTTGTTCGACTCATGTTATAGAGGCCTGTTGTCTTTAAGAACAGTGAAATCTGAGTCTTAACTTTGATGCCTTATGAATGGGGTCAGGAATCTGTTACATAATACAAATTAAAATTTCAAAGACTTTTCTATTCAGTTCCAACGTCAGCCTCTCTGCCTGGTCACCAGACCTTCCCATGGATATTTCAATGCATGGTTCATTCTTCATGTCCAGTTGGCAGCGGTGGGCACTGGGCTGACCCTGGCTGTTACCTACCCCACCTGCCATGCTCTATGGATGGTCCTCTGGACACTGTGCAAGGAAACTATTAGTCTGATCTGAAAAGACACAGGACAAGGGACACAGTCCCACTTCTACATCTCTCTTCCTCAGACAGATTAAGGGTATTTGATTGCCGATGCCATTCTGGTCTTAAAGGGAAAGAAAGGGACCCATTGACAAGCAAACATAACAAGTGATGCTTTCAGATACTATGTCCAAACTGTTTTGGGGGTATTAGAAATTTACTGCCAGCATTTGGGCCTTTAAAAAATACTATAAGAGGGACTTCCCTGGTGGCGCAGTGGTTAAGAATCCGCCTGCCAACACAGGGGACACGGGTTTGATCCCTGGTATGGGAAGATCCCACATTACCACGGAGCAACTAAGCCCGTGTGCCACAACTACCGAGCCTGTGCTCTAGAGCCCACCAGCCGCAACTACTGAACCCCACGTGCCTAGAGCCCATGCTCCGCAACAAGAGAAGCCACCGCAATGAGAAGCCTGTGCACCGCAACGAAGAGTAGCCCCTGCTCGTCACAACTAGAGAAAGGCGGCACACAGCAATGAAAACCCAACACAGCCAAAAATAAAAAATAAAAAAAAATTTTTTAAAAATGCTATAAGAGACCAACTTTATGTCTTAGCTAAGTTCAAGTCCCCCTCCCCTGCCCTATAATTGATAAAAATATACGGGTCCACTCTCCTCAGAAATGGCATGACTGATGATGGTTAGGAGGATGTCAGAGGTCAAGCCAAAGTGGCATTTCTCCATCTCTTACAGAAATGGCCATTTTGCTCCCTTGCAAAGGTAAGAGTGCATTACTGTAGCAATAATGCATTAAATGATATTCTAATTGACCTTAAATAGATACTAGAGCTCTCTAAGCACCTAACTTGCTACTGAGGAGGGATTCAGACACATGGAACAATGGAGGTTTTGCTTATTAGCTGTACCACACAAGCTTCAAATAACCAAAGAGAGCTCACTTTTTAGCCCCATAATAATCTCAATGCAAATTGGAATGCATAGAGCATCTCCATCTGTAAACTAGTCAAAACTGAAGCTGTGTCTAATCAAATGGAGCGAAAAGACCATGGAGCAATAGAACCCTTCACTTTGG
This sequence comes from Balaenoptera borealis, assembly GCF_965194805.1. Classification (NCBI taxonomy): domain Eukaryota; kingdom Metazoa; phylum Chordata; class Mammalia; order Artiodactyla; family Balaenopteridae; genus Balaenoptera; species Balaenoptera borealis. Next base: position 90,376,212 of record NC_138866.1, read on the forward strand.
ATCACCACAGCCTGTCTCCTAAGTCCGGATGGATGTGCCGCGTGTGCCCTGACCACTCGGAGAGTGATGCCCTATTAAGATGGCATGGCGGCTGGCTCAGTGATGCTTCAGGCTGGTCGTTTCATTGTGTAGAGGCATGACCTTGAATCAAGTCATTCATCCTTCATGTCTGGCAAACAGTGTTCCAAGATTTAAGTATTTGAGTTTTTAAACCGATGTCTCTTTTCCCCTCTATATTATATGCCAAGAAAAAAAGAATTATGTCTGAAAAATAACGTTCATCTGTCCCAAGGGCTGCTAAGTTAATGCTTTGATGTGAAGGTTTGCTTAGGGGAGAGAAAGGGAAGTGCTTTTGGTCCATTCCATGGACTCATACAGCCCCGCTGAATAAACTGGCCCTAAATGACCCCCTCCAGAGCCATGACCTTTTTTTTTTTTCAAGTCTCCATTATCCATTGTCCATTTGTCCCGTTGTGCTAGTGGGTGACAGACTGGAAGGAGAGTGAGATTTTGCAGGGAGTGGAAGTCTTACGCTCTGCTCAGGGTCCCGGTTTTATTGGTCTGGCATCTTGTGCCAGTTGATTTTATTGACAAAATTGTTTGTCCCAGTTTCAGTATTTAATTGGCAAATTTTTTATCTGTGACTGTGAGTCACTTATTTCTCTTTGATGTTAATTGTATGGAAAGCAGTTGAAAGGAGAGTTCTGTGTTTCTCCTCTAATAGGAAGCATGGTTGAAAGTCAGAATACAGGAAAATGAGAGAAACTGATTAGTCAAATTGCCTTGGGAAGATAAATGGCAGTCATTGATTGTGTTAGGAGATTCGATTTCCAAATAATCCCCACTGCTTAGAAGTGCAGCACAGCACTAACTCCATTCAGCGTCCCAGTTCGGATCAGCCATCGATCAGCTTTCAAACAAAAACAAACTCTAGAGTCTAATCAGAATATTTGCAGAAAAGGTGACTCAAATTACGTCCTACTTTAACCAAAGACTAGCTCTTATTTTGTGTTCACTGAAGTCTGTTCTGATTTGGGAACTAGCCAGATGAGGAGTGCCAAGTGTACAGAACATGTGGCATTTTCCACTTTACATTCAGATGAGCTGGTGTCACTGAAAACCAGTGTTTCAGAAACGAAATGGAAAGGCCTAGAGGAACTTGCAGTTAACAGTGCTTGAAAGACACTTGTCTTTGTTAATCTGTTTGCCTTAAAATTGTTTTCAGAGTCTAGAGAATACAACTCTTCGACTTTTAAATATTTACTGCAATTCTTTGCTTCTCAGTTATATAGTATATCTTTCCCTGAAGTCTGCCTACCAATATTCTAAGAAGAATCCTGCCAAGAATTCTCTGCTACCACATCAGGAAATTTTCAGCAGAAAAGCTGTGATTGGAAATTGAAACCAGTAAGACTATGTTTTTTTTTTTAAATCTAAACCCAACTCAGAATATTTTTTATGGCTCAGATGTAGAATTCAATGTGAATTCAAGTATGTATTAATGCTTTAGAGGGAATCTTAAAGTAATGGAATAATTATTAGTACAGTACACGAGGATGAAGAGGGTCATACATAACCACAAAACTGATAGAAGCCTCATGTTCATTTTCATGTAATGATCACACTCTCACCTAATTATCATATCTAGCCTATTTTTGTTAGAGCTCACACTATACTGAGTGCTTGATTGACTAATGACTTACACTATACAATTGCTAAAGATCATGATAGTAGCAATTTAGAAGCATATCAGTGCAATTTGTTTGTTGTGCTGAATCAATCAAAATATTGTTCCCAGTTTCCCTTTAATGGTTTTACTGAAGCAATTTAAATATTCTGCCATTACCATCCATCTTTGACAGTTTCCTTTTTGAAACTACGAAAGAATTCTAAATTTAGGTTGTGGGTAGAGATGTATGGTGCCACACACATAGAAATCTGTTCTCATTTTCAATTAAAGCATTTCTATTAACTTTGTTCTATAGACAATTTATAGACAGTATTGCTTTGAAATGGGAAGTGACTTGATGAAGTATACCAGGGTGTTTAGCTAGGCTGGACTTAGGACTCAGATATTTCTGATCAATAATTTGGTAAATAACAATTTTACCCCCTAAAATGTATATATTATATTTATTTCCTGAATTACACAGGGGCTAGGGAGACTCCTAGGGGAATAATGAGCAAAAACACAGTGTGGAAACACATTAATCAAAGTCACAAAAATGAATTTATTGCAAACTATAATTAATGCCATTACAGAGAGAACACACTAAAGGGGGTCAAGGGTTTCCCTGGTGGCGTAGTGGTTGAGAATCTGCCTGCCAATGCAGGAGACGCGGGTTCGAGCCCTGGCCTGGGAAGATCCCACATGCCGCGGAGCAATTAGCCCGTGAGCCACAATTGCTGAGCCTGTGCGTCTGGAGCCTGTGCTCCGCAACAAGAGAGGCCGCGGTAGTGACAGGCCCGCGCACTGCGATGAAGAGTGGCCCCCGCTTGCCACAACTAGAGAAAGCCCTCGCACAGAAACGAAGACCCAACACAGCCATAAATAAATAAATAAATAAATAAACTACATTCCTTAAAAAAAAAAAAAAGACCCAATGTAGCCAAAAATAAATAAATAAAAATAAATTAAAGGGGGTCAAGAAAGACTTTCTGGGGTAGTGATGTTTGTGTTGACATCTAAAGAAGTTGGTTGGCTTGCAGAGTCCTGGGAGGGTATTTATGACTGGGGTAAAAGAAGTAGGGAGAAGCCAGCTCATGCACAGCCTTTTCAAGGATTCTGGTCCTTAAGAGCAATGGGAAGACACTAAAAGGGTCCTTTAAGCATGCTCACATTTGCATCTGGATTTTTTCTGGTTCAACATAGGAATGAACTGGAGGAAGCCAGTTAACAAACTGTCTAAGTTGTCCAGGTGATAAATAATGGTAACTGAGACCGGTAGGGGATGACATAGACGGAAACAAGTGGACAGATTCAAGGCATTTGGGAGGCAGAATGTCCTAGTTTGGTGATGGTTATTTATTTGGTGGGGAGGTGAGTGAGGCAGATGATTTCCAGTTTTCTCACTTGCTCAACTGAATGGCTGTAGTATTTACTAGGTAGATAACCCTGGAAGAGGACCAACCTTGGAGGGAGATATGAATTTGTATAAATTAAACTTGAGATACCCTTGAGACAGCCAAGTAAAGATGTCATGTAGACAAGGACTTACATGGTCTAGAACACAAAGAAAAAATATGGCCTATAAATATATACTTTGATATCACTGGCATATGAGTAGTAGTTAAAGTAGAGGACAAGAATATGTTTCTTAGGAAGAATATATAGAAGAAGAAGAAAAGAAGACCAGGACTCAGCCTTGAAGAACTCAAATATTAAAGATCAGGTGGAGAGAAATATGCAAGGGAAAGCTTTGGACAAAGAGAAGCCAGGTAGGCAGTAGGAATATATGAAGAGCGTGGTATCACAGTGACTAAAGAATAAGAGAACTTCAAGAAAAAGGGAGCATGGTAAATAGTGCAAGGATTGCCAAGAGACTGGATACAAAGAGCCCTGAAAAAATATCCATTGCATTTGGTGACCTGGAAGGATTATCAGAACTCTTCTCTAGCACAGTGGGATCAGATACCAGCCTGGAGCAGGTCAAGGAAAAAGTGGGACATGGGGAAATAGAGCTCTCAGGTAGAAAAAGCCTTGTCAACTTGTAGTCCCTGGGGGGATTCCTAGAAATAATTAAGGAGGGAGACTGTACAAGCATCACGCTGGTAGAGCCTCAGACCAATGAGAACTAGGTATTAATGTATATATTCATTTTATCTGTACTGGCTTCAGGTTGAAGTTTGCTTCGTATTAAGGCCATTAAGCCTTAAACAATTAACCAATATATGATCAGATCACGTTTTGCCACCTTAAATTAGATCATAGAGCACAGCAAACCAATTGATTACTTGGCAGTTGGCCTATAAATGATCGATCCAGGCAAACATACAGTCTTTGGTTCTGAACAGCCTCCACCATAAGCACAGTCATGCATCCATCAACGGAGGCAGCTAGTTTTGACTAATGTCAAAGGAGATAAGGGAATGGTGTCTCTGTGAGAAGGGTGTCCACAGAGGACAGGCAGATAATACAAATGATCAAGTGATTGAAATGCAACTGCAGAAAACTAGAGGAAGTATACCCCCTTTAAAGGGACAGCTGCCACTTCGTTCAAGCTGATGATAGCCGTGGGAAATGCCAGACATCCAAAGTTTTATGTGAAATCTGCCAATAGGCCATTACGTCAAAATTTAAAGATGCTTCTAGCCTATGACCTGCCAGTTTGTGACTTCTGTTGTAGGACTACAAACTTTAATTTAGTGTATGTTTCATGAGCACTTGCTCTCTGTAAACTGTGATAGAAGCTTATGGGTAAGCACAGATGGCATGGCCCCTGCTCCCTGAAAGGCCATTAACTAGTGAGGAGAGGTGAAACAGCTATCATACAAGGCAGAGGGACAGAAATGCCAAAAAGAGGCACAATTACAAAGTTCCAAAATGCAGAGGAAGGAGCTGTTAATTTTGGCTGGAGAGAGGGCCATCAGAAGACTGTATAAAGGTGATATTTGCACTGGATTTGAAGGATTTCAATGGGGAGGAAGTAAATGGGAGGAATTCAATACTTCTCAGCAGTACCCAAAATCTTCCTTTAAAATATGAAATGTAACTTTCAGAATCAAAACAAATGCAAACAAACAAGTACAATGTATAACTTTTCTGGGTTAAAAAAACTTTGTTTTAACATGCTAAGAGTTCCTCCATCAAAAGAGATGATTAATTAGTAAATGACATCACCTTGTAATTTGCTGATTTCTGTTAATGATAAGAGTAACAACTAACACATGTACTGCTTTATAGTTTACCTATAGCTTTCACTCACTTTTTCTCAGTGAAGGCTGCAATCTAGCCAAGACTCTCCCAAGCCAGGACAGCTACCTCAGAACTTACCAGAGTTGTCTGTGGCCAGAGTACTTGGTCCTCTGGTTATGCTACAGGGAAGAGTGCAGGTTGCAGTGCCAGACAAGGGCTCATCTCCTTGTAAACAGTCTCCGGTGCTAGTTTAGCTCTGTTCTTTGGATTCTTCCAGGTCCTTTTCCATGGGAGGGCTCAGGCATTTTTTTTTTTACCCATTGAACATATTCATTCTCTATTCAAGTAAAATACAGTGTGAAAGTAGGGATGGAGTGGGGAGGGCTGACCCACATTTAAGTTCTTAGAAAAAACATATTCTTATTGGCCACGAATCTCTGAGCTTCCATGTCACTCCTGGGGAAGGATTTTAGCCTATGGATTCTCTGAGTTGAGCAGGAGGCAGAGTATGTAGGGTAGGGCCACTATGGGATGGTAGAGTGCTATCCTGCCAACCCTCCTTCACCTCCCTGGTGGACTCTTGCCCCAGGGTAATGGGTGAGGCATGGTAGTACACAGGAATTTTTCATGGTTCTCTAGAACCTCCATGGTGCTGTCTGCAAGACCACACTAGTAAGAATACTGCAGGAGCTCCTTGAGCCCAGGTTGCTTGTGTTTCATCACAAGAACAGAACTAGGTTGGTAAAAAAAAAAAAAAAAAAAAATGGATTTTAAGACTGGCCAGCTCAAAATATTCCCAGTGGTTCCCAATCCACTGGAGTGATTTAGGTGGCCCCAATGATAGGAGGTAAGCAAAAAAAAAAATGGCTGCCATAAGGTGTCACTTCCAGCCAGAATGTGAGCAGAGTAGTGTTTCTGGGTTGCAACTTTAGTCACATCTAAAATCAGGCTTTATTACCTTCAATCCCAACCCCATAGCTTAGTGGTTCTCAAACATTTCTGCCCCCCCACCCCAAATCACCTAAGCATTGTAATAAATGCAAATTCCTAAGACTCACCCCAAAATACTGACTCAAAGGGTTCAAAGTGGGGACCAAGAATCTAAATTTCTAATGGAAAGCCCAGATGATTCTGAAGCAGGTGACAGCCCATGGACTTGCCTTTGAAAACCAATGGTAAGAATCACCTATTTCCTCAAATCACTTCCCACTCCCAAAACTTACTTACCATCGTGAACAAGTAGAATGAAGTAAGTGATGGCCTATCAAGAGTGTGAAAGGGGCAAAGGTCCCTGTGGTCAGGGTCTCCCATTCAATTACTGCCTAAATTTTAGATTTCTGACATTATATCCAAATAATGTTATTTATATATTTAATTACAGAAGTGAACCAACAGGATTGGAAGAAGATGATGTTCACCAAATAATTTTAAACTTTCATCCCATTACCAGATTATAATACTTATAGGTGATATAATTTAAATTTTAAAATAAATCCTCCAATTACATTTTGAATGGCACAATTTTATTAAATTGTACTTTCTGAATTGAAGGTAAGAATATCTTTTTCTTTTTTGGCTGCGTTGGGTCTTCATTGTTGCGCGCAGGCATTTTCTCTAGTTGCAGTGAGAGGGGGTTATTCTTCGTTGTGGTGTGCGTGCTTCTCATTGTGGTGGCTTCTCTTGTTGTGGAGCACAGGTTCCAGGTCCGCGGGCTTCAGTAGTTGCAGCACGTGGGCTCAGTAGTTGTGGCTCGCGGGCTCTAGAGCACAGGCTCAGTAGTTGTGGCGCACGGGCTTAGCTGCTCTGCGGCATGTGGGATCGTCCCAGACCAGGGATCGAACCCATGTTCCTTGCATTGGCAGGCGATTCTTAACCATTGCACCATCAGGAAAGTCCCAAGTAAGAGTATCTTAAATGCAAATATTGAACTTGTATAAGCTTCTGTAATTTTTATTTGGCACTTATTTTTATTTTATAGTGTACGAAGAGCCCCACCCCACCCCACCCCAACCCTACTCCCAAATACAGAAGTGACCTGGACCTCTCTCAATGTCTGTAGAGAAGGCACCTTAGGAGACTAGAAAATAAAAGATAAACTTTCAAAAATGTTGCTTGCTAGGATTTTAAATATGCACCACTAAACTAAGGCTTAGCATGGCTGGATTCCTTTCCAATTGTACCATAGTACAATAGGAATTTATCTACATTAAGATGAAGAAAATGACTATTCACTCCCAAAAACTGAACCAGAAGAAAGGCCTTTCAGATGAAGAAAATAACTTTTCACTTCCAAAAACTGAACCAGAAAAAAACCTTTCTCTAGCCATTACTAAGCTGAGCTATCCCTGGACAGACTGTAATAAAACATTCATTCACAGTTAGAAGATCCAGAACATTTACTGGATGTTTACCATCCATTTATGCCCTCTCTTTCTCTCTCTCTCCCCCTCAATCACAGGCGTGCACACACACACACACACACACACACACACACACACACACACACACACACCCCACACCCAAACATGACAACCAGTACTTCAACTGATGACAGTACATCAGTGGTATAAGCCATTTCCTGCTACTTCTTTCATGGCTTCCAGATGTCTGGTGGGAAACTCACTCCATTCTCTGTTTCCTTAGCAAATTCCACAGAGGGACGATCCGGCGGATTTTTAGCAGAGCTGTATACTTAATGGGCTGCTGGGCAATTTTGTCAACCTAGTTGTTTTCTGGTGACTTATCTATAATACTGAGGGAGCTACACAATGTTATTTGTTTGTAAATAATTGGAAATCCTTCCTGAGCTTGCAGGGAGAAATGCTTTATGGCTAAATGGAGTTGATTCCCCCGGTAGTTTAATTTTCTTACGTACATCTCCTTGCTGACCTCAAAACAATACCTACCTTTTTTCATCCTTTTTTTCTCCCTGGAGAAGGAAAAAGAAATAAACAAAACCAGACTTGTTAGAACACAATAGTTTGTTAAGAGCGAGCTAGATTAGTTGGTGATTAGTGTTGTTTTAAATAGGAAACAAAGATGGAGCCCTTGGGAGGTTATTTACCTTTGGTGGAAATAAATTTAGGGTGAGAGATTACTACTGGGCTTCTACAATGGGAGCAGGTTTTGTTTTGCAGTTTGGTGATCGCTGTTTTTCAAGATTTCACTCAATGTGAAGACCAAGGACATTTAGACAATTGTTAAACATATAATTCCTCAGGGCCAATTAAAATAACAATACATTTGTGCTGGGCTTTCCAATTTATAGGACGCCTTGAGATAGTTAAATTTTTCTTTCTCATTACTCTGTCTTAAAGCATCAAACTGGGTGGCCTTTTCCCCATCCACAGCAATTACATCAAATAATAGTCCCTAGTTGAAACCTTAAAGTTCTTTGAAATGAGTTTCAATAGAGAATGGTAATCTTGAAATATATTTAAAAATTTTTAAATGCTTTCTTTATTTTAGTGTACACTTTCCATTGTGCGATTTTTAAAAAAAATCTGCCACCTGAAAACTGTATCTGGTTATGTTCCAGGCACCCAGTGGAGATAGAAATAAAGCCAGCCTTTTCAGAAGTCTTCCACTTCCTCATGACTCCGAGGAGCAGGCAGTTGGAAACCGTGGGGACATTGATAATTTTCAGTCAGAAATAAGCGGATTGGTACTAGAAAATGCATCCATTAAACATCAAGTGGACTCGACTCACAGTGTTAAATAACAGCTAGAAAGAAGAGCCTCCTGCAATGGCCCCAGACTGCCAAAGGGCTAACCCACATGTGTCATTGTGACAGAGCTGTCTTCCTGATGGAGGCCACTGGAGGATTCCAACGTCCCATGCTGTCATGGAAGGGAGTGAAGTAGCGCAGAGGCCCACTGGCTTCTCCCGCCTTGAAGAAAGCCTGGGAACCCAATCAGGAGTTTGTCTTCCATAAAGGAGATTATTTTAGAGAAAAATGAAAATTAATGAAAGTCTTTTCAAAAATTCAAAATAGCCCAGAAGAAGTGAATACGCTAGAACTGGAGTCACAGAAGGAGAAACCAGACTTAGAAAGAGTGCATTTTGCTGAGGTCACCCTGGATGTAAATACTCTTCCCTTGGAGAAAATTAACTTTAAAATCACAATATCAAGACCTCATCAGAATCCATTTCCCAGTGCCCTCCTCCCATGTTTCTCTGCCTCATCCTGCTACCAGAGGTTGGCAGTCAACCCAAGGCCAGCAGTCACAGTTGTAGACACATTCCAGATGGAAAGATCATTTTGTTTCTAGACACCGTAACAAAGGACTTGGCAGTTGGTGAGTAACCCCCCCTGCCGGGAGCAGGTGTCTTCACTTTGACAAGATTGTATTTTATACCTTGAAGGACCTGAAACAGACTGTAACGGGTAGTAGGTCAAACAAGTTGGGGTTTTTGAAAAGAGCTGGCTAACCAGCTTGAGGTGAGGAGCAATGACATGGGAAATGAGTTACCTGTTTACTAATGTCACAGGAATTTAGCCATTCATTTTGACTGTAGCAGGCTCCTTAGTGCAGCCCGAGGTTCTAGCCTCTGAAAGGCTCAATGGAAACTGTTGCTTGGGAAGACAGTAAATTAAAATGTACACACACATGCAGAGAAAAACAAACTAGATTTTGGAAAAATAATTCCGTAGTGTGAGCTAGTATTTTCCTTCAGTGGAATATACCACTCTTCTAAAAGGTGAATTTATTACCTTTGAGATAATGTTTTCTACAAACAATTCAACACAATAAAACATCTTTAGGATAAATGCCTAAACACCCAACAAGAGTAGATTGGTTAAGTAAACCGTAATATAGTTGCACCGTGGATGAACGATTAGAAATACATGCAACAATATGGGTGATTCTCACAGACACAAGACTAAGCCAAAGAAGTCACACCCCAAAAAGTACATACTACACCATTCCATTTATAAGGACAAAACAGGAGATACTAGTGTGTGGTTAGAAAGCAGGAAGGTGATTACTGCGGGGGGTTTGTTAGTGACTGAAAGGGGGCCAGAGGGGATGTTAGTAACGTGCTGTTTCTTGATCTAGCTGTTGCTTATGTGAATGTGTTCAGTCTGTGATGATTCAGCAAAAGAAACACTTACATGCACTGTTCTGCATGTAGATTTTACCTTAATTCAAAGTTAAAACATTAAATTCCCCTAGCACATAGATGTTCTTAAAAGAAGCTCTGATTTATACATTTTTTAAACTGGGAAGACAACCTACTGAATTGCTGTAGAAAAATAAATTAGGCTTCAGAGTTTATTCCTGATGAGTGATGGCTATGTCCATGGCTTAGAGAGTCCTGGATCGTGAATGGACTTGAGACATGAGGCATCTGAAATAAGCAGTGAGTGTCTTGTAGGTAACTTCAAACACATGTTTTCAATTCCCTTCCCAATAAAATTCTACCCATGACCTACCTTGGATTAACCTTCAATTGGAAACGCACCCTACTTCCGTCTCATGTTGAATGTAAAATTGTACCTGGTATATAAAAATAAATTATTTGAGAAAAGTATATTGTGAGCTTGGGGAACAAAGTTAGATTGAACTTAGATTAGATTGAACCCTAGATTCTTCTCCTTCCTCTTGCATGGATATTCATCTACCAAATCTTCTTCCCATTCAGTGGATTGGAAGTTGCTACTGTAACTTGATTTTTATTCAAGTGGTGGATTGTATCACTGGGCATGGGGTTGTAATGAACTCAAATAAGTATTGAGAATGTTGACATCTAATCTCAGGTTTTCTTCTCTCTCACACTGGAATCTTAGGTAAGTCACTTCCTCTTTCAGAGAGCTCAGTGTCTTCTTCTGTAGAATGAACCAGTTGACTTGGGCCACCTCTTAAAGAGTCAAGAATCAACACAAATATATAGACAAAAGTTTGACAAAGTTAGATATACCACAGTATAAATATCCCACCAGAAGTGCTTCTCAGATTCTTTCACTGGGTGACTTTTAGCAGGTGAGGGGAAGAAAAACCCCTAAGATTGACTGGATTATGGCAAAGAGTTTTCTCACCTGTCCTAGAATAGAAATTATATTTCAAATTGCATTAAGATGGTGGTAGAAGGTTCAGAAGTTATGATTAGATTTTTCTTTGACCTCAATTCTACCTTTATCCTTGGTCATTACTCATTGCTGTCCTCATTTAAAACACTGCAGTTCTAATAAAGAGAGAAGAAAATGGCCCCCCAGAATGGAATATGTCAAACGAGAGTGACCTTTGTCCTTTAAAGTCAAGGAAGTAAGTCTTAACCTGAAGCTCAGGAACCCTGTAATTATAGTAAATCCACCCCATTGGCTTGTAACTGGGATTAGAGTATCGAGCTGGGCCGTACTTCCATCCTCTAGAGGAGAAGTGGTTTATGAAGGACTGGTGCGTTTGAGGTTAAGGGAACGCTCTCAACCTGAGTAGGTATCAAACTGAGGGATACTGTTGTCACAAAGGGACCATTTTCAACACTGTAAGTTTTCCTTATTTCTTCTAAAACTTAGAGTTGATATAAGCTACAAGGCTATCAGAGAAGAGGACTTAAATTCTCCTGGGCATATAATTCAGGCACAACATGGAAAATGTAAAGACTTGGGATGTGAGAAGAGCTGCCACATCAGATGTGTTCAATCCTGTCTCCCCCCCACCCCCCGGCAACTTTGACAATCGGCAGATGCTGGTCCCCTATTCATGGAGAACTGGAGACAAACAAAAACAGACTTTCCAGATTAAATGCCCCAGGCTTGGGACCATTTTAATAAGAGAGAAATGGAGTTTTCACACTTTCATCACGCTGGAGTTTGATCCTCCAAGGCAATTTCAAGGTATTCCATTCAGCCTGTTTATTACAGTTTTTTTTTTTTTTAAAGTGAGGGTGAGGCTCTGAAGCTTCTCCAGGTGATAGCACATCCAAGAGATTTGCCCCCTTCCTTCCTTAAATTTGTCTTCTTTGAATTAGAAATAATTCCAGAAGAATTGCCTATGAGACCCTTGGAACTAACCCAGAATCCTGCCTGCTTCAGGACCTCACAGAATCTCCTTAATGCATCTTTTCTGATAGGTGAAGGGAAAGCAACTGAAAACCACTTTGACTGCCCTGGGTGGTTGTGACGACTGTTTTTTTAACACTCGAACTGCCTACTAATGAAACTTACAAGGCATAAAAAGGAGGTGTTTTACCTTGTCCAGGTTACAATTGCTCACTCAGAATTTGGTGGGGGAGGGGAAAGGCTGTTTTTGGCTTATATTTGATGAAGTAAGTCAATTCCTCCACTAGTATAATATGGACCTTGTGTGTGAAAGATGATTACAACATTGGACTTGAAATCAGAATTTGTTTTCAATGGGTGTTACTCCTAAAACAGTTTTTCTCTTAGGGTGTGTTATTTGCATTCAGTAACATATTTAAGTCAGCACAAGTGTTTAAAGTACTGGGTGGTAATTTTAGCTTTACACCAGTATTTGCCTTCTTCATTCTTTCAAGGATTGCTAATCTCATTAAATGAAGTCTTTTTATAAATGAGTTCTAAATATATTTGACTCTTTCCTAATTTCACTTGGGCTCAACTTAGAGTATAGCTAGATACTACTGCATTGTTAACCAGACCTGTATCTTTTAAATGCAAAAGGAGATGCCGTCTGGTCCTCAGAACATAGTTTTCCCTTATAATAATAATCTTAGAAAATGAGTTATACATGTGAACTTTGCTATCTGAACTAATCTCATATGAACTAACATATGAACTAATTCTGGATACAGAGTCCAAAATTACACATGTAGAAATTGCTTGATTCTGAAATAAATTGTACCAATTTTCATTACTGGTTACTGAAACGGGAGAATGAATGTATGTGTTGGAGGGAAGGTGGTATAACTGGTGCCTTTATTTTTGGCTAGAGGAAAAGGGACTTTCAATGAAGGAGAACTAAGCTGTATTTGAGTCCTGTAAGTGTGCATACATGTTCAGAGGGCTGTACGTGCCACTGGGGACGGCCCATAATTAAAATACCAAAATACTTCCTCCTTACCAATTGGAGAACAGCCTCTCCCTCCAATCCTAAAACGGCTGCACCAGCACTTCCCTGAGGATCCTGGAACTTCCCCAGGATCCAGCAATCAAAGAAATTTAACCAGCAGAGCAAGGGGCCTCTAGGACCCAGGGAAGCATTATCACGTTAATCAGCCTCCCTGACTGAATCGGGGATCCCCAATAAGCCTTGGCCAGCATGCATGTTTGAATGAGCTGTCAATTAATAGCATGGGCCCTACGCCAGCATTCTGGCTCCTCCAAGGTTACTGGGTGACCTTGGGCAAGTAGCTTAACCTTGCTGTGCCTAACTTCCTTATCTGTAAAATGCAAATAATGGTAGTGTTTACTTCATGGGGTTGTTGACACAATTAAATTGAGTTTATGTATGTCAGATGCTTAAAACAGGGCCTGTGTAAGTGTTGGGGATGATAATGGTGATAAAGTTGATGAAAATGATGACTGGTCTAGACACGAGGAAGACCATCTGACCATGAGGTGAACCTCTGATTACGTCGGGTGTTTGGTACATAATGGTGAAAACTAACCTGATCATATCCTCTCTCCTGGGAATTATGATGACTGATTTGCACTGAGACAATTCCTTCTTTGAGCCTGAGCAATATTCCAAACAGTGGGCATTCTTATTCTCCATGAGGGCAAGTGATATACCACAGGGATTGCAATAAACTCCCATTATTAAAGTTATTCTAGGCTTAGGTCCTTCATGTTGCCTGAAAGACCATCACAGTACAACTAGATGAAGGAAACTTTTGACCCGTGAATCATATATCTATGCAAAATATTCATTATTGGAATCTTTCAAGAGAACAGCAATTCCTAGAGTGGTGGTTCTTGCCCTTAAGAAGAGCGTCTGCTGGTTCCCTAGAGTTTTGCAGATGACTGCAGTCCAGTATACAGTGTGGCACTTTTGGTCTGGGTGAATCCATGGCCAGTTTAAGGTTGAAAAAAGAAGAACAGGGGCTTCCCTGGTGGCGCAGTGGTTGAGAATCTGCTTGCCAATGCAGGGGACACGGGTTCGAGCCCTGGTCTGGGAGGATCCCACATGCCGCGGAGCAACTGGGCCCGTGAGCCACAACTACTGAGCCTGCGTGTCTGGAGCCTGTGCTCCGCAACAAGAGAGACCGCGATGGTGTGAGGCCCGCGCACCGCGATGAGGAGTGGCCCCCGTTTGCTGCAACTGGAGAGAGCCCTCGCACAGAAACAAAGACCCAACACAGACAAAAATAAATAAATAAATTAAAAAAAAAAAAAAAGTAAAACCAAGAGAGATGGAGGCAATTCCTTTAAAAAAAAAGAAAAAGAAAGAAAAAAAGAACAAAGAATAAATTTTAAAACTGTAACCCAAAAAAAGAGGAAAAGAAAAGAAAAGGAAGAGATACGTTTTGTGCTTAGAGCAACTTTTCCCAATAGAGCATGAGTGCTCAGGATGGATTCAAAGTGATGTTGTCCCTATGATTACTCGTTTAAATGGAAAGTACACCATCTTTTGAGATTAATGCAAGGAATACTGTCCTTGGATAGCTGTAAGGAGAATGAGAAATTGTCGGTGAAGGAAAGTATATCCTCCCCTGCATCCCATTTTCTCTCTCAGTGTACTACCTGAAGGCACAAAAATGAAGTCAAAGGGCAGGGCATGACCTCAATAAGCATGATTGGAGTGGGTCAGAGGGCACTACCCTTGGGATTGAAGATGATTGAAGAAACCGCCTGCCCGGTGACTGTGTCTATGGCCTCAGTCCATTTCCTCTACGGTGACAAGCAGGTTCACAAAAGAATGCAGGAACTTTGTCCCAAGGAAGTTCACGTAGTCCAAAAACTGGAGAAGGACCATTCTAGAACATCCAGTGCATTTTATGGCTCTGTGCCATCACAGAGAGCCAGATAGGGAAAAACCCCACAGGGGAAAAATGACGACAGGCGAGTGTCATTCAGACATTCTACCTGCATTGCGTTCCCTTCTCTAGTCATATTCTTCATATGCAGTAAGATTATATCTGAAACATGGAAAGCAGTGGTCTCAATGCACTCAGAATATTAATAGCATCTTTGGGCCTCTTTCTGCACAAGCGTTCTCTGCCAAATTGTCAGGGAGCATGGGACTCTGTCATCTATCTTGCTAATGGTTTTTTAAGATTTCTGAACCTACAGCCCTACAAGGAGAAAATAAGTTTATTTTTGGTGTGAACAAGAATTATATTTACTAAAGAGTCTAAAAGTACAAGGTCAAATGGGGGAAAAATGCAGGTGCACTGGGGGAATTCTGATCAAGAGAATCTTGCTGCGGCACACAGCTTCCCTCATTTATCAGAGCCGAGCGAGAAAGCCATTTTCTTATTTTCCTAAATCCCCAAATATGTCAAGGACAGGGAGCCCACCTTACCTCTGATTTGCGCAGAAAATGCTGACAGGAACAGAGCAGTATGTGTGGGGAAGGAAATACAGTTAGCAAATTTTTTCCAATTCAATATGCACCCCTGAGCACCGTGAACAGACTATTGACTCTTGGCCACCAAGCTCGGAGCTCTGAAAAGCTGCAGAACTGAGGGATCCTTACCCCTGAATGTTTTGTCCACCGTAGAGTTTTTGCTTCATAAAGGGGGAATGAGGCAAAGCTGTCAAGAGGACATAAAGATTACCCCCAACTGCTGACAGCAGATGGTGGCTAATGGCAAGTGTTTTTAACAGAGCTTTATTGTTCCAGGTTGAGGCATTAACATGTCTCTGTGGGGTTTTTCTGGCTTTATTTATTTATTTGCTATTTTAAAAAGTCACTTTGTAAAATGACAGTGTGACACGTATTACAATTTTTGCCTACACTGGGCTCCCATGGCATATTTGTCTTCTCATTTTCCTGATGTGAGGGTGGCATTTGGGATCCAACCAAAAGCAAGTTTGTATTATTTTGAGCCTTGACAATTAATAGGGAAAGCATCAGTTCTTCTAAATCAGAGCAAGGAGTTGTTCCCCCATTTTCTGAGTGACTGCAAGAACTTTAAAATCAAAGTAAATACAGCCTGTTTCCACATGCAAGGTGGGTTTCACATCACTCAATGCAAACAGCCCCAAACCTGTTTGTGCCAGCTACAACTGTTCAGTAGCCTTAGAAGAAAAAGCTTCTTACCACTTTTATTTCCCTAACAAAGCAACTTTAGTCACTGCAGATTTAAATCTGATTTCTGGGTGATTATCTTTTTGTTTGATTTCTAAATCCCAAGTATTTCTCTGGACTCCAGCAAGCTGTGACTAAAGCATCAGGCAGTTGATTAATGCAGACACAAAGGAAAGCAGGAAACAGAGGAAGAGTGCAAGACCCTTTTTTACACTTTCCTCCCCATCAGAATCCATCTCAATTATTGACAGAGGAAAATCATAACAGGTGAGAAGCTAGCCTCCCTCTCACCTGCCTTGCTCTAGCGCAGGGACCTAGGGAGTCTTGGAGACTCGGCAGCCTAGCTGCAGATGTGAACACCAGAGGAAAGGGAGAGACAGCAGTGCTAGGAAGAGAGCACTGCATTTTCTGAGTCTCCTTTAATAATTCCTGGGTACAGTCTGAAACATATTGCTAGGCACTAGAATATTTCTTCCCCACTACCCCTCCCCTCACCAAAAAATTAAGACATGTCTTCATGTCTCTGTAGAGCTAGATGCAGTAGAGTGGTGGTAACAGTGCACATCAGGAATCCAACTTGCCATCAGCCTTCCGTGGTTGGATGGAGTGGGGAGCAGGGCGGAAGGATGGGCATCTGTTGCTCTGGGTATTTTCCTATTTTGGCAGGACCTTGCAGAGAGCATGGCCTTCCTAGGAAGGAAATTCTGGAGCAAGTCCTTCTGTCTGTCTTGTGTAGACATCTCCCCTCCTGCACTGGAATTCATGGCAGCCCCAAGACCTGCCTCGGTGTGTCCAGCACAGCCTTGCAGTTGGAAACCTCAGAGCCTTCCTTGGCCACCAGCTGTTTCCAATGTTAAGAGAAAATAAAAAACAAGCAAACAAAACAAAACAAAAGATCAGTTTCTTTTGTTCTTTGGCAGTTACCGGCTGCTTGGAACTGTTGTATATTCACTCAGGAAAAGTTGTAGAAAGTCTCTCACCCTTTTTAAATTGCAAAACAAGCAGCTCAACCTCTGAGACTCCAATACTGCCGCAGGGTGGGTGCTAAATAAACAGGTTTTCCTCATCCCTCCTTCCTCCCTGCAGTGTCACGCATCTTGGACAGTGTTTGTACCTCAGGAGAAAAGAAAAACCAGTGAATTTTGTACTTTTGATGCAGGCAAGAGCCCCATTGCTAATTAAACCACGGTAGCCTGAACCTGGAATCATCAGCCGGTAGGCACCTCCAGCAGCGTTAGAAGGTTCTCTTGAAATGGGTAATGGAGATTTTGCACCTCAGATAGATTTCTAGAAATAGTCTTGATGTCACACCCCACGGCCTCCTCGTTTCACATTTATCATCCCTCCTCCCACTAGGCTGTCTGGGAAGTTGAATTTCTCAAATCCTTTCTGCCCCTGGCCTCCAAATCTTGCAAGGGCCAGTTGAGTGGTTTTAAGCCAAGACCCTTAAAGATTGCTATTGTATCAAGTAGGATGACTTGGGCTGTAAATAACAGAAAATCCTACCTCACCTGGCGTAAACAGTAAGGGCAATTACAACTTATGTAACAATATTTCCTAGCATAGGTTGGCTCTAGCGTGGCTCAATAACACAGCTCAAGGACACCAGGACCTTGGTTTATTCTTCATTCCACTATGCCAACCTCAGCATGTTGGCCTTGTTCTTATCAAGCTCCCCTCAAACTCGTGAGATGATTTCCCAAACTGCAAACATCACTGGCAAATGTAGATGTGCAGTCAAATAAGAGACAAATTGCTTATCATTTGTCTTTTTTAAAGAAGAATTTCTTTGCTAGAAAATGCCCACCAGATCTCCTCTTAATTCTCATTGGCTCTCATGCCCACCCCCATACCCAATTACAGGCTACAAAATTGGAACTCCGGTGACTGACTAAGATGAATCAGGATTTACACCAGAGCCAAATGGGGAAAAGGCAGAAACCCCAACGAAATCAGGAATTGGTGAGCAAAGAAGAATAAATGGTTGTTGGGTACGAAACCAACATACCTGGCCCAGTTTCAAAAGGCAAATAACCTCCTGAATGCCATTTATCCAGTATTCAATGAAATCTTTCAGGAGTAAAGTCCCCTCTGCCAGCAGTAGGGATAAAAGTAAGAAGCGCTTACTTATTCACATTTTCTGGTGCTAGTTCTCAAAAGTTCAAGGTATAAGAATATGTAGGATCATTAAGACTAGAACAAAAATATATACATAGTATTTACTTCTCTAGGCTAATTTTTTTTACATTGAAAGCTTGGGGTTTCAGAGACATTACTTTAGTGAGATTATCTTATTTGCAAGATTTTGTTTTTCCTTTCTACAAAATTTCTAGAAAAGTAATATGCTCCTTTTTTCACTGAATAACTCTGGTTACTGTGTGGATGGGAGCCTCCAACTTAATCTCACCTAGGATGTGTGGCTCTGGTCCAGCAGAGGGGCTTTTCTACACCATTAAGGTTCACAGATTTCACATCCACCTTTTCTTCTAGGGGGTCACCTTTTCCTGAACCAACAATTCAGGATGGGGCACAGCATTGGCACTGCCACAGCCAATTCTCACAGAGATGGAGACAAAATAGATTTGGTGCTGGAGAGCTGATCAATATCAGTGTTTTTAAAAAACCAAATCCCATAGATTATCTACCCCATGTCAAAGTGTTGGGACTTTTTTTTTTCTACAGACGCCATAAAGAAGAATTTCTTGTGTCTGTTTCACTAAACAATAATTATATTTTCTACTGCACAGCATTGTGTTAGAAATAATTTATAGAAATAGTGAATCACATTGTGATGGTTAATTTTTTGTGTCAACTTGACTGCGCTGAGGGATGCCCAGATAACTGGTAAAACATTATTTCTGGGTGTGTCTGTGAGGGTGTTTCCAGAAGAGATTAGCATTCGACTTGGTAGACTGAGATTAAAAGATTGCCCTCACCAATGTGAACAGGCAGCATCCAATCTCGAGGGCCTGAATAGAACAAAAAGGCAGAGAAAGGGTAAATTTGCTCTCTTTGCTTGAGCTGGGCCATCTATCTTCTCCTGCTCAGACAGGTTCTTGGGTCTTTGGGCTCTAACCAGCACTTACACTATTGGTCCCTTTGGACTTGGACTGAATTACACCATGGGCTTTCCTGGATCTCCAGTTCACAGACATCAGATCGTGGGACTTACTGGCCTCCATAATTGTGTGAGCCAATTCCTATAGTAAATCTCCTCTTGAATATATCTCTGTATGTCCTATTGGTTCTGTTTCTCTGGTGAACCCTCACTAATACACAAAAGTTATCCAGTGTCTGTTGTTTGGCAAACCCATGTGTTCTATCAACTGGAATCATTTAAAATTTGCTGTATTTTATGGATTTTATAGGCTATGTTGTTGCAGGGCCAGGCAGGCTGGTTAAAATTTGTTATGGGAAGAGCTCTGCTCTTGGCAAGATGGCAGATGAGATAACATGACCATCCTCTAGCTATAAAGACTTAGAAATGCTGCAAAAATAAAACAAAATGTTTAAATGCACAATGAACTCACAAGCAAGAAGAGGAACACTCAGTTGCCTGAGACAAAGGTGGAATTAAAACAAGTTGAAAGCACATGAGCTATTGGATGAGTATCAGAGTGGGGTTGGCATAGGGGCATCCTAATACTCTGTGCGGGTACCAGAGACAGGACCTTTGAACCAAGTGAGAGGGGAGTAGGAACAAAGATTCTGGAATAAAGCGAGGAGCTCCCAAGGGTAGCAGCCTCATTGGCAAGGTGGACTTGAAAGTATTATCCTTGTCAGGGACATGATATAGAAGCTTGTCCATCTCTGCCTGAGATTTGGGTGGGAAAACAATTCTTCCCTGAGTGAAAGTAATTGAAAGTAGGCCTGTACTTAAGGTGATCAGTGGTCAGAGTTTGCCCAAGACTGTCCTGGTTTTAAATCTGAGAGTCCTGGATCCTGGGAACCCCCTCAGGCTTAGGCAAACCAGGACAGCTGGTCACCCTGTCTGCACCTTGTGTAGTGCAGGCATCCAAATTCACACTAGCCTATATTTAGGAACTCCCACACCAAAAAGTGAACCAATTATGGCCTCAAAACTGGTGAGGTACTTGGCAGAAGCAAATGCAAACCCTCTCAGTTCTCACAGCCCTGGGATGGGTTAAGAGCTGGGGAGAAGTGTTTATTAAAAATGAGCCTACAGGGCTTCCCTGGTGGCGCAGTGGTTGAGAATCTGCCTGCCAATGCAGGGGACACGGGTTCGAGCCCTGGTCTGGGAGGATCCCACATGCCGCAGAGCAACTAGGCCCGTGAGCCACAACTACTGAGCCTGCACATCTGGAGCCTGTGCTCCGCAATAAGAGAGGCCGCGATAGTGAGAGGCCCGCGCACCGCAATGAAGAGTGGCCCCCGTTTGCCGCTACTAGAGAAAGCCCTCGCACAGAGACGAAGACCCAACACAGCCAAAAATAAATAAATAAATAAATATTTAAAATAGTGTGGAAAAAAAAGAAAAAGAAAATTATGTGAGGTGATTGATGTATTAACTAACTAACCCTGTTGTGGTAATTATTTTGCGATGTTATTAGTGTATCAAATCATCATATTGTACACCTTAAACTTACACAACGTTATATGTCAAATATATCTCAATAAAGCTGGAAAAAATTTTTAATTTTTTTGAATTTGGGGAAAACACTTTAGACCAGAAGACGACCTTGCATCTTTGCAATCTCTTTTTAATAGACATAAAATGAATATCTAAAAGTTATCTTACAAATTAATAAGAGAAAAACTATATAACTCAATGGAAAACAGACAAAAATTAAGAAAGAAATTAACTGCAGAGGAAATGAAAATGATCAATAAAGATGAGAATCTGCTCAACTTCACTATTACACAGAGAAATGAATATAGACGTGAACTACTGAAACACCAAGTCAGAGCCATCACACTGGCAAAAAAACAGTTGTCAGATAACACTGAGTTTTGGGAAAATGTAGAGAAATCAGAATGTTTATACCTTGATGCTAAATGTGAACATGTTTGCAGCAATGTTGGCAAGAAGTCTGGCAAAAAGTAGAAAGTTCCAGATGTGCTCACCCTCCATTTGTGAAGGTCATCCTTTGGAAAGTCCCCGTTTACACATACGGAGGTACATATAAGGACATCACTGCAGCACTGTGAACAGAAGACAAAAAAAACAAACCACCAACTTGTCCATTAGCAGGAGAGAGAAATAAAACGAGGCTTATTAACACAATGCAGTACCATACGGCAGTTACAATGAATTCAATCTATGTGTATCAAAAACCAACGCTGTGTCCTGGGAATTTACTCAAGAGAAATGAAAACATCTGTCCACACAACAACATGTACACGAATGTTTACAGCAGCATTGTTCACAATAGCCAAAAGGTGGAAACAACCCATATGTCTGTCAACTGATGAACAGATAAACAAATTGTTGTATGTCCATATAATGGAATATTACAACATGGACAAACCTTGAAAACATTACACTCAGTGAAAGTAGCCATTCACAAAAGACCACATATGATATGGTTCCATTAATATAAAATGCCTAGAATAGGCAATCTACAGAGACAGAAAGTAGATTAGTGGCTGATTACAACAGGGGTTGGGGGAGGACTGACGGAAGAATGGGGGATGATAGCTAAAGATACAGGATTTCTTTCTGAGGTGATTAAAATGTTATAAAACTCACTGTGATGATGGTTGCAAATATCTATGAATATAATAAAAACCATTAAGTTGTACACTTTAAATCAGCAGTCCCCAACCTCCCTGGCACCAGGGACCAGCTTCATGGAAGACAATTTTTCCACGGACGGTGCGGGGGGGGATGGTTTCGGGATGATTCAAGCGAATTATATTTATTGTGCCCTTTATTTCTATTATTTTTACATTGTAATATATAATGAAATGATTCTACAACTCACCATAATGCAGAAGCAGTGGGAGCCCTGAGTTTGCTTTCCTGCAACTGGATGGTCCCATCTGGGGGTGATGGGAAACAGTGACACCCGAAGTGTGTTGCTTATGTCCCTGGTGCAAACTTCTATTCTGTAATCTCGTTTTGGTTGCTGTCACTGCAGAAAACCCTGCTTAACAAAGATAGGATGTTGGAAATGGAAGCAGGCTTTCAGTGCTTTTGTGGCAATCTCAGGATATTCTGCCTTGACTTTCATCCAGACATATAGAGATTTGAAGTTGTCTCAGACATACTTTTAAGGCCACCGTTATTTGCGATCTCAAGCAGTTGATCCTCTTCTAGCAAGGACAAAATCAATTCACCTGGCTTATTCACAAATGGGTCGCAGATCCATTCCTTCCCAGTTCAGGGGCCTTTTGTGGTTGGGAAGTAATGCTCAAACTCTTTTGAAAGCTGAGATAGGTGATCATGCACCAGCTGGGAGAAAGAAGGCCCTGGCTCAGTCTCTTTCAAAATCTCTGCTAATGTTTGAAACATGTCAAAAATCCCAATGTTCACTCGTTACCCCTGTAATTTCAGTTTGGCTTTGAATGCGGCCACTTTATCTGCTGACTTGAACACAGTGTTGTTCTCCCCTGAAGTGACAGATTGAGTTCATTGAGCAGGTTGAATATGTCACACAAGTAAGCAAGTTTTGAGATCCATTCTGTGTCACTGAAATGTGCTGCCAGTGGTGACTGTTTTTCTAAAAGAAATCTCTGGAGTGGCTCTCACAACTCAAAAACGCTGGCCAGTGATCTACCTTTAGAAAGCCATCTCACTTCTGTGTATAAGAGAAGACATGTGCTCTGTGTCCATCAGCTCACAGAGCTGCACAAACAGACGTCAGTTAAGGGCATGTACTTTAATGTGATTGATAATTTTAATCACATCCTGCAAAACGTTGTTAAGTTCAGGTGACAGTTTTCAGCTAGCCAGCATTTCTCTATTGATGACACAGGGCGTAGACTCACATTCAGAAGTGACCTCTTTGACCTCAGTAGTGAAACCAGAAAGCTGTCCAGTCATGGCAGCCACTCTGTCCGTGCATATACCGACACAAAATGACCATATGAGTCTGCAAGCAATTGATTTATTATGGTCTCTGTGCAGTCAAACCTCTCTGCTAATGATAATCTGTATTTGCAGCCGCTCCCCAGCGCTAGCGTCACCGCCTCAGCTCCACCTCAGATCATCAGGCATTAGACTCTCATAAGGAGTGCACAGCCTAGATCCCTCGCACATGCAGTTCACAGTAGGGTTCATGCTCCTATGAGAATCTAATGCCGCCGCTGATCTGACAGGAGGCGGAGCTCAGGCGATAATGCGAGTGATGGGGAGCGGCTGTAAATACAGATGAAGCTTCACTCACTCGCCCACTGCTCACCTCCTGCTGCACAGCCCATTTCCTAACAGGCCATGAACCGGTACCAGTCCATGGCCCGAGGGTGGGGGACCCTTGCTTTAAATGGATGAATTGTATGTTATGTGAATTATATCTCAATAAATTTGTTTGAAAAAAGATGTAGACTAATACAACATTTAGGTAAGTAAGAAAACAAAAGTAGATTTTGTTTGGGGACATGGATACATACATGTGTCAAGTGTCAAAAGAGGCATTGCAGTGATGCACATTGAATTCAAGATAGAGATTGCTGTTGTAGAGGGAAGAAGGGGGACAAATGGGAGAACACTTGAGTGTACTATAACATAGTATTTCTTTTAAAAAGGCATATCTGAAGAAATATAGAAAAATGTTAACATAAGTTTACTCTTCATAATTCATGCACAGATACTGTTGTATTATTTCCTGGGTTTGAAATCTTCCAAAATTATTTTTTTAATTTAAAACAAAAAATTCTTATAGTCTGTTAAATTCATTGAAATGAAAATTTAACCTTCAAGGGAGGAAATAAAATTTTTTTCCCCTGCTCCGATCTTGTAGATAAAGCCATCCTCTCTTTCTCTGTTTGACTGTGTTTTACAATTACTGAGGATGGTCTCAGGTGATAGGTATTTGAGTCCATAAAGTGTGTTTTGCATGAATCACACACCTTTCAAATGAATGTGGTATAATTCCAGCAACAGAGAACTACAAAGTGGTGCTTTTTGTCAGTTTAGGACAGATTTTTAAAACAATTTTTTCCAAGAACAAAGATATTCACTAATTTATTTTCAGTATAATTATCAAAATCAGGAGATATAACAGTAATATGATTCACTATTCTAGGTACATCATTTTCAGCCCCTCTGGTCCAAGATTCAAATTAGAACAGATTTTTGTTATCCCTTCAGGAATGATATGAATTAAATCACTCTTCCACCATGATAACATGTTAGCATATTAGCATATTTTAGCCTCAGTTTCTAAATGGATCACATTGTTTTTCCAAAATGAAGATTAGATAGCCGTGGTGGTGGTAAGAGAAAAGTCAGGAATTTGGACATTTTTGAAAACTGAAAAAGAGTTGGGGGTCTCTTTACAATCAGACTCTCAAAACGGGAACTTGCTGGTTGTGAAAAATGTAAATATTTTGTAGTTCAACTAAATCCAAGTTTGAAATATGAAAGGCACATAAAAATCAGTATTGTGCTCTCATCTCAGAAAGGACCTCTTTTATTGCAAACTGTAAAATAGATTCAGCTACTCTAGTCCTTCTGAAATGGCATATTAAACTGATACTTACAATGTTCTAAGGATATCATGAGCACAGCAAAGTAAATGATATAAATCTGTGCTGTACAATAAAAGAAAACTAATTGCAAAATGTACACCATCCTGGGATTATTTTTGTCAGAAAATAGTAGGAGTCACTGGGTAGATCTTGTTTGGAGAGGTATTTATGGCCAGTCTCTGGTGTGTCTGAAATCACAGATCTAAGATGTTGGCAAAATCCACTATGCTTACTGGCTTAGCTGACCATCACACCCAAGAGGAAAGATTTTTATGGAGAAAAGTCTTTTAAATATGTGGCTGACTGCTAATAGATGGAACCAATTACCCAAGAAATAAAATGAATAAATGGTTCATCATCACTGCTTAGACTACTGTAATAACCTGTTTGTGATTAGGACTTCTTTCTGCACAGACAATGATATCCCCTCGGAGGACAAATACCCAAGTTCTAAAGATCATTGATAACTCATAATTTCTTTCACCGGAATTTACCCTTGGTGGACGCTTCTACACCTCTGTAATCCACCAAAGTGGTGGTTTATAATGAACTTTAGCATATTCTGTATATGTCCCTTGAATCAAACAGTATGAAGTCTATTTTTTCCTGGACCATTTTCAAAAGGAGTTTTTGAGCAATCTGTTTGGCCATAAAATCAATCCGATGTGTTCTTAAAACAGCCTAAAACATCAGACTGAGTAGATTTGGAGCTAATGTTTAAGTCACATAAACATTCCCCTGCTCAATGGATTAATAGAGCAGTCCCAAAGGTCTGAATAATTCGTTTCAGATGCAGTACATGAAGGTATTGGACTCATTCGTGCTTTTATGATCGACATCAAATTCATATTATGTCAATGAAAAGCCTGAGAGAAATGGAATTTTTAATGCCTACAGGAAGTTTCTGACAATGTTCTCCAGGTTGGCAACTTGATAAGTAGAATCCAATATCCTTTCAAAAGGGTTTCAAACTAACTATTAGTTAATATTTAGATATTATTTGGACCATTGTTTCTTAAAATGTGTTCAATCTCATACAAGTCCCAGGAAACGTTACTAAAGTGGGGGTAGGGTTGAAGGATAGGGGCTCTGTGATCAAAGTTTTTCTGGAAACAGTATATTCTAGCCTGGTTTTGGAGAGTCCCAGTGTATATTAGCATATTAAGGACACTGAGAAGTCTGACAACAAAGAAAACTAACCCTAACTCAGCATTATCCCTATTTATTTGATCAATGAATCCTATTTTTGCCTAACACTTATTCTACACAATGCACATTGGAAAACACCGATAGACACTAATCTCTTATGAATAACCTAGAAAGTTTAAACTATTTACCCAAGATCACACAAGCACTTAGTTGAAGAGTCAGGAATCCTGGCTCCCTATCAGGCCTACTTCCTGGGATGATCCAATTAAGGCTAAGGTGGTCTAAATGATACTCTCAAATTATATGAATTTTTAAAATAATAAAAAACGGAGTAATTTAGGAATTATCAAGAAACCTAAGAATATTTAGGCACTGTTCTTCTCTCTGGTTTAGAAGTAGCTGGAGGGGCTTCCCTGGTGGCGCAGTGGTTGAGAATCTGCCTGCCAATGCAGGGAACACGGGTTCGAGCCCTGGTCTGGGAAGATCCCACGTGCCGCGGAGCAACTAGGCCCATGAGCCACAACTACTGAGCCTGCGCATCTGGAGCCTGTGCTCCGCAACAAGAGAGGCCGCGATAGTGAGAGGCCCGCGCACCGCGATGAAGAGTGGCCCCCGCTTGCCGCAACTGGAGAAAGCCCTCGTATGGAAGCGAAGACCCAACACAGCCATAAATAAATAAAATAAATAAATAAATAAAATAAAAATTAAAAAAAAGTAGCTGGATACAGGTAGGACAAATCAAGTAGAGATCCTCCACTCTACAGCAGGTAATATAATCTCACTCCAAAGTCCCTCCCTGCTTTTCTTCACTTTCTCACTATCCATATTAATACTGCAGCTCCAAGCCCAGCTCTCCACTGGAAAAAATATCTTTTAAAATAAAAGAGTGGGCTCAGATCACAGAAACAGTGGTGGGACTGAGACCTTGATAACCCAGAGGCCAAGAATGTCTCGAGATCTCTTCCTTACATCATGCTTCCAGTTATACATCAGTTCTTGTGGGAGACCCTCAGGAAAATCCCCATCTGTGCCTGAGAGCCTCTGACTTCACCATGTAACCATTTTTCCTTCCCGTCAGAAGCAGATGGAATTAATAAACTGTGACAATTGTCTATTGTTCTAAGCAAGTTGCTCCATGATCTGTACGCCTCTTTCCCAGAAGATGGACGGCAGAGTGCAATAAGGAATGAGAATGTGTAATGTCTGTGACTTTCTTGTTAAAAGTCCCTCTTTGTTTGGAAGTCATGCTAGCTTGACTCTCTGTGTTCTATTAGATAATATAAGAATCTTGATCCTCAGTGTCTCTGATGAAATTAGACTCATGATCGGGTGTCGCCAGGGTCTTGAGGTTTTCTGCCTTGAGGAAGCATAAAACGGGTCAGAATGCCTCTTCCTTTGGAAAGCAAGTTCTTCAGGCCTGCAGGACCCCCTTCCCCCCCACTAGAGAGCCAGGCACCCATCTGTCATCTTTCCACCCACCACAGAGACAGCCAAGTCAGCTGGGCTCAGACTAATTCTGATGATTGAAGAACCCACCTTCAGGCAGAGGCTAGGAGCTGTGGGGTGATATCTGACTTTTCTTACTTTAGTCTTTGATAGCATAATCTTCGATGGGGAATAAAGACTGGTGAGGCCTTTGCCTTTGGGTTTCTCTGAAATCTTGATCTTACTTTAGATGGCCTGGACTCAAAAGGATGTCACCCTGCAATTCGTATAGTTTCTAAGTCAGTATGATTTCACTTTTTCACAGCAATTAATTGTATAGTTCACTTCTATTTCAATAACTAGTGCATTTATTAATGGGGAAATGTCTGGTTTGTGGATACCTGTTGATATCAATTATTAATGCTTGTTTACCCCTTGCACTTACAAAAGTTGCCTGCCTAGAGCTCCACAGAGAACCTAGGAAGATGGAATGAACTAAACTAATATTTATTTAGCATCTACTGTGTGTCAGGCACTGTGCTAGGTCTTCCATATATTACTATTAAATTTAATTTTCAACCTGACCTTGGAAAAGTAGCCGTCATTGTCATCTCTATTACAGATGATAAAACTAAGAATCAGAAAGGATCATTTAGTCTATTCAACCAGCATTTATTACCTATTAACTTTAAGGAGGAGGAGAAATTAAAGAAGCAGAGAGGCTGAGTTTACATCCTTGCTCCCCAGAGCGTGGCACACATGTACATCACGTAGACCCTTGTTAGAAATGCAGATTCTTGGACCGCTTCTGAGCTACGTGTCAGAATCTGTTAAACAAGATCCCAGGTGTACTTTAAAGTCTGAGAGGCAGTGTCTACCCAATTAAAAGCTGACCCAGAAAGAAGAGAAGAGAGAGGAAAAAGAAAGTCTCTATGGGTAAGACTGAAAGACGGGGTTGTGAGAAATGTGAGAACAAAGATGTCTAAGACCTTGGGTTGTGTCTAGGGAGACCTAGAGTGCAGTTGGGGAAGAAGCATTTTAACGTTTTTTTTCCCCCCCCGTGGCTTTTAAATTATTTCCCCCCTTTAACGTTTTTCAGGAGAATACAGTACAACTTCGAATTTCATTTTCAATTATTCTTCATTTCTGGTCTGACCCTGGCCTTTCTCTGCACCATGAAGCTGCTGCGCTTTCAAATAAGTTGCTACTTTTAATCAAGCTTGTTGAGCTTCATTGAATTGAAAAATCAGATGTGGTTCCCTGATTCTCCGGGAGGAGAACCGGCCTTGTGGTGCTCCTGTCTTCCCCTCTCTCCCCTCAGGTTATTAGGTGTGGGATATTTGGTCCTAACAAGCTTGCTTTCACCTAGAAAACCACACAGGAGTCAAACTCGGGGCAGCACATTGGGGTCCAGGAGACGCTCAGACTCTAGGGGGCCACGTCACCGAGCACGTCCTGCTGCCGCCACAGAGTCCGGGGGAGCCTCGTTACTACTCAGTGTGTGAGTCAGCAGACAGGCAGCAGGGGCAGCAACGAGGAACCTGCTAGAAGCGCAGCCTCAAAGCCTCTTTCTTAGACCTGCTCAATCAGAATCAGACACTCGAGCAATTCACGAGCACTTCAGAGTCTGACAACACTCCCGTGGCAGTATTCACATTATTATTTTTTTTAATTTATTTATTATTTATTTATGATTTTATTTTTGGCTGTGTTGGGTCTTCGTTTCTGTGCGAGGGCTTTCTCTAGTTGTGGCAAGCGGGGGCCACTCCTCATCGCGGTGCGCGGGCCTCTCACTATCGCGGCCTCTCTTGTTGCGGAGCACAGGCTCCAGACGCGCAGGCTCAGTAATTGTGGCTCACGGGCCTAGTTGCTCCGCGGCATGTGGGATCTTCCCAGACCAGGGCTCGAACCCGTGTCCCCTGCACCGGCAGGCAGATTCTCAACCACTGCACCACCAGGGAAGCCCCACATTATTTTTTTATAATTTCTTCCCTCAAATTGACACCCCCTCCTGTCTGAGTCTGCTCAGGCAGGATACTATAACAAAATACCATAAACTGGGTGGCTCATAAAAAAACAGACATTTTATTTCTCACAATTCTGGAGGCTGGAAATCTAAGTCAGGTGCTGCAGGGTTGGGTGAGGGTCCTGGTCTAGGTCACAGACCTCCTTGTAGCCCCACATGGTGAAAGAGGGGCCAGACAGCTTTCTAGAGCATCTCTTATGAGAACACTAATTCCATTCATGAGGGTTCTGTCTTCACGATCTAGTCACCTCCCAAAGGCCCCACCTACTAATACCGCCACCTTGCAGTACATTTCAACACATGAATAGGGGGCAGAGATACACTTAGACCACAGCATCTCCTAAAACTCTCCCTCCCAAATCTGTCCTAGGCACACACACAGAGACGCGGCTAATTTTTGGCCAATTTTTCTACAAATATGTCCCAGGCAAGACCTCCCAAAGTGCCTCCGGAGAGAGTGTGATGCTAAACAGATGCCAAATGCAATTTTATTTTTGGCAGAAGTAGAACAAAAATCCTGGATTATCTACTCTGTGCCGGAGGGCAGAGGGATGTTAACCTTTTCTGGGTCTTGTTTGCTTAATTAGAGAGCCATTGATGCCATGGCTGTTTCAGCAAATCTGACTCCAGGTTTTGAACCCAAATATGAAAGATTTCACTACTATCTAATTTGGAGCCTTAGGGATTTTCATATTCAATATCTAGTTTGGTTTTAGTGATGCTGAGAGCAGGGTCTCCTTTTTGTAGGTATGTAGAAAAATGACTGGCTTTACCACATGACCCCTCAATTCCACTCCTAGGTATATATCAAGACAAGTGAAAACACAGAGCCACACAAAACCTTGTGCTTGAATGTTCATAGTGGCGTTATTCATAACAGCCCCCAAATGAACACAACCCAAATGTCCATCAACTGATGAGTGGATAAATAAATGAGGTACGTCCATACAATGGAATGTTATTTAGCCATAAAAAGAAATGAAGTCCTGATGCATACTATGAAGTGGATGACCATTAAAAACATTATGCTAAGTAAAATAAGCCAGACACTAAAGGACAAATATTGTATGATTCCATTTATGTGAAATATCTGTAATAGACAAACTCAGAGAGACAGAAAGTAGATCAGTGGTTGCCAGGGGCTGAGTGAGGGGTGGGGGAGGAATGGAGAATGACTGCTAATGGGTATGGGATTTCTTGCAGGGGTGTTGAAAAAGTGACTATGGTGATGATTGCACAACTCTGTGACTATACTGAAAAAAAAAAGCACTGAATTGTAGACGTTAGATTTTACAGTATATGAATTATATCGTAATAAAGTTGTTTTAGGAAATGACTGACTCTGAAACAAGAGCAGCTCTACGCTTGAGGTGAAAGTTGGCTGAAGGAGGGTGTGCAGCCCCTGCTCAGGACGAGAGATGCAGAGAAGCTCAGCCCCCAGGGTGATCAGCTTTCATCTTACAGCATGGGCAGCTGAGCATGGGAGACGCGTCTTAGTATCCAAGATCCTAGAAATGGGGATGATCTCAGTATTAACTCCCTACTCCCTGGTTGGGGCAGGTATTTCTGACACGGATCAGTTTTTTTTTCCGCCACTAACCTCACTTAGTTTTTCACCAAGTCACTTTGCCAGGATATGTGTCTAATGTGGTAATAATAAAGGAAATAATCTTTACTGGAAATATGCGCTTAATTCTCCTCTGTTCTAAGTTTAGCTTAACCCCCTGTGGGGAGTTACTAGACCCTGAGAAGTTGCTCCCCAAGTGAATCAACTCTACCTTGTAAGGAGGTCCCATTACAGACTAATGATAGGTGCTACGTCATTTGTAGGGCAAATTTCTAGTGCATAGTGAAAAATGCACACACCCTGGTTCATAAATTATGAAGAATTTCAAAACAGCGACTGCAGAGCAAGCACGGAGATCTTCCAAGTGTGAGACCCTGTGTGGTTGTACGAGTCCATCATGAAGCTGGGTAGATATATAGACCAGAGAGAGAGAGAGGGAGAAGTTCCCATTCTTACGTACTTGAAAATAGTTTCATGTCCTTTATTGGACATGCTATTTCTTGTTAATAAAAGCTACTTCAAAATGGTATATTTCTAGGGAGTGTATAGGGGTAACAGTATAAAATATAATCTGACTTTTAAGGAACTCTCCAAGTGTTTCATTAACATAGTCTATTTCAAGGGCTTTACTTTGCAAATTATTTTATTTTACCTCCCAACATTATTGTGATGTTGAAAGAGACAAAATTTTAGCATCCATTTTACATATAGAGAAATTGTCAAGTAATGCATTTTAAAGGAACATCCAAAGGCAAGGGAGCACAGTGGGAGAAGCAGCATTTTACGTTTCTCCTGTTTCTTTTCATAGTAAGCTATGGTATCTATGACAGTAGTATAGAGACTGCAAATTAATTCATAATATTGACATATGCATTATTAATAATAATAATTACAAAATAACATTATCAAATGTTTACAATATACCGGGCACTGTGATAATCCCTTTATATATTTTATGTTTGATTTTTACTCTAAAACTCTTGCCTAAGTTGACAATTTGTACACTGAGAGGTAAGTACTCGTCTGTGTCAGATTGTGTGTGTGCGTGTGTGTGTGTTTGCGTGTATGTACATGTGTTGGCAGAGTGCAAGCCTAAATTAGCTTTAGTTAGCAGGAATTCTCTTTTAGCAGAAATATTTTATGTAAGCAGTTCCAAAAGTATCCCAAAAGTTGACCACTGATTATATTGTGAACCTAAAGTGGCCTCCTGCTTCAGAGAGGTAGCATGGCATGATGGTGAAGCACGCAGGCACAGGGGTCAGGGTGTCTGGGATTCAATCTCAGGCATACTGCTCACCACCTGTGTAAACTTGAGCAAGTCAATTACCCTCTCTGTGACTTGGCTTCCCTCCTTATAAAATGGAGATTACAGTAGTACTCACCATGGGATTATTGTGAGGACCAAATGAGTATATATCTAAAGTATTGTATTATACTAGTGTTAACTGTTGTTATTGTTATTATTATTATATAAAAAAATCAGACCTTAACATCACAGGCTATCAGTTGAGGTTGTCCACTAGTGTCGTTCCTATGTACACAGCATGTCTTTTTTTTTTTTTTTTTAACACTGATGCTCAAGCCCCACCCCTAGAAACTCTGATTTAGTTAGACTGGACTGGAGTTTGGGCAGGGGCAGTTTTATTATTTATTTATTTATTTATTTATTTTGGCTGCATTGGGTCTTCATTGCTGCGCACGGGCTTTCTCTAGTTGCAGCTAGCGGGGGCTACTCTGTTGCGGTGCATGGGCTTCTCATTGCAGTGGCTTCTCTTGTTGCAGAGCAGGGGCTCTAGGTGCACAGGCTCCAGTAGTTGTGGCACATGAGCTCAGTAATTGTGGCTCATGGGCTCTAGAGCACAGGCTCAGTAGTTGTGGCGCACGAGCTTAGTTGCTCCACGGCATGTGGGATCTTCCTGGACCAGGGCTCGAACCCATGTTCCCTGTATTGGCAGGTGAATTCTTAACCACTGAGCCACCAGGGCTCCAACCCATGTTCCCTGTATTGGCAGGTGAATTCTTAACCACTGAGCCACCAGGGAAGTTCCCAGCATGTCTTGATAATAGATTAAATTGTATTTAAGTACAATGCATGGTGTTTCTCCAAGAAGCAGGATAACAAGCTACCAGGTCATAATGAGTGGTGGGAAAATAATGTGGATGCAGAGGCTGACTCCTGGACCAGGAAGAACAGGTAAAGAACAGTGCTAAGCTCTTTTAAACAGTGTTTAAATCAACATCAATCTTAGCCATGATTCAAATGACAGTTGGCTTCCAACTGGGGCTCCCAATCAGGCCAGCAAGGGACATTGGCCCAAACTCCAGAAAGCAGAGCATGAGGGAGACAGATAATCATCCTGAAAAGCTCTTTCTGGGGGAGTAAAATCTCAACCACTGGGCTGGGGTCAGGGGTAAAACTTCCCATCCCACATAGGAGGAAAGGTCATCAAGAGTAAGGCAGAGGGCTTCCCTGGTGGCGCGGTGGTTGAGAATCTGCCTGCCAATGCGGGGGACACGGGTTCGAGCCCTGGTCTGGGAAGATCCCACATGCCGCGGAGCAACTGGGCCCGTGAGCCACGATTACTGAGCCTGCGCGTCTGGAGCCTGTGCTCTGCAACAAGAGAGGCCGCGATGGTGAGAGAGCCACGCACCGCGATGAAGAGTGGCCCCCGCTTGCCACAACGAGAGAAAGCCCTCGCATAGAAACGAAGACCCAACACAGCCATAAATAAATAAAAATAAATAAATTAAAAAAAAAAAAAAAAAAAAAAAGTAAGGCAGAGCCATAAAGCCCCAAGCCCTGGGGCCTGGATATAGCAGGACTCTAGACCTAGAAGGGCTGGGAGCTGGCAGGAAGTAAGCCGTCATCTGGGGAAATCTGATTGCAGGCATAGCTCCAGGGGCACCAATTAGTCTGCATCTGATTAGTGGATGAAGAGCAATGTCAGCAGTCCTGCAGGTGTGGCTGGGCCAGGTCCGTAACGGTGACGTAAATCGGAGTGTGCAACTCCTGGTAGAGAAAGAGGGTATGGCTGTGGACACCCTTTCAGTCTCCTGGAGGACTGGCAGAGAACAGGACCAAGACGGAGACTACAAGTGGGGGAATCAGTGGTTCAGATGTGAGACAATAGGGACCCAGAGGCAGAGAAAACAAGATGGCGGCAGCACCACCAGCCCAGCCTCCTTTGTCACCTGTGCCCACCTGACCTCTAGTCTCTCCACTCAACACACTTGTGACCCTGTGAGTCCCATGTGTTGTGATCCCTCTGGACAAGAATGGCCTCTCCATTCCTCTCCACTAAGATGAACTTCACTTGCTTTCAAGGCCAACCTGAGACTCCGCACACATTATGTTCTGACCTTCCTTGCTCTGCCCCTTCTTTGCGGGAGTCCTGCTTAGTACCTGGCAGTGACTTAGAGAGGGTGCAGGTGAGGGAAGAGGTGGAGGCTCCACAGCTGATGCCAAATACTCTTGAGTTTTATCAGTCCTCCTGGAACCTCCCTTCCATTGTTCCCCATAAAACCTAAAGCAACATGTTGAGTAACCTGAGTCTGTCCTGCCCCATTGTCACACTTGCTTTGAGTCTGTAGGTTGTCTTTATGCTACTCTTTTTACATTTCAAGCTTGAAGTTTAGCCAATTTTAGCCTAATATTGCTTAAATAAAAATTTTGGAAGAAAACACAATATAATTTGCCTTAGACCTGAATCTCTGAAATGGCCTTAGCTAGATCTTTGTACATCAGTCACAGAGTAGGAAAAAGAATTCTTGTTAATATTCTGAGTTTGTTGTGGGCTGTCCAGTGTCTAAGGGCTCTGTTGAACAAGAGAAGAATCAGTGTATTAGGGTAATACATTTACATAATGAGGTTTAAAAATTGTTTAGTACATCTTTGAGCAGAAATCATCACCTTTTTCTTAGATGCTGTTTCATTGTGCCCATGCACCAACCTCAGCCTAAAGGAAGAGGCAGAGGGGAGAAGATTCAAGGCCATGACCTAGGATGGAATCAGGGGAATTCCATCCTAGGAGCCCTTGGGAAAGGCCCATCCGTGGTATATAAATGTATAGTTTTAATTCCCCAAATTGCTTAGACAGTTTGCCCACATGTATCATGCTAGCTTATGTAAAGTTCACGGCCCACACCACAAGGGGCAGACAATGCTGGGCACATCCACTAACTTCACAGGGACAAAAATGAAAAGCGACAGCAGCTTCCTGAGAGCTTTGTGAGCTGACACATTAAAACCTGCCTATTGGCAACAGTTGAAGTGGGGGGTGGCGATAAGCCCTCTGAGTGTGATGTTTTGCAAGCAACAGTTTTAGCAGTCTGCTTCTCAGAAGCAGAATGTGCTAAAAATGCCCAGGCCTGAGGTTTACCTCAAAGAGCCAAACTTGAGGTCATGAAGAATAACTTTCAGAAAAGTTAGATAACTTCTGCAATATCAGTAATTTAACCTTTTAGCCTCAGAACTAGCAATGAACATGTGAGGTTCAATAAAGTGATGACATAAAGAAAAACACACGTATTGTTTTTAATGAACTATGGTCAGCCTGGGGTGGATATCTGTCAGTCAATAGGTCAGAAATGATATTGGCTCCCTCTCTCTAAGGGAAAGATTTGAGAATTTTATGAGATGCGGAGAAGACTCTATTTGATGGATAATGAACTCAGATGGAAATTAAACAGGTATGAGTTGAAATCTATTGTTAAAGTCCAGCTGGATCTCTCTTTTGCTGATGCCCATAATTATGGTCCTAATGGTTTCTGTTTTCTTTTCATCTCCTAAAGTACAGTTTTGTTGACGTGTTCCATTACTGTCAGAGGTGAGGGCTTTGAGTTAGCCAATATCATCACCCTCCATGCATGCTGCTAAGATTTTAGGAATTACACAGAAATGAACTATTCACGATTTCCCCCTAAGTCTTTTGATGTATGTAATTTACTGTGATTTCCCAGGGATAATAGTTTAGAATCATTTTTGTGTTCCAGAAGGGTAAAGATGTACCTTAATGAATGACTCCAATGTCTCCCATGAAACTATTATATCATTGACAATGGAGATGTTTTTGCCTAAGAATATACAATGTGTTAATTAATCTAGTCAATAAGTATCTAGTCATTAAGAGAGGCATAATGAAATCCCCAAGTTTTAAATCCCTAGACACATCTGTGCAAAACCAGAATATATAAACATCATCTTAAATGCTCACCAGCAAACACCGAATACCCATATGTGTGAAGGCAAGGTGAATAGAGTTATATCAGTGAACAAAAAGTCTATAGAAACTGTAGAAGTAGAGTAGATATGCCAAAGAATAGCCCAATTTCCCTGACCAAGGCAATTCCAGGTGGATTCACCTCGACTTTTGCTGGGAAAATCCCAGCTAATACCAGCAGTCACATTTTCATCATCTTTTTCTGCAGCAGCACTGGTCATGCTTGCTAGTCAATGACATCAGGCTTGGCCAGATCTGCTGGCATGGAAATCCCTCTTTTATACAATACACAGCAAGCACTCACAAGCCTTGTAACATAATTTGAAGACGACAACTGGTCTACTACTCTCTTGTTAACCTTCAACCTTACAACCTTGATTCTCTCTCCAGCCGTTCAAAATGAATCAGGATGTTCCCATATGCAAGTGTACACTAAGGCTTAGAGTTTCACAATCCCCTGGTAGTTTTATAAAAAAGCAGCAGACCCAAGTGAATTTTCCAGGCTAACAGTACTTTGACCCTTGTCTTCTGGAGGCATTCCGCATCTGGATCACTTGTAGCTGGACCTGGGTGGCCAGCTGTGGATGGAAGAAGCTTAGAAATTCACTCTAGAACTACTTTCCTGTGGGTGTATATTCATGTCATCTAATACCTTAGCCAGGGATCCTTTCACTGCACCAAACAGAACTCCACTCAAGATAGGCTAAACCAAGCAGGCAATTTCATTGACAGTAGACGCTCTCAGGGATGAAAAGGTGTAGGTCAAGAACTGAGGCTGCTTGTTTGTCTCTAAGTGGACCCCATGGACTTTGACTTCTCTACTCTTCTCTTTGCAGACTGAGAAGTTTCTCTGCTTCCCCAGACTTTCAGCTTGCATGAGATTTTGATTGGCCCCAAATCTGCATGACTTCAGTCCATTTTTCTTCCATTACATAACTCCTCAGATTGTGTTCATAGACCAGTCTTGCTTCCTTCATCCTCTATTCACAAATGTTGACCCTGAACAAATACCTTGTAAACCAAACTCTACATCAGTGTCTTCTTCCAGCGACTCAAACCCTCACAGTGCCATTTTAGCCTGACATATATGTAAGTCCAAAGCAAGGGAACAAACCCAAATGTGAACCAGGGCTGCTCAGAAAAGACTCTCCAGAAAGGAATGACATTTCAGTGGAATCTGGGAGAATGCATATAAAATTGAGGCAGGAAGCAGAGTAAGGTAAGCACATTTCCTCCAGGTGCAGGAAATGGATTGTGCAAAAAGAAGGAGGCAGGTTCTGGGCGTCATGAGCTCTTGTCATCTGGGTCTCAGTTCAACCATCTCCTCCTCCAGAAGACTTCTTGGACCTTCTAATTTAGAGTAGCCACCTCTATGCTTGCCCAAGTCACTCTCACATCCCATGGAAATGTTAAGAAACGCAGCTGGAAATGTAGATGGGAAATAGACCAGAAAGGGCTGAGTAGTCCGGGCTTAATTCTGAAAGCCACAGGAAGGCTTGGGGAGATTGGAAGTGCACTTCCTGTTATCGTTCAAGTTGTGCCTTGGCAGCTGCACGAAGGCATTAATGAAGTGGGGTAAGAGCGGTGACAGGAGGATCTGTTTAGAGTTCTTTGCCCTGATACAGATTTAAAAGATAATGACCAAAGGAAGGGGCGAAAGACTGTGTAAAGCAATGGTTTTCAAATGTTAAAGTGCATTTGAATCACCTGGGAATCTCGTTAAAATGCACATTCTGATGCAGGAGGTCTGAGTTGGGGCTCAAGACTGCATTTCCAACAAGCCTCCCAATGATGAGAGCACTGCTAGTCTCCTGGGACATCAAGAGCCTCTTTGGGAAGCTATTAACCAGCAGGTGATGTGTATTGACCTAATATGAGAGGGCTACAGGTGTTCATAATTCTGTAAGGCATAGCCACCCTAGGATAGCAAATGACTGGGATAGATATGCATAAGTCTTTGATGCATAGATAGTTGGAGACATGCCAGTCACAGAGATGGCTATCTCATCTCAAATGGCCGTAAACCTCTCCAAGTATGATATTAGGGTATGTGGTTCATTTAACGATGGCTTCATGTCGCCTGCTATTGACCAGGAACTAGATAATTTAACTACAGATGGACTGAGTAGCTTTGGGCTTCTGCTAGAGCTCTAGATTCATCACAATTTCAGCTGTTGTTAGTTCATCCAAAACGTGGTTTTCACAGGAAAAAATCCACAGCTAGCCAAATTCTTCTCTTGGTTACTATTATGCAAACTTATTATTAAAGCCAATTATCAAATACACCTTCAATTGGCAAATATGGATGGGCACATCTGAGCACTTAATTATCCCATTGAAGTCAGCTATAAAACACACTTTTATCAGGGTCACACACGAGAACATGCCCACCAGCCTTAAGCAGCATTGCTCACTTTCAGCCTAGGCGGTTGCTGTCTTTTTCTCTCCCCCTCTTTTACTTCCTCTCACTTCCCTCTTAGACATTAGACATTTGTCACATAGCAGAATATGGAATTCCTGGCACCTGACACTGAACCTTGATTTTTTTGAAATTGAGGTTTTTTTTCTTCTGTGTCTTTAAATCTGGTCGGAGAAAACTTCGAAAAGCTACAAATTGTTAGTAAATTTTATTCTGGTATTAGGTCTTCATGCATATTGATATATTGCTGTCAAACAAAACAGACATTACCTTGCATACTGATCTTCTACAAAATTTCATGGTGCTTTAAAACTTCACTCCCATGCACACATATTGCTATAGTAGAATTCGGATTCACACACATCAACATATTTTAACTTTAAAAATAAGGTTTTTTAAACTAGGGACTTTGGGGGGGGGGAGAATCCATATATTTACCTACAATTATACAGTAATGGTTTGGCTTTTAGTTTTTCACAGTCTCTTCAGGAAAAATGAAAAGCGTGGTCTTGCTATTCTCAGTTCACATTTGGTAACATACACTCTGTAAAGAATAAATACTTGCAAATACTGTGAAATGCCACTGGGACAGACAATCTCACGCAGGGAGGGAGGACAGGAAATATTAATTATAAGGTTGTGATTCCATTTGGAAGACTCTAAGGGTAGCGTCTAAATTTAGAGTGAATGTGCCATAGGGCGTTAGTAATCTGCCCCTCACTGCTAGTCATGTCCGCTTGGATCCTGAACTTGGTTTAATTAAGATTGAACCTTGCGAACTGAACAACATATAACGTCGCTAAAAGAGCAAAACGAAAGGATCGCAGGGTTTTAGAATGAAATTAGAAATTCTATAGAAGGCTGATAGCCACTTCTGAGGCAAAAATAATACTGCAAGTAGGTTAATATATGTGAAACTGCATTGGAAATATAAAGTGTTATAAATGTAGGGGATTATTACTATTATTATTTAAAAGAATGCTGCAAGAGGGAGAGAGGCCTCTTGGTGGGAGAATCATAAATCTTCAGGCTGGGAAAATAAAATAAGTGCATATCTCTGGCAGAGGAAACAATACAAATGTGGAGAGCAAACAGCAGCCAAGTAAAACCTGTTCACATGTCCGTCGCTGGAGTGTTCTCATGTGCACCAGTGGTATGTTAGAGGCCACTGGAGCTCAGTCACGCTGTGGTTACCACAGGGGGATTTTTTTCATTCCCACAAAATATTTCCAGAAGACCCAGAACAAGGGCACAGAGTGCTATCATTGCACAGTCATCTGGGATTTGCATACTGTAATTAGGGGTAGATTTACTACGGGGTCAAGAAAGCTGAAGCTTCAAGGCTCCCGTGGATGCGGGGAGTTGCGGGAATTGCAGAGTGTTCCAGGTGGTGAGTGGAAGGCAGGCGGCACTAGGAACCGTTTCTGTGTAAGCCTTTCCGGCAAATTGCCTGAAGAGATCACAGAAGAACGGGTCCTGAATTGCCAGGGCTCCAGGCATTTGTTGTGATTTTTCTCCTCACTTGAAATAAATATGCACCTCCATACCTATTTTCGTGTTTGAAACAAAGATGAGACATCTGACTTGATTTCTCTCCTTCAGTTCATCTATTTCCATACAACATGAAGTTGACTAAAATTCGACCTGTCAGCCTTTCAGTAGAAACTAAAATGCCCGCAAGTCTAATTTACCAATCAGTCGTCAAATCCTTATAGAGCAAATACATTAGTCAATAGACCACTTAGAATGATCTAGATGTGTTGCTCACAGCATCTGGTGCAATACCCTGGGGGGTGGGGGGGGCATCACCCTGACATCACTGCAGGGCTTGGCTCTTGGTTCACATACTCAGTCAAGGCTTACTCGTTTTCCCTCCATTTCTCTTCACACATCAAACATCTACCTATTTGCCAGCCCTGCTATCAGTGTTTTTTAGATACACTTTCATGACAACCCTAAAAGATAGGTATTATTATCACTGCCATGTTAGTGAGCCCAGGGGCGGCCACATAGCTGGTGATTAGTCTTGATGTAAAGCAGGCGGTCTGCCTCCTGAAGCAGACATCTGAAACCATTGGTTGCACCACCTCAGTGAACTGAAACTCTAATAACCTCCTATTGGCTTCCTTTCTCCAGTGCATCTTGGTTCTAATCCATGCATTAAACCAGTGGTTCTCAACGAGGGGCGATTTTTTACCCCAGCGGATATTTGGCAATGTTGGAGACATTTTTGATAGTCAACACTGGGGAGGTGCTACTGCATCTAATGGATAGAGCCAGGGATGCAGCTAAACATCCTACAGTGCACTAGGCAGCCCTCACAACAAAGAATTATCCAGTCCCAGGTATCAGTAATACCACTGTTGAGAAACCCTGTGTTAAATCAATGCCATAATCCATCTCAAATACATCATCCCTCTGGTAGTGACTCCTTATTCATTTCTAGATCAAACTGACAAGCTTTGGATTTGAATTCTCTGCCTCCTTTAAGAGGCCCTTTTCTATTTTTCCACTTTTATTTTTTAAATTCTGCCACCACCATCTCCACCCCAATATAACCTGTAGTCTGTACACTGACCCAAGAGCCTAAATACCTGGGCTTTGCTCCTGGCTCTGTCACCACCAGTACATCAGGTAGCCTCTCTAGGCCTCGGTCTCCTCATCTGTGAAATGATGGAATTGGGCTAAAGGATCTCTTGGACCCCTTCCAGCAGAGACACTTGCTCTGGTTTCCCTCAACAGGAAGAGGCATTCAAAGAGGAAGGCCAATCTCTTTGCCTAGCATGTGACTGATAACCAGGTTTGTTCCTAGAGCAATCAGGAACAGAAATACAGCAAAGACAGAGACTAAGGCTGTAGGTAGGAGTGGCAAGAGGTCCAGAGCCACAGGGACGAGGCAGAATGTGAACCAGAACAAGACAAAAAATTTTGCAGTGAAGGTCATGAGCAAAGAACGAATGAGTCGAATAAGAATGATGGAGGCTCCTTCTCAGCAGGTGTTAGACCTGCGTTGCCCACCATGAGTCAAGGCTGAAAGCGGACTCTGTGGGGTCTGCACTGCACGTGGCACTGCCCAAGATGACAAGGATGGGGGAGCTCTTCTCAGATGTACTGGGATGTGATAAGTGATGACGACAGGACCTTGGTTTAGTGATTAAAACACTCGCTGACGCCCCCACCAGAGTCAGACTCAGTGGGTCTAACCAGGAGTAAATCCTAGCCCCACACGCTGTCCAGTTCCGTGCTGTATTATCCTTTCAGAGACCCCTACTGAGACCCCCTGAA
Organism: Balaenoptera borealis; assembly: GCF_965194805.1. Classification (NCBI taxonomy): domain Eukaryota; kingdom Metazoa; phylum Chordata; class Mammalia; order Artiodactyla; family Balaenopteridae; genus Balaenoptera; species Balaenoptera borealis. Next base: position 90,417,984 of record NC_138866.1, read on the forward strand.
TGGAGGCCTCCATGTTGGCCTCTGGCCACTTCACTGCCATTACCCAAGGATGAAGAAATGCTTCTCTTTATTTCTCTGTGTCTCTGTGACCCTGTGCCTTCCTTCTTTGAGAGTCTAGATCATGATACTCTAAACAACTGGGGTTTGCTTGTTTGTTTATTTTTGTGTATGTATGAAACAATCTCGGATGTTCAGAAAAAGTTCAAGAACAGCACAAGAATGTTTTTTTCTGAACCACTTAAGAGTAACTTGTTAACATGATGCCCCATCACTCCTGAATGCTTTAGTATCTAATTCTTACAAACAAGGACCTTCTCCTATATGACTCAATACAACCATCAAAACCAGGAAAGTAGAAAAAAAAAAGGAAAGTAACATCGATACCTAGCACCATCTTATTCTCAGATCCATTCCAGTCTCACCTGCTGTCACAGTAATGTCCTTTAGAGCAAAATAAACCAGCCTGAAATCACAAGTTGCATTTAGTTATCATGTGTCATCAGTGTTCTTTAATTTGAAAAATCTGTTCAGTCTTTGATAACCTGGACATTTAAAAATTACAGACCAGTTATTTTGTAGACTGGCCCTCAGTTTGGGGTTGTTAGATGATTCTGTATGATTAGATTCCGATTATGCATCTTTGGTTTTGGCAGGAATGACAACAAAGTGATGCTATGTTCTTTTCACTGCATCCTATTAGGTGGCACATGATTTCAATTAGGTAGCAACATGATTTAACATCACATTACTGATTGTCAAGTGATAATCAGCTGATCGGTTGTCTGCCAATTCCAGTGTCTGCCAGCTTCTCCACTGTAAATTTACCTTTTTCCTTTGTATTTAATAAGTATTTCTTAGGAAGTTACTTTGAGCCTTGATTTCTACTCTTCATCAAACTTTCAACCTATTCATTGGCTTATTGATATCAGCATGGACTCATAGATGCCTCTTGTATTCAGCGGTTTATATTCCATTATAATCATAATTTATTTAGATGCTCAAATTGTCCTAGCTTTGTTCAATGGGAGCCCCTCAGGCTATGTTCTGTGTCCTTTGATATGTCCCCATCATTCATCGGGCACATCACTACTTTCTGGCACAATGCAGTGTTCCAGGATTACTTATACTTTCTCTGTCCCATTTCTGGGGCTTCTTCAGGGATCCTTTTGAGTGGAGAACGGCATTTAGTTTCCAAGATCTAGACATCTGCTGTGTTTATTGCTATTGGGCCGTCACTGCTCTCAGACTCTCTTTGTGAATAGAGCTAGAGAATACGTGCATGTCACACATTTACACCCAATTTGTATATATATCTATCAAAAACTATGATTTCACATCAATATCTCCAATTCCAATCTAACACCATCGGGTCCATTCTAATTTTTTTCTCTTTTCATATTTGCAACTACCTTCTCTGACAATGAGAAATCTTGTTCCTATCATCTTTAAAATATTTAGTTATTTGCTCAATCCCCCTGTCTGTATCTAACACCCTGTTGCTGCTGGATTAATTCCCCTCTGCTGCGTGGATGCCTTCTTTATCCCATTCAGGCTCTGACTCCACCTGCTGGGCTGTGCCCACCTCTTCCCCCTCACACACCCCTCACTCACACAGATGTCCTCCTCTGTCTCAGCATCCAACAAGCCCATATCAGGCCACCGCTAATGCTGCCGCCCTGCAGATGCTCTTCTCACTCTGTCCAACCACCAGTACTGGCTCCTCCTGCCCCAGCCGTGCACACATGTAGACAGTGTCCTTACTCTTTTCAGGCTCTGACATCCTGCACCACACACACCCAAAAGCATGACTTCCTCACCTCACTGAGTCTCTGATACCTCTGCACAGGAAACTCCCTATCCTGCTGTGGCTTTGATGGCCTACACCAGACCACCGCTGCCGCCACCCTCCCATTGGATGCCCTCCTCACCCTACATGGGCTACAATGCCACACCAGGACTCCTCCTACCCTGTGGATGCTTATAATGGCTTTTGGATTGAAGTGTTTAGAAAGAGAAGGGATGTGAAGGGAGGGGGCAGAGAGGAAAGAGAAAAGGGAAGGGAGGGAAAGAGGAAGAGAATCATTGCTCCTTTTATTATTTAAAAATGGCACAGGGCGGGGCTGGGACGTTGTGTGCACTCCTGGGTCAGCCAGGGCTCAGTGTAAAAAGCAAGCCACTCCAGGTATTTTAAACAGTAGGTATTTAGGTAATTGGATGCTAACAGGTTCACTGGAGGATGCAGCAGCAGATTCTAGTCTGAGCCTTTGGGAATGATTTCTGGAGAAATGCAGGACTGGGGTTGCTGTTGGATCATGCTGCTTGGAGCCCAGAGCTGTCACCCTTTCCACAGCAGTGTCTAGGCACCTGAAAACTTTGAAAGGACACCTAAAAATGTTTTCCACATATCAGGGGGTCAAAAACAAGAGAGTTGCTGCTACCACCACTGTTTCTCAACATCCAGGAAGCTGGAGAATAAATTCCAGAAATTGCCACGGATAATCTACAATCTTCCTAACTGATGGCAACAACCTGAAGCTGATCCTGTGTTTCTTACTTCTGTTTTCTAAGTCACACAAGTGCATCTCTTGGGCAGAAACTCATTCATCCAGCGGTCTAGCTTGAAAAGTTTTGGTAGATGTTTTTGGTTCACATAAATGTGTTTTGTTTTGTTCCTTAGAGTTTGTTTGCTTTTTAGATTTCCAATCTATTCAAATAGAAGGAGGGTGAAATGGAGATTGAGTGGCCAATCCACTCAATCAGGAAATTCCCTCTCTCTTATTATATCCAGTTATTTATCATGTTAGGGGATCTATGTTTTGTATAAACCTAATGAAATATTAGCATTTTAATACACAAAATATTAAAATCTTTTTGTGAATGTTCCAAATATATACATTATTTAATTTCTTAAGTCAATAGCTATATTTTCTTTTCAAGTCAAACAGAAAATATTACCAAGAAACTCCAAACCCTGCTACGGCCACCAGGATATAGCCTGTGTCCACCCATTTGGCTCCCATTCCAGGTTTGCTTTTGGCCACCCAGCCTCCTAATTCATTTCCCAATCAGTGGCCTTCAGATCCCACTTCTTTTTTTACCATCGGTTTTCTTTTTTCTTTCACATTTTCCCTCCATCCTCTTAGACTCTTCTTCCACTGGTTTTCTTTTTTCAAGTTACCCACCCACTCATCAAGCAACACACACAAACATGAACAAGATTTTACTTTACTGTTTCTACTCCACCTTTTATGGCTCACCATTGGCAAGAAAACATAGGTCCATTTAGGTTTAACAAACTGTAATTGACTTTGCCTGAGGCAGTCAAGTAAGTTATTCTCCATAACAGTATTTAGTCCCAGGATGCCTGGGGTTGAAGATGCTATCCTGTGTTCCTCCCTGATACCCTCAAATCCCTCTTACCATTTTGTGCACCACTGCCTTCCCCTGTGTTTTCACTTCCGGTAGCCAGCATCTCTTTGCTGCATCTCTTTGTCAGAGGGCTGCCCTCAGGCTGCTGGAACCCACATTGCCTAAAGGCGTGGAGGGTGGAGAGTCAGTAGTGCCTGGAAAAGTCTATGTTCTTTCCCTGAGCACCTTAAACCATGACTGAGAATGGGGAGGAATAAATAAATACTCCAGCTCCTCAGGCCCCTGATTGGGTGGCTGTGAGGTATGGTTCCAGAGCAAGCCCATCTATACTATAGTCACCTTCCGTTCGACTTTGCTTGATATCTCACATCTGTTTGGCCTCTTTTCTGTCCCAGGCCCATTGCCCTGTTGCCTTGTTGTCTTTTATTGGAAATAGTTCTTAATAAATCATTTTCACATGAACCCTCAGGGGCTGATTCTGAAGAATCCAATCTAAGACACTTGGAGAGATTGAATCCAGTCTTTTAGCTCCCTTCCAAAACAGGGTGTTGTGTAAGCATACATAACTGCTAATGCCTCTACTTCTAACAGCATGGGCTTATTTAACAGTTACCATTTCTATTTGGAGGACCTTTGTATCATCCATTGAAACTATTATCAACACTTGCAAAACAGTAAGAGAGGTTAACAAGAGTCTCAATTTGCACATGATTTTCTTTTTAAAAAAAAATCTTATTTTCTAATGAGCTTATAAAAATGAAAAACCTTCAACTTCTCTAGAAATAAAGTAATACAAAGTATAGCCAAGAAAGAATGCTATTTCTTACTTATCCAATTAACAAAGACTTTGAAAATTATCTTATTCTGGCAAAGGTGAGGTGAGATACAGTCATACACTCCTGGTGGGAGTGTAAATTGATACCACCTCCCGGAAAAGCAATTTGTCAAAATATGTCAAGAGTCTTACAGATGTTCCAGCACTCTGGCTCAATTTATTCACCTTCAGGAATCTATCCTAAAAAAAAACAAGTTTGAAATTTTGGATAAAGATTTATGCACAAAGATGCTAGCTTTCTTTCTTTCTTAATTTCTTCCTCCTTTCTTTCTTCCTTCCTTTCTTCCTTCCTTCCTTCCTTCCTTCCTTTCTTTCTTTCATCTCAACATTCTCTACAATAAGTGTGTATTAGTTTTCTCATGAAAAAACATATGCTTTAAATCATCACAAGTAGTCTACTCCTTGAACATTTCCAGGACACACACTCTTGAACCATGTTTGGTTTTATTTTATTTTATTTTATTTATCCTCATAATACCAATTTTAAGGTCTACTTCAAGAGGAAGCTTTCCTATAAACAATTCATTGAAAGGCAGGTGATATTCTATATTAAGCTCTAAGGAAACGTCTTAGATACACTCTGGGTACACAGTTCTCTTTGTGTATGAGTCTCTCTATTGCTCTTTCTTCATTATACATTTATATGGAAAGAAAATTTGTGGAATTTTTAAAGTGTCCCCCCATTCTGAGTGCCTATCCTGTCACAGAAACCATAGGAGATGTTATGTAAGTCACGCAATCCACTCATAATGTTCTCTCAACCTTCACATCTGCCAAGAAGAAAACAAGGGAGGAGAGACAATGAACCAGGAAACAAAAAACTTGAGTAAAAAAAGAAAACAGTAATGAAACAATAAATATGGTAAAAAATAATACATGCAAAATAAAATCAAAACCCTATTCCATTATGGGGTTCATCAAATTTTCTTATGAAGTATGAACATTGTAAGAAAATCTATGTTTTGTTCCTATTTAACACTTAATAATCATCAATTAAATAATATCTGTATATGATAGAAAACAGATTTTTCTATACTATAATTCTCAGGCTTCTAGTCTAAGTAAGCTCCCTGGTTCCACACCCTCCTAAGCCATCTCAGAAAAGGATCAAATAGTACAATATAAACCTTAAAAAATAATAAAAGATTATAATGAAAATTGCCATCTTTTCCAATTCTATATTCATTGCATATATACTCTGATTCTCTGGGTAGATAGAAACAGTTGACTATAAGGTTTTAGACATGATAATAGATATAATGTGTCATCAATGATTGAGACAAGAGGACAATAAGGGAGGAAAGAGCAATCTCAGGTAGTGAGTCCCTGAAGTGGGAGAGATGCTTAAAAGAAAGGATCAGGGAACAGGATGAGATAAATGCAGGAAAATGAGCTACAGTGGGTGGCCAGGAAGTCAGCAGCTGACGTTTAAGTGTGGCCAAGAGAGAGGAGAGGAGAGAAAGTACTGAAGAGGGACTTGAGAGATTGAGGGGGGCCTAGGGAGAAAAGTGTGTTCAAAAGGTCCTGGGAAGTAATCCAAGGAAATGTACACTAGTTTAACAAGGTCCCAGTGGTTGCTGAGAGCGAGGATTTGGCCGGAGTTGAGGGTTGAGCTTGGAACCCTATAGAAAAGAACAAATAATCTCAGTAAAGGCCAGTGTTAAGACTCAATTGTCTGACCCAGAGGAGAGACAGGGGGAAAAGAGAGAGAGAGAGAGAGAGAGAGAGAGAGAGAGAGAGAGAAGAGAGGTTGCCCACAAGTTTAACCTGAATCAGTCTAAAGGCTGGGTCTGTGTGATTTGCCTTTTCTCTAGGAGCCTTTGGTGGCCAATATCAATATTTCTTTGGCCTCTTTGGTTTGGGGGCATCTATGAAAAATAGATGCATGATGAAAAGTAGAAGCGACAGTGAAGTTTTCTGGAACTCTGAAACCCAACATGACAGAGAGAGTGATGAGTTTTCTTGTGCAATGCCCTGGGATGGTGCCCAGAAACTGTATAAATGATCACTTTCAGCCAGCGGTGTGCTAGCAGGGCAGGAAGGGGCCTTGAGAGAACGGGTATGTGAAGATGCTCAGAGCCGCCTGGGTTGTCTTTCCCAGGCCACTCGAGGGGCCTCATCTATAAGCTGGAAACAATTTTTTCCTGATGGGAGCGTTGAAGCCAAGACTTTCTATTCTTCTGGTTATAATTAGAAAAGAAGAAAATGCTCTATGCCCTTGAGCAATGCCTGTTTGAGAGGGCCTTACCAACTCTCCTTTCACAGAGTCTTACATCCCAGGAAAAGGGAAGCAGAACTTAAGAGCTGTGAGCAGAAATGTACCCACTTTCAGCTCTTACCTGGTTTTGTTGTCAGCATATTTAAATGAACATTTATAGCTGGTCCTCTATCTCCTTGACCAGGCCCCTCAGTAATCTCCCTGCTTTCTCCATCAATCAAAGGGAATTAGAACATTTGCCCTAGAGACAGGGAGTGCAAAGAAATTCGTTCAAGCCTTTGCAAGTAAGGTGTGACTCCAGTGGAGTTTGATGCTAATGCCTAGCAGTGGTTTGCCAAATGGAGGTGTCAAGCTGTGCAAAGATGAAAAGAGATAGGCCCTAGGAGATCTGTGAAGAGAGTGAGAAAACACAGAAGTTGAGATTCTTCTATTTTTACCTGGCAGTCAGGTGGCTCATCCTGGGGCAAGCTCCCAGGCAGGCTGAGGTCCAGGTCTCTCTCCATGAATCCCATTTGTAGCTTCCTGGTATCATTATCTATTAGAGAGGCAAATATTGAGGGTGCCTTGCTGAGAAGACCTGCTGTGGGATTAACTTTGCATGGGGAGTCACAAAAGGGAGAGAGCTGTTTTGACATTTTCTCTCTGAATTTGTGCTTGGCTTCTTCCACAAATTTCAAGGCAAGTTTGCCATCAGTATTTTCCTAATTTCTTCTTTCTTCTCCCTGTCCGGTACTGCCCATGTCACCTGGAACTCCCATGCTAGCTTGGCTGCCCAGGAACCCTTTATGCATTGTCCCCTCATTTGTCATTCACACATGTGTTGAATACTCAATGGAATCCAAGCTTTGTGGCCAATCACTAGATATATGGAGCTGAATAAGAAGCAACCCATGCCATTTGGGAGCTCAGAGTCTTGTGTAAAGACAAACAGAGAGAAAAAAAGTGTGCCAGGCTGTAAGTTGAAGAATAAAGGTATAGGTATGCTGTGGGCACCACATGGAAGGGGAACCAAAGTTTGAGAGTTAAAGCTTAGAGTTGGGAGGTGTATAGAGTCCAGGTGGGTCTTTTCAAATGAGATGACATTTCCATCAGGGAAGGAATAGACCCAGGGAACAGCATGAGCAAAGGTCTAGGGTTAGGACAGTGTAGAAGGCACTCCGGGAAGACAGAAGGCAGCCAAGAAGGTTAAAGTGCAGGATAAATGAGACTGGGAGGGGGCACAGTGGCCAGGAGAAAGCCGAACTGGGAGGTTTGAGTGTTTTGAAGGCCATATTAAAAAGTATGGTCTCTCTAGACAGTGGCGGGTCTCTGAATACTTTAAAGCAGGAGAATGTTGTTTTTAAGAAAGGGCACTATGATAGCAGGATGGAAAATAGTAGGAGTGAGAAATGAATAGTAGGAGGAGAAATCTGGTTACGTGGTTAGTTCAGTAGATTGGGCATGGGATGATGAGAATCTGAAGTAGGGAAGTGGCAGTGAAGAGAAGAGAGTAAAGGGGCTGCTTGGAGAGATGGTTCAGGAAGACAGGACTGGTTGATCATGAAATAAGAGTGCCGAGAGACATTGGAATGCAAGATAACTCTGAGTTTTCTGACTTGGGCAGTGGCTAGAGTGATATGTCCACGGACTGAGAAAGGTTTGGAGGAAATGCACACGGGAACTGATGAGCTCAGATGGGGACCTGTGTAGGTGCCTATAAGATGGCCAGATGCGTTGAAGTCCAAAGCTTAGGAGAGGGCCAGGCCTGCAGACATTAGAGAGTCATGAGTACGTTGTTGAGAGATGCGTGAAGGAAACAGAGAAAATCAACCACAGAGGGCCTTTAAGTCTTACTTTGGGTAATACCTTATATTTCAAAATGACTTCTATCTCTCCTATGAATTAAAACTTTCAATCACTTTCAATCCTTCCACGCCATGATATCAACATACTCTTAAGAAGAAAGCAGATGTCTATGTTATTTTTAACTAAAGGGTAAATGATGGATTGCTAGCTTGTTGAGGAGAACTTGCCTTTGAGGTCAAATCTAAAATCCTGTGGATAAGGGTGAAGAAAGGTGCAGAAAGAAAAACAATGTGCATGCTACCGGAACTGACGTCACCACCCTGGGAGGCAGATGGAACTGATATTATTAGCTTTGTTACGTAGATGAGTAATCTGAGGTTTAATAAGTTAATGACTTAATCTAAGGTTTCACATAATTTAATCGCTTGACTGAGTTGATATATGACTGAGTTGGGATTTGGACACTACTTTCCTAAATCCTACTCTAGTGGTTTTCTCCCTTATACTAGACTGCTTTTCAAAGGCAATAGGTAGAAAGGCCAGTATTTTTTTTTTTTTAAGTTGGGGTATAGTTGCTTTACAATGTTGTGTTAGTTTCTGCTGCACAACGAAGTGAATCAGCTATATGTACACATATATCCCCTCCCTCTTCGACCTCCCTCTCACCCACCCCCCCATTCCCACCCATCTAGGTCGCTGTTGGGAATTAAGAAGCACCTTTCTTCCTTAGTGTGAAGGAAGAAGAAGGAGGGCAGTGGAAAGTTTATGATGGCAAAAATGCCCAAGAAGCCACATTTTGGTAGTATTTCTCCAGATCTGCTTTCTCATAGGATTTCAAAGGTGGATGCTTATTTGCCCAAAGGCATGCATTTCTATTGTTGGCTTGAGTGGGACCCCTCAGGTCACAATATCCAGGTGCCCATTTTGTAGCTTTCTCTCTAAAATCTGCCCTTTCAATTCGCAAATGAACTGCAATATATCTATGCATATTTTCAACCCAAATCACTCAGCTATCAATGCTGAAAGGAAAGACTAGCACTTTTAGAGTTATGTGTGTTGTCAATATTTCATAGCTTTCAATCCCAGAGTAAAGAGTGTAATCTTAATAGTTTTTCATTCTAATGCCCTGCTATTTACCCAGCATGATTGGAAAAAGAGAAAGAGAAAGACCATGACCTTTTGCAGACTTTTAAAGTGCATTTTATAGTCTGCATAACAAGGCAGTGGTTGTTTAGGCTATATTTTGCCCTGTAACTGATGTTAGAGGTAGCTTCACCAGAGACTTGCAATGGGATTTTTATTTGATTTACATTTTTACATTTACAATGCAATTTTCTCTGGCATGTTATTTTTCTTGTAAGTTGCACTAAAACATGATGTAAATAAGTAGATTACATTGCTAGATAAAGAACAGAAAAAGCATAATTTAAAAAACTAGAATCAGAAAAATTAATTTTTTTAAAGATTGCATCAATCTACACACTTGATAATGTTCAGAAACTAGAAAAGTTAAAAAGATAAAATACGAAGAATTCCGAAATGGCTTTATAAACTGGCAAGACACAATTATAGAAAGTGTACACCAGTTTCACCACAATTTCATTGGCGTTTGTACAGTCAACAGATTAATATCTGTTAATACTAAGTTAAAAACACTGAGCTGAGTATTTGGGATAAGGTAGTCAATCACACAAAATAGTTTTATCCCTCATAGAACTTTTAACCTAACAGAGCAGAAAGAAAGAGAGAGAGAGAGAGAGATAAAGGACATACATGTGTATATACATGCTTATATTTATACAGGTACAAACATATATACATGTATATACATAGTTATACCTATATTCTACTAATTTAGCATTTTAATGGGGAGATTACGTCATTGCAATTTTAACTGACATTTCATTTCTAGCAAGCTTGAATAATCTTTTACGATTTTTGCCAGTTATATTTCTTCTTTAAAAATTGGCTATTCATATGTGTTACTTAGTTTTGGCTTAGCGATTTTCTTATTAATTTGAATGATGTATTTATATAATCATGTCATATTTACTGAAAGTGCTTCACAGCTTCATATACATATATATGAAACTTCTGTCTATATGAACATAAAGAAGTTATTATATAATCAACCGAATCAATCTTGTTTTTTCTGATCTGTGTTCTTATTTCTGAACTTAGAAAGTCTCACCCAGCACCCCTACTTCTCCTCCTTCCACCAATCTGAGTCCAATAGGGAAGAAGCAAGGAAATAATACCACGTGTTGAGACCACTACTTCTCTATAGACTGATTCATTTGTATGTGCTATTTAATATGTATTATTTCATAAACAATAAAAATGGGATAATAATATACCTACTATCTTATAACCTGGGATTTTTTTTTACCTTTCTTGAAATAACACATTTTTCCATGTCAGTAACTACTTATCTAATCGTGTTTTTGAGTATATATATAAATATATATAATTTATTTACTCTCCAATTAATGAATATTTCGATTTGTTTCAAAGTAAAATTAAGATTGCTATGTTAAGATTCAAATTAAAATTGTCTTTGCATATATTTTTCCTCAGATTCTCCCCTTAAGATATATTTTTATAAATAGAATCTTATAAATAAAAATGTATTAAAAATTTTTCAAAAAATATTTTTAGTTCTCTTTATATATGTTGCCAAAATGCTCTCCAAAAAGGTTATGTGTCTGGTAAGAGACGAGGGTCTAACAACATACAAAACTGGGAGCGTACGAGGTCATGGACTCTGAGATGGAGCAAGTTGGCAGGTGGTGGATGAAGGTGAGTCAGGTGACAGCCATGGAGTTCAAGAGAACCAGGCAAAGCCAGGAATGGGCCAGCTAGATGTATATTGAATTCACCCAGGAGGATTCAATTATTCACTCATTTGTTTCTTTGTTCAACAAATATAGGAGGGCTTACCATGAGCTAGGTACTGTTTTAAAGAAACACAACAGACAAAAATTACTGTCTTCATGGAGCTTATTTATATTCTAATGGTGGAAATAGACAATAAGCAAATAAACAAGGTAAAAGTTGTACTATGTCAGATGGAAGAAGAGCTTTGAACAAACATAAAGCAGTGCTTATTGGAAGGCTTATATTTTAAAAAGGATGTCATGGAAGGCCTCACTGAGAAGATGAAAATTAACTGACAACCATGTGGAAATCTGGGTGGAGAGTGATTCAGGAAAAGGGAATAGCATAAGCAAAGGCCCTGAGGCAGTTATTCCAGCGTATTGGGAAATAAGCAAGATGATCCCTCAAAGGATAGTCTGGTGCCAGTGAAGGAGGTTGAGAGACCTGGAGGAGGATAGAAAGTAATACAGAGAGTGGTGAGGCCAGACAGAAGGAGCTTCAAAGGAAGCTCCTTCCATTTTACCTATGAATGGAAAAGCAGTGGTTTGAAAGCAGCAAACACAAAGTGAAAGAATGCTAGTTATTCCCTCTCCATCCTGAAGTACACAGGGTGTAGAAAAAGCGCTACAAATATATTGATATATTCAGAGGAGAGCCAGATTTAAGTTAGGGCTGAAAGAAAAAGGAGTCTTCTGTGACAACACTGAGAGTGAATCTCTGAAAAAAAAAACAATAGGAAAGGCCATTACTGAGGTCACAAAGTGACTTGTTTGCTGATGGTGGGAAAAATGCAGTGGAGGAGGGTTAAGAACAATCAGGGAATAATAGTTTGAAGGTTATGATGCGATGGTGGGAGAGGGAAAATGAAAACTGAAGAGGAACTGGCCAGTGAGCTAACTAGTTAAGTAGGATGAAAACCTACCTCAGTGGTTTCCAAGAACAAAGTCTGGTATTCAGGAAGCCAAGAGGCGGGGGAAAAAGCACTTTAAGAAAGAGTAATCAACTATGGCAAATGAGGTTGACAGGTTGAGTAATTCACTGCTGAGAACTGACCATTGGATTTGGCAAGATGTAAGTTGTTAGTGGTCTTGACAGAGTAGTTTTTTCGTGGTATGTTGGGATTGAAAGTCTGAAGAGGTAAGAGGAGGTAAGGACAAGTTGGCAGAGAGTTAGAGCAAATTTCTTAGGGTGTTTGGCTTTTTTAAAAAAATTTTTGGCTGCGTTGGGTCTTCATTGCTGCGTGCAGGCTTTCTCTAGCTGCGGCGAGTGGGGGCTACTCTTCATTGAGCTGTGTGGGCTTCTCTTGTTGCTGAGCATGGGCTCTAGGCACGCGGGCTTCAGTAGTTGTGGCATGTGGGCTCAGTAGTTGTGGCACACAGGCTTAGTTGCTCTGCGGCATGTGGGATCTTCCCAGACCAGGGATCAAATCCGTGTCCCCTGCATTGGCAGGCAGATTCTTAACCACTGTGCCACCAGGGAAGTCCTGGGGTGCTTGGCTTTAATGGAGGGCATTTCTAATAATCAGGTGAGAGATGGAGAAAGACAAGCTCTAGGAAATATTTTTTAAGATGGGAGATGTTGGAGTTTGAGAGAACCCAAAAGAAATCATCCCTTTCATATCTGCCCAAATTCCGAATCTATGAAATATAGGAAACAGGCAGTCAAAGATAAGAATACTACTTTCATTACTGACAAAACTGTTAGGGTAAGTGGATTAAGTCAATTAGCCAAATGCAATTGATAATATTTTAGATAGAATTAGGCAGAATTACCTACCCAGTTCCTGGCAGCCCTGAACAACTGTAGACCTTCCCCACTGGGGTCTGCCCTTGTAAAACATAACTTTAAGGAAAGAAATAAAATGTGGGCTTTCTTTAGGCAAGTGGAGCCTAAAGAGGAAAGAGAGAAGAAGGAGCTGAGCTGAGCTCCTCTATTCACCAATCAGATCATTTCCTCATTCCCTGGAGGATAATTGAGGGGTTCTTTCCTAACAAGAGATTTCCCACCACGTCTGCTTACTGATAGAAAAGAGGAAACCGAAGATTCAGGAAATAAGGAGAAGACCGGAGTTCTTGAGTAGGTTACAGGAGATGAAATCCAGTACAAAAACATTTGATAGGAACTAGGGAAGTTTATCCCATTTACCAGGAGAGGAGCATTTTTCTCTTCTGATTGTTCTTATTTCTCAGTGAAATAGGAAGTGAGATCATCAGTTACGAGTGAAAAGAGAACAGGTTCAAAGAGACAGAAGGTGTGAAATAATCTTCTCAAAGAGTGGGAAAGAAAATTGACTAGAGAGATGAAGATTGGCTGAGCAGTGCTGAGGGTCTACTTGAGTTTTGTGGTTGTAAATTTAGGGTGAGTTCTTGCAGTAATAGATTCTTCCTCCCCTGGCCACAGGAAAAGAGGAGGCAGAGAGCTTTATTTAACCTGGGCTGTGGTTTTGCCAGGTGACTCTTAGAGAGAAAGGGGAAAGGGTGTTTAGGTTGTATGCAAGGGAGTGATGAAGCATGGAACTTAGTCTAGTTAAAGAGGACATAAAGGATGAGAGGTACAATATAAAAGCAAAAGGGCAAGGGCAATGAACTGAAGTTCCCAGTGGGGTCAAAGAAATGTTGTGGTTAGAGTATTGGGATAAATATGCTGGAAAGCTATGAGTGATTGTTAAAGAATAGAGAACTTGAAAATGAGATATGAAGATGTTAAAGGCAATGACAAGGTCTAGAGTTTAACTCTGAGAGTAAGTGGCTGAGGTGGATTGGTTGAAGACATCATTCTAAGTAAAGAGGTCAAGGCTGTGAGAACACAGGTTGTGGAATGGACCATCTACATAATTGTTGAAGTCACCAAGACAATGACAGAAATAGTGACAGAGAGAAAACCATGAGCCAAGTGCTAAAAGCTTCAATGAGTCGTATGACTGAAAGATCAGAGAATGATTGCAGGAAGGAAGCGTGGAAAGTAGTTTTGTCTACTTTTGGGTTTTGGGAGAAGATAGAAGAGAAAAAATATCTGGGAAAACAATGGCAAATAAGGAGGGCACCAATCATCTCTTGGGTCCACAGTATGGAGACTGGGTGAGAAAAAGCAGGTAACACCTGTGAGGGCTTCAACTACTTTCCTTGACTTTTTTAGATAGATCATAAGATAAAGGGAGGAATCAGGTTTTAGATGGATCATAAGATAAAGAGATGAAGATTCAGAGGAGAGACCAGGGATGTGGAAGATGATGGCAAAAAAAGAACATAAGTGACAGAAAAGCAGAGAGGAAGGATTTAGATTATTAGAGGATCCAGATCCTTATATGTGGTGATATTTCTGTGTGTTCTTTGATGACCTGGGTTCTTGGACTTCTGGAAGAGATAGAGGTAAATGAGGCATAATGGCATTAGTCCTGATGGTTTCTCAGGAGAAGGCAGGCCACTGATTCCATTTACAGCCTTTTTCTTGGTTATAATAGCAGAGAAGTGGGCTGTCATGGTGAGAGTGCTGGTCTTACCATGGGCTTATAGAAATCTGGAAAGTTCCTTAAATCCAGCTGAGGGTAGTATTATAGTATATTCAGCTACCCACTATTCTGTCCAGAATTTTCTTTGATAGTCTGGTCTGTTTATTCTATTGCATGTAATGTAATATTATACTGCAAAATTTCCAAAAGAAAAAAAAAATCTCTCTGGGTTTTTGATGTTGATTAATTCTTAAGATTGATTTGGACCTTAGTAGAAAAATATCAGAGTCCTCCTCTTCCTTCCACTCAGAAATAAATTCTCTCCCTCCTCTGAAATTCCCACAACCCTTTACTTGAATCTCTCTGGTAACATTTTGTCACAATTATTTTTGTGAATGTCTTACATCTATGACATATACAACTTTCTATCACACTACAGTGCCCCAAACTGTACCTTAAATATAGTGGTTCTTAAATAAATATATGTGGAATGTATGAATAAAAAAGCAATGAACAAGCTGGGAATCAGAAAGTCTGCATTTGAGAATCATTCTGTCTCTCACTATGTATGTAACTTTGAGCAAGTTATTTAACTTCTCATGTTTGCATCTGTAAGGTGGGAATAATAATGGTCCTATCTACCTACAGGCTGCTGAAGTAAGAAGTGTGAGAACTAGATGCAGCACTTGAAAATGCCTTGAACACTCATTCCAAAGAAGCTATTTCAAAAACGACATTCAAAAAAATATTATCATTCATTACAAGACAATTTGATAATTTGCAGGAAGCACTCCATTATATGTCCAACAATTATTTTTTGGCTCAGACATATCTGGAAGTAAAACACCTGGCTAGGACTCAGATGATAATTAGGCCCTTTCATTCTGCCATCTTTAGCACAGAAGTACTGCTGAAGGTGGCAGCTGTGAGCTGACTTTCAACTCCAAACTCAACAAAAATGTTCCATTGCTTCATACCATACTGAAATCCCAACATCACTAATTTATTCCCTGGAGTTAAACATTGTCTTTATTCTTTAAGTTCTATTTCAAAGAAAATAGAGGAATAGTATAGTACAGTGGCTTGGATTTGAATCCCAGTTTTGTGACTTAGTGGCTCTATAACTTTAACAGAGTTTCCTAATACGTAAGACAGATATGATAGTATCTTCCTCCTAAAGTTATCCTGAGGACAAAATATGATAATGTTTAAGATATGTATGTGAGCATTTTGATATGGTATCTGGCCAATGTCAACTGCTCAAAAAATATTAGGCATTTTAAAATTCGTCATAAAATCTCTAACAACATACTGAGGATGATAGATGAAATAGAAAACAAAGATCTAATACAGAGAATCAACAAATCCAAAAGACTGTGCTTGGAAAAAGATTAATAAAATAACCAAACTTATGCAGAAATTGATCAAGAAAAAAATAGAGCAAGAACACACAAAAAATGCTAGAAATGAAACAGGAATATAACTGCAGATACAGCATAGGTTAAAATTTAATAAGACAATATTGTTAATACTTAATGCCAATAAATTTGAAAACTTAGACAAAATAGATACATTTTCTAGAAAAAAATTATAAATTACCAAGCTCGGGAAGAAACAGAAAGTTAGACTATTCCTATAACCCTTAAGGAAATTGAATTAGTAGTTTCAAACCTTCTCATACAGGTCCAGATAATTTTATAAATGAGTTATACCAAAGTTTTAGGGAGCAGAAAACACTCATCTTATTCAATCTAGAGAATAGAGAAAGAGGTAATGCACCTCCAACTCATGTTGCAAGATGAGTATAACTTTGGTGGCAGAACCAGCAAGAAGAATATGAGAAACTAAAATTTCAGGTTAATCTAATAAACATAGATTCAGTGTCCTACCTAAATGAGAACTTAAAAAACAAAGTCCATCAAAAAAATTATATGTAGGAATATGTATAAAATATATATTTATCCAAGAAATAAAATGTTAGAACATTATGAATCTACTGATAAAATTTTCAAAATTAATATTTAAAGAAGAAAAATCATATAGTCATCTTAATAGATGCAGATAAGGCAGTTGATAAAATTCAACAGCCTTAGCAAAAAAAGAATTGAAGGCATTTTCCTTAACTTGATAAAGTGTGTCTACCAAAAATACATAGCAAGCATTGTGATAATGGTGAAAAATTAGAATCATTCCATTTAAATTGAGGAATACAGTGAGGATACCCACTATTACTACTTTGATTCAACAACATACTAGAGACCTATCTGTAAGGCAAGATAAAAGAAGATATAAATATAAGGAAAGGAAGTGTATTAGCCTGCTTGGGCTGCTATAACAACATATTATAAATTGGGTGGCTTAAACAACAGACCAAGGTTCTGGCCAATTCGGTTCCTGCTGTGGGCTTCTTTCCTGGCTTGCAAAGGGCCAGCTTCTTGCTGTGTCCTCACATGGCAGAGAGAGAGAGGGCAAGCACAAGAGCAAACTCTTGATGTCTTCTTGTAAGGCTACTAATCCCATCATGAGGTCCCCATCCTCATAACCTAATCTAAACCTACTTACCTCTCAAAGGCCCCATCTTCAAATACCATCACATTGGGAGTTAGGGCTTCAACATAAGAATTTGGGGGTGTGAAGGCAACAATTCCATCTGTAACAAGAAGATATCAAAACATTGCAATGATTGATTTTCTGCATAGGAAACTAGAATGGATCTACAGAAAAATATTGTTAATAACTGTGATTAGCAAAATGACTGAAGTGGGATCAATATACAAAAATCAGTCACATTTTTGCCACCAGGAACAAATTGGCAATAAATATTTTGAAATATAAAATTTACAATAGCCATTTAAAAACCATAAAATACCTAAGAAAAATCTTAGAAAGTATATGTAAGTATTCATAGAGAAAATTAGAAAACTTTATTAAAAAACATTAAGGAAGATTCAAATAAATGGAGAGAAGAAAAATGGACCAACTATACAGAGTAGAGAGCCCAGCATATAAGAAAACTTTACATATACTGTATGACAAAGTGGCACCATAAATTAATGGGGAAAGAATATATAACTTAGTAGATGGTGTTGCGAAAACTGACTTACTTCAGGAAAAAAATAAATGTGGACCTCTCTATAACACAGCTTACAAAAGTGAACTATATGAATGAATTAAAAATCTAACTGTGAGAAGCAAAGGAAACCACCCACAAAAGAAAAGGCAGCTTATGGAAGGCAAGAAAATATTTGCAGGGGCTTCCCTGGTGGCACAGTGGTTGAGAATCTGCCTGCCAATGCAGGGGACATGGGTTCGAGCCCTGGTCTGGGAAGATCCCACATGCCGCGGAGCAACTAGGTATGTGAGCCACAATTACTGAGCCTGCATGTCTGGAGCCTGTGCTCCGCAACAGGAGAGGCCACGATAGTGAGAGGCCCGCGCACCGCGATGAAGAGTGGCCCCCACTTGCCGCAACTAGAGAAAGCCCTCGTACAGAAATGAAGACCCAACACAGCCATAAATAAATAAATAAGCAAATATGGTTAAGAAAAATATATAAAAAAAAAAAAGAAAATATTTGCAAACAACATATCTGATAAAGGGTTCATAGCCAAAATAGACCAAGAACTCTCACAACACAATCTTCAAAAAACAAACAACCAAATTAAAAATGGGCAGGAGACCCGAACAGACATTTTTCTAAAAATACGTACAGATGACCAACAGACACAAGAAAAGATGCCCAACATCACTTATCATCAGGGAAATGCACATCAAAACCACAATGAGATTATCACCCCACACCTGACAGAAAGACTGTCATCCAAAAGACAACAAATAACAAGAATTGGCCAGGATGTGGAGAAAGGGGAACACTTGTGCACTTTTGTTGGGTATGTTAATTGGTACAGCCACTGTGGAAAACAGTACAGAGGTTGCTCAAAAAATTAAAAATAGAACTAACATATGAAAAAAAACTAACTGTGAGAGTTATGTTATAAAATTCTTAAAAAGAAACACAGGAAAATAATTTTGTAACTTAGTATATTGGTTTCCTATTGGTGCTAAAAAAAAATTACCACAAACTTAGTGGCTTAAACAATACAAATTTATTGTCAGAAGTTTTAAAAATAAGCTGCCTGTAGGGTTGTGTTCCTTCTGGATGCTCTAGGGAAGAATCCCTTTTCTTACCTTTCCCAGCTTCTAGAGGCCACCTGCATTCCTTGGCCTGTGTCCCCTTCTTCCATCATCAAAGCCAGCAGCACAGCATCTTCAAATCTCTGTCTCTTTCTGACCTCTGCTTCGTTCACTCTCCTGCTTCCTGCTTTCCTTATAAGTACCCTCATGATTACCTTGGACCCTCCCAGATAATCAAGGATAATCTTCCCATCTCAAGATCCTTAACTTAATCATACCTACAAAGTCTCTTTTTCTATGTAAGGTTATATATTCATATGTTCCAGGGATTAGGGTACAGATGTCTTTGGGGGCCATTATTCTGTCTACCATACTTAGGAACAGGAAAGGACGCCCTGGGAAATATTTCAAAAAGTCAAACCATAAGAAAAAAAAAAAAAAGATTGATTGAATTGCATCAAAATAAAGAACTTCTGAAAGTAACTGCAGAAGACACAAATAAGTGGAAAGATATTCCATGCTCATGAATTGGAAGAATTAATATTGTTAAAATGTCCATACTACCCAAAGTGATCTATAGATTCAATAAAGTCCCTATCAAAATTCCGATGGCATTTTTCACAGAAATAGAACAAATAATCTTAAAATTTGTATGAAACACAACTCAAAAGACTCCAAATAGCTACAGCAATCTTGAGAAAGAAGAACAAAGCTAGAGGTTTCACACTTCCTGACTGCAAACTATATTATAAAACTATACTAATCAAAACAGTATGGTATTCATATAAGACAGACACTTAGGCCAATGGAACAGAATAAACCCACACATACATAGTCAATTAGTTTTTTACATGGGAGCCAAGAATATACAATGGAGAGAGAATAGTCTCTTTAATAAATGTTGTTGGGAAAACTGGATAGCCACATGCAAAAGAATGAAATTGGACCACTATTTTACATCATACATAAAAATCAACTCAAAATGAATTAAAGGTTTGAACTTAAGACCTGAAATCAGAAAACTCCTAAAAGAAAACATAGGAGGTATGCTCCTGTCAAGGATTTTCTGGATTTGACATCAAATGCAAAGGCAACAAAAGCAAAAATAAACAAGTGGGACTATATCAGACTAACAACTTCTGTACAGCAAAGGAAAAAATCAACAAAATTAAAAGACAATCCATGTAATGGGAACAAATATTTTCAAATTCTGTATCTGGTGAGCTGTCAAAAGTTCAAAAATGACAGAAGTAAAACCAATTAATTGCTGAGGTAGTAATTAGTAAAAGTTTATTATGCACACACTAAAAATACAGTTTGCAAGCCAGGAGCACTCAAACCAAAACATGAAATGAGGTTTGGGGGTATATTGATATAAAGCAGTTATATAGTGAAAAAGCAGTGGATTTTATTCTTCACAGTGATTGGTCATTATATTAGAATTGTCTTAAGTGATAGGGAATTGGTTAGTGGTTACCTCATATCAGTCTTGGGAAACAGTTTAAGTATTGCTTCTGATTTCCAGAGGCATAAGCCAGAAATGACCCAGGTCAAGTTAGTCTTGCAAAGGGAGCTAAATTAAGCTTTGCTTGTATGAGTAAACTGGTTTTGTCTACTCAGGGAATTTTCAAGGTTGGTCTCCATTTGTTTTTTATTTTTAACATGGTTAATATCTAAAATATACTAAGAATGCATACAACTCAATATATTAAAAAAGTTCAATTAAAAATTGGGCAGAGGAATTAAGTAGACATTTTTCCAAAGAGGACATACAAATGGCCAACAGGTACATGAAAAGGGCTCAAGTCACTAATCATCAGGGAAATGCAAATTGAAACAACAGGAGATACCATTTCACACCTGTTAGAATAGTTATCATCAAAAGACAACAAATAACAAGTGTTGGTGAGAATGTGGGAAAAAAGGAACCTAGTACCTGGTTGGTAGAAATGTAAATTGGTGCAGCCACTATGGAAAACAGTATGGATGGAAGTTCCTCAAAAAATTAAAAATAGAACTGTCATATGATCCAGCAATTCTACTTCTGAATATATATTTGAAAGTAGCAAAAGCATTATCTCAAAGAGATATCTTCACCCTGTGTTCACGCAGCATTATTCACAATAGCCAAAACATGAAAACAACTTAACTGTCCATTGATGGATGAATGGGTAAAGAAAATGTAATATTCTTTAATGTAATATTATTCAGCTATAATAAAGAAGAAAATCCTGCCATTTTCAAGAACACGGATGGATCTTGAGGACATTATGCTAAGTGAAATAAGTCAGACAAAGAAAGACAAATACTGAGTGGTCTCACTTATAATGTGGAATCTAGGAAACCTGAACTCATAGAAACAGAGAATAGATTGGTGGTTGCCAGAGGTGGGGGATGGGGGCTGGGAGAAAAGGGTGAAGGTGGTCAAAGGGTACACACTTCCAGTTATAAGATAAATAGGTTCTGGGAATATAATGTATCGCATGGTGACTATAGTTGACAATACTGCATTGTATATTTGGAAGTTGCTAGGAGAGTAGATTTTAAAAGTTCTCATCGTAAGAAAAAAAATTTGTAATTATGTGAGGTGATGAATGCTAACTAAGCTTGTGAGCATTTCACAATACATACATATGTTAAATCATTTTGTTGTACATCTTAAACTAATAGAATGTTTTATATCAATTATATTTCAATAAAACTAGAAAATAATAAATTTTTTTAAAAAAAGAACTTCTGTTCAGCAAGAGATACTGTAGAAAATGTTAATAGATGTAAGATATAAAAGAAGATATTTGCAGTGTCTAAAACAGACAAGGGATTAATATCTAGAATATATAAGAATGTCTCTTAAATCAATAAGAAAAAAATGCAGCAGTCCTAATAGGAAAATGTTCATCACATCACATCACAGGAAAATGACAGAAAAGGAAATCCAAAAGGCAAAAAAGCATGTCAAGAGACTCTGAAAGTCAGGAAAATAAATGTTAAATAAAGTTATATTCTCTTATACCTATAAGATTAGAGAGTTAGATAATGCAGCAGGAAGGCAGGGACTGGGAAATACACACTGCAGCCATCCTGGAGAGAAATCTGTCAAGACATACTCATGTTAAGTGTATGCATCCTCTATGACACAGCATTTTTCTAGCCCCAAAGAAATTTACCTACACACACCTATACCAGGTTGTTCATGGAACTGTTATTTGTGTGTATGTAAGAAGGGTGGGATGAGTTGAAGTTCATCTGGGTGCCCATAACTGGGGGAGTGGATACGTAAAAATAAGGTAGCTTCACATGTAGGCATACTATGCAGCCATTAGCAAGAACTATCTAGATAGGAATATAAGCACTTAAATGTATCTGAAAAACAGGACTGAGAAAAAAAGAGTAATAAATGATATTATACAAGAGCATTTACAGAAATTAAAATATACACAAAAGCATATCTTACAAAAATGCAGACCGTAAGATTCACATAAAACAAATCAGAATGTTTGCCTATGATGGGGAGAATGGGGGAGGGAGGGAAGGGAGGAAGTGAGGAAAGGAGAGAGGAAGGGAGGGACAGAGGAATGAAGGATGTTCAAGGATCTAAACACTGAATATTGTAAATACATCTATTCTCTCCAAACTGATTTATAAATTCAATAAAATTCTAATATAAATTCCTATAGGGTTCTAAGTGAAATTTGACAAGTTGATTCTAAAATTTATGTAGAAGAACAAAAGGTTAAGAATGGTTACTATACTCCTCAGGAAGAATCACAAGACAAGGAGACTACAAAAATCAAGACTTATTGCAAAGCTTTAAGAGCAAAGAACATGATCTTGGCAAGTGTAGCAGACAGACCCATGGAATATAATATAGAACCCCACATATATGGAAAGCTGATAGATGATAGGAGGGTGGCATATAGACTATGCAATAAACAGTAATGTGGTGAGGCACTTGGTTATCCATTTGAAAAAAGAAAATGGATTCTTTCCCATGCCAAGTATAAAAACCAGTTACATGTATTAAAGACAAGTGTGAAAACAAAACTTGAAGATATTCTATTTAGGAGACAAAATAGAATATCTTTATGATCTTGATGTCAGACATGATTCCTTAAAGAAGATGAAAAAGGTAACTATAACAAAATATTGGTAATTTTGACTGTGTTAAAATTTAGAACTCCTGTTTATCAAAGGGCTTCATAAACAAAGTAAAAGGGCATTTATCACATGTAAAAACAAAATGTTAGTATCTGGAATATAGGGTTTTTTAAAAAAAGTATTATATTTCAACAAGACCAAAAAAAAAAAAAAAACCCAGAAGAAAAATAGCCAAAAAGACATGAATTCAAAATAGGAAGTATGAATGACTGATAAACACATGAAAAGGTGTTCAGGCTCCTTACTATTCAGAGAAGCCTAAATTAAAATTCTAATGATGTACCAGTTCATACACATCAGACTGGCACATATTCTAAAGTCTGACAACACCGAGTGTTGGCGAGGATGTAGGACAGCCTGAGTTTTCATATTTGGCTGGTGGGAATGTACATTTGTACAAAGCCAGAGCAATCTGGCATTAGGCAGTAAAACTGATGGTGAACCTACCCTGTGACCTTGTTCTTTTACACATATTTTGTGCCCTAGAGAAACTTTTGCGTGTGTACACCAGGAGTCAGGCAGGAGAATGTTCCCAGAAGCGCCACTCCTGTTAGCAAAATGAACCAGAAAGAGCACGGTGCCCATAGTGAGCAGAATGGGTCATATACTGGGATTTAGTCACAACGTAAAATTCCCCACAGTGCCTAGAATGAATGAACAACATTCATTCATTCATACTGCATTCAACTGCATTCACAACACATACTACATAGATTACCATGGATGAAGCTCAAAATTCAGATTGAGTGGAAAAAGCAAGTTGTAGACAACCACAGTATATATCCTATTCAGGTAAATTCTGAAACCATAAATGTAATAATTCTTGTTTAGGGATACTTACATATGTAATAAAGTCCAACAAAATGAAAGAGAATTATAAACAGTAGAAAGAAAGGAGAAGAATTCAACTGGGGCCATGTCAATAGAGAACCTTTTCTTTTTTTTTCTTTTATTTATTAAGATACGTGCTGCAGGGCTTCCCTGGTGGCGCAGCGATTAAGAATCTGCCTGCCAATGCAGGGGACATGGGTTCAGGCCCCGGTCCGGGAGGATCCCACATGCTGCGGAGCAACTGGGCCCTTGCGCCACAACCAATGAGCCTGCGCGCCACAACTACTGAAGCCCGCGCACCTGGAGCCCGTGCTCCGCAACAAGAGAGGCCACTGCAATGAGAAGCCCGCACACCGCAACGAAGAGTAGCCCCCACTCGCCACAACTAGAGAAAGCCCGCGCATAGCAACGAAGACCCAACGCAGCCAAAAATAAGTAAATAAAATAAATAAATTAGAAAAAGTGAGTTTGAGTCAAAATGATTTTTTTTTAAAAAAAAGATACGTGCTGTGTATTTTTCTTTTTGCTATATATTATATACATATGGACACACATATATATAGACACACATACATATTATATATGTATATATATCTGTTATGTTCATTCACATATTTATATTCATTATATTTATTCTTTTGTACGTAATATTTCATAGTAAAACTGCAAACAACGAAAGAAAAAAGTGACGCTTCCAGTTAGCATATAAAAGGTTTCCAATACAAGCTATGACCTTTGATGCTCAGGCTCTGTTTCTTCCCCAAGCCTAAAATTCATCCTACCCTGTGGCTTTATGCAAAAGTAATTCCATAAAGCCTGTGGCTGGGAACACACACAACTTACATAGGTCCACAGAGACACACACACACACAGACTGCAGCCACAGTTGTCACACTTCTTTCCCCTTCTCTAGCTCCAGTGCTGAGACTGGCAAATTAGCAGCCCTCTATCATGGACGGAAGAGGGCACCGTGGGGAACAAAGCCAGCCAAAATGCTGACCATCTATATTTCCTTCTAGACCTGAAGGAGGAGAGGGCTCAGGCACTGGGAGGGGAAACTTGGCAGAGCCTAGAGGGTTTTCATGCAGGAGGGAGCTATTTGAAGAGCTCTGGGGAATGCTGGTCTGTGGGAAGGGCATGCGTGGAGCTGACCTTCTGAGAGCAGTATTAGGCGTATCGAATGTACTCACCGTCCAGAGATTCCTTCTTCCCTTTGACATTGCTAAAAATGGAATCAGCTGCAAACAGTATGTGACTGTGTATGGTAATTTGGGTAAAGCTTGTCAAGTGTAACATTTAGCCAGAAACATGGTATGGTCTGGGATCAAAATAATATTTTTAAGATGACGTTAGTTCTCAAACTTCCTCCGGAACCTCCCGGGTGTAATCTGAAACCCAGCCCCCAACCAGTAGGTGGCGGGCAGGGTGAGATTTAAGAAAGAGGCAGATTACTCCAGATTGGTAGGTGGAAGGTTTAAGAAGCAAGGGAACTTACTTTAGAGTCTTGTCTTTTGTGGCCGCAAGACAAGCCGATCTCCACGCCTGCCTGCCAGAACCTTAAAAATCTATATAGAAGGGCTTCCCTGGTGGTGCAGTGGTTGAGAGTCCGCCTGCCAGTGCAGGGGACACGGGTTCGAGCCCTGGTCTGGGAAGATCCCACATGCCGCGGAGCAGCTGGGCCCGTGAGCCACAACTACTGAGCCTGCGCGTCTGGAGCCTGTGCTCCGCAACAAGAGAGGCCGCGATAGTGAGAGGCCCGCGCACCGCGATGAAGAGTGGCCCCCGCTCGCCGCAACTAGAGAAAGCCCTCGCACAGAAATGAAGACCCAACACAGCCAAAAAAAAAAAAAAAAAAAAAAAAATCTATATAGAAGCCTTAACTGGGTTCAGTCAGGTACACAGTCCAAATAGTCTCATCAGCACATTATTCACTCAAGGCTGTGTCCTTGGGAAGCTTCTGGGAGCAAAGAGCAGGGAAGGCAAGCGAAGGCACATTCCAAAACCAGGGGGAGGGGTGAGGAGCCTTCAAATGCCCCGGTCCAGCTTTCGGGTCAAACCAGGGGGCAGTCACGTCTTCTTGATGACCTCCCTTAACAGATGAAATGGTGTAGCTTTCCTGGCAGGCAGGAAAGACTGCAATCTCAGAAGACTACTCAACCCTTTTAAAACTTTGCTTTCTCCCCAAATACCTCTCCAAACCCTCACAGTAGCTAAGCAGCCCTTTCCAGTAGCTTGCCATGCTGGAGGGAAAAATCATCACTCACTCAGCTGTAGGCAGTCCCAGGGGACTACCTCTTACTAACAAAACCATGTCAGGCCTGAAGCAGAGTCCCGTGATATCCGGGAGAACTGTGTAGATTTCTGGAGTGATTACAGCTTGTGAAAGCACCATGTTCTTTCTGTAACTTTTTGTGTGTGTGTGTGAATTGAGACCACACGGCAAGTTACACCGAGGCCTTTTACTAAAGCATAATTTTTGACATGATTTTTCTGCCTTTGGCTCACCGTTAAGTCTACCTCTGCTAACAAACACACTGTAGATGTTTTGAATTATAGGAACTGTAAAACCAAGGAGTCCCGCACACCAGCTATAATAAATTTGTATTAATTCTAGGAACTGGGAAGCTTTTAAAGAAAGAAGAGCTCTTTGGTTTTCTCCAAGTTATTCATGTGTGTCACCGGATGCAATAAAATCATACCACAATGTGTTTTATTTTGTCACAATGAATGCTGACCTGGAGGGACACAGCATGATGTGCCTAAGTAATGGAATTAACTTGAATAGAATGAATTTTTAATGCAAACCCGGTAAATGGTTAGAATGGCCTGGATCTCAAGTTGGCTTGATGTCCTAGTCCATTCAGGCTACTATTAAAAAATACCACAAACTGGGTAGCTTAGAAACGACATAGATTTATTTCTCATACTTCTGAAGGCTAGAAGTTCAAGATCAGGGTGCCAGCATAGTTGGGTGAGAGCCCTCTTCTGGGTTGCAGACTTCTTATTCGCCATATTCTTACATGGGGGAAGAGGGGTGAGCTAGCTCTCTGGAGCCTCTTTTGTAAGAACACTAATCCCTTTCATGAGGGCTCTATTCTCATGACCTAATCACCTCCCCAAAGGTACCACCTCCTAACCCCATCACTTTGGGCATTAGTTGTTTTTTTTTTTAATCTCTGGGGCTGGGACCCAGACACCAATGTTTTTTTTCTTTTTCTTTTTCTTTTTCTTTAAACTTTGGGTTATTTATTTATTTTTGGCTGTGTTGGGTCTTCGTTTCTGTGCAAGGGCTTTCTCTAGTTGTGGCAAGTGGGGGTCACTCTTCATCGCGGTGCACGGGCCTCTCACTATCGCGGCCTCTCTTGTTGCGGAGCACGGGCTCCAGACGCGCAGGCTCAGTAGTTGTGGCTCACGGGCTTAGTTGCTCCGCGGCATGTGGGATCTTCCCAGACCAGGGCTCGAACCCGTGTCCCCTGCATTGGCAGGCGGACTCTCAACCACTGAGCCACCAGGGAAGCCCTGGGCATTAGGTTTTCAACATATGAACTTTGGGGGAGGGACACAAACATTCAGATCATAGCACTTGGGTTACGCCCCCAACTTCTTAGTTGCTTCCCCTGGATACATAGTACAAATTAGGGGATCCTTCAAAAGTAAGGAAAGAGAGAAAGGGGAAAAAATGGAATAGAAAAAGGAAGGAAGGATAAAGAAGAGAAGGAAAAAAGAGAAGGCAAAGATGAAATGAAGAAAGGAAAGTCTGAAAGAGGGGGAAAAAGGAGATGAGAGACGCAGGAGAGGAGAAAAGGAAGTGAAGCATCCATTTAACACCCTGAACTGAGCAAGTTCCCGCGAGGCTCAAGGAGGCTCCCTGGGACACTGCCTCTTCCCTTCGGTAGGAGCATCAGGTCAAGGGTTTCACTGCACATTATGTTTACTTTTTCCCTAAGAGAAAGCACTCTATTAGATTAACTAGTAATTTGAGCCTGGGGCCCTCCTGGACTAGTCTAATTAAGATCTAGTTCCCAACAAGTAAGGCGAAGGGTGCTCTGTATCCTCAGCCCATCTGCTCCTGCTTGACCCTTGACATGTTCAGTAACTCTCAGAACAGCACCAAGTGGACAGCTCACAACCCAGGTCTGCAGAAACAGAATTTAATCTGGAAGGTGTATGATATTTTTTGCCCACTGAGTTTTATTTAATTTAACCACACGCACATGTGTACATGCACACACACACACACACACATACATACACACACACACACACAATGCTTGGATTTAAGGCTTTTCAAATAATTAAGCAGAGGCTTGTTACACATCATTGTGTCTTTCTGTAGCACAATAACATACCAGTGTTTTCAGGCCAGTGGTGACATCTGCTCAATGATTTCTGTAACAGGACCAACCCTCCACATAATCAATGGCTGGTTGGCTTTTGTGCCCCTTCCTTTCTTTGTGTTGGCAGCCCTGAATGACAATGTCACTCTTGGCAGCCCTGAATGACAATGTCACTCTTTCTTACGGTTCTGAGGACACTCGGGGAGTTTGTTATTTATTGGCTTAACAAAAAGAAGAGTTCATTTCAAAAGCACACAGTGAAGAGGCGCTGGGCTGTACCAGCTAAATCCTACTTTTGTATTTGATGAGCTTTATTGAGGATTTGCATACTCAGTAAGGAAAATTGACAGACACTCAGTCTGCTCCATGTTATTAGTTCACATCCTATCACTGCCTCTCTTTTGTCCAGTTTGAACCTCTGGAATATTCCTCTTAATTTTTAAAGTTTTGTCATTCCTACAAGGATACAACCCTAGCACTATGTTGCCAGAACGAAATGGTGAGAGACAGATGATGTCCTTTGCAAATGACATTGGAAAGAAGAAAAAAATTCATAGTTCCATAGCTAGTAATCTAACATTTTCTTACTATTAGATTATTGGAACATTATTAGAGTGTTATTCAAAGGAGATAACAAAGGGTTACACGTAGAATGTAGCACAGTGTCTCTCACACTTACATTGTGCCAGTCACATTACTACACATCTTTACACATTGTCTCTTTTAGTCTTCACCACAAACCCAACAGGCAAATATCATTATCCCCATTTTACAGATGAATAGACTGAAGCTTAACAAAGTGAAGTGACTTGCCGAGGTCATTGGCTAGTAAGTAGAAGAGCAGGGATGCCAACCTTGTCTGATGGACTTCTCTGCCTAACCCATGTCCTGGATTAGACTGTCTGGTTCAAATCCTGGCTCAGCTATGCTGTGTGTATGTATTACTGACGTACGACTACGAGCTGGTCACTAAACCTCTTTGTACTCAGTTCCTTACCATAAACTGCAAATAATACCAAGAGCTACCATCATAGAGTTGTGAGAATTAAATGAAATGACACAAGTGCTAAGAACAGTGCACTTAACCACGTGCATGATACGCTTCCATAAATGTAGCTATTATCTAAAATGTTTGTAATTAATAGATATAATCACCCTTCATTCTATGGCACTTGTTCCTTTATCTTGGTTCTAACAGATCTATTGCACTTGTGCCTTTTATTGAAAGCTTACTCAAATCTGTTTTGGGAGCAAAATGGGTATAAGTAACAAATTCTTGAATTAATTTCATATTTTGCTCCACTGAAGGACCTGTTGCAGAAATGTTTCCCCTGTCCCCTTTCAGAGGACCTAAGCAGGAACTGTCCATCTACATGACGACACCATCTGGTGACACCGCCGCAGGGGTGCCCTCACTGCATTTCATCACCAGGAAGGCAGGCAACAGATGATCAGTGAAAATAAAATTTTAGTTGGAAACTATTTGGGAATGGTTCTACTCTCACATATGGATGCAGCCTGACTGGAACTGGGGAGATCTTTCCTATCCGGTTTCTTTTCAAGGTCTTAAGAGGAGCTCTGAAAAACATCTCTGGCTATCTGGCCTATTTTTTCATATTTGTGACTCCTACAAGTAAACATGGTCATACGTGGAAACTTCCAGGTATCTTCCTTAAAAGACAGCAGGGACTTGCCCTGTGCAACTTTCGGCTCCATCCCTCCTTCACTGTCTGGCTGTGCTCTGAACAAGAGGCAGATGGCCATACCTTAGGGACAACTAGAAGAAACCCCAAAATGCCAAGGCCAGGATTCAAGCAGATACCAGTTTGAATCTAAGTCCAATGCTCTTTCCACAGAGCCATTTTATCAAGGCCTTATACACAAAAGTTTAAAGTAAAAGTAAAAAAGACAAGTGTAGAAAGAGCAGAATGAAGTCTGAGTGAGGTCAGCATTGACTCTGTGAATTTGGAGTGAAAAGCTCCCCTATGCTGTAAATGTAATCACTGGCAAGTAAATAAACCTTTCTGAGACGCAGTTTCCACATCTATAAAGTGAATAATGATATTGCAAAGATTTAATGAAATAGTCAATGTAAAGTGCCTAGCGCAGTCCCTGTCACAAAAATTGTAGCTACCCTCCTCCCTCATCTCCTTCCCCCTCCAAGTTAGAATAAGTACCAGAAGAAGAGCACTAAGTATTTTAAAGAGAGACGTTCGTTTGAGCTGGATCTTAAGATATTTCACTTTTTTGAGATAATCAGTTCCTATCCCTAGAAATCTGGGGCTAGGCCTAGAAATCTGCATTTTAAAAAGTATCTTTGTTGATTCTTTTTCAAGTGAACCATGGACCACATTTTGAGAAATACTTGGTTAGGAGATAACATTGGAGAAACAGGGGGAAGGAAGGAAGGACAAAGAAAGAGGGAAAAATACAGGCTATGAAGGTGAATATTGGAAAACCCCAAATGCTGAGCTACAAAATTTGAAATCAATAGTTAGTGAAGCCATTTCATGGTTTTCAATAGAATTTTTAATCCAACCTTTGATTTAGGAAGAGTAATTTGATAATTGTACGTTGGAAGATTTGAAGGAAGATAATTGAATTAGGCACCTCATGTGTGTGCTATTGCAAGTCGAGGTTAACAGAAAGAACTAATAAAAATTGGAAAGATTTAAAAACTGCTGTGCGGGAGGTGAATGATGATGAACTTGGACTTGAACGTGTCTTATTGAACATGCCGTCAGGACACACAGCAGCCAGTGAAAAGGCAGATCTATAGTTGTTAAAGAAGTCAATGAAATCGATGTCATTTCCCGAGTTTGGGAACTTTTTTCTTTTATAAATAATAACAACACCAGCGCCACCAACACTAATAGTTTGCGCAGAAAGTGACTATGGTTATTTCTACGTAGCACACTCAACTGTGTTGGGGTCATACGGTTGGTTTGAACTGTCATCACTGTCAGTTAGCAAGTAACTGAGCTGCCTTCCAGCAGCTGAAAAGTAGAGTGGACTGTGTGTAACCCAATGCCACCAGTGGCGCCAACCCACAGAGCGCAT
The DNA here is from genome assembly GCF_965194805.1 of Balaenoptera borealis. Classification (NCBI taxonomy): domain Eukaryota; kingdom Metazoa; phylum Chordata; class Mammalia; order Artiodactyla; family Balaenopteridae; genus Balaenoptera; species Balaenoptera borealis. The sequence goes on from NC_138866.1 coordinate 90,449,036, forward strand.
ACAGTTGCCTGGAGCTGAGCCCACATGCCGAAGCCTGTAACTCAATAATCTCGTCAAAGTAATTGGCCACAGGTGGGCCACACAGCTGGGTGAACAGCTGAGTCTGTTCACTATTTTGGAGGCTGTCTTAACAAGTTGCTTGCAGTTGGGTGTGTTGATCTCTCTACTCCAATTGGTTCTCACCCTGGAGTGATTTTTGCCCATCAGGGAATGTTTGGCAGTATCTGAACACATTTTTTACTGCCATTACTTGGGGAGGTGTTGCTGCTGGCATCTAGTGGGTAGAGGCTGGGAACGCTGCTAAATATCCTATAATGCTCAGGACAGCCCCCACAGAACAAATAATTACTCAGCCCAAAATGTCAATAGAACTAAATTGGAGACATCAGGCTCTATTAAAACACAGACCTGGGCTCCTCCTCTAGTAATTCATTTTGTTTAGCAGAACACAATGGCTGGGTGATGATCAGGAACCAAAATGAAGAAGACTTATCCCTGAACTTTCCAAGAGCCCTGAACTTGGAAAAGGTATTAATGGGTCCTGAACTTTGCAATGGAAAAATGTGTTTAATCTCGTGTGTGTGTGTGTGTGTGTGTGTGTGTGTGTGTGTGTGTGTGTGAGACAGAGAGAGAGAGAGAGAAGAGGAGGGGAAGGGAAAGGATGGGAGGGGTGGGGAGGGGAGGGGAAGAGAGGAGAGGAGAGAAGGGAGGGGAGGGGAGGAGAGAGGAGGAGAGGGGAGAGGAGGGGAGGGGAAGAGAGGAGAGGGGAGAAGGGAGGGGAGGGGAGGGGAAGAGAGGGGAGGGGAGAAGGGAGGGGAGGGGAGGGGAAGAGAGGCGAGGGGAGGGGAAGGGAGGGGATTCTTGGTGAAAAATAATTTGCAAGCAGAGACAGCAACCCAAATCTGAACAAAGAAAATCGTTTCATGCTAAGCCCCGACAGCACATGCATAGCAATGCCAGGATAGTGAGTGAGTGGGATGAATCTAGCTCAGTACCCTCCAATAAAATGCATACAAATTGCTTATAAAAGTCAGAATCCCTCCCCCCACAACAACAAACAACAAACAACAAGTTATGCAAATTCAGTCCTTCACAAAAATTTATCCTGTCATTTTCTACAGATTGGCAGTGATCGCAGGAGTGGCATAAGAATATTGAAAGGGCAGGGAAGAAATGGCATTCCCACAGACAATCAGTGTTGGCCGCACTTCACCTCCAAGATGGGCATTGGGGATTTCCTGTTGGGTTGTAGAGGATCTGCCCAGCGGGTGGTCCCGGACAGTGGCGAAGCAGGGAGGGCTAGGTGGGACACGAAATGATAATAGGAACAGTAGTGTGTAGCACAACTCTTGTTCTGGCCTAACCCCCATGAAGTCTGTAGGTATGAAAGGTCTGGTTTGGAAAGAGCAGAAAGATAAGCAAGTTTGGAGGCAATGTGACTGGGTTATGTAGGGAAACAATTGTCCTTCCCCACTTGAAGTTGTTCCCTACCCACAATCTTACCCCTTAAATCAGTGTCAAGGAAATGACCTTAGACCCTTTAAAAAAGGAAAGGGTATATAAGCAATCAGCTCTAGAATCTGTCACCTTAGGATTGATGACTACGTGTGAAGAGAATTTTCTTAAGAAATTCAAATGGGAGTTGCCGGTGAACTTTCCTTTTCAGAAGAAACATTGGCTTTTCCTAGGACATTTTCTGTTCCTCTTATTGCTGTGATTTTGGGCTGCCTTCCTGTCCCACTGCCTTGGTATCTATATTAGTTTCCTATGGCTGCCATAATATATTGCTACAAACGTAGTGGCTCAAAATAACACAAATGTATTATCTTGCAGTTCTGGAGGTCAGAAGTCCAGCATGGATCTCACTGGGCTAAAATCAAGGTGTCAAGAGAACTGTAGTCCTCCTAGAGGATCTATGGGAGAATCTGTTTCTTTGCCTTTTCCGGGTTCTAGAGGTCACTTGTTTCCTTTGGCTCACGCCCTCTTCCATCTTCAAAGCCAGCAGCGGAAAGTTGAGTCTTTCTCATTTGGCATCACTCTGACATTGGCTCTTCTGCCTCACTTTTCCATCTTGTAGGAAGCGTTGTGATTACCTTGAGCCCACACAGATAATCTAGGATAATATGCCTATTTTAAGATCACCTGATCAGCAACCTAAGTTCCATTTGCAGATCTTAATCTCCTCCTTGCCATGCAACATAACATATATATGTCGGTTCTGGGGAGTAAGATGTAGGTGTCTTTGGAGGGGCCATTATTCTATCTACCACAGCTTCCCTATTGGATCACCCCTTTGCAGCTTTGGGTTAGCAGCTCACTGAGGGCACGTGCAGTGCCAACAAGTGTCTATCAACAAATATGTGCCAAATGAATGAATTCAGCTTCCTGACTTAACTATAAATCCTAAAAATAAACGTAATTACTAGAGAATCTCACCTCTCTCACCCACATGACTGATAAAAACCCTCCAGAGACCATATGCACTCCATCTGTGGACAGCTCAGCCATACTTCCAGCTTCACTTCTGACTTTGGTGACTCTCCCTCTTGGCGTTTTCAGGACTTAGTAGTTCAAGACCAGAATAGCAAGATTTCTTTCCCATCTTCCCCACATAATCAAGATACTCAATTATGCAAAACTTGTCCTCTCTCAGTTCTACCCTTTATCCGTTTGGTGTTGTTTTAATCACCTCGATTCAGAATGTTTCCTTAAAAAAAAAATCCCATGAATTTTTTTCCAACTAATTAACCTCTTTCCCATTCACTCTAGGGTTTGGGCTTGGGAGTTCTGACTCGAATGAGGTCAGTCAGTCACTGTGAAGTTTTTATTTACTGGACTTCTCTGGAAAGTATTGAGCCAGTCTGGACTCAAGATTTATTTTCCTGTTAGGTTGTGTGAAATTCTGACAGCTGCAAAAATAATTATGATGCTAAAATAGAACATAAATACATGTGTAGAGCAAAAACATTTTATCCTTTCTCAATTAAAAGAAATGATTTGCCCTTTTATACTAGAGGCTAATAAAGACACATTTAACTCTCTCTGTTCTGCAGGGGAGGATTTAATTGATGAAGGTTTTGCTGGAAACATGCACTCCTATGCCGGGTTCCCTCTGCCAGTCACGGTGTCCAAAAACTGCCTCATTTAGATTACTGGTTTACGGATGTTAATTTTTAATATTAGCCTAATCAAAATACATTCCCAAAATACTGTACTTAATTTGCCTAATTCTATCATTCAAGCCTTTTCCTCTGATATGTTTGCTTTAAAACAGAGGGAATTATGTAAACATCTGGCTACCAGCTGTGACAGTCATTAATCATAATATGTTTTGCACCCCCATTCATTAAAGAATAGCATTTGGTCCAAAGTTATCCAACAATCAGTGACAAAGTTAATGGGAAGCTACATCTTCCCGCAACCTCCTTCCTCAGTCTCTGACAAATACGTTTACCAGCATCAACCTACTACCATCAGTGACACTGACTGTGGGTAGTAAAAGCTACCATTGATTGAGCTTGAGTCCTTTCTGGAGATCAAGCCCTCTGTGATACACTGAGTACATTTTCATGTTATTTCTTACTATCATAGGAGGTATATATTATTGTCCCCATTTTATAGATAAGGAAATTAGAGCTTAGAGATAGGCATTAAGTAATTTGCCCAAAGTCATACCACTAAAAAGTGGCAGAGCTAGAAACTTAATTTTTTAGAGCTCAGTCATTCCCAAAGCCCAGAGTCTTAACCTTTTATCTAACTCTTAAAGATATGTTTACTATTCTAAATTGAAAAAAGGAAGATAATAGCTACAATAGGGATTTTTGTTCATAATGGAATGGGAATATATATTTATGGGATAAAATCTGTAAAATTATTTTAAAATGTCCTTCGGATAATTCCTTGCTTTGTATTATCTATAGTCTTTTTGCTGTTAGAATGGCTGGTTAGGATATGCTCCGTGTGATTTGTCTTCATCTTGGAACTCTCAACTCAATGCCCTCACTTCACAGGGTTGCTCTGTGCTGATTAGACCTAAACATTCATTATTGGGGGACCGGGGCTCCCCTCTACATTCTTTAGTGGTCTTCATCTATCATGGTGGCATCATCAGTTCTGGCTCTCTGCCCCACGCCCCACTTCCCAGGTATGCTCTGCTTCTTGCTCACCTGTGCCCCATCTCCAGCTTCCTTTGCCACTCCTATCTCTCCTACCTTCGTAGTCAAGTCTCTGCCAGCTGTGACCCTCTACTCTCTCCTGTCTTAATTCAGCAAGTGTCCATTAACTCTTAAGTTCCACACATTCTAATCTTTCTTCTTCTTCTTTTTTTTTTTTTTTCACTTTTCTGTCATTGCATCATTCTTTTCTATCATGCTCCAATAAGTAGCAAGTAGGGGTGAGGGGCCAGGCCTATGTGTGTATGTATGTGTGTGTGTGGGAGGGCAGGTCACAGGAATTGTGGTCCATGACTTGTGGGTTACTCGAGGGCCCTCTCCATTCCTCTGTTCTTTCTCCCTCAAGTTCATAGTATATTTCTTGGAAAAGGGCCCTGGATTATTGCCAACGCCTTTTAGCTCCACCCAAGACACCAACCCACAGTAATGTTCTCACAGACCACAACATCACTTAGAGTTAAAGATGTTAATATCGGCAGGAAGTTTAAAGATAAAGTGGGGAGTAATTTTTTTCTCTCAAACAAAATAATCCACAGTATCTCATAAGGTAGACAAATCTTACGTAATTCTATGCAGACCTTTCTTTCACAAACTTCAAGAGTACCTGTCCATAACTTGTTCAGAGATTGTGTTATGTCATAGAAGAATTGCATTTTTTGAATATTGCTCTTTCATAAAAACCTAATGGTTCTAAAACAAGATGCTCTATCAATTCATTCATCTGTCCAACAGATACTTATGCTATTTTTATGTACAAGACAAGGTGTTAGGCATTATGGATAAGACAGGAAGTATAGTCTACCTTGCTCCTGCCCTAAAAGACTTTACAGCAGCGGGGAGAGGGAAATAAATACACAAAACAAAGATACATATCGCAACTCAGGCATTCTGATGCAGACCGGATGTTGACAAGGGTTGCCCCCCCAATGTAGTATTTTTTTTTTTTTTTCCAATGTAGTATTTTTAAACTGGTTTATCTGAACATGCAAGAGGCCACAGTCATTTCTGGGGTTCCTCAAAGAGGATGGTCAAGTATAGGTATGTAGGTTGGGTTCTTGTGTCACTTCAGGCCTCGTGTCAATGTGACACTTGACAAGGACAAGGCCTTCTCCCTGTGGCTACAAACAGCTTTGAACAGGGACTGGGCACCAGGGCGTTTCCAGGCCTCACTGACTGTTCTGAGGGAGGTCCTTTCTGCTTCCATTAGGTTTATTCTGTTATCCAAGTGCTGGGAATGATGGCATCCTCTGCCAAGGGCCTAGATACTGAGGAGAGGATTAAAAAGGAGAAGTAAATATTCTCTAGCAGGGCTGCCCAAGTAAGCGGGACCAAGAAATCCATATACTGAACAGAGGAACACCCTCCCTCCTCTTTGTGCTCATGCCGGGTACCCAATCTAATTAGGACTTCTTTTCCAGGAGCCCAGAGCTGCCCTTGACCCTTTTCTTGCTTGGAATTATGGCCAGGCTGACATACTGAAGACAGGAACTTCATCCTTCCCTTCCTTCTGCAAGATTTTGATTTCTATTAAAATGCAAGGTATCCCACAAAATTCACTCTTGAGGTTGTGATAATAATTTACATGTGAATTTTCTGTGAGAACAATTATTCTGTGACAGAGCTGCAAAGGCAAGGGGTACTTAAGTGGTAGATGGAAGAAAGCCCCTTAGTAGGGGAAACACCCAGATAGGAGACCACAGAAACATATGTCACCTACTTCCCTGTTTTGCTTAGAAGCAGCTCTACCTGTAAAACCCACTAAGAGGTAGATAATCTAAGTGTTTGCCCAATATTACTGTAGATATTCCATTTTGTTACTGGCTGGTCCTTTCTTCTTCACATTTACCTTTGGTTCAGAGTAATCTCAGTGGCCATCTATTACTTGAGAGTGACTCCACTCCCATAAAGTGACTTCCTCCCTAAAGTAGGGGTAGCAACTAATACAAAGATTCCCTGGCACCTCACAAAACTGACCCATAAAATAAATGAAGGCTAACTGAGCTGGATGGAGCTCTTGAGGGTGTTCTCCAGGATAAGAGCAGGAACCATTTCAGGAAGTCAAAAGGGTGCTAACAATGTAGGAAGAAGAGGCCTTTGTGAGACTAAATGGAGGTGGAATAGGATGGAATACAGCTACTCCACAAATCATGTGGAAGCCTCCTTTCTTTGGTGAATGGCCCACTCAGGGAACCCCTGAGCTTGTGACAAAGCACAGGCAGGAACCTACTGACTCCAAACCTCTCTGCTCCCAGGGGCCAAGACTTCTGGGAAGAGATAAAAAGCCCTTCTTCTCAAACCTTCAGCTTCTTCATTGGCAAGTATCATTGTCATAGCAATTCTGAAAGCCAAAACCAGCTCTCTTCTCCCCTCCGCTCAAGCACAGCCCCCTGTTCCTTGGTCTCTACTCTGCCCTGATCTTTCTTTTTCCTGAGCCGCTTCAGCATTCATAATCCACTACTCACTAATAAACAATTAAAAATGGCCTTATTCATCATCTCAAATTCTTTTGGGGAATAATTCAGGGTATTATTTAATGTTTCATATTGTCCTTTGTTTAATATGTGATAATCTCATTTCTTCAGACTAGTAACTCTGCAAAGGCAGGACAAATACCCTATAAGTCACAAAAGCTGATGGGAATCTTATTTCCTAAATTAAAATTCAGTTCATATGGGTCTACAAGTACAAGTTCATGTCTGAGAATAATAGGATGGAATAGTCTAAATTTAGGATGTCTCTGAACATCCATGTGGTCACCATGCTCATGTTTCCTGGGGTCATATTCTCACACTGGAGCCGGCACACTGTCGGGGCCTATAATGGCCTGCTGGCAGGATGCAAAGCATCTAAAAAAATATCTCCATGAATTTCTAGTTCCAGTTCCACACATAAGGAGCTTAGAAGTCACCAATCCATTCTAACAACAAGTAACAGCATGGACAGACTGAAAAATTAACAACTCCTCTTGAATCTGTAGCAGAGAGGAGGACACAGGGTAAACCACTGCCCACAAGATTGGACTGACAGACAGGCAAATACAAGGAGCCAAAGTTTACCAGAGCAGAGACTCGTGAGCAGAAACAACCACAGGAGCCAGGGCCGGGGTGGGAAAATCTGAATTGTAATTGACCAATTGCTGGAAGCTCAGTGTGAACAACTCTGAGAGTTAAAAACTCCAAAGAGACCCAGTCTTTTGTGGGTTTTATGGCCAGGAGCCCAAGCAATTTCTCACAGTAAATACTGGAGAAAAACTCCCTCATGTTTCAGGAAGGGCAAGAGGAAAAGGAATGACTTTGAAATATGCTAGAGTGCACTGTTCTTCTTAACAAGGCCTGCCCTCAGGAGAAACTAGTTAACTAGAGCCTAACTTGCTGGAGTGTTATCAGAGCTTGACTGACCTGGTGGGAGGAAAGTACCTAACTCCAGTGAGCTAGCCTTCCATGTGAGAGAAGTGAAATCATCAACTGTGGTCCACTCTAGCCATCCTGTCCCACCTAAGGGAGGAGAAAAAAAAACTGAGAAATGCTCTGTGAAGTTCACAGTCCAAAGGCTCACTAAAAGAATTAGACCTAATCATAGACAATAGAACTTTTCCCCTCTCTTCTCCCACTGACCCCCACATTATTGAAGGTCTGTGTACAGCAGTTCCTTTTATGGGTACATCATGTCTGGCTATCAATAAGAAATTACAAGGCATACTAAAAGGCAATAAACACAGTTTGAAGAGACAGAGGTAAACATAGAACCAGACATGGCAGGGATGTTGGAATTATCAAATTGGGAATATAAACAACTGTGATTAATATGTTAAGGGCTGTGAATGGCTAAAGTAGACAGCATGCAAGAACAGATGGGCAATATAGGTGGAGAGGTGGAAATCCTAAGAAAGAACCAAAAAGAAATGCTAGAGATCAAAAGCATTGTACCACAAATGAAGAATGCCTTTGATGGGCTTATTAGTAGACTAGACACAGCTGTGGAAAGAATCTCTTATCTCGAGGATATATCAATAGAAACCTCCAAAACTGAAAAGCAAAGAGAACAAGGACTGGAAAAAAAAAAAGCAGAACAGAATATCCAAGGACTGTGGGACAACTACAAAAGGTGTAACGTGTTTAATGGGAACACTAGAAGGAGATGAAAGAGAGAAAGGAACAAAAGAAATATATGAAACAATAATGACTGAGAATTTCCCCAAATTAATGTCAGACACAAATCACCAGACACCAGGAAGCTCAAAGAACACCAAGCAGGATAAATATTCCCCCTAAAATTACACCTAGGCATATCATTTTCAAACTACAGAAAACAACTTTTCCTTAGAAATCATGCAAGCAAGAAGATAGTGGAGTGAAATATTTAAGGTATTGAGAGAAAAAACCCTGCCAACACAGAATTCTGTACCTTATTAAATTATTCTTCAAAAGTGAAGGAAAACTAAGGACCTTCTCAGACAAACAAAACTTGAAGAAGATTTTTGCCAGTAGACTTGTCTTGCAAGAAATGTTGAGAAGTTTAACATTTAGAGAGAAGGAAAATGGTATAGGTCAGAAACTTGGATCTACATAAAGAAAGGAAAAGTATCAAGAATGAATAAGGAAAGGTAAAATAGAAACGTTTATTTTTCTTATTCTTAATCTAACAGATAAGAGCTTGTCAAAATAATAATAGCAACAGTGTATTTGATTATGTGTGCCTATATATGTATATTCTTATGTATGCTTATATATAGGTGAACTGCATGACAGCAATGATACAAGGGATGGGAGGAATTAGGATTATTCGGTTATTAGAAGGTACGCACACTCCATGTAAAGTGGTATAGTGTTATTTGAAAGTGGACATGGATTAGCTGTAAATGGGTATTGCAAATTCTAGGGCAACTACTTAAAAAAGTAAAAACAAAACAAAACAAAAACTATAAGTAATATGCTAAGGGGGAAAGTGGAATCATATAAAATTAAATTAAATCAAGCCACAATTAAAACCACAAAAGGCAGAAAAATAGTGGAAGACAAAAATAGGACTAAAGAACAAGGGTAACAAGTAGAAAACAGTAACAAATATGGTAGATATAATCCAACTATATCAGTAATCATTGTGAATTGTCAATGGTCTAAACACACCAATGAAAAGACAGAGATTGTCAGGGTGGATCAAAAAGCAAGATCCAACTGTATGTTGTCTACACGAAACCCAGTTTAAAGTGGCATGGACAGGGCTTCCCTGGTGGCGCAGTGGTTGAGAATCTGCCTGCCAATGCAGGGGACACGGGTTCGAGCCCTGGTCTGGGAAGATCCCACATGCCACGGAGCAACTGGGCCCGTGAGCCACAACTACTGAGCCTGCACGTCTGGAGCCTGTGCTCCGCAACAAGAGAGGCCACGACAGTGAGAGGCCCGCGCACCGCGATGAAGAGTGGCCCCCGCTTGCCGCAACTAGAGAAAGCCCTCGCACAGAAACGAAGACCCAACACAGCCAAAAATAATAAATAAATAAATAAATAAAAATTTAAAGTGGCATGGACATATATACACTACCAAATGTAAAATAGATAGCTAGTGGGAAGCAGCCACATAGCACAGAGAGAACAGCTCAGTGCTTTGTGACCACCTAGAGGGGTGGGATAGGGAGGGTGGGAGGGAGACGCAAGAGGGAGGAGATATGGGGATATATGTATATGAATAGCTGATTCACTTTGTTATAAAGCAGAAACTAACACACCATTGTAAAGCAATTATATTCCAATAAAGATGTTAAAAAAATAAATGTATAGAGAAAAATATACCATGCTAACTTGCTAATCAAAAGAAAGTGGGAGTAGCTACATTCATTTCAGACACAGCAGACGTCAAAGCAAAGAAAGTTATCAGGGATAAAGAAGGGCATTACATAATCATAAAGGGGTCAATTCTCTAAGAAGACATAACAATCCTAAACTTGTATGTACCTAACAACAGAGCATCAAACTATATGAGGCAAAAACTGCTAAAACTGCAAGAAGAAATGGACAAATCTACTATCATGGTTGGAGACTTCAACACCTCTCTATCAGAAATGGATAAATACAGCAGGCAGAAAATCAGTAAGGACATAGTTGAACTGAACAACAGTATTAATCAACTGATATAATCATTTTCTTATATACCAGAAATGAACAAGTAAAGTTTGGAATTCAAACCACAATACCATTTACATTGGTAACCCCAAATTAAATACTTAGGTATAAATCTAATATGATATGTAGAAGATCTATATGAGGGAAGCTACAAAACTTTGATGAACAAAATCAAAGGAGAACTAAATAAATGGAGAGATATTTCATCTTCATGGATAAGAAGACAATATTGTCACAATGTCAGTTCCTTCCAACTTGATCTATAGATTCAGTGCAATCCCGATCAAAATCTCAGCAAGTTATTTTGAGGATATTGACAAAATGATTCTAAAGTTTATGTGGAAAGGCAATAGACCTTGAATAACCAACACAATATTCAAGAGAGAAGAACAAAATTGGAGGGCTGACACTACTTGATGTTAAGACTCACTATAAAGCTATAATAATCAAGACAGTGTGGTGTTGGTGAAAAAATAGACAGATCAGTGAAACTGAATAGAGAACTCAGAAATAGACTTACATAAATATAATCAATTAACTGATCTTTGGCAAGGGAGCAAAAGCAACAAATGAAGCAAAGATAGTCTTTTTAACAAGTGGTGTTGGAATAATTGGACATCCATATGCAAAAAAATGAATCTAGACACAGACAAAATTAACTCTTCACAAAAATTAACTCAAAATGTATCATAAACCTAAACGTAAAATGCAAAACTATAAACCTCTCAGAAGATAATAACACAGGAGAAAACCTAGATAACCTTGGTGATGGCAATGACATTTTAGATATAACACCAAAGAGATAATCCATGAAAGAAACAATTGATTAGCTGTACTTCATTAAAATTAAAAACATCTGCTCTGCAAAAGGCACTGTGAAGAAAATGAGAAGACAAGCCACAGACTGGTAGAAAATATTTGCAAAACGTATATCTGATAAAGGACTGTTATCCAAAATATACAAAAAACCTTAAAAACGCAACAATAAGAAAACAAACAACCCAAATAAAAAATGGGCCAAAGACCTTAACAGACACCACACCTTAACAGATTACTTACAGATGATAAATAATCATATAAAAAGATGCTCTACATCCTATTTGATCAGGGAAATGCAAATTAAAACAACAAAAATATACCATTACTCATCAAAATCTGGAACACTGATAATACCAAATGCTAGCCAGGATGTGAAGCAACAGGAATTTTCATTCATTGCTGGTGGGAATGCAAAATGGTACAGCCACTTTGGAAGACAGTTTGGCACTTTCTTACAAAACATATCATTATACATTTGTCCACACCCATAGAATGACCAAGAGTGAGCCCTAAGGTAAACTCTAGACTTTGGGTGATGATGTTGTGTCCATGCAGATTCATGAATTGTAACAAAGGTACCACCTTGGTGAAGGATATTGATAATGAGGGAGGCTCTGCAGGTGTGGGGACAGGAGTATATGAGAAACCTCCTTATCTTCCTCTTCATTTTGCTGTGAAGGTAAACTCTTATAAATAAATACATAGAAAAAAAATCTTCTAGGAGCATTGGTTTTATTCCATGGTAAATAATCTAAACATTATTTATACATGAACACAAACAGATATTTTTAAAAGTAGAGTGGGAAATTTACACTATTCTCTAAGATAAAACTTGATTTGAATGAAATTTCATCTTCACAGCAGGCCTGTCAGGTTAGGCCAACACCCGCTCCCTCCCCCAAGCTTGCACCAAACTCTTCCTGGAGTCTAAGTCCACACTCCTCTGCTTTTAGGGTCCTTGTGTTCATGTTTGAGAAGCTCTGCTCTTACACTCCCATGACAGGATGGAAGAGAGTAAACGTTTGATAAATATTTATTGACAAACTGATTTATTGTTTCTTCAAAATTCAGAGCAGCTACAGGGAGTTGAAACCAAATCTTTTAGGAGGAAGTGGAAAGGACAATAATGGCCTGTCTGGCACTGGAGAAGCATCCTGCTAGAGAAGTGTTCTAGTTGGCTACCGTATGATGGTTCCCTCATCAATGAAATGGTGATGAGAATGAGAACACGGTTCAGGGAAGAAGAAACTTCGGAGGGGTGGAACAGGAGGCGTGGGGAGACATGTGTGACAGAAAAGAACTGGGCAGAGCAGAGCTCAGAGCTCAGAGACACAAGTCTCAGGAGAAGCAAATGCACTCAAGCAAAGCAACGGGCAAGTCTTGTTTTCCCTCCAAACTCAAATCTTCAGGAAATAAACAGTTGGTTTCTGTTTACTTCGGACTTTGTTTTTGTTTTGCTTTTGTGCCTTGGAAAGGACTACAAAAAGTACAGTGGCTCAGGTGAAACCTTTATGTCAGCAGGAAAGACAAAACCCAGATTAACCACTGTGATGGTGTTTCCCTCAGCTGCCCCCAACCACAGAGCAAGCACCCTCTCGTTTCGAGAAATCCCAGCCAAAACCAAAATTGCTTAGCCAACTTTGCCAAGCGGAACTTGACTTCACACAATTTTTTCTAAACCTCCGAATTTGATCATTTGCAAGTTACCACGACTTCATTTGGGCCCGGCGACTCAAAGTCTTCGCTTCACTTGCTGTATGAAGAAGGACTTGCTGCTGAACACCTACGTGTGCAACACTAAGCCCTTGGCTCCCTACATCGTCTCTATGTAGGATTATAATGTCTCGGGAAAGGGGTGTAGCCTAGCCGGGATCTCCATATTAGCAGCCAAGCGTGCCCAGTGGAGCCCTCTCCTCAGATCTACTATCTGCTTGCATGCTAGGCTATTTAACAGTCACACCCTGGGAAGATCTTAGGGATCATCTAGCACCTGATTCATTACATAGAAGCGGCAGCTGAGTCTCAAAGAGGCTGAATGATACACTGAAGGTTAAACAGCAAACTACTCGCGGGGAGGAGGGGCAGAAATTTACATTACTTTTGCTTTTGGAGGGGAATACTCTCAAAATGCCAGGCATCTGTCTAGATGCTTTGCATAATCCATCTTTTTTAACTTCACAAACGTGTATGCTAGAGAATCTCACCTTCTTATGGCCCTCTTTTATAAAGAAGGATATGGGTTCTGAGAAGTAAGTTAAATTTGGATCCACATCTGTCCACAAAGCCCATGCCTTTTCCTCTGTGCACCTGATGCCCACCCCCTACTCAGCAGAATCCATAACACTTTCCCCAGAAGCTAACCCAGGATCTGAAGACTGGGCTTCTGCTGTCCTGTAGAGGATGGTGAATGGGGGAGAATGGCTATGCCTAGGGTTGTATGTTGCACCTAAGAACATATTCATGCACAGAAATAATGATATAAATTGATGTTTAGGTTTGCACTGTGATGACTAGAACCATCATGTGTTGAATAACCTTTTCAACCCTGTTGTTTGCGTGTAAGGACATGCTCTGAGTTCCCAGTAAATGATTTCCTTTAATGTGCCTACTGCGGATGTTATTAAAAGACGGATTTCATTTCAGTAGATCCGAGTGGGGTCAGAGATTCTGCATTTCTACAAGCTCCCAGGTGATACTGATTGGACCAGGCCATGGACCATACTCTGAGTAGCAAAATTTTGGACCAAACTCAATTCATGAAGTGGAGGCTCACTCTTGATCAAAAATAGCTAATTAAGTTGGAGTGGCTTGTTTGTTTGTTTGTTTAATGGGGCTGACCCCTACGTCAGCCATGGTTTCCTAACTATTTGTTTGGAAAATCTTCCCATTTCCCATGCAGTAAACCACTGCTCACACCTAGTATTTCACCTTCTCCGAGACACATCCATGCTCTGCCAAAAATTACCTTCTAAAGCTCTACAAGGAAATGCCATTCCTGTGTTCTCAGGCACACACACATGTACCAGCTGGCAGCAACTCTTCTGCTCTTTCCAACAAGCAAACCAAAGTTTAACAAGTTCCATCGTCAAAGTTTCTGGATGAGCAGTGCATCCCCTTCTGGAAGCTTCCCCATTCTCCTCCCACACTAGGAGGGCCTTTCAGCCCTATCTCCTCAATGAACCCTTCAGTTGAACATTTCAAAGCAACCACCCTTCTTCCAATTTGTGTCTGCCTTACACATTCAGCCTATAAGATCCTTTTACTGAGTCATCTTTTTTTGTTTGCATGTCTTATCTTCTTAACCAAATCTTCAGCTCTTTGAAGGCAGAAGCTCCATCTAATGTCTCATTGCATCTTCCCACAAGGCTTAGTCCAATGTTTTGCTCTAATTATAGGATAAATAATTATCTCTTAATTTCCTGAAAGTTTTTTTTTCCTATTGTGTGAGAATAAAAGCTCCTATTGGGCCTGCAAAGAGTGTCTGTGAAGATCACACAATGGAATCTTCAAATATTACTAAGTCAATAAATTAACTTCTTACCTATGGCAGTGATGGAATTGTATAAATTCATGCCAGAATTCACATCAATAGTGTACAAGAATCATATGAGATAATGCATGTGAAAACATTTGATAAAGTATAAAGCCCTCTGTAAATGTAAGGTATTATCTTGTTATTATTATTTAACACATATGTTTCTACCAGAAGTGAACCACAAGCTCACCAAGAAATGACAGACAGGCTCTAACTCTGCCCTAAACCCACTCCATCTGAAAAGGGACTTTTTTTTTTTCATTCATTCATCCTTGAATTATAAGTCAATAAACTAAGACTCTCTCCTGGGCCAGGAAATGGAGGAAAGAGGAAAACATTAGGATGGATCTGCAAACCTAACGCTAGTATCACATGGCAGCTCCCATGTCCTGAAGCTCAGGGGTAGCCAGGTACAATTTAATATGACCCGGGGAGCTATTTCATGGGCTGCAAGAGGCAGTGAGAATGAATGTCATTCACAGTAGGACAGCATAATAGCATCCATGTGTTTGTCTGACTATACAGAGGCACTCCATATGCCCGACTCTTTCATCTTATTGAATAAGTCATGTTACCTCTCACTTTCCTCCTGCCTGTCCAGACTTTCTTCCACCCCACCCCTACTTTCCTTCTCACTACAGTTTCTTCATTATCAATGCCTTGGAGTGGTCCTGGACCCTGTATCCTAGGTACCATTCTCCTGGAACTTCAGCAGCTTCTTTCAGCTTCTCTCCCTTTGAAGACCCATGTATACTTCCAGATGTACTTCCTTTTTGGTTCCATCTGGCTGTTATGACAAACATTCCACCCTGGATTTACCAGTTCCCTTAAACTCAACACACCTTAAACAGAACCATATTTTCTGCCAGGCCTTCTCCACGCCTAGCATTTTCCATCTCAGAGAATGGTACCACCAGCCACCCAGAGAACTAGAGCGACCGAGACAGGCCAACAGCGATGGCCCTCCAAAGAAGCATTTGTTAAATATGGATCTGACATGTTTAGAGGAGTCCATATGAGCTGCCTGCGGGAAGACAGAGCCCCACTGGAGGCTGTGCTCACTGCTCCCTCCTTTCCTAAGTAACTCAGCTCTGGCCTCACACCTTCAAGCTGCAGTTAAGCGGACCCACTCTCTTAGGATGACCAATTCATCCCAATTTACCCAGTAATTCCTTGATTTTATCATTGAAAACCCCATTCTTTGGAACCCCCTGGTCCTGAGCAAATCTGGACAGTTGGTTGCTCTCTCTCTCTCTCTCTCTCCTTGGAAGGCAGTTTAGAGACCATCTGTGGTTACTTGCTGCACTAGCTTCCTTGGGCTGCAGTAACAAAGTACCATCAACTGGGTGGCTTCTACAACAGAAATTTATTGTTTTATAGTTCTGGAGACTGGGAGTCCAAAGTCAAGATGTTGGCACGTTTGGTTCCTTCTGGGGGCTGTGAGAAAGAATCTGTTCCGTATCTCGCCCATAGCTTCTGATGGTTTGCTGCAATCTTTGGAATTCTTCCGCTTGTAGAGACAACACCTTGACTCCTGCCTTCATCTTCACGTGGCTTTGTCCCTGTGCATGTGTCTGTGTCCAAATTTTCCCTTTATAGAAGGACACCACTCATACTGGAATAAAAGCCCACCCTACTCCAGTACGACCTCATCCTAACTTAACTAATTACATCTGCAATGACCCTATTTCCAAATCAGGTCACATTCTGAAGTACTGGGGATTAGGACTTCAACAAATGAATTTTAGGGGGACACAATTCAACCCACAATACTTGGTGTTGGTTACTTGGGAATCTCAACCTCCCAGGCCCACTTCAACTACCTCATGTAGTATATGGAGATCATGAACCATCAGCTACAGCCAGGAATCTCCCTAAGTAAAACTGGGCAATATCATTTTTACTACCTCATTTCATTTTCTGGGTTGTTTTACTGACCTTTCTAGATTGGATCCCAGGCAGCTGACAAGCCAGGCCCCAGGCTTTGCCCAGGACTCTCCTAGACTCTCCTATTCACTCCTACCGTTCTTTGATTTTATCCCTTAAATATCTCTCAAATCAATCTCTACCTCCAGTGTTTTAACTCAGGCTCTCATCACAACAATAGCCTAACTCACTTTCCTCTTTGTTCTGGTCCAGGGGGCTCCCCCTTCTAGCTTTCCCTGCACCTTACTTTCTACGATGCACATTCCCACACTTAAAAGCCCCCAATGGCTCTTCACAGAGCAGGTAGAGTTCGAATGCCTTTCCTTCACACCCAGGGGCCTATGTGACCTGACTCCTGCCTGACTTCTCAGCCTCATCCTCTGCTGCCTTGTCCTCACGCACAGCAAACCCAAGTGACACTCAACTCTGTGGTTCACCAGATCATGCTATTGTCTCTGGTTCCTGCCTTGGCACATGCTCTTCCCTCTACCCTTGATGCCCTTCTCCCCACTGCTGTTGTCTGTGTTCGTATTTATCCCTTAAACTCTGCTCAAGTATGACTTCTTCTGGGAAGCTTTCCCTGATCCTGCAGAACGATATATGCTGTTCCCACAGAACTTCTCACTGCACTTACCACAAATCAGTACACTTTTTATCTGTCTCTTCCTCTTGGTCAGAGGACAAGAAGTTCATGAACCGTCTAAAACTGTATCCAAAATGCACTTTGTACCTCATCTCCCCTCACTATTAGATGTGTACCTTGGGGCAAATTATTTAACCATTTTAAGCCAAGAGGTTCTCCACCGAAATATATAGATAACGAAAGTATCCACTCATGACGTTGGGATTAGTACTAAATGAGATAATGTAGACAGCTTGATACATTGCCTGGTACATGGCACTGATTCTCAAAATCTGTTGCTGTTGTTATCATGTCGTTCTTGTTGTGGTTGATTTCAGTAACACAGCAGTCTCAGAGGAGGCACGTGGACTCCAGACTTGCACTGCCTGGGAGTAAATTCTGGTTCTCACCACTTGTTAGCAATGTGTCCTCGTGCTTGCGTCTCTATTTTATCATCTGTATGTGCAGATAATAATAACTACTGCATAGATATTTGAAGATAAAATATGCTACTTTTGAAGCATTTGGAACAGAACCTGGCATGTAGTAATCGCTCAATAAATAATAGCCTCTAATATAATGGGCTTTTATCAGATTCCCAAAGGGTTCCACGACTGCAGAAGAGATGGAGAATCAATTTTCTAGCCTGTGAACACCTTGAGGGAGGCACTGTGTATTAATCTTTGTATTCCAACCATATACTACAGCACTGGGCACACAGTAGATGCTCGATAATTTTTTCAATGAATGGACGAATTGTAAATTGAGCAATAAATGCCAAGTTAAATAACGTCACTTTTCAAGATGTCACAGACAGAGCAACCTCATCTCTTGAGAACATGGCTGAGAATCAGGAAATGGGAAAAGTATACGTTCCAAAAACGGTGCATAAAAGCTCACATAGTTTATTCAGAGGAATCATAAAACGTTAGAGCTGGACTGGACTTTAGCAATGATCTATGACAGCTCCCTCATTTTGTAGATGAGGAAAATGAGCTGACTCGCAGATCCGATTTCCTCTCCCTTTATATATAATTCTAAGGTTCGTTATCTGGCTTCCTGGCCAAGGTACATTAAGGAGAGCAAATTCGGAGAGGAAAAGGGAGTGAGAGCTATGTATATCCACGGTAAGTATCAAGAAGTGAAAGCTGGGCTGGGGACAGGGAAGCTATATAAAAAGCAGAAAGAAAGACTGAAAAATCACCACAGCCTGCAACACTGGCTGGCGGGTAAAAGTGCTTCCTTCTCAACAGACACTCAGGACCTTGACTTTGAGCCAGTCCCAACCATGGAGAAGAGTGCCTGATGCTTCGCAAAAGCACGGTTTGCAAGAAACTTAACGTTCTTTAGTTCGCAATCATTTCTATTGAGAGCCCCTATCCCACTGAGTGGTTTACAAATTCAAACCTCATGGTTTCATAGCACCTCTCCACTCCTAGCCTCCATAACTCTGAGGTTATGTCAAAGGTTCCAAGAGACGCCAATAATGTTGAAACACTGGTGAGCTGGGCACTGGGTCCCTGAGTCACCTGCACACACAGGTGAGCTCGCTGTTGCCTTCAGCACTCCTATTCCTCACCCAGCCTTGGCTCACTGCTGCTTCTCATCCACTCCTGGAGAGTAAAGATCTTCCTGCAAAGCTCTGCCTGGCTCTTCTTCCTGGAGTCACCACTCAGGCAGTCCTGTCTAGGCTCTGGAGGTCTGCATCTCTGTCTCTCTACCTCTCCCCTCTCCTGCCACTCCCCCCATTCTCCCCACCCCCTCCCCTTCTCTGTGGTTCTCCCTTCCCCTCCTTCTGCCCCCAGGTGCATTTATTTTTAGTCTGGAGGATTATCGTTCTCCATGCATGTTTCCACACCCCAAGTCCTCTTTCTTTCACCCCCCTCTGCGAATCCACTAAATTGTTCTAAGAACCTGGGCCTTTGAAACATAAAAGCCAGATAGATGTACAGTCTGCTTCTGCCTTCTGCCCCATCATATTCCTTCTCTGAGACAATGAACCAAAGAAAGCTGACCCTGCTTGGATGAGGGAAAGGAAAAAAGAGAAAGGCAGAGAGGGAAAAACATAGTGAATATCTCAAAATGTTATCCCATCACGTATGTAATATGTTCCAGAAATACTGTTGCCCAAATGATGTTCTAAACAGAGTTAACAGCCATGAAGAAGAACGAAATTTTGCCATTTGCAGCAACGTGGATGGACTTGGATGGCATTATGCTTAGTGAAATAAGTCAGACAGAGAAAGACAAATACTGTATGATCTCACTTATATGAGAAATCTTAAAAATACAACAAACTAGTGAATATAACGAAAAAGAAGCAGACTCACAGATATAGAGAACAAAACAGTGGTTACCAGTAGGGAGAGGGAAGCGGGGAGGGATGAGGAAGGGGTAGGGGCTTAAGAGGTACAAACTATTAGGTATAAAATAAGCTACAAAGATATATTGTACCACATGGGGAATATAGCCAATATTTTATAATAACTATAAATGGAGTATAACCTTTAAAAAATTGTGAATCACTCTACTGTACACCTGTAACATATAATATTATACAGCAACTATACCTCAGTTTAAAAAGGGGAGGGTTTAAAAAAGAAAAACAAACCAAACCAAAAAAGAGAGTTGATTTTCAGTTATCCAGAAAATTCATAGCTGTTCAATAGCTCATTACCCTGCATGCTAAGTAAATAAATGTCTTGTTACTGGATGCCCATAATAGCATTGAGCAGCATTTCCTAAAACTTTTTGGAAAGATCTGGCTGATATTTTGTACTGATGACCAGTTCAAGGTGAAGAAAGGCAGAACTTTTCCATGACGTGTGTGCTGAGGACAGAGATGGGATTGGGTAAGTCACTGCTTACAGGGAGGGAACAAACCAGCAACAACTCCTAGAGCAGGGAGCCTTTATTTTCACCCTCAGCCTGAAGGGTTTTGTAGCCCAAGGCTGAACCTGCCAAAGCTGTCAGGTCCACTGTTCAGTGAGTGACACAGGGAATGCTGGGCACAGAGCTCCAGGGTCAGTGCCTGGGCCCCTGGCTTCATGCTGCCCTCTCCCCACCCAGGATGATACCTATTTAGATCTTCAAAGCCATTAAGCACACACCCATTTGGATGCACAAGAAATCAAGAGAGAAGGAATTATTTGAGACGTTGGTGTCCCTGGCATTATTTCCAAACAGAACAAGCAGTTCCTTGAATTACGTCACCTTCCCTTTGTACAGGGAGGAAAAGGCTCAAACTAGACAAGAAATGGCAGAATTGTTTTCTGAAAAATTGGAAGGCACAGAAACTATGTAATAATAGGTCAAGAAAGGTGCTAAAATACTCTGGCTGCTAAAACAGTGAGCTCATCAGAAAGGCACGGATTCAGGAATTTCCTGACTCACATTCTGTATACTTGTAAAGTAGTTTCAGCTTGAGAAAGAGTGTTTGGACATCTCAGAAGTGTTATCATTTTGCTAGACGCTACTGGGATCTTAAAATGTAAAATTAAAACTTTTTCATTTATCATAGAAGACTCTTTACGATATAGCCACTGTCTAAGCAGCTTCGAACCACATCTCCAGGTGTCCCTCCGTGTAGCCTACATTCCAGGCTTAGAAGTATTTTTGCAGTTCTTTATTCCTTTTTTTTTTTTTTTGGCTTCGTTGGGTTTTCGTTGCTGCCAGAGGGCTTTCTCTAGTTTCAGGGAGCAGGGGTTGCTCTTCCTTGAAATGCGCGGGATTCTTTTTGCGGTGGCTTCTCTTGTTGCGGAGCACAGGCCCTAGAGTGCGTGGGCTTCAGTAGTTGTGGTGCACAGGCTTAGTTGCTCCGCAGCATGTGGGATCTTCCCGGACCAGGGCTCAAACCCGTGTCCCCTGCATTGGCAGGCAGATTCTTAACCACTGCACCACCAGGGAAGTCCCGTATTTTTGCAGTTCTTAATCTAATCATTTTTATTTTCACCGTTTTATGTCCTGCTGTTTCTACTCACTCTCCAGTCCACTGGACAAATGTCTATTTCTCCTCCAAGACACAGATCAAGTGTTAGCATCATTGCGAAGCCTTTGCAAAACAGCTCCCACCTCCCAGAGATTTGGTTCCTCTGGCCTCTGGGTTCCCATTTCATCTTAGAGAGATGTCTGCAGTAGTTAGCATAGCAGAATTTAAAAGGAAAATGGACTTGGAGCTCCTGTTCTTGCATTTAGCTGTATAATCTTCAGAGAGTTACCTAACCTCTCTCTATGCTTCAGTTGCCTCATCTTTAAATTGTGAATAATGGCTCCTTCACATGAAGTTTAAATGATATAAGAATGGGTTTTGCACAGTGCCTATTACACATGGGTGTTCCACCAAAATATTACTTACTATATTACAATTAGTGGCTTTCTACTTTTCATCTGTGCAAGTCTCAGTTTCCAGGGCTGCCATATTTGTTTTGTATTCTTAATTCACAGTGCCTGACACACAGTAGACACTCGATAAACAGCTTTAATGAAACCATTAATTAGCTAATTAATCGATGGAGAGATGAATGGGCTCTGTTTCTAAGGGGCCATAATCTCTAGAAGATGAGGCAGGAATAAGTAATCAGCATGCTGAGACAGTAGGTCCTGAATGCCAATAGGACTGGGTTCAGCACATGGGCCGTGGGAGCCCAGAGTCATGAAATGCAAGACAAGCTATGGAGCTCAGAGACGGCACCTGAGGAGGTCCCAATGGCACCCGAAGAAAGGACATGATTTTAAGAAGTAGACAAGCGGTAAAGCCTTCTAGGTCCACTATACAGGAGGGCTCAGAGCTCTCTCAGGATGAGGGAGACCAGAGCATATTTGAAGGCTTTGGAAGGAAAGATGTACTGGGGAGGAGGATTTGAAGATCTTGGCAATAAGCTGTGAATGGAGGAGAGCAAAACCTGAAAGAAAAGAACCTCTTAGAAAGAGGTGGGGGGGAGGGACTTCCCTGGTGGCACAGTGGTTAAGAATCCGCCTGCCAATGCAGGGGACACAGGTCCAATCCCTGGTCCGGGAAGTCCAGGAAGATCCCACATGCCGTGGAACAACTAAGCCTGTGCGCCACAACTACTAAGCCTGCACTCTAGAGCCCACGCACTGCAATTACTGAGCCCATGTGCCACAACTACTGAAGCTCGCACACTCTATGGCCCACGTGCTGCAACTACTGAGCCCACATGCTGCAACTACTGAAGCCTAGAGCCTGTGCTCCATAACAAAAGAAGCCACCGCAATGAGAAGCCCACGTGCCACAACGAAGTGTAGCCCCTACTTGCCTCAACTAGAGAAAGCCCATGCGCAGCAACAAAGACCCAACGCAGCCAAAAGAATAAATAAATAAATAAAAATTTTTAAAAACCACCAACAACAAAAAAGAAAGAGGTGGGGCCAAGAACACAGCAGGGGGGCCTGCCTCCTGTGATAGGTAAATGCTATTTTCTGAGTCTGAAATAAGGGGGAGAGAATGGCTTTGGGGACCCCAAAAAACATAATATGCACAACTGAATACCAAGTGTTATGGACTGAATGTGCCTCCCCAAAATTCGTATGTTGAAGCTCTAACCCCCAAAGAGATGGTATTTGGAAACAAGGTCTTTGGGAGGTAATTACGATTAGATGAGGTCATGAGGGTGGGGCCCTGGTCTGATAGGATTAGTGCCCTTCTAAGAAGAGATTACAGAGAGCTTGCCCCCTCTCCCTATGCATGCACAAAAAATAGGTCATGTGAGCACACAGTGAGAAGACAGCCATCTGCAAGCCAGAAAAAGAGTCCTCACCAGAATCCTACTATGCCGAGACTCTTACCTCAGACTTCTCACCTCCAGATCTGTGAGGAAATTAATTTCTATTGTTTAAACAAACAAACAAAAAACATAATATAAAAGGAGAAAATGTGGACTTTCTCAGTGATGTAGGAAGCAAAATTGTCTCCTGAGAGAGAGGGGATGGGAATATAAAGATGTGATCCAGCAAAGTGGTCAAGAAAAAGACTTTATACCACCCACTGTCAAATTCTGGCACCATCGCTGACCCCCTGGATGGTCCTGGGAAAGTTCCTTAAACTCCTTGTGCCTCAGTTTTCTCATCTGTAAAATGGGAAATATAATAATACCTACCTCTTTTATAGAGTTACTAGGAGTATTCAGTGACTTAATAATTGTTAAACACTTATAGAATAGCCCGAAATAGAATAAGTACTATAGTAGTATTTGCTGTTATTATTGTTTTTATTATTGTTATTGTTGATGTTGTTGTTATTATTATTATTATCAGAGGAGGAGGAAATTTGTGGATTTTCGAACATGTTTGGACCAGCCATTACGGGAAGCGGTCAGGAAAATCAACAGGATATTGATATTGTGTAGCACATGAGTTGCAGTGGGCGTAGCCAGTGTGGTCCTGTGTCCTTCTTCAGCAAGCAGGGAATAGAAGCAAGGAGCAGAGAAAGTAGGAATTTGTCCCTGGAGGTGGGAGGCAAAGCAAAGTGACAGAATAGAAAGTTAAGATGACAAGATTCTACATTAGTGATGAGGACAAGATTAAAGATGTCAAATATGGAGGCCCAGCCAGGCAAGGAATCAAGGGAAGCTAGGCAGGGGCTAATGGACAAATTATGGGCCCAGAGAGTAATCTTTAACCACTTATTAAGGCTAGAGTTAATGGCTTTCAAGCTATAGTATAAGTCATTCTCTACTGAGTGTCTATTAAATTTGGCAGTGAGAACCAAAAAGTTATTTGGCCTGCAGTAGGTGTGAGATATTCTGAGTAAAAGAACATCTCTAGAAATATGACATAGTTATTCCAGACTTCCTTCTCATCTGTGCTCTGTCCCCTCCTTCTCAGCATTACCCTGGACACAGATAAACACTGAAAGAAAGACAAGAGCATTCAGGGGAGTGGAAAACCCAGAAATGCAGAAGGACAAATTCAGTCCCTGAGGGGGTAGAGAGAGGAGCCAATCGGGAGCCTCTGTGGGGAGGGAGGGGACATCAGGTTGGAGGTTTCACTGTCACCTCAGTTCCATTCGGCTGTTTTTTTTAATGTCAATTTCTTACATGAAAATAGTATTTTCTTATCATTTTATTTTGTATTTCTTTGATTGCTAGTGAAATTGAATGTTTATTCATATGTGCATTATCTTCATTTTTTAATCAATTTTCAAACGGAGGTCTTAGAGATCTTTATATTGATTTGGAAAAGCTCTTTATACATTTATGATATCAGTCTCTTGCCATATTTATTGCAAGTTCCCCTAATTTGACATTTATCATTAATAGTGTTTATAATCTATTCCTACAGACTGAATTCTTAAATTATTATGTAATCAAATCTACTTTTTTCCTTCATATTTTCTTCCATTGCTTTAGAGAGGCCTTTCTGGCCTGGAATAAGTAAACATTTATTTATGTCCTTCTTGCATTTTAAGGATTTGTGTTTTTTTTCTTTTTACATTTAAGTATTACACTAAAGTGGGAATTATTTTGGTTTTTGGTTTATGGAGTTACTAAGGGAGAATTATATTATTTTCCAAATATCTAAATAATTCTGAATAATCCTTTTTTTTTTTTTTTTTGTCTTGTGTATATGACACTACCTTTTAACTAAAGACTTCAGGAAACAAGATATCTTTGAGATACCTTCAAAAGACCTAACATGCAATTTCAGGTTCTGAAATTGTGGTGGGTGAAATAGTGGTGGGTTAGATTTCATGTTTTGAAGGGTATGGAAGGAAGGGTCAGGGAAAATTTCTCAGCGTCTCTCAGATCATCCCAGGGAAACTCTAAATAAGGTTCCTGAGGTTGGACAATCACTTCATCATTATTGCATTTAAGAGCAAGCATCATGAAGGAGAATGAGACATGAGTTGTGATATCTTAAAGTAAAAACTCTATAGCGAGGGTCTAGAGGATGCCGGTTTGGTTCAGGAAAGCACGTGTGGATCCTGAATAAATACATAATAAATAGACAAATATATCCTGCGTCCATAAGAGTGTAAGTTCTCCAAAGACAGAAATTTCCTCTTCTATTTCCACCCTCCAGCTCCTCTTACCTAGTCCTCTATCCCCCCGGTTTGCCCTCTTGACTAGTGGAGGGATCAGGAAACTGGTAACCAAACCTGAACACTACTCCTTGGCTCCAGACCCAACTGCCTCAATCTCTTGTCTCAATTCCTTACACTTCCTTTGTTCCTTTGAGTCCAGTTCCTGATACCCTCCCTCCATCTGGAAGAAGGAGGTGCATTTACGAGTGTTTCTCTTTCTAGGAATAGCCTCCAAGGCTCAGATGAGAGAGTGGGCAGAGGAAAGAACAGCTAAGCCCATGGGTTGAGTAGCCAGGGTGTGGCTGCAAGGATGAAAGCCCAGCTCTGACCTCATCGGGGCAAGATGGCCGCTGCTGGTCTTGTGGCTGCCAGCAGAGAACAAAGCAGAGGGAAAGCTGGCTTCTCCCCAGTCATTTTCCTGGGTGGCAGTTGTGATTTCTCAGAGCTGAAAGTATGTCAGACATCAATGCTCTGAGGTAGCTATTGAAAGCATTGCCTTTCACAGTGATGTGACTAGGTTTGGGGTGTGATAGAAAGGTTTGGGGTGGGTGGAAGGAAGGGAAAAAGAGTGACCCAAAGCCAGAGCTGGACTCCTGAAGCTGAAGTCCTTACTTGCTGCCTAGGAGGGAGCCCGTGTGTGCAGAAGCTTAGCTGCCTCTCCAGGCCAGGGGCCTGCCCTGCCCTGCCTCACCCACACAGAGTAATCGGTACTCACTCTCTCAGGGAAACAGAGAACAGGCACGTCTGACCAGAGTTGCCATCCAGACCAGGATCAGCAAAGAAGGGTGGGAGACAGAGCCCGACATCGCGTTCTGTCACAGGCCAGAAGATTCTGAAGACGGAGGCTGGGTGTGCGCGATGGATGCATCACAGACAGAAGAGCACCTCTTCCAGCGCCTGTGCAGGGTTTTCACCTGTGCCTTCAGGTGCACTTTATTTCCCGGCTTCAGCATGTGCTTCTCCTTGGAGAGATACCACACGCCTACTTGGGTGGAGAACAGGACTGAAATGAGGCCAGCCAAGGAGCCATAAGAAATGTCCTCCCCTCCATCCTTTCTTATTTGGCAGCTTGAAAGCTGGACTGCAACTGAGGGCAGAGTTCCCATGGCAACAGGGCCAGTCCAACAGAAGGGGCAGGCTCCAGAGCTTTGGAGTACATTTGGGAGGGAATCAGAAAGACTTCCATTGATCCTATCCAGGTTTTTTCAAGTTATGTTTCTCTTCAGTTAAGCCAATGGAAGCCCCTGAATGGCCTTCTATATTCACTATGATCATCCTGAAAATTTTAGAATTAGTTCATCACATAAAAAGAACTTTTAAAAAACATTTTACTTGTGTGAGACTCTCTGTATAATATACAAAAATATATAAGATTCAAACTCTAAATTCAAGGAGCTTTTGTAGCAGAGGAGCCAGGATGTCAAGTTTTAAAGAGCTGAATATAAGTTCTAAATGATGATGGAAAAGAGCAATAGAAAAACAGTAATAAAGCAGCAAATGATTAATTGTCAATGCATAGTAGAAACAACAATCTACTGAGGGATTCATGTTAGGGAAGTTTTGGAAGGCTTTACAAAGTCTGCAGGATTTGAGCTGAGCTCAAGGTGGGTAGGACCTGCCTGGCTAGAAAGAATGGAAGAGAAGGGGCAGTCCAGGAGAAAGCTAAAGCATAGAGCAGAAAGCAGAAGCTGTGGTCAGGGAACAATGAATAAACACCTCTGGCTGAAGTCTGGGGTCCAAGTAGGGCCTATGTGGGAGATGAGTTTATTGTAATCGCTCCATTCTGAAGGGATAGATGCAGAATGAAACACATTTGATAGCAGGAAGGGGTGTGAGCATGGAAACTAGAGTGAGGGTGATAAGGACCATTAGGGAGAAGCATATGGGCACTGAGTCCCCAAGGGATGGGGCACCAAACGAGTCAGTGAGCGCTGAAGATAAACTTATGCAATTTTGTAGCTTTGCTGCAGACCACTCCTGGGGATGAGAATCCAGTAACTCATTCATTCCAGAGCAAACTGATCAGCATGTAGGAAGGCATTGCTTGACTGTCTTGGAAGCCTAATTGGTTCTTAGTGAAGCCTAAATGCTGCTTTTAACGATACTACAAACACAAAACATGTGACTTGTCTACAAAGAAGCGCAGAAAATATCCTGGTTGGTAATAAGATCATATGTAAGAGGGCATGTGCACATACATGTTCCATGGATGCAGGAGCGATCTCAACTTCCAAATGTATGTGCATACATAATATTGAGCTCCAACAGCAACTTAAAACCACTGTTTGTTGGTTAAGCACCTTCATGCATTGTTTTCAGAAGCCATTTCAAGCATCTGAACATGCATGAATCCACAGAAGTTTCAAAACTCAAACCACTTTTTTTCTCCAGTGAGAGACTGTGGCATGCCTGAGTCTGCTTTGTCTCCTTACCAACAGTAGAAAGGAATCTCAAGGTGAATCCTGTCCATCTTTCATGGCCATGAAAGCTTCTCCCATGCTCTGGCCCACACTGATCTTTCCAATTTTCCATATATTTGGATACTTAATGATATCTAGTTTTTCCTGAACTCTGCCTCTAATGTGTATGACTTTTCTGTAAGGATCTTGTCACCTGTAGTATCAGCATCACTTAGCGGGTGTTAGAAATGCAGAATGTCTTCCTTGGAAAGGTCTTTGTGTACTTTTGCCCAAGATTCATTTCCTCTTCCTGCTCCAGTGCTCTAGTGCTCTGATCTGCCCACTGCAGTGTTCCAATCTTAACTCTCCTCCATGCCCATGGACGCTCCAGTTCCTAAGCTATGCCCCATATTCCCCTCTGGCTTTCAATGGCCCTATTCCCCTGACCAAACCCCAAATGACCACATTTTCATGGTGCTCCTGGTTGGTAGTGGACTTGAATCCTCTTGATTCCAAGTGTTCTGATGGTTTACCAAGTCTGGATTTCTGTAGGTAACCTAATTAACAGAGGTTGTGTGTTTTTCCTCCTCAAAGACCTGGATATCTAATTAATGGCAACTCCAAACAGAGAAGTAATTTCAATAAACAAGTGCTATAATGCTAAATTAAAAGAAAAGCAGAATCCCAGGCTTCACCCCAGACAAACTGAATCAGAAATTGTCATTTAACCAGACCCTGGGAGATCTGTGTGCACATTAATGTTTGAGAGGCATTTCTCTAGGAGACAGGGACCGTATTCTGTATTTCATCTGTATTCCCATCCCTCCATAATTACATGGAATCATGGCAGCCATGAAATAGATTGAACATATTCTTATTGAAATTAGTTGAAATGGTCCTCAATGGCCAACCACTCTTACAAAGGAAAAGGTGCCCTCACCATTTTATCTGATTCAAACAACCACCCATGGAGACAGGCAAAACAATTTTTCATTCCATTTTATAAATAAGGAAATGGAGGCTAAGAAGACCTTCAGAATTTCTTAAGGTCAAACAACTGAAATTTAGGAAATACCAAGGACTTTCAAAGGAAATTGTGTAAAGTTTAATCTTAATTTCAAACTTTTAATCTCCTTTGCATGATACTCACACTCAAAAGAATGTTGAAGGGCTTCCTTGGTGGCGCAGTGGTTGAGAATCTGCCTGCCAATGCAGGGGACACAGGTTCGAGCCCTGGTCTGGGAAGATCCCACATACCGCGGAGCGACTAGGCCCGTGAGCCACAACTACTGAGCCTGCGCGTCTGGAGCCTGTGCTCCGCAACAAGAGAGGCCACGACAGTGAGAGGCCCGCACACCGCGATGAAGAGTGGCCCCCGCTTGCCACAACTAGAGAAAGTCCTCGCACAGAAACGAAGACCCAACACAGCCATAAATAAATAAATAAATAAAATTAAAAAAAAAAAAAAGAATGTTAAAGAGATGAGATGGTGTGGAATCTCCTAATACACCTTTAGTAGACAAACTCCTGGGCCCTGGACTATACACACCAACACTCATGGCGTATCCAAATTATTTTTGGTCAAGCATGGACTAGAAGGACTTATAAACTTTGTTGGTGTTTCTAACTGCCTTGCCCCAAAATAACCTTTCCCGAAAAGTAAAACATCTTTTATTCAAGACATTGTTTAGGAAGGAAAAGGAAAACCTAATATTTTTCTCATTTTTTTTTCCAGGATGAATGGAGACTATTTTCAAAACAAGGATGTCTTTTTTTTAACCTACTTTTTAAAACATAACACTAGAAATGCTGGCGATATTTGAGAAAAATACAATAAAATTTCCCAAAATGTTGATAATAATTTTTTAGAAAAAATAAACGTAACAATGAAATATATTCTTTTAGACCCATTACAAATAGCTAGAGAAAAAATAAAAAAAGATTATATTACAACTGAAACCATTAAATGCATCTTTATTTAATTCAAGATGTAAATGATTTAATTATTCAAATAAAAATTAAAACTCACAGTGGGAGAAATAAAAGATGAGGGGAATAATTGGAGATATATATACTGTTCCTTACTGGAAAGACCAAATACAGGAGTAATGACAATTAAGTCCTAAGCAAATATTTATAGATTTTATGTAAAACTAAGATCCCAAATGAATACTTTATTAACTCTGACAAACTCACAGTGTAATTCATCTAGAAGAATAAACTATCAAGAATATTGAAGTGTTCTTTTAAAAAGAATAATTACAATGGCTTGCTATACCAGATTTTAAAACATGATTTATAGCAAAAATTATCAAAAGAATCAGTTATTGGCTTAAAAATAAGAAAAGTTAACCAGTGTTTAGAATCTCAGAACAGCGATTCTAAACTAAGTACTTAATATCCAAATAACCACAGCAACAGCCATACTACACTAATGACTTATATTGAATTTCTTGTCAACTAAGACTTCAAATCTTCTGCACATATTGTATTATCTACCCAAGTTTTTTCTCGTTCTCTATTTTGTTAAAGAATAACTTTCAGAATAAGGTAAAATCATGATTCTCATATAAATATAAAATGAACACACATTAAAGATTTTATTTAACTCATTATCTAATGAGGGAACCAAGCAGATGTCACTTTTCATTCAAAGGAGAATCCAAAGAACAGACACATTTATAGATTGGGAATATTGAAATAAAAAAATTTGCAAATAGATACAAAACTGGCAAATCCAAAGTGTCAACTGAAATTCTACTAGACAAAATTTATTTGTAAGTCTATAGACAAGAATTATTTCAAACTGCTATAGGTTATCCACAATTCACATAACTAAAACAGCTCAAAGGCAATGAAAGATGCAGAATCTCCACAGAATCAGAATTCCATAATTCTGAATAGTGTGTCCTAAATAATGCACAGCTTGCCATTGAAGCACGATTTTTTTCTCTACCATTTGCACAGTTGTTTCTTTTTTGTACCCAGCTTAAGCATTTTGCATTTATGTTTATTAGATCCCGTATTGATAGATTCAGCCAGTCATAATCCCCATCCCTCCAAGCTTTATGTGTGGGCGTCTTTGATCAGGATGTTATCAATACTATTGTCCAAGCCATTGATTTTTTTGTAAACAAGTTGAACATAACATAAAATCAAAGCACAGATATCTCAACCATAGAGATGAGAAATTTTTCTTTAAACTGAAAAAGTAGAGGTGATTATCTGAGATAATGTAGAGAAGCATCATCTTTTCAAACAGCAAAAACAGATAAGAAACACAGAACAGAAAGAAGCAGGCTGAGTAAAATAAATGTGCTCTTTCATTTATGTAACAAGTGCTTTTTTTGAGGACGACTGGGTGCTAGGCACTGTGCTAGGTGCTGAGGGCACTACAACAAATGAAGACAAACCCCTGTATCATGGAGATTACAGTCTGGGGTGGAGTGGGGGAAACAGACATTAAACAAACAATTTATACTTTGGAATAATGGTAAGTGCTGTGTTTAATGTGGTTAAGTGAAATCAAGGAGAACTATGGGCTGTTAAGTGTAGTAGTACATATGAACGTTATTAATCATCATCGTTTGTTTCAGTCTTGCAGATACTAGGTCTCTATCTTTTATTTTCTCTGTCTTTGGGAGAATGTAAGGATGTTGAAGTGGACACAAAAAGAGTCAAGAGTTGAGAGAGAACTGCTACTCACCAGCAAAATGAGAATGGCCAGTGGCTTGCTTGATCTTCTCCTCTTTCAGGACAACCAATAGTACCAAGCGTTTCCTTTAGGTAGGACGGACATGCATGATGAAGACAAAGCCTTAGCTATTCAGATTCTATTATAACCAAATGTGTAAAACACTGTTACTACAAGCCAGATATTGGGATATAAAATAGCTTTATTATACTGCAATGGAAATTTACTTTTTCTATGCAAATAGAGCTAACTCTGCATATGCATGTAACAAATGGTGAAAATATTAGCATAATTTTATGGAGAAATTAAAGTTTAACTCACAACTAGTAGAAGACACTTGCCACACATTATAATTGACAAACGATTGGATACTGGATATTTAAATACTCTACAAAATTAACAAACAATCCCATAAAAATTGGGCATTTCATGAAAGAAAAAAGACTTATGGCCAGAAAGCATATGAAAATATGTTCAACCTCATTGAAAGGGAGAATATTAATTAAAACCACAAGTATTTTGCTCCCACCAGACTGGCAAAAATGTAGAAGTCTGGCAATAGCAAGCGTTGAAAAGAATGTATATAGAACAATCAGAATTCCTATATACTGCTGGCTGAGAGTAAACCACACTGGTAGGAAAACAATTTGTCATTACCTAATCAAGTAGAAGTTGTGTGTTTCCCACTACATCACTATTTGGATATTGGGAGACACTTGCACATGCGCTCCAGAAAACATGGACAAGAATGTAAGTACTTACATATAAGCATTTTGGGGAACTGTAATACCTAGAAAGAGCCGAAATGTCCATTGACAAAAATCTGGATAAATAAACTGTGGTGTATTCTTACAAGAGATACCACACAGCAGTAAAACAGAATTCTCAAAGCACAAAGATGAGAGGGGAAAAGTTCCAGAAGAATATACACGGTATTATCTTCCACTTGTATAAAGTTTAAAAGTAAACAATTTAGGGATATAAATTTGGTAAACACTAAAGAAAAGCAAGAGAATAAGAAAAATAATTCTAACTCTAGGAGGTAGGCCGAGGGATCAGAGCAGGGTAAACACACAGGGACCTTAGATGTATCTTAAGCTTGTTGGTGAGTCCATTGGTGTTCATTTCATTATTACTCTTTAAACTTTACACATAAATTTTAACTAATACATATATATATAATTTTGCATTGTTATGTTTAATAAAAATAAATGGGAATATATATATATATATAATATGTATTTTATATATATATAAAATACACAAATATTTGTCAGTGCAGTTACCAATGCTATGAGGTCAGCCTTCAAAGAAAGTGGGGTTTATTTATTTGTTTGTTTGTTTTTAATGTGTTTCTCTTGCTCTACGTATTTTGGTTACTATTTGCTACTTCATAGATACGCAAAGCTGAAATTCTCTAGGTTTATTTTACTCCAACATGAAAATGTTTCTGCAAAATAATTGCTCTAAAATGCCTTCTCTTCTGCCTTGCTATGGTGGGAAGATGTTATAAATTATCTTAACTTTTGGATGAAAAGAAAATAATTTCTCACATGAGTGCTATCTGGAAAGCTCTTCCTGCACACTCTGAAGTTCTTTATAGTGATTTCTTGTGTAACACTATCAAATATACCACCTGGCTACAGCAGCTGTGGATAAAATCTGTCCACTTGCTTTCTCACAGGGCTTGTGCTATTTAATATTTTAATTCCTACTCCAAATGGATCTTACTAGGAAAAGTCATGTCCATGGGTCCAGGGTCTCTCCTTGAATCACTGGTGAGATCTCCTCCTGCCCTCTCTCTCTAGTCTGAAGGCTCATCTTCCAGCCTAACAAGTCCTGCAGGCTGCCTTGTGGGGTTCGCTGCTCCCTTATAATCTCCATCTGGAAATTTTAGGAGGAATTAATCTCCTGATTTCCCAAACAAGTGGTATCTCTGCTTGCATGCTAAATACCAGAGCAATGGGCTCCTTCTTTAAAGATAATCTTTTGCTTTTACACTACTTATTTCTATGTGTCCAGATGCACTAACCACAGTGAGAGGGCATGTCAGGCTCTGTCACTCATTGTCACTGATTCTCTAAATTGGATTACCAAGCCTCACCCATATTTGACAGCTTTCCAGCTTTCCTGACATGGAGCTGGACAGCCCTTTCCTAAAGGACTGCCTCCTGTTTACTCCAGTTTTCTCCCATTTTGTCCCCGTTACCACAGAAAACACAAGGACATGTCACTGGGGATTATCAAGGATGTGCTTCTGGGGATTGTAAGAGATTTTGCAGCATAATCTCAGGTCTACATGTTTTCAGCCCCATGTTCTGCCCTGTTTGCATTATATAATGAAAGAATTGACCACTCTTACAAGTTGATGCCAAATGTATATGCAGAGCCAAATTTCTCACATTAAAACATAGGGCATGTTCAAAAAGTTCATTTTTAGGTCAGTTGCTGAAATGTGAGATTCATTTTCTTCTAAAAAACAATGTTTGCAGTGTTGGTGCTGACCACAGACTTGGCCCCAATA
This sequence comes from Balaenoptera borealis, assembly GCF_965194805.1. NCBI lineage: Eukaryota > Metazoa > Chordata > Mammalia > Artiodactyla > Balaenopteridae > Balaenoptera > Balaenoptera borealis. The sequence goes on from NC_138866.1 coordinate 90,482,886, forward strand.
CTCTATCTAAAAAAGTATCAGAAATAGCATACTATTGCAGTGAAAATAAGCAGAACACAACATTGCTTCACAACTGATAATAAAATATAATGCCCAACAGTTGCAAATAAATCATTTTTATTTATTTGAATTCAGGTGATTGAGGAAAGGTTAATTCATCTAGCAGACAAAAAGGGAGATGAAAACTTCTGTGAATATTCTGAAGGGGGATTCAGGCAGCTTTCAAAGATTTGCAGACACTAACGAGGCTGCTTTTTAGTAGCAGTAGTAGTAGTGGAAGAAGAAGGAGAAGAAGAAGAAGAAGGAGAAGGAGAAGGAGAGGGAGAGGGAGAGGGAGAAGGAGAAGGAGAAGAAGAAGAAGACGAAGAAGAAGAAGAAGAAGAAGGGGAAGAAGGGGAAGAAGAAGAAGAGGAAGGAAAAGAGGGAGGGGCAGGAAGACAAGTAGAATTGTCATCATTATGCAAGCTTTTCACTTCAACATTTCTGTCTTTTCATTGATACAACCCTACCACTTGTAGAACTCAAGTTATTGGTTGGTTCACAATGAAATAATAGAGAATTGAAAAGAAAAAGGTTGAAACTGAGAAAAGAGGGGCTTTCCTGAGTAAACAAAAGAAAGAAGCATCTTGAATAGGATTCACTGATTAAAAACCCACATATGTTTATTCAGCATCCACTATCTGCCCAGCTCTATGCTAGGTCTTAGGGATATAACAAAGAAGAATAAGACAGTTGCTACCATTTTGGCACCAATCTATTGCAGTGGGTGGTAGAACAAAATAAGGCAGGGGGCCTAGGAGTAAGAACTGACACATAAACATATAAATTATACCATAATGTGCTAAAAGCTGTTTTAAAAGAGGATCAAGGTACTGTTTGTGGGAGTCTGGAAACGCTTCCCCTAAATGACAGTTAATCTTCAAAAATGAGTAAGAATTTTTTAGAAGGAACAGAATGTACAAAAGCACAGGCATAAAATCATTTTGGAAATGATGTGATGTTCAGATTAAGTGCAGGGAGGAGAATAGGAAATGGAGAGAGATGAGGCTGAAGAATTAAGGTGGAAACTAACCCTACATCCTTGAACGCAAAGAGAGTTTAAACTCAATTCCGTAGGTAACTTGGAGACAACAGCTTCAACTGGTAATAAAATGTTGGAACAACCAATGAAATTAACTGAGATGGAATTAATTGATCTTTGCATGACTTAAAAGAGAGAAGAGAGCATCAGCAAATCACAGTTCTCTCTGTGGAGAGAGAAGGGAGGGAATGGTCAAAAGGCATAAGATCAGAACTTTTCTCTGCCCTGGCGGCTGCTGAGACAGTTCAGTGCCTTTTCAAGGGGAAGTGAAATTGGGAAAGGGAACGAGCCTTGGGGTCTTTGGGAGGCAGAGTGAACAAGTATGTATCAGTGCTGGATGTTTGCAAGCGCACCCCTCAGCCTTTTACAATACCATTTCATCTTAAGATTGAACGTAGAGTGAATTTTATGTCAGGGACTGCTGAAGAACTGGAAATCATGCACTAGCATCTGCAAGTCCTGGGTCATATGTAAATGGGGAATTCATGTTTAATTATTGACAGGAGCTAATGAACAATCACTTACTTGTTTGACCCTCCCTTTGGCATTTCTGCAATGTGGTTCCTAGAATCATACTTTTCTTTTTCTTCCTTTCTGCCCCCGACTTTCACCAGTGAAAGAGTGCTTTGGCAGCGATAAACCTCTCCAGTGAAGAATGCTCTCTTACAGTAAATTCATGGCATTTCAATAGGTCCGCTTCGCTATGTCTCTGGTTTCTGGCTTTTCACAAGTCTTAAGTTTTAGAACCTTGGGCAAGAGTAAGAATGTAACTAGTTAAACAAGAAAATGATAAGGTTAAAACATTAGAAATTAATCAAACCTCACATGTGAATCAGGGACAGTTCAGTTTTCAGAATGCTAAATCGTGCTGATTCTGCCGTCCCCGGCAAAGCTGTCGTGGGCCTGGGCCGGGGTAGATGGCCTAATCTCTAATACCATATACACGGCAGCCTTCCCAGCTCCTCAGAAAATGAACCGGTTCAGGCCTCTAGCTGTGTCTAGAGAAGGAAGGCACTGCCACCTACAGGTTGTAAAATCAGGGACATAATAAATTAATATTTAATTTATAGAAAAAAAGTTATTTTATTAATGTAACATTTTCATAGCCCCAAAAGCCTCAAAGTTAGCTAGTTTATCCTCCTGCCTTTGGGCAGATCTGTTCCTAAATATACAGAAATTTTCACTGAGATTAAAGCAGCTCAGCTCTCAGACAATTAAAATCTAAGTCAGACTTGCCCTGTAGGAATTGGGAATTAGGCTGGAAGTGGCGCGGGGTGAGCAGTGAAGGGGTAGTGGGTAATTGCCTTCTTAAGTACTCTTTAAACTCAGAGCTTTCTGGGCCCCAGTTTCTTCATTTGTAAACTGAGATAATGGATTAAATTGGGGGTTTTCAAAGTGTGGTCCCTGGACCACCATCACCAACCTCACTGGGGATTTGTTAAATATGAAAGTTTCTCTGGCCCTGTCCCAGACCCCAGACTTATTGAACTGAAAACCCTGTGGGTAGGACCCAGCAATCTGGGATTTAACAAGCCCTCCAAGTGATTGTAATATACACAAAAATGGGAGAATCACTGGGTTAGATGATCTAGAAATATCCAGTAAATATGCTATTCCACATCACAAGGGTGGTATCACCTGCAGTTCAAACACCTGTCTGTGGAGGAGCTGAATCCCTGGGAAAATTGACCCTGGGGGAGGAGAGGGCAATTGAGGAAAAGCTGGAACTGAAGAAGCAGGTTCACCACTCTACTAAGTGGACATGTGGCCATCGATACACCATCTCAGTGGTCAACTGGAAGTCTAAAAACTAAAAAGTTTTTCACCCTAGTTCATCAACACAAAAATGTACCAGGCACCCCTCTGCTCTGCCTGACTTTGTCTAAATTAATACCTCTCCCCTGGCTGAACTCCAACTATCAAATATAATCCTTCAAGACCCAGGTTTTCTTTCCTCCTTCACAAAGCCTTCTGTGAACAGCAATACATCCTTATTTTTCAATTACCCTGAATCCCTTTGACCCCTGAAGTCTGTAGCAGAAAATTTAGTACTTAACGACCTACCATCCTGGAGTATTCTCAAATTGTTTCTCATGATTACCTCATCTCGCTGCCCAGATCTCCCCAAGGATTTTTGCTTATATGGCTCATATATTTATCCCTATGCTTCTGGCAAGTTCCCAGCATAGCTCTGGCACAAACTGGTGTTTAACAAATTGTTGGTGATGGGTTTTATATGGTTCTCTGAAAATAGAGATTTGAGTCTGTGAATAGATTTTAAGCCATCACAATTTTCCCCCTCCTTCCTTCATTGTGCTCATGAAGAATTCTGCAAAAGGGTCATGTTGACTTCAAAAATAGCTAAAACCCACCAAAAGTAGCTGAAATTAAAGGGCGAGGGTTTCTAGGCAATGCCTTAGACCCACATGTATAGATCAATGGAATAAACACAACTCAAACTTCCTCTGTTACGGGGCATTTACTTGGGCAGTTAGAAAAATAAAATCTAAACCATACTGAAAAAAATTTTAAATCATCTGTTTGAAGAGAACTTAATGAAAGTTGTGCTTAGATTTAGTTAGCCCTTGAAAAGAAACCCAAACACCAGTAATAATTTCTGGTATTGTGACTATAAGGTCATTTATGCAAATAATTACTAAAAACCTCCACGAATTTGTTCTGGGTTCCCTTTCAATAGTAAGAAGGAAACTGAGGACAAGATGAGATGGCCTTTGGCTGTTACAGCTGTTCTAGTTGGGTGCTCTGCTAAGAGAGGCCCATCTGTTGTGAAGAAAAAAGAGTCAGGGGTCTGAAATTACACCAAGCCCTTTCCTTTTATGCAGGGTATGTGAACATCTGAATGTGCCTGACGCTGAGGCCAGAAGCTGTCCAATTCATGTTAGCTTCCCAGCTCCTAACCCAGCTCTGTCACATAACAAACCCTTTGTTACACTGAATTAGGCAAAAACAGACTAATATATCCATAGTTATTTGGGGACAAGACCAAGTAAAGTTTATTCTACCACTCTCAAATTTTATTTATACAACTCCCATTTTAAGAGGCCTAATTGTTTATAGTAAAGAGGCCACTTTGAATGGGACAAAAATGGACAGGGTCAAAGTTTGGATCTTCATTGCAAAGCAAACCAACATCATTCCGATAGAGTCAGTCTAGTTTTCTTAGGATTGGTTGGGAGACTGGTTTGGGTTTGTTGTGTGCATTTTACGAAAATCCAGATTTTCTCTCTGACTTGCAGGCCGCGGTGCTATCCTCCTGAACTCTCATCAGCGTATGAAATTCTAAATGACCTGGAATTGAGAGATGTTTTCTGCTCAGAACAGCTATCTGGCAGCTGCACAGTGGAGGTGGTGGCATTTCAACAGGGCCGGTTAGTGAAAGACCCTTTATCGTCTTGTGGCAGAGGACCAGGCTGTGAAGTGTATTGTGTGCTTGGGAATGCTTTGAGATAAAAGGTGCAGAAGAAGTAGAATGGACTCTATTCAGCTTCGTGGAGGGCAGAACAGAGACTGTCTTCATGGGTTTGGATTCTGTGCTTTGGGCAGAAGAGCACACTGGCAGCAGAGCCTCGTGGGCGCAGAGGGGTGAGGCACCCTCTCGTGGCTCCTCTGGGTGGCTCTGAGTCCAGGCGTACAAAAGCATTGCTAAAGAATCACTGCCCTGTTGCGAGAAGCTTATGTGGTCCCCCCCCGAAAGACATTCTCTGTGCTCCCACGTGGGAGGGGAGCTGTAGACTTCTCCCCGAGGGGACAAGCTGCGGGGACCACACAGTTGGAAGGATCATGCGGAATGCCCAGCCTCCACCTTTGCACAGCACTTCCCAGGTTACAGGCTACTTTCAGAGGGAGACCTCATGTAAGTCTTGCAACACCTCCAGGAAACATGCAGGGCAGGTATTAATACTTCCATTTAATAGATGAGGAGAATAAAGTCCAAGAGCTTCAGTGACTTGCCCAAACTTATGTGGCAAATGAATCAGGAGATCTGGGACCAGAAACCTTTATCTTTGCATCCTAGTTAAAGATTCATCCTTCACCATGAGGCAGCTTCTCAGAGCCTGCCTCTCAGATATAACCCAGAACCAGAAGCCACATGGTCCCACGGTCTGGTGAGGGTGGCTCCACCTTCCTGCCCATTCTCAGTCACGCCTGCTCTCCGCTCCTGGTCAAATATGCACCTATCACAGGACGCTCTCAGGGCTCTGGAAATGGGGGCAGGACATTAACTTGGCAGGATACTGGGCTACTTGTCTGGACTACCATGGCAGTAGCCAAGGCACTCTAATGTCCTCAAAGGGCTGGTAGTCCTCCTCTTAAAGTAGAGCTCCCAGCCCCTAACCCCAAACCCCAGTGGCTCGTGGAGCCTCTCAAGTTTCAATCAAAGGCAAACTGAGAAGGCAGACTCAGGTTGCTGAACCCCTTTCTTTGGAAGGAACTGGAGATGCACTAGCTCTACTGAGCCATGTTAAAAAGGAACTTTACAGGGGCTTCCCTGGTGCGCAGTGGTTGCGAGTCTGCCTGCCAATGCAGGGGACACGGGTTCGAGCCCTGGTCTGGGAAGATCCCACATGCCGCGGAGCGACTAAGCCCGTGAGCCACAACTACTGAGCCTGCGCGTCTGGAGCCTGTGCTCCGCAACAAGAGAGGTCGCGACAGTGACAGGCCCGTGCACCGCGATGAAGAGTGGCCCCCACTTGCCACAACTAGAGAAAGCCCTCGCACAAAAACAAAGACCAACACAGCCATAAATAAATAAATAAATAATAATTAAAAAATAAAAAAAAAAAGGAACTTTACAAACAAAGCAAAAACTAGTCAAAGATTTCCCACACCTTCAGTCATTCCAAAGGGCCTCCAAAAAGACCACAGAACTTCAGATGGCATGAGAGAAAACAGCCTCATTGATGGGGAGGTATCTCTTCCTTGAGGAGACTTTACAGAATTTCTGCATTGGATGTTTCCTGAAAACACAAAACCCAAATCGACCTGGCTCCTGGGAATCAAACACCTGACCGGTTGGGGACAGTTTCCTTGTCTGTTAAGACAGAGAATGGGGGTTGGACAGCTGCCCTATCTGCTTCACAAAGAGGTGTGTGTGTGTGTGAGTGTGTGTGTGTGTGTGTGTGTGTGTGTGTGTACAGGGAACACTACTTGCAAAAGTGCTTTTTAAAATATAGAGAACTTGACTTTTTTTTCCTTAGTGGTGGTAGTACAGAAATACAATGGCCATCCAAAAAGAACATCTACATTTCTATCTCCTAGAAAGCTGGCCAAAGGAGATTTGTCTCATTTCCATTTAAGTTTTTTAAAAGACATAGGGCATTGAGTCTCAAACTTAGCTGACATCAGAAACTCCTGGGGGGCTTGTTTCTGATCGCTGGGCCCCACCCCCATAGTTTCTGATTCAGTAGGTCTGGGGTGGGACCTGAGAAATTTACATTTCTAACAAGTTCCCAGATACTGAGGCTACTGGTCTGGGCATCACGCTTTGAGAACCACTAACATAGGGAATTAAAAAAAAAAAAAACCTGAAGAAGAGGACTTATTTAGAAAGTTACTCTCTGAGGGCCTGAAAGTCCAACCTGAGCGGCCTGGGGTTGTTAGACGCCACTTTCACTCTGGGTGACTTTGGAGATGGAACAAGACAGTTGCCACCTTCTCAATGACACTGCCTACAGCGCTTCAATCTGTTTCCAATTTAAAGGAAGAGAACAAGTGCTCTGCACACGCTGAGCTCAATAAACCTGTCGTCGACAGGCAGCTCTGCACCTGGAGCTGAGCTGACATGACACTTATGGGCTTCAGAGAACTTTGTGAAGACTGTTACTGCTGCCTCTACCTTGCAAGGGATTTTGTCATGAGTCACTTTCTCGACACCACTCAAAAGCCAGCTTTAGGTAAAATTATAAGTTAGGCCTTCATTATTCTTCCACCTTCTCAGTGCCTCAGCTTTCTCCTGCCCATAAAACTGATCTCTGTCTGTCTCTCTCTCCCTCTCCTGTCTTCAGCCAGTAGTTCTCAAAATGTAATGCTCACCCAAATTACCTGGGGATCTTATTAAAATGCAGTTTCTGATTTAGGAGGTCTGAGTTAGTGAGGCCTGATATTCTGCATTTCTACCAAGCTCCCGAGGGATGCTGATACTTCTGGTTTCCAGACTATGTTCTTGGCAGCAAGGCATGAAATAAGTTGAGGCTTCTTAAGATTATCTATAAATCTTATCTTTCATTCCCTAGTTACCCTTCTGCTAGGGGAGACTAGAGGCTAATGGAAAATTATATCTACTACTGTTAGCATGTGAGCTTAACAACTACTTCCTCTCCCGGTAATAACGTGCTAGAATGTGTAGGATTTCGGAGGCCCCCTCAGGGAATGACACAGTAGGGACTTCCAATCCAGGGACTGGCCACTGAGGTGAAATTTTGGAGTTAGGGCCAGTTCTCATCTTTCTCCTTGTACGGCTCTGACCTCCATTTGCTGAGGAAAGAGTCAATCCCTAAGGTGGATGAGTTGACCTGATTATTTATTTATTTGCAATTTATATCCTATCTCCTTCTAAAATGGATTTAAAGCGAGGAGATCTGATTAAGGATCAGGCTACCTGACCAGTAAAGTCAGTGTAAAATTGTCCCCTATGTTTTCAGTTGTCCTCTTTTTATAAAGAAGAAGGAGTGGAGGGTGGGTGTGTGTGTGGAAGCTGAATTTTTCCCTGGCTTCCCTGTGTGTATGTTCTCAGCCATTCTTTTGCTTCTCGGAAAATTCACTGTATCAGATCAATTTCTCAATTCTTCTCTCTCTGTTATTTTATCTGAAAGAATGCCGGCTCAAACCAAAATAACCCAATGCCAAGAACCAAATGAGAAAGATGATTTATCAATAATTTATGGAGTCTTCTTTGACCCTTCATTCTCCCCTGTCCCCTTTACCCTATCTGTCACAATGTCCTGTCGTCCTGCCTTTCACATCTTTCTCAAATTCACTCTCCCTCCCTCACTTCCATGCCTACCAAACAGCCCAGCCCTCACGACCTCATGTCAGAATATCACTATTAATTCCTAGTGCTTAGTGGCGACCTGGTTTGGAGAGTACTCAGCTGAGAGTTTCTTATGCATTAACTCACTGTATACTATGGGTGTTATCATTTCCCCCTTTTTACAGGTGACTAGTTTGACACTTAGAGGTGTATTAACCTACCTAAGTTTCCATACTTAGCAAGTAATCTAGTAGTAGAATGCAGGCACACTCTTCCACAACTAGACAATACCACCTCCTGTGCTCTGGATGCATCTGTCTGTCTGTGCATCTGTCCATGTGCTTATGGGTCTACCTATCTCAGCTTATTCTCCTCCCCAAATGGAGGTGCTTAGAAACTATTTTCTATATTAGAATTCTCTTCCTTTCATGAGACATGATGATAAGGTAATCAGATCTACTGCTCTAAGCATGTGAGATCAGCATAGTATTTCTACACCACTCACCAGGGATTGCCTATGGTTTAAGTCTCTCTCATAAAATCTATCCTCAAACTGCCAAACCAACTTCCCTAAAACATGTCTTTGTCAGTTCAGGCTATTGTAACAAGATGCCATAGATTGGGTGGTTTAAACAACAGACATTTTTTTCTCACATAGAGGCTGGGAAATACAAGACCAAGGTGTGGCAGATTCAGTTCTTGGTGAGGGCTCTCTTGCTGGCTTGCAAGTGGCTGTCTTCTGCTTGTGTCCTCACATGGAGAGCAGAGAGAGAAGCAAACTCTCATGTCTCTTCTTATAAGGGCACTAATCCCATTGTGAGGGCTCCACGTTTATGGCCTAATCACCTCAAAAAGGCCCCATCTCCAAATACCATCGTACTGGGGACAAGAGTTTCAATATATGAATTTGGGGTAGGACACAAACATGTAGTTCATAGCACACTGTTTTCCTCACACTGTTCCCTTGTTCCAAGAATGGACAAAGCCTCAGAAGAGGACCCTTGTCATTTACTTTACTGCTCAGTATCTGAACTCCATTTCCATGCTTGGGGAATCCTCTCCCTTAATAAGCACAGCCCACTGTTGAAAGTTGCATCACTAGCCTTCCTTGCAGCTAGGGCCTCGGTGTATAACCTAGGACCCACCTTCAGACAACAGCACCCCAAATTTTAAATTGGAAAAAGCCTGGGCCTTGGAGAGCTCATTCCGGCAAAGGCTAGTGGTAGCTCTGCCTGCTTTCCAGAAGCAAGGGTGGCTGCAGTTTTAGCAGCAGAGTCCAGGACTGTGGTGCCACGGAGCAAGCTGAGCCCGGGTGCCCAGTGACAGTAAGAGAGGTGTCTTCAATGACCAAGCAGGTTTTACCTGGTGGCACAGCTTCCAAACCCCCCAGGAGAATCTCAGAAGTTCCTGCGACTGTCTGATCATACCTTTTTCTGCACTAGGTCAGCCAGAGTTGGGTTTTGGCTTTGCTACTAAGCATACTACCTGCTTTAAACTCCTCGCCTCATCAACGGGTGGGGCAGCCGCTGCTTCCTACAGCACTCACACCTCAGAAGTGGAGCAACAGAGGGAGGCCCGTGAGAGACAAACCTTGACTTCTCTTTTGTTTTGTCATTTTCAGTGACATGTTCATTTACACTGACTTGTCATGCCCTGACCTAGAACGGGCTACCCTTGTGGACTCTGGCACAGGCATATGCTATGACTACCACAGGATGGGCAGGAAGATGCCAGGGCCTCCCATGATCACCACCTCCAGTACCGGGACCCCCAGACGCCCCACACCTGCACCCAGCAGAGAGCCTGGAGAAACTAATGAGTGCGAGAACCTGGAGAAATGTGCCACTCAGATGCTTGCTCTGCCACAGCCCCTGCTAACCACACGGGTCCGAGACCCCTCATCTCTCCCAGAGGGGCCACAGCTGTGATTCGGAGGCACGTAACCCACGGGTGCCATCCACTGAGTCACCAGTGGCCCACACTTTTATTGTGCTGACGATATCTTGGGTGTTTGCATATGCCCAAACTCATCACATTGTCTCCATTAACTATGTGTAAATTCTTCATGTATCCATTATACCTCACTGAAGCTGTTTTTTGTTTTTTTAATGAAAATGACATGGTACAAAATAAAATGAGCTGGTGGAGTCAGATTTTTCTCTTTCGGGAGCTGACGTTGGAAAAAATAAATAAAACAGATATAAGCAGGTAATTTGCAATAAAAAACAAAGCCATATTGAAAGACAGGAGCAGGGGCCATTGCGGGCCACAAGGATGCCAAATCATGAGGAGGCAGGAACCCTGAGGGTGCAAAGCCTTAGGGCTGACGGGGCACGAGGTGGAGAGAGGAGTGAGGAAGCACTTGGGAGGCCGAGGGGGCCCGTGGACGGGGGCAGCTAGAGTGAGCACCCCAGAACTGCAGTGAGGCCCGTGGCCACCTTACGCTGGAGGCCTTCCCGTCCTGCTCCTCCTCCGCCAGGCTGCTTGCTCTCCTGTGGTCCCCAGGGCCTGGCATCTGACCACACAGCACCCAGGACGTGAGGTCAGCTTGAGGTCAGCTATGTTCTTTTGACCAGAACAGCCTCCCTGAACATATGGACACACATTTCTGCCAACACAAGGCTCTGCTTCTTAAGCACCCTGACTACAAGGATACCTTCTTCCTCCCAAAGCACAGAAAGCACCCAGAGGCTGGTCTTTCTGAATGTCGCTCAGGTACCTGGAAGCATAAACATGGCAGTGTGAAATTTAGAGATGCTCGCTCCTAGGAAAACGGTAATGGTAAGAAAAAAGAAGTTAGCACGGTTGAAAAATAGCATAGAATTGTATTCTCCTCACATCTATAGTTTCATTTTGCTTTTTTCTAATTACTTCTCTTTTACTTCCTTTCCATGACCCTGTATGATGGTCTGGTGACTGTACCCTCAGCTTTCCTGTGTAAACTGACTGTTGGGACATTGAAGTACAGCAATGACCTGTGACTAAATGGAGGTTTGGTCCATGCCTTTGGCACTATTACTCATCCCTGGGCTTCCTGAGTCAAGTCTAACCTCTTCTGCTGCTTTTCAAAGTCCTTCCTAGCCAGGACCCACCCTCCTTATCCAACTTGATTTCCCTTGCCAATAATAACCCATTAACTCAGGCCCAAACTTCCATTTTTTATAAAAGGTTCCATGTAGATTTGCCACAAGCAGCTAATTTTTCATAACTTCTAGGCACATTATATCCCCAGGACAAGGCTGGAAAAATAACGTCTGGGCCCTTGTAGATATTTCTTTGCCTTGCTGTTGTCACAGCTAAATGGAGTGATTCATTAGCCCTTGTGAGAAATGCCTGACTGTCATTCTTAGAAGATATTACCGTTACTATGCAGTAGCAAGTCAATAGTCAAAGAGAATTGAAATCTCTCCCTTCTCTGAACTCCCTCAGTGCTTTGGGTTTACAATTCTCACAGCCCGTATCAGGCAGAGCTCTGTGCTGTGGCACACACACGGCACACACACAGCACAGTCCCCTACCAGACCCCACTCTGATAGCTGGGACAGGTGTAGCTCCCTGTCTCTAACTCGGCTTGGAACTATGAAGGTAATCTGTAATTGTTTTTTACTGAAATGAAACCATTCCTGAAACATAGTTTTTCTTTCTCCTTTTTAAAGAAACTACATTTACTGAGCACCTTCCTTGTTCCAGACAAGGAACTAAAATGATTTATGTATCCTGTTGAATTATCTCCCTGAACCCCCAGAAGAAGCTTATGAGGTAAGCGTCCCTCCTGTGTCTGTGATCTTGGTTAGCGTGAGCACTTCTTTGCTGGTAAACTCACCTCCTGCCCTTGTATTCTTCTGATGACTTAGAAAGTAACTGAGGCCTTTAAAATGACAGAAAAACACAACTTAAACAGCAAGCAATCTAAATGAATGTCTTCAGCTGGTCGTCAAGTGTTTCTCCATGTGTGGGCCTCAGGAAATAGTGGATTCACAGATATATTGAACAAGAATGTCTGTGGGTGATTTAATATACAATTAAAATGCAGATTCCTGGGCCCCACCTCTGATCTACAGGATCAGAAACTTTGGGATCAGTTGTAAAGCACTTAAGGTGGTTTTGACACACACATAAGACTGAATCTATGTGTCAGTCAGAATGTGCTAGTCGCGCTGCAGAAACAAACCATACCACAATCTCAGTGACTTAATGCAAGCACAATGCAAGAAAAGTTAAAATCTCACTCACGCCAACTGCTGTGGGAATGAGTAACTCTCCAGGAGGTAGTTCCATGTGGTGGCTCAGTGGTCCAGGCTGTACTGATCTTGGGGCACCTTCCTTTCAACATAAGGCTTGAAGAAGGATTCACTGTGTTGGAAGAAGGGAACTTGCCTACAGAGGGAGTCATAAAACAATATTCCATGTTCATAATCTTCAGAAAGGAGAGGAGAACTGGAAATGCTAGTGATCACCGGTAAAATGTACCTTAGGTAAGGTTGTCTTTACATCCCCATGAGCACACGCCACCCTTCCAGGACGCCCTAACTTATTCTCTAGTTTAATGACATCCTAGAGTGGCAGGTGAGAAGGCTGTGTAAATTAACATTTGCCTCTTCCAGCTCAATTCCAGGAGCCCTTCAGACCTCAGGAGAGGAGAGCCAGAGCAAAAGGTAATGGTCATTTGCCTCACTGTCTTCCCTTCTTTGTGTTTGTATGTGAAGAAAATGAACTAGGGGTAGAATTTTCCTCAGGGAATGTTCACAATGAGGGAAAGAAGCTAATGTTGCTAAGAAACTCCAAAGGAAGCCTCCTGATGCTGTGTACTTACTGGGAACCACGTCTAGACCCTGGAGATGACTCAAGGATGGTTCCCTTGCAGGACTTGGGCATTGGACCACCCATTCACCCACATCCTTTGCTCTTTTCCCTCCCCACCTCAGAGTTTTCTTACTCTTTGGTTTACCATGGAACAAGCAACTCTACACAGTTTTTCTGTCTCTCCCACCTTTCTGAAGAAAGCACATAAGCCCTCTTGTCAGATGGTTATAAAAGAGAAATAGCCACAGGTCAAAAATATAATGAGGAGAGAAAGTGTAGGAAAAGTCCTGCCTCAGGAAAAAGCCCGGTAAAATGGAGGTCACATAAAGGCATATGTTGATTTGCCTGAATTGTCTTCTCTCTCCTCTAGGAGCAAGGGACCACATGCCCTTTGGCTAAGCAGAGGCTGGATGGAGGAGAGGATCAGTGAACAGAAGACAGAGGCCAACTGTGTTTCCAATTACATCTCAGGAGGAAGCCAGAGACTCCAGAACAGTGGCTACAGGAACCTTGAAAGGACCTCTGTAAGTTTGCTCTTTTCTCTCCTCTCCAGGTAAGAAATGGCCTCCCATGCTTCAGCCAGACTTGGATGTATCAACACTATGTGTGTATGGATGTATGTACATACTAGAACATTCTATGAGAAAGGAAGGAGGGTGCTGGGAACCAGTGTGGTCTGAAAAGGTGGCCTGGGTGTAACCCTGAGACAGGCTCTGTGGCAGCTCCAATAGGAAGTGACAAAGCCATAGAATTTTTTTTTTTAATTTCAAAAACTTTCTGCAATAACCACCCAAAGTCTAAATTTCAATGTAACTGATGCTAGACTTAACTTTAACAGTGCTTTTTTTCCTTCCCTGATGGGCCCTGAATTTGTCTTTGGGGCATCAGTGTTGCCCAGGCCCTCTGTAAGCACCAGGTATGAGGGCTGTAATGGACCTTGGAGACTGAGACCAGAAGCCTCATTTTGCAGACAAGGAAACTGAGACACAGAGCTGTGACACAGTCAGACACGAGCTACTGTGATTATATTATCAATGTATTTGTTGTACATCTATCTACAATAGCCCTAGAGCTAGAGAAGGGAAAAGTTATATAAAGTCACCGACTTCAAAGAGCCTCTGGGCTTCAGTTTCCTCATATTTGAGAAGAAAGTGGTTATCTCTAAGTTCCTCCCAATCCGTGATCTTATACTCGAGCAGGATGAAGACAATTCCTCATCATCAGTCCTGTCAGTTACTGTCCCATATGCAAGAAAGGCTTGAAAATCCAACAAGTTATCTTTTACCTCTGAATCAAGAGATCTGATTATCCAGGAACCACTTATAAATTCTCGATTTTATAAATGTCTATAAATGACTCAGAGGGGTGCAAAAACATTTTGAAAACCCAGACTCACAAATTCATTCATTAATTTGTTATCCAACAAATGTTGATTGAATGAGTACTCTGCCCAAGGCACTGTGGGCAACAGGGTGAAAAAACAGGCTTGGGTATACAGCCATTGAAATACACCTAACGGGGGCTTCCCTAGTGGCACAGTGGTTGAGAATCTGCCTGCCAATGCAGGGGACACGGGTTCGAGCCCTGGTCTGGGAGGATCCCACATGCCGCGGGGCGGCTGGGCCCATAAGCCACAAGTACTGAGCCTGCGCGTCTGGAGCCTGTGCTCCGCAACAAGAGAGGCCGCGATAATGAGAGGCCCGCGCACCGCGATGAAGAGTGGCCCCTGCTCTCCGCAACTGGAGAAAGCCCTCGCACAGAAACGAAGACCCAACACAGCCATAAATAAATAAATTAATTAATTAATTTTAAAAATTAAAAAAAAATAACGCCTAACGATTTACAGTCATGCTTTCACACACATTAACTCAACTCATAATAAACTGTGAGGTGATGAAAATGATTCCCATTTCATCTAGGTCCCACAGCCAGGTGAAGTGGCTCCCCCAAGATCATACAGTCAATAAATGGAGAGCTTGAGCCTGCTAGGTCTCTGGCTTCCAACCTCCTGTCATTTCCACTCCACCACTCTGCTTTCCTTTGCAAAACATCCACAAATAGCAGCGCTTTACCACATTTTCTCATTTGTTTTGGCTCTAGAGCTACAGGTCACCTTGAAATGCCTCAGAACGTCGTCCTTGAACATGGGACTTTTAAATGATAAATGTTGAAAGTATCTAGTTAAGGTAAATACTGCTTATACTCATTTAAGCTCTACTAAGTCTTTACAAATAATGTGATTTTTATTCCTAAGGAAAAATAACACATTCTTTGTTGGGCACAAGTACCAACTGAATAGAAATACAGAAGCTTAATAGATCTCACCTGTAAATAAAGGTATATCTTTATAGATGAATTCCGTTACAATAATAAGTTATACGTAAGGATACATTTAGTTATAGAAATCTAAACATATGTTTATATGAGACGCCAACATATTTCTAGATAATGGCACCTGGCAAGAGTACAACAAGCTTTAAAGCACTTGTTATTTATTCCCAGGAAACCAGGATCAGGTTCAGAGCATTCAAAGAGTAAGGTGGAGAAAAATGGCATAAAACACAAGAAACACAAAAAACACCAACACAGTAAAAATAACCAGTAAAATAGCTAAACTAGCGTCAAACAATATACAATGGGAATTAGCCCTGTCAGCCCCCATGAAGCAGATCCAAGCTTCAATCTATGTCAGAATAAAATTGAACGAACCAACCCCACACTTGGAAGACTGGGTGGAGAGTGGGGTGGGGTATGGAGGAAGAGGGCCAGCTTTGCAAAGGAGGAGGCCAAAATTTTTAAAGGAATAAGGACTAAGGCTTTTGCAATTAGAAGGTCATCAAATTCAAATATTAAGTTTGCAGTGATGTCTCAATAGCAATCAAGTTGCTTGTTTGATAACGAGGAAAGATCCAGTTTGAGCAATACCACAGCGTAATGCTTTCTAAAGTGAGGTGCTTTACCACTGAATGGATGGTCTGTATGCATGGGCAGTGCTTATGTACCACAGGCTTCTACTGGAAAATGCCCCAAATATCCAAATATTTTAGCCTTTTCTCTTAGGTTCCCTCGAGAAAAAATTTTCAATCTCCTACCTGGGGTGTTGGGCAGAGGCCTGGCTTCCAGAAATCCAGGAGCCAATCAGGAGAATGGGGTTGGTGGAATCTCATTCAGTGTGCAAACTTTAATTGAAGCCCCTGATTCCACTAGTGTCTCTCCCCAGGCCCTGACTCCACCTGGCATGTCTGAATCCAGAGCACTAGAGAGTATACTGTACTCAGCCTGCTGAGGTCAGACAGGAGAGGTCATATAGCTGAGCTGGGAGGTAGAAAGGATCTAGGTGGTCTCAGATCTTCCTCTGCCATCCCTGCACCCCACTCTACTCCCACCCCACCCCCAGACATTTGGGTCTCGGATTTCTCTGGTATGCCAGGACATTTATCGTCCATCCATCTAGCTTCCATCTTCCAAATTTTGGTTGAGATCCTCACTCTCCTTTTCTTTGTCCTTGTAGATTTATCCTTCTTTATTCCTCTGCTTTTATTTTGTTTTTAAAGAGAAATAAACATGTGTGTGCAATTCGCCATGTTAAGTCAGAAGTATAATGATATAAGGCAGCTCAGCTGTAGATATGTACGGAGAGATTTGCAAAAACATAATCAAGTCAATCACGGCAAGATCTTAAGCAGCAGCCACAAAAGTGGCAGGAATTTGAGTTCAAGGATAGTTTTCATCATGACAATGCCAACTCATAGGGACTCTTTAAAACAGGAGCTTGGGGTAGAAGGCTTTCACATTCTGCTCGTGGCAGGACATGCAGGGGGCATAGCAGATATGGACAGATTC
Organism: Balaenoptera borealis; assembly: GCF_965194805.1. NCBI lineage: Eukaryota > Metazoa > Chordata > Mammalia > Artiodactyla > Balaenopteridae > Balaenoptera > Balaenoptera borealis. The sequence goes on from NC_138866.1 coordinate 90,499,604, forward strand.
TGCCCCAAGCACAAGCTCCTAACTAGCTCTGTGATGTTGGGCTAGTTGCTGACCCCTTCAGTTGCTTCTTTGGAAAAACAGATGTGATTGCACCTCCCTTGTTGGGTTATGAAGATTAAAGGAGGTCGTACATGTGAAAGAGCCCAGCACAGGGCCAGGCACACAGGCAGGTAGTCAATGGCAGCCGAAGCTGATTCTCCCACAGCCCTTGAAATCAAGTGTGGGCTCAGAGGGCAACCATTTGTCTCTGCTTACAGTTCTTTGCCCCATTGGAAAGGGGGTTATAGGGAAAGAAAAATACAGCAATAAATCATACATGCTGTAACCTTCAAAGTCTAAAGAACACTGCCCCAGGCAACTGGTGCACCATCCAGGGAAATGTGCTGGCCTTCCTGTCTCACCCACCTCACACCCCAGAAGCCTGCCCAGCTCTGCTTGCCGAAGAGTGGGACTTAGGGGGGAAGGGGGAAAGGATGTTTTCTCAACCTCTCAAGCATGATCCTACCCCTGAGGATATGGGTCAAATGACCTCTGAGGAGAGGAGAAAGGGAAGGGAAAGGCATTCCATATTCATGTGACTCTTGACCCACTTAAAGGTCACTCCCCAAGCTGCATCACCCCTTCCTAGGAACACTTAGCACCTGACTCCTGAAGGAGTGGTTGGCCTCTTCCTTGTGATTTAATTAGTTACCCAGAGGGTGGTTGGCCGAAAGCCCACATTCCATGCAATGTTGTAACTGGAAGGAAACTTCAAGATCACCCATTCAGAGCTTACATCTCCTCTACGACATTCTCAACAAGTGGCCGTTTGCCTTGTTTGGACTTACCCAGTGATAGGAAATTAAATAAATTTGGGGGGGAAACTATGCTGTGGACAGCTCTGAGAGCTGCAAAGTTCTTGTTTAAATCGTTCATCTCTTCACTCATTTTTTATAACTGAAAAATTAGGACCAGCAAAGAACATCAGAATGCACCCCTGCCATCAGGGAGCTGACCTAGGAGGAGACAGATGTCAAACAAGCATGGAGAACTCTGGACGTGTGAGCAATGTGATGGGTGCTACAAGAGTGTAAGTACAGGGTGCTATGGGCACCTTGGCCTAGAGTGCTGGTTCTCAACTGGATTGGGGGAGGAGAGGAGGATTTTAACCCCCGAGAGACAACTGGCAATATCTGGAGACATTTCAGATTGTCTCAACTGAAAGGATACGACCAGCATCCAGTGGGTAGAGGCCAGGGAGGCTGCTAAACATCCTAACAATGCACAGGGCAGGCCCCACAACACAGAATTATCCCGCCCCAAACAGGGTCCCTTAGGGAAACCTGATCTAGAGGATTTAAGGGAGGCCCCTTGCTCTGGGGAGATGAAGTGTAAGCTGTTTCCCAAAGGAGGAGTCAAGGTTATCCAGGGAGATGGTTGCACTAAAGGGAACTGCATGCATATAGAACCAGAGGCCATTGAGCATGGCCAGAGCCTAGACAAGGAAGGTGATTTAGGGATTGGATTTATGACTCAGCCTGGTTCTACCCATCAGGATCTCGTAGGGCAAGTTCAGTCCTCCTTCCTCAGGAAGACCCTCCAAGAGTCTAAGGACAGCTGTGTTGGCCTTGCTGATTTTCTCTTCTCTAAATCCTTCAGTGTTTCTCCAGCAGAGAGCTTTGTGACTCTCCCAATCCCAAATACATCTTGTTTGCCTATCCTCCAGATTCAGGGCCATGCTGAAAGCCAAGGCATCCCACCAAGTGTGAGATGATGGACAGGGAGACATGTGGGCCCATCACCACTTCCGGAGGTGCAGACAAGATCAAGAGGCTATTCCCCATGGGTGCTTTCCTGGGTGGAAGGAATCAGCTCTGTAGGTACATAAAGTTTGTCATGCTTGTATGGAAGATGAACCCTGGCTAGAGTTGACCTTGAGTGTTCCTGGCCCTGGCCTGAAAAACTTGGCTAGAAAATCTATGCAGGGGACTTCCCTGGTGGCGCAGTGGTTGAGAATCTGCCTGCCAATGCAGGGGACACGGGGTCGAGCCCTGGTCTGGGAAGATCCCACATGCCGTGGAGCAACTGGGCCCATGAGCCACAACTACTGAGCCTGCGCGTCTGGAGCCTATGCTCCGCAACAAGAGAGGCTGCGATAACGAGAGGCCCGCGCACCGCGATGAAGAGTGGCCCCCACTTGCCACAACTAGAGAAAGCCCTCACTCAGAAACAAAGACCCAACACAGCCATAAATAAATTAATTAATTAAATAAATAAACCCAAAGTTAAAAAAAAAAAAAAAGTAAGCTGAAATATTTAAAAAAAAAAAAAAAAAAGAAAAGCTATGCAGGAAGAGTTAGCCAGCCAGATGCAGGTCTTCACACCTGACTCTGGAGGCAGGAAGGAGGAGGGAGAGACAAAAGAGAGAAGGGAGGGCTCTCTCCTAACACCAGACCTGACCTTCAGCCTTTCCAAGCCAGGGTGCACACCCACCTAGACCAACCACCTCCAGGCCGCATTTCTGCCAAATACTTTGTCAACCCCTTTCCTGTCCAGGGCCAGCCTCTGCAGGGTCCAGGACAAGAGAGAAGGATGAGAAGGGGCCGGGTAGGGGAGGAGACCATCAGGAATAGGTTTTTCCTCCTGACGGGGAGGAGGCTGGGCCAAGGTCAGCCCTAGGGTACAAGGAGAGTAGCATGCAGGGCTGCCTTAGCAGTCACAGGGTGGCTGTGTGGCACAATAAATGATCCACAGGTAATTAACATTTCATTACATCCGTGATCCGAGTTAGCTTACCAGTGGCCAAGGCGGATTCATCATTGAAACCAGCAATTATTCTCCAACTATTCTGAGTTAAATGTGTTTTGCTTTTCTTTTTTTAAAAATTGTTTCAAACTGTCAAAGTATAGAAGTTGTTGGTGGGGAGATGTGTTCTAAGTTTGAACTGATACATTCATTAATTACTTTTGAGTAGGCTCAGAAGTTGTTACGGTTCAGTAAGTCAATTTAACTCAACCAACAAATACTGGTCACCTCCAATGTGCCAGGTTCTGTGTTGGCTACTAGGAGGGACAAAGATGAACAGAGAATCAATCCCCAAGGCAGAAATATGCCCTTGTATACAATGGCTAAGTAAAAACCATAGAGGTACAAAGTGCTGGAGGGCATAGAGGAAGGAGAGAGTCCCTTTGAGAGGGGAAATCAAAGATGTCAGGGGAAAGGTTGCAGGTGAGCTGGGCCTTGAAGGATGAGTAGGGTTTTGATGGAGGAAGGGAATTTTGAGTATGGATAAGTAAGCGAGGAAGCAATGAAGAGGAGAAAAGTAGGAGAGAAAGAACCAGTGTGGGCAAAGGGGGTAGGCTTTCTTTTTCCAGCCTGTTACATTGACCTGGCTTAAGCCAGGAGAGTTTCATCCGGGACACACTGGCGTGTTTCCTTAGAGCAGAGACTGTGCCTGACTCTATAGGGACTCTGAGGCACTCCTGCTGCTGACACTTGTACCTCTACAAATCTCCAGGCTGACTGGGTTCCAATGCTGGGTCTCCTAGTTCTACTTCACCTTTCCTTGTGTGTGTGTGTGCAATCCGGGGTGAGACAAAAGCCTAGTTCTCTGGCTTACACTCTGACTGGTCATCTGATTCACCTCAAAAACTTTTGAAAATGTATAAGCTGGGGCATATCCCAGACTTAGGAAAACCCCAGGCTGTGGCCCAGGCAACTGTGCTTTTAAATGAGCTTCCCAGATGTTTCTGATACCTATCAAGAATTCAGAACTGCTGCTGTGGTTGGAAGGCTGATGTGCATTGAAGACACCTGTCCACTCACGGCTATTCTATCCGTCCCCAGAGGGCCCAATCATAGTTGTCACATTAAAATAGTTGTTGAATGAACACATGTGGGCATAACTGAACATGGGGAGCAGACAGGATAGCACAGGAGGCAGCTCACCTATATTCTAGTCCTGTTTCTCACTTTTCTGTACGAGCTTGGGCAAACCCCTAAGGTCTCTCTCCCTCGGTTTTCTCATCTGACAAATGGAGTGAGTTTGCCATACATTGTGTGAAAGTGGGATGGAATGATGTTTGAAATAAGTGCATTGAAAAGCATAGGCATTCCACACACATTTTGTTATAGGGCATTATTAACTCACCTGATTCTAGCTCTCAGTGGACAAGAGGTGCCATCTCATTCTTTGAGAAGGACCCATCCAGTAGAGTTCTGCACACAATAGTCTACAGTGGGCACTTCAACAAAAGATAATCCACTGAGCTAAGGATATCCTCTGCCAAGACACTAAAATATCCCCTTTGTCAGAGGGTAATAACTGCAGTTACTATTTAATTAAGAAAGACTTCCAAGGAAGAACAATCAATTTGCAAATTACGTTGGGTAAAAAGCAGACAAGGAATTGCTCAGCTATCCTGGTAGTCGATGAATACTAAGTGAGGGGAGAGTTGTAGCACACAGGTCTGCCTGCCCCCTCTCTGCCTTTGCAGATTTACAGTCTCCAGAGTTCATCCCAGCTGTTAGCTCAGGGAATTTTGACGCATCAGTATATTTCTTAGGTCAGGGGCCAAACCCACTGGGTAGAACACTGTCCCGTTATCAGTGGGATAAATGATCAGTCTGAAAAAGAATATATAATTCATGACTAAATAGAGCAAAGCATTAAATCAGGAAGCCGACACCAGCCCAATTTATGACAGTGCTTTACTAAGTGTATTCCCCACTGTGTCATCCAATAGCCCATCCTGATCTAAAAACACCTGTTTTGTAGAATGGGTCTCTCTTCGGCGCTGGGGGAGAAAGCAAATCGCTTCAATCTGCAGCCATTTCTGTTGATGGAAAACCTTGTGGCCCTAAGCCAGCAACATGTAAAAGTAAATAAAAGTTGAAGTGCAGGTCTGAAAGAAACAGCAACATGGTATGGCTACATTAAAATATTTATGTCCTCAGACTTTTAGACATCCATTATCTTCAGCATGTTAATAAGAATGCTAAACTGACCTTGGCTGGGACACAAAACTTCCAGAGCCCTGCAAAACAACTCTGGCCTCCCACATGCCTTCAGTTATGGAGAAATACGCAAGGGAGGGAGGAACAGAGAAACCCTGACGTAGGTCAAAACTCCCAGCCTGGGCTGGTGGGGCAGCTCGTGACTGGGGAGCCAAAGGACTGTGTTTGACCCAGTTCTGCCAATAATTAGCGGATGACATTGGGGAAACGGCTTCAGCTCTCTAGGCCTCCATCTCTTCCCTGTGCCCCACGATAGGATCGCAGAAGATCAGCCAGTCTCAAACCTGGCTAAGTGCTTTCAGATCTGAAATGAAATATTTGCACATACAGATGGCCAGGCCACACCCCAGACCCAATCAGAATTAGAAGTGGGTGGGTTGCCCCACACCCACCCCCATGTCTCAGATGGTCAGAGAGAGAGGGGAATCCTGGGATCCATGCCCTCTGAACTGCCCTCCCCTCTACAGCTGAGTCCTGCTCCGTGATATTTCTAGGTCAGCAACCCACCTGAGGAAAACTTAAGATACTTCCCCTTGCCTGTGGAATCAACGGCTCTGGATTTGGTTCAGACTCTTGGTGTGACATTCAGCGTCCTTTTCAATCTACTCTCCTAGCTCCTTCCTTCTCGACAAACTGTGCTCTTGCAATTTATTCCCTAAACAAGTCGTTTTATTTCAAATCTCCGCACACTTGCATAAGCAACTCTCATTTCCTAGAATGCATGCCCCACCCCTCAAAATACATAATCCTTTCTTCAAGACAATGTTTTAATGGTATTAATGCCTGCTTCCAGGATTGCCTCTCTTCTCCATTGTACTGTCATCATTTGTATGTGTGACAGCGGACATGGAGCTCTCTCACTCATCTTTCTTGTGATACTCAGGTCTGGGGGTGCGCAGGTATATGTCAAGGGGCTTGGGATAGGCAGGATGCGCAAAACTGGGGCAACAATTTTCTTTTTAGTTTGGGAGACATTTCTAATATTAAACAAACATGGATACATTATAGAGCCAAATGCAAAATGTGCACAAAATTTCAAACTAAAACTAAAGCGCTCAAACAAATTTCAAGGGAGATTATGGCAAGACGATTCAAGTTATGCTGTCCCAACCACCAGCAGCAGTGTCCCAATCCAAGACTGATGTCTCTATTCTCCTGCAGTCTCCTTGACCATCGGAATACTTCAAGGAAAAGTTTGAGAAGCGCTGCCGGGACTGATTGCATTCATCACAAACATTCCCCCATTTCTCATCACTACTTCTGGCACTGCAGAAATGGCCCAATGAGTTTGTATTTGTTGGTTAATTGGATAGACAAATGGACATACAAGTTAGGAGCAGAGAAGTTTATTTAAAAAAAAAAAATGTTTCTTTATCCCAAATGTCGAGATATCTTTATCCCTCTAATACCAACCTCTCTGTAATACAAGAAGAGTAATATATACTGTCATTGTAGGCAACTTGGCACTAAATGACAATGTGAAACTTCCTGGGATGGGGGTGGGACTCCGTTACACATCAGCTGGATTAAGGAAAAAAAAAAAAAAAAATGAAAGCTGCCTTCAGTCCATTCCCCACCCTCACAATCCCTGAAGCACCTGCAGGGTCAGGTGAGACCATTCAGCCAGGAACACTGCCTGAGGGGAGAATGACCACTGAGCTGAAAACAAGAACCAGAAAAGCTTTAAGCAAACTCAGGCTAACTAAACTTGCTCGGTCATCAGTGAAAGTTAGTGAGGAGAAAGGGGGAATGGGGGGTGGAGACTGCATAGGGCCAGGAAAGCCACATTCCAGAAGCGGGGGGAGGGGGGGGCACTCAGAGCTGAAGGACCAAATACCTATGTCCCCTCTCACGCCCCGACTCGCACTCATAAACATGCAGACCTGAAAAACAAACCGAAAACTGAACCCAGGACTTGAATGACCCCTCACAGTTAACCTCCAAAGCAAAATTGCTTAAAGCTGAAACCAAGTTGGACAAAACAGGCTTAGAGCAGTGTTGATAAGCGGAAGGAAGGAAATTAAACAGAAGCCTTCCTGCCACTCTCTCCCTGCCACCTCCCAACTCTGCCTCCCCAACCCTGACCCTTGCTTTCATTTCTGGCCTTCCTGGCCCACCTGAGCATCCCTCTGCTTGACGACTTGCCTTCCCTCTCTCTCCCTTCACGAGCAAACCTCTTCCGAGGCCTTGACTCCTCAACGTCTCTCATTACCTCCACCTCCCAGCCTCCATGGCCGCCACCCGAGTCCAAGGCTGCTACCCGCTCTCTCCTAGATGAAGACAATAGCCCACCTGGAGTCCCTGCACCTAATCTCAGGTCCCCCTGCAACCCTTCACCAACAAGCAGCAAGAGTAGGCTTCCAAATGCAAATCTGACCCTGTCATCTGCTTGCCCAAAACCCTTTTGTCTTTTCCTCGCTGATAGGTTTAACATCTAAAACCCTGACCCTACCTACAAAGGCCCTTCCTTCCCTCCTTAATCATATCTCGCCTTTGCTTCTCTTCACTCTCAGTATTCCAGACACTGGCTGCTTTCACATCTCCAGAGAGGGAGGCCATGGCGTGTAGTACTCCCTCTGCTTGGAAAGCTCTCCCAGGCCCATTTTGCTTGTTACCCTGCACTCCTGCTTTAGCTCTTCCCTGATCTCTCCTTCTAGGCCCAGTTCCTCTCCTTCATAGCACTTATCACAGGTGTATATGCTCACTGCAGGGATAACTTTCATCCATGTATTTCTTTCACAAACTGTAAACTCCATGAAAATAAAGATGTGCGGTTTTGCTCACCATTTTGCCACCAGTATTTTGAACAGTCCCATAGTAGACATTCAATAAACATTTATTGAATGAATGAATGAGTGAATGATTGAATGAGCAAGCTGAAAGCATCCATGGGCCCATGGCAATAGCAGCTATTACTACAGCCTCATCGGGAGCTGAGTCTGACGTTTCCATAAATGGTGGTGTCAGAGGCCATGATGAAGGAGAGGAGTCCCCAGTCTGCAAGCAGCTGTTGAGGCTAGAACCCATGACTACATAGACCTTCACACAAGAGTGATCACTGATCCCAAAACTGTCCTGCTTTCCACCAATCGCCCCCAAGCCAATGAACCCAGTAAATTTTATCATTTGTCCTGAATATACCAACTACAGATCTCAATCCTTTGTAGGTCCAGCCTTTGGGTAGGCAGACCTGCTTCCTGGTGGGTCAGATGCTGGAAGCAGTGGAACTCTGTCTTGAAGGAGCTCATAGACACAATCCCCTTCCAGTGTGGGCTTAAACAGGATACCGATTTAGACATAGACAGATGTAGATAACAGAGAGGCAGCACCAAAGAAGGGACTAACAAGGTTGCTAACTCCTGAGGACAGAGATGGATGAGTTCCATAATTTTTGTATCTTGCATAGCACCTGGGCTTCTACTTATCTCAGTATCTGTTCAGCTAGATTGACACAAAAGACCTAAGGAGAGGATGGAATGATCCTCAGTCAACTGAAACAACCATGCAACTGTTATTTGTCAAGCCCTTGGCATGGTGTCATCTGTTTCCTAACTGTTCTCTCTCTCTGTGATGTGAATGAGTAAGACAATGTCTAAGTTCCATGAGTTTCTTAGACTTATTACAATTGTTAGTGCTAGAATATTATCATAACAAGATTTTAGGATTGGAGGGATTTTAGAAAGGCTTCATCCAGCTGAGTGTAAATTTCTTCCTCAAGGAACCCTTCTCTTCCTCCTTTTCCTTATCAAACAATGGCACCATTGAAAAAGTTGGTGTGAAGCACTGATAATTTGCACCATCCTCTGAAATTACAAGAGCAGGGATCATATGAAATCTATTGGCCAAACTCAAGAAAATCAAAATGTACCTTCCAACTCCCAGCAGTTATAAGGATAAAGATTCAGTGATGATAATTTTTCACTTACATATCACTCTATAATCATGTGTATTAGCACATTTGAAATCTCAACAATCTTTATTATCCCTCCCTTCACAAAGCAAGAAATTAAGACTTACAAAGGTTCAGTGTCTTACCCAAGGTCATCTAGCTAATTAGTAGAATAGCCAGGATTCAAGCCCAGATCTTCTCATTCCAGAACTGGGGCTCTTACTACAACACTGTTTCTCAGCAGGAGAGAATCATGGTCATCTCGTTAATATTATTAAATTAAGACCTGATTTGTATATTTGTAACCAACACCCTAAAATTTTAGTATTAAGAAAAATAACATCCATGTGTCTCAGACAGTAGCTACTCTCCTGCAAAGCAAAAACATGAGTTATGTCCCACCTGCTGCAATGTTTGCCAAAAGAGAAGAAAACATGTTGGCAATGCATCATAAGTATTGAAAGATATCAGTGTTCCCCAGGTGAGTGAAAACTCCTGGCCACATAAGGACAGATTTTCTCCAGATAGTGAGACACCACACTAAATGCCAACTCCATCTCACTTAAAATGCTGGTCAAATCGAGCCTGCACCTGCCTTGTGTACTCGAACTAATAATGAACCACACTGGGTCCTAAGGAAGAAGCAGAGGGAGAAGAAGCATATCTTGTGACTGGCTAACAGAAGCTGCATTTCAAAGCAGACATAAAAGGAATTTAGGCCAGGCTGGAGAAAAGCTCACACTTTAAAGAAAACAAGTGTTTTTGTTCGGGTTCAGGGGACTTTTAAACTGCAGTATATAGGCTCAAAAGATGACACTCATGCTATTGTGGCCATGAAGAAAATTGACTACCAGGTGGGATGAAGGAAAAGTGCCCTGGAAATCTTTATGAGTAATCTGAAATGAAATGCTTTAAATCAACTCACTTCTCAACCATAGCCCTGCAGATGCTACACAGATGACATCTTTCTCATCATAAAAATGATGGAAAGCGCACAATGGAGGTATTCAAAACCAAAGATAACAAGGGATCACCTTCATGAGAAGTACAGCATAGACCTTGGGCTCCATCACGGGATGTCACACTTCTTGTCTCTTCACGGTCACTTGGTCTAAAAAGCCATTGCAGATTTGAAAGTTTATGACTATTGAGTCAGCAAGCAGAACTCAGGAGGGGGTTGTACGCATATAACCTAGAGGCAGACCCTGTGCAGAAAGACCAGTCAGACTTCCCCTGAGGGACAGGTGTGGACAACAGGAGAGAAAATAGGTGGCTCACACGCTTTATACTCAGACAGGAGCATCCATTAAGCACTCTCAGCTCCATTGTCATGCATTCTGTCTTCCCCACATCCTGGGCAGTGGTGAGGTGGAGACTTTCCAACAAATAGCCAGTGACAGAGTCAGGACTTGGGCTCCGCTCTTCTTACTTAAGATCCCTTTTGTTTCGACTACCACAAGCTGCCTCTGTGAACTACAATAATAAGGCACGCATAGCACTTGTCTTTAGCACTTTATAGTTCACAAGCCCTTTTCATTGCACTACCTCATTTATTACCTTCTCAAAGCCACAGAGTACAGAAGTGTATCTCCACCTGCATGACCTCCATTCTCCAAAAAAAAGGATGACTAAGAGTGAAACCAATTTTTCCAGGTAGAGTGAATTGGTAGGGTGGTAACTAGGACTCCTTCCTGAATGGTTACCAGAATATTCCTACCTCCACCCTGTACAGACCATGGACTAGGTTAAGAAGCATCATAAGAATTTAAAAAGCATGAAGATTTACATTTTTTTAAACTAAACCCTCCAATATCTACCACCACCTCACAACAGGAGACCCCAAGGTCTTCCACTAGGCCAGCTTGTTGACGTAGTCCAAGCTACTATGACGTGGGAAGTCATTAAAGTGCACTCCTTTAACGACACTGTGATTGCCGACCAGCCTCTGGTCTGCTCCATGTGAATAATGAGAGTCAGTGGTATGCAGTATCTTACATCAGATGGTGCTTACAGTTTACAAAGCGCTTTCACATGCACATCTCCTTTGATCCTTGCAATAATATCATTGTTGGATATTATTATTAGTGAATGCTTAATTGAAGTTCAAGGATGCTACACGATTTGCCCATGTTTACATGGCTAGGAAATACCAGAGCAAGAAGCAGGATTAGACCCTGAGGCCAGGATTCCTTCCGGCTGCCTCCTGAGCAGTATCCATGAAGTCAACCATGGATTAAACTTCTCACCCCTCTCCTTCCGTCTGTCACTGACCAACTCTATAGGTGCCTGACCTATCCTGACTCTCTTGCACCACTCTTTCTGCTTCCTTTTTCACTTACACACATTACTTTTCTTTAATATTTTTCAATCCCTTTAGTCCTCAATCCAAGCTATATACTTCCACCTTGTATGCCCTCCATACGTCCTTCCTCACCTTCTCAAGAAACTTTTCCAAACCCTAACTCTCCTTTCCAATGGCCTCTCTGATGCAGAAGCAGCAAGATGTTTGCCTGAACACAAGCACCTACAGACACGGGAAACAAGTGAGAACAGAAACAGTGAGCAAAAGGGACCCTTGACAGGTTTTCAGCGTCCGACCGAAGGCATTGCCTGTGATCTTGTCTGTTGGAGTCAGTGTCTCTAAGCCTTGCTGAGTATAATTCCCCTCCAGTGTGTTCTTCCTCATTAGTGCTTTCTTGTCCTTGTCCTCAAGGCCCAAGGACTCTGCGAGCGAAGTGAGCCAGCCTGGAGGAGCGAGGGAGGAGCCCACACCGCCGGGAGAGCGCCTCCCGCTGCCAACAGCTGCGTGACTTTTCAGAGGACACACTGTGCCCTAAGCGATGGAGCCCCGCGGTGAGCGGGGAGAGCAGAGGCTGGAAGGCTACACAGGGAATTCTCTCACATCTCCACCCTGTGTGTTCACACACTCTCTGGAAGTCTACTACACGGCACCTTTTCTCTTACCTTTTGAAAACCACATATATTTTTTTTAATTTTATTTATTTATTTATTTATTTATTTTTGGCTGCGTTGAGTCTTCATCGCTGCACGTGGGCTTTTCTCTAGTTGCCGCGAGCGGGGGCTACTCTTTGTTGTGGTGCGCGGGCTTCTCATTGCGGTGGCTTCTCTTGTTGCGGAGCACGGACTCTAGGCATGCGGGCTTCAGTAGTTGTGGCTCGCAGGCTCTAGAGCGCAGGCTCAGTAGTTGTGGTGCATGGGCTTAGTTGTTCTGTGGCATGTGGGATCTTTCTAGACCAGGGCTCAAACCCGTGTCCCCTGCATTGGCAGGCCGATTCTTAACCACTGTGCCACCAGGGAAGTCCAAAAACCATTTATTTTTTTGCAATGCTCAGGAAGCACAGGGAGATTTGGGTGCATCTAACAACATGCAAGGGAATGGTTACCAGCTGCTAAATGGGATTTAAAAGTCTGAAGACAATTGGTCACAGATAACTCCAATTTAGGAGTTTCTGGATAGCCTTTATCTAGACCTTTTATTACTTCTAATACTCATTTGATGGGAAATAAAGTGACGATAAATTAGTGCCTACTAATTCTCTATAATAGAAGAGAGGTCAGTTTGTCTTTTGAAAAAAGCACAGGCTTGGAGAACGAATGAGTGAATTAGTTCCCAGTGTCCCTGCTGACTTTCTGAGTGATATCAGATGGGTAAGGTAACTGCTCTGAGTCTTGGCTTGTGATGGAAAATGTCGCAAATTCCCACGACAAAGAGAGAGTGAAGCAAGTCATGCCGGTAAACTGGAGCTGGAGGCTGCTTGTCCTATCTGAGCAAAGAGAAAAGCAGCAACTCTCCAGCTATTTAAGACAGCAGAAACAACAATGACAAGTCTGTCCTTGGCCTTAGCCATGGGCCTAGAAAACCCGTGTGAGTGATGGCTATGTCGGGAGACCACAGGCAGGAGGCTGCATCTTCAGACTTACTTGAGGGCCGTGAGAGACCAGGCCCTGCAATGCGTCTTTCTTCAGCTTCCACTATGTCCTTCTAGTCGCTCCTCCAGGAGAGCCTGTAAAGACCCTTCACTAATCTCTTGCCCCCGGTGGTGCAGCAGGCTCACCAAGAAACAGAACGAGCTCCACCGAGCTGCGGACTGAGCCTTCCTATTTCTGCGCCTTTACTCATTTCATTCTCTCTACCCAAAGTATTCTTCCCCTGCATATCTGCATGTTCAAAACCACCTGGTCTTTACAACCCCGCTCTCACGCAACTGGCACCACGAGACATTTCCCAATTCGCTCTCATACCCCAAGTCCACTCAGACTATGAAATACCGTGGGAATTTTAAGAGAAGCGTTAGAACACCACCCCTGCCCTTAGGAAGTCTACAATCTACCCAGAGAGACAATAAACTAATAAAGAAGAGGACAAGCCCATTTGGGATTCAATGCCAGGAAGAACTGTGGAGGTCGTAGTTATTGCTGTTTATTGAGCACTCACCACGTGCCAGGTTCTATGCCAAGAGCTGTCTGCATGTTACCTTAGTTAATACCCACCACAGCTCTAGCAGGTATTAATCCCACCCTATATGCAAGGAAGCAGAAGCTCAGAGATGTTAAAACCTTATCTAAGATGCAGAGGTGGTTAAGTCAGAGCCTGAGCTCTTAGAAACCTATTACATTGCCATCTCACTCTCTCATTTTCACAAACGCTCATTTAAAAATATATGGAGTTTGAATAGCAAAGTTTTAAATGTAAAAGACTCTGAATAAACATTTCTCCAAGGAATATAAACAAATGGCCAATAAGCACTTTGTAAATATGCCCAACATCATTAGTCACCGGGGAAGTGCAAATCAAAACCACTATGAAATACCAACTTCACACCACTGGGATGGCTATAATCAAAAAAGACACACAATAACAAGTGTTGAAAAGGATGTGGAGAAATTGGGACCCTCATTCCTTTCTGGTGGGAATGTAAAATTATGCAGCTGCTTTCCGAAACAGTTTGGCAGTTCCTCAAAATTTGAAACGATGTTTCCATGTGACCCAGCAATTCCATGGCTAGGTGTATACACAAGAGAAATGAAAACATGCTTTCACACAAAAACTTGTACACGATTGCTCATGGCAATATTATTCCTTATAGTCCAAATTGGAGACAACCTAAATAGCCATCAATAAATGAGTGGATAAATAAGTGTGGTATATTCATACAATGGACTATTACTCAGCCATAGGAATGAAGTGCTGATGTATGCTACAACATGGATGAACCTCGAAAACATTACACTAAGTGAAAGAATCCAGACATAAAAGACCACATATTATATGATACCATTATATGAAATGTCCAGAATAGGCAAATCCATAGAAACAGAAAATAGACTAGGGGTTTCCTTAGAGTAAGAGGGGTATGAGGACGGAGGTATGGGGAGTGACAGTTAACGGGTGTAAGGTTTCTTCTTGGGGTAATAAAAATGTTCCAAAATTAGACTGCAGTGGTTGCATAAGTCTGTGAACCATTGAATGGTACACTTTAAATGGATGAATTGTATGGTATATGAATTATATTTCAATAAAGTTGTCAAAATATATTGAGTTTTAGGGAAAAAAATGTGTTACAACAGATCTTTTTTAAACTGCCTTTAGAAGTCTCATTCTCTACTGGGGATCTGTGGAAAATGCTCTCAGGGGGCTCGAGAGTTCTTTGAGAATTTATAAGTTGGTATCCTCATTTGATGAAATGCTAAACAAAATTTAAAGCCCACAGTGAATCAGGCAGTTGCTCATAACTAAGTACTGCCCCATAACTTAAGTACATGCATCTGTGGCATAATGATGTCTCCTCATGCTGCAGAAACAAAGCTTTCACAGCAAGGCGACAAAGAGGAAGGAGAGCTGTCAGCCGTCACAAGGCACATGGTGGTACCAGCACACCCAACCCCAAGTGCCTGCTCAGAGCACACACTGTTCACAATGGGAAAGTGCACACTCATGTCTTGGCTGTGTAATACTTCGGGAGCCATTAATGGAGTAAACCATAAAATGTAGGTGATAATTTTTTTTTGTAAAAGGTGTATTTTTAAATTTTATTTTGAGGTGCACTATTAAATTGATTGGTCCATCAAACACATGAATAAAATTTAGTCATTGTTAAAAATTATCATGATCGTGACTCAAATGAGAATATCCTCATCCTTAAAATCAAGGTCAATTCAAGACATATTAGATACACATTTCATCTTTTTTATCACAGTAAAACATTTTATTCATATTAAATTATGTTGATGTGAATGTGGCGGGTTTTATAGATTCGTTTGAATTCAATTTGTAAATTTTTTTTTATTTCATAGCTATAAAAAAGGTATGGAGGCACAAGGATTTGTACTTAACTTTATGTTGAAACATAATGATTTATGTTCATAATACTAGGAACACTGGAAATTTTTTTCCTTTTGCACCAGGTTGAGAAATGTTACACTAGAATATTTCCTATTTTCCTTTCATGTCCATAAAAAGTAGAAAAGCATCCCTGTATACACCCCTAGATTCTCAGGCACCAAAGGGTGATATTCTCAGTTTACTCCTAGGTTTTCCACAGATCTGATTTAAAATCAGCTGAAAAGTAAAATGATTCCCCAGTAGCCAAGAACTCTGCTGACTCTAAGACTTTCCTTCACTGCTTTGAAAGTGGCGTGGGAGAACTGGGTACACAGGACCACAGAGCAGACCGTGCCCGCCGCTCCCAAGGCCACTTTGCCCAGACTGGCACCAACCCCTCCCGGGCTCTGAGGCCCCGGGCACTTAATCCAACTCGCCCACGACTCCCTCTGGCTGCAGAACAGGGAGACCTTCCCCACCACCTCTCCTCACTGTCAGGATCCAAAGCTCTTCCCCTGGCACATCCTGAGCTCCCCAGAAACAAGGGGAGCACATTGCAAACCCCATCGGGTCTAACATTCTGCCACGTTCAGACAGCTTATTTACTACAGGAAGGGGTGTATGGCGTTCAAATAAACTGATGTTATGGTGAAGGGCAGTGCACGTCTTTCTAGTATTTCCTATAACCATCTTCAACTGGAACTATCTTCTAAATAAGTGTAGTAATTTGCCATTAAGTGGGATTATTACCATGGAATTAAGATAATTCAAATAAAATCTGAAATTCACTTTAAAAAAGGAGATAAATCTTGTTATGGGCTGAAATGTTGAAATTCTAACCCTCGGTACTTCAGAATGTGACTGTATTTGGAGATAGGGACTTTAAAGAGGTAATTAAGGTTAAATGAGGTCATTAGGATGAGCCCCAATCCTTTGTGATTGGCGTCCTTATAAGAAGAGGAGATGAGGACACAGACAGACACAGAGGAAAGGCCGTGTGAAGACACTTGAAGAAGACAGCCATCTACAAGCCAAGAAGAGGGGCCTCAGAAGAAACCAACCCTGTTGACACCTTGACCTTGGGCTTTCAGCCTCCAGATCATGAGGAAATAAATTTCTGTTGCTTGTCTGTGGTATATGTTATGGTAGGCCTACAAAATGAACACAAGGCTATATCAAATGAATCCCTTAATTTATGAACTGCTTCTTAGTTACAAAGAAATTCCAACTACTTTACCTTGTTCAATCCTAACAACTACCCACATTTTCCCATTTTTTTTCTGATGAGAAGACAGTCTCAGATTTGCCCATATTCACAGAGTAAATTAGTGCCGAAGCTAGGATTCAAAGCCAGATCTCTTTATCTCTACATCAGTGCTCTTACTATCAGGCCTTTAGGTCTTTGGGCTATGAATTTGAAGTAACAAGTTTGCAAATAATATTTTAAATATGAAAGAAATCAAACTATTTTAAAGGTACCCACAGAAACATCAGATTTTATCAGTACACCCCTTAGGCTGAGGCAAAGAGACCTGTGCTCTACTTTATAGAGGGCCCTGTATGGATTAGAGAACATGCAAACAATAGTAATAATAGTAATATGTTAAAGCACACGTGGGCACCCTTGTCACTCAAGATCTGGCTCTTAGTACTGACACAGCCTGATCCAGAACTTTAAACATCTGTCCTGGTAACTAACACTGTTCAGGTCCCACACCAACACCGCTTTGCATCTCTTGCCCTAAGTCCTCAAAACAAAGGGCAACTGAATGATAACTAGACTTACCGTGGTGATCATTTTGCAACATTAATGTGCAAATATCAAATCATTATGTTGCACACTTGAAATTAATGTTAGATGTCAATTATACATGTCAAATATATAGAAACACAAAAACAGAAGGCAACTATACCTGAATGCCATGAAGGTTTGAGAATTTTGCCACTTGTCCAACACAGATTCTGGGGGGGGTAAGGGTTTGTGCTTAGGTAAGAGAAAAGACTAACTACATGTCAAATCCTCTCTCTAAGGTGGCATGAATTCAGTGGAATGTGCATAATGAAGGACTATTTCCCAGTAGCACCGTCCTCTTTCCTGCTTTTCCTCATATTCCTGTTTGTAGTTCTACATGGACTTGTGAATTACCAAAGTATTCACAACAGGTGCATGTGACAATTAAGGAATATTTTGCAATATTAAATAACTCATATTGCACTTAAATATATATATATGCACGTATATATATCATGCATGAAGTATGATACTGAGCTTTTACATTAGCACTTGGATATTGAATGCTAGAAATGCAAATAGTTTTATTTTACAAAACACCTAATAAGGTTTATTTATCTTTTCAAAACTTAAATTTAAAAATGTTAGCTTTATTTAAGTGATATTATTTTAAATTTTTGAAAATATATGTGAAAAATAATTTTAATTTTATATTTTGACTTTGAAGTTAATTTATCTTTTTATGAAAATGTATTTAAATTTTGTATATCTTGAATACAGTTACAATTTTCATCCTTTAGATGATCACTATGAATAGAACGCAAATTATGTGAAAATCACATAATTAGTGATTTTTGCTGAAGTTAAGGGAAGAGAATAAATTTAATGGAATAAATATATGGTACTTTATGAATTATGTATGTCTTCATTTTATTCTCATGCAAATGTCACCAACTCATCAAGAGAGCTCTCAGACATGTGCATTAATAATTAAATTCAGTCATCTTTGGTATTTTGCTGACTTTCAGTCATTAAGAACACAGAGCTTTACATGTATTTGGTATTGTCGTGATGAGGGAATATTTATCAAGGTAGGAAGAGGTTTTTAAGCAAGGGAATAAAATTAATATACTTGAATTGAGAAAAGAATACACTAGAAGTTCTGTGAAAAATAGATTATGCAGAGGAGAGGTTGGAATCAGGAAGACCAACGAGGAGGTCTGGACAGTAATCCAGGGAAGAGAGGAGGGGCCCAGGCATAGGGCAGCAGTGGGGACAGACTGAACCGACAGACTTGAGAGACACTTTATCTTTCCAAGTTTCATTTGTAATCAAAGTACAATTTCTTAAATATACGTGTGTGTGTGTGTGTGTGCACATGCGTGTGCCTGGCCAAGCTGTTCACTTGATTCAGAAATCCTCCCTACAGAATCCCAAATGGCCTGGCATTCAGGTGCAGTTTAAAGACCTGTAGTATAAGATGATACAACTATTTCCAGAGGTCAGCCATCCTACCATCAGACCACTCTGGTTTCTAGAACATGATCTTCTATGATGAGTAGAAACCTACCTCTATAAAACTTTACATGTTGGTCTAGTTCTATCTTTTGTAGTAACAGAATTCTAGCCACTAGAAATTAGAATCATGCCCTCTGCATAATTCAGGTAGCTATTGTAGCTCCTGTTGGTAGTCTATTTCCAGGCTAACCCCTTCCAGTCCCTTATTTCTCTCAAATTATTTTCAGGGACCTCCCCCCCGCCCCCGCTAAGCACACCCTCTTCCCACCGCCAGCAGCGGCACTTTGCCAGCAGGCTGGTCACACAACCTCAGATACATTCTGGTTTAACAGTGTCTCTCTTAACATGCAGCACCTAGAAATATTTCATAATTCATATCTTTCCCTATTCACACTGTCCTTTCTCATGATTAATATAGACGGCTGAGGTCTGAATGCAATTTTTCATCTCCAGGGCACATTTTTATGAGATTTACCACAAAGGTTTCATTTCTCTATTCAGAATATAGGAAGATTTTTAATTTATGCCACCAACAGGGGATAGAAAGGGTGTCTCCTTTGTCATAGATCTAGGATTACAATTTACACGGAGCTCCCTAAAGGAAGTTAGTTGCCAACAATGGAGTAGTTGCCGACAATCTTCAGAAACCATGAGTCTTGCTAATTGCCTTCTCTTTCCTTGAACTAAAGCTTCCATTTAATTGTTTCAAAATGTCCCAAGGTGGAACTGCTTTCCTTGCTTCATTTTTTTTCTTTTTCTAGGGCTCCAGTGTGTAGGGTCTGCCTGGGTTCTTAGCCTGGCCCCATCACTCACCAGCTATGGGAACCTGGGGAAGTCTTTTCACCTCTTTGAGTCTCAGCTTCTTATCTAAAACTACAAAGGACAGTAGTCCTTATTTGATAGGAGTTTTGTGCAGTTTAAATGAGATTATACATGGAAATGCTTAGCCTTTTGCCTGGAACATGGTTGGGAATGCCATATAAAATACAGGGCACCCAGTTATATTTGAATTTCTGATGAACAATGAATAACTTTTTAGTGTAAGTATGTCCCAAATATGACATCATTGTCATTTTCCTCTTCTCCTCCTCTCCTCTCCTTGTTTTCCTTCTCTTCCTCTTCCTTTTCCTTTCTTCATTCTTTCTTCTTCCCCATCACCTAGTTCTAATCTTAAAAACATGTCCGTAGTAACATGATTCCTCTACATTCTAAGTTTTCTTTTTTCAGAACAACTATTATCCGTTATTAGTGGTGTGTATGGTCCAGCAGCCTCAGAGGAAGTCACGGAGACGTTAGATGGTGCCTGGCTGTGTACGTGGCACGGGGGCTGGAGGGTTGTTTACACCTTCTCCTTTTTTTGGAAAGTCTTACTTCATAACTGAAAATTCAAGTTTTCCCACCTGAGCAGATCACCCCTGCCTGCTCAAGTCTTAACCAGAAATGGAAACTTTTGTCTCTATCATCAGCACACTTTAAAAAATCAAGGTATTATGAAATATCTTTTTCTTTTTCCTGCCTTCCCTCATCCTTTTAGTTTGCTTCTTCATACAATCCCCAGACAAA
Source organism: Balaenoptera borealis (assembly GCF_965194805.1). Lineage (NCBI taxonomy): Eukaryota > Metazoa > Chordata > Mammalia > Artiodactyla > Balaenopteridae > Balaenoptera > Balaenoptera borealis. The sequence continues at coordinate 90,519,644 of NC_138866.1, forward strand.
GGCTATAAGGAATACTCATAAGCACGAAAGTCATGCCTAACCACCCCCCCACCACACACACACAGACACTCTACATTCTCCTGCTCTAACCAAGAATAACTAAGTCTTATCACTCCAAACTCAGAGGGATCTGGCATATTCATAGGAACCCCCAAGGATGATGATATGATAATTTTACAACTCTTTTTTCCAGACTTTAAATATACCTACATGCATACAATATCATGGGCTTCCTCATATATAATCAAGAGTTCTTGCCCATATTCTAACGAAACACAAACACACACGCACACACACAGAGAGATGCTTTTCCTCTTGTCCTCTTTCAAACAGAAGGAAAGGGTCACCCAGGTTTTCACTTTTATGAAAACATCAAGACTTTCTTCCATTCCCAGGATTCCCACTTTTTTATCTGAGCATCCCATGACCAAAAGGGGGTTCTCTACATGCACGTATATGGCAAACCACACAACGCCAGCTGCCAGGAGAACCACGCATCCCTATGTTGATTCTCCTTCCATTACTCAACAGACCTACAACACTCTCCCTGAAGGGAGAAAAAACATTAAAATGCTTCATTTCTTTCGCAGGATATACAAATTAGTATTGTTATTCTCTCAGAATAAAAACGTATTTAGATGGATTCAGGATACTCCATTTAAAATATTACCCTCAAATCAAATTTTCCCTGCCGTTGAGTGGCAAGGGGCGATGGCCCGGGATCAGTGAGCTGCTAAGATCCCTTCTGCTGGAGTGTTTAATTTCATTTTACTTTCCACAAATAAGCATGCTTGGAGCTGCTGCCTTTCCTTCCTCGGGAGTAATTGAAAAATTTAATTCACATTAAGCCAGAGAGGATGGTGTTTTTCCCTAAGTTCACCCAAGGCAAACATTTTAAACCTCTAACAGCTCATAGGTCAGAGATGCAAGTCTCATCCTTTCCTGATGAGATGCCTCCTGGAACCAAACAAAGCCTTCCGCCCAGCCTCTCTCCATCCTCCACCCACCACACTCAGCCCCTGAGCAAAAGATCACCCAGAGAAGCCAGTGCGTGCATCTCCAGATCCCCACTGTGATTCTTAAGATGTCTGCAGTATACATCCCAGGAACCCCCTCCATTTGGAGATGTATGAGTTTCTAGGCATCACTTCTGCTTAAAAGATTAACGTGAGTGGGGACCAAAAGCCTCTTTGCTACTGCAATTTGAACTGCAAGCAGCTTACCTGAGAATGAGTATTTCACTAGGGCTAGGTTATGCTTCAAATCTTATCATCCCTTCCCTAAAAACTAATAAGGTTTTGCACTTATATGGTGCCTTTCATCAGCCCCAGGTAATATATGACACAATGCTGAACTCAGAGATGAGTAAATCATTAATTGTTCGTAATGCCTCACATAAGCACTTTCAGATCGTCATGCATAAGGATTCAATCAAGCGCAATGACATCCATGCATATTTCTCTTTTATTCAGGTATAAAATGTGTGCAGTGACTTATAAATGACAAGTTTCTCATGAACACAATCAAAAGCATATTATCACCAAGATGACCTGGTACCACAAAGGTGGGAGATATTCTGCTCACAGATCACAGGACTTTTTATCAGAAAGATCAAGGAGTTCCAAGGAAGAAGAAAAGAATAAGAAGCATCTAAATATTCTTATTTAAGATCATTTCTGGGATTTATAGGTAATATCCTTAGGTCCATATTGTGAGCAATGACAAAATTAGTTTACACCTGTTTTTCTTCAACTCAGATTATAGTGCTTAAAAGTATTATCTTCCTGGGCTTCCCTGGTGGCGCAGTGGTTAAGAGTCTGCCTGCCAATGCAGGGGACACGGGTTCGAGCCCTGGTCTGGGAAGATCCCACATGCCGCGGAGCAACTAGGCCTGTGAGCCACAATTACTGAGCCTGTGCGTCTGGAGCCTGTGCTCCGCAACAGGAGAGGCCGCGACAGTGAGAGGCCCACACACCGCGATGAAGAGTGGCCCCCGCTCGCCGCAACTGGAGAAAGCCCTCGCACAGAAACGAAGACCCAACACAGCCAAAAATAAATAAATAAATAAATAAAAATATATAAAAACAAAAACAAAAAATAAAAGAAGGTATTTAAAAAAAAACTTTAAAAAAAAATAAAATAAATATTCTTATTTAGAAAAACACCTAAAACACTAGATTTTCCCCTTGTCAGTCTAGCATAGCGTTTCTCAGGCACTTTTGCTTGCAAAGATAATACATTTCTTTTTTTTAAAGAAGGAAAGGTAATGTAGTAAAACAGAGTGAGATCTTGTAAGAAGTCCACCTCATTCGGTTCCTGGATTTTTGTTTACTTCAATCATAGAGTTAGAATTCATGCAGCAGAGAAGAAGCATGTGGCCACAGGGGCTGACTCAGAGAGTATCGAGGTGACTTGGCCTGGAAGGAGCGTGGAGGGACATTTAGAAAGGACAGGGGTGTGTCTGTTTCAGCGTGGGCCATAGTTATTTTCCTCGGTCTCATGTCTCTGGCTTCGGTAGAGAGAAGCTACGAGCAGAAAGACAATGCTTTACATTCAAAACGCCATCTCTGCCAAATTTGAGTCTGGTAAGTTGGCTTTGCTAGTTACCCTCCCTTTGAGCCCAGATTCATTCCTGCCCTTCCCAGCTTGTGTAACGTTCGTTGCGTCACACCACACCAGCCCTGGGAGTGCTGTAGCATCTCAGCAACAGTTAACATCAGAGCACATCCTCCACAGGCCCTCCCACAGATCAAAGAAACCCCAAATCCCTCCCTGCAGGTTTCTCATAGGGTATGGCCCTCCTGGGGCCCACCGTCTCCCCCGCGGTTCCAACTGTGGGCTCCCGGGCAGCGTGGGCTACTGCTCCAGTGCTACTCTGGGCCTCCTGCCCATCGCCACCCCCTCTTCCATTCCGCTGCAGCAGGCACGGTGGAGGGAGCAGTGGGTGAGCCTTCCTCGCTCCACCCATGGGGAATTCCATTATTGGACTGTAAATACCACTGCTCTGCATCCTCAGTTTTTCAGGATTTGACAGAGACTCCAGGGATGCAGTTGTTTTCCTTGGCTCCTTGTTTATGACAGCTATCCTCCCGCCACACCTCCTCCCCTACCGATTCAGGGCTGTCCTCTAACCTGGGGCTGAGCCTTAAACACTCCAAACTAAGTCCCCTTTTTCTGCCAATGACAGAAATCCACTTAATTAATTTAAACAAAAACAGAAATTTGCCATATTGTATTTCATTGTTCATATATGGTCTCACTGAACCCCAGGGCAGGGACACAGCAGGGCCTCAGGGATAGACCAAAACTTGTAACTGGAATGCCTTTGTGGCTGCCTCTCTGAGTCTTTCCTCTCCGTGCTTTTAAATACGTCCACATCACTCTTTCTCACCGCCGGCCAGCTTTCTCAGCTTCCCAGGTCACCTACAGCTCCTGCTAAGGCTGGAAGCTCTGAGTCCCAATTCCAAATTTTCAGAGAAGGAACCATGACCAACCCAGGTTGTCTAAGGGGCCCAACCCTGGACTAATCAGCTGTGACCAGCAGATCAAGACCACTTCATATAACCTGGTTATATGGGAGTCAGCAGAGTAGAGAGATAGTTTCCAGAAAGAATCTGAAAAAGAACATACATATATATGTATGTGTGTATATATATATATATATATACATATATACACACACATATAACTGAATCACTTTGCTGTATACCTGAAACTAAGACGACATTGTAAATTAACTATATTTCAATTTTTAAAAATGGTTAAAAAAAAAAAGACAGCTTGCCACAAAAGTGGGTGCAGCATCTTTTAACACCTACTTAAAAAAAAAAAAAGCAGAAACTAAGCAAACAGCTCTATCAGTGTGTAAAACTAGGTTGGCCTCCAACCAACTTTCCTTTTTCAGCTTTTCCTCCCTGCAGATAGAGCTCCTTCCCCACGTTATACTTACAGTGGCACAGAGGCCATTGCTACCAGCGGACGCAGGAGGCTCGATCCAGGAGAGGAAGAGTTCAGCCCCAGTCCAGTCACTACTGCCCCATCAAGGTATCCTTGCCCCCTTCCCCACTTCCGTCAGCTGCCCGCATGCTTAGAGTGCAGTTACTCCTTGACAGGTTCACACCCTGCTATACACAGCTCTCTGTAGACAGCCTGAGCGGCACAGCACTTTGAGGTCAGGCCAATCTGCTGCTTCTTTTTTTCTTTTTTTTTTTTAATTGCCTTTTATTTTAGAATTATTTTATGCTTACAGAAGAGTTACGCACATAGTATAGAGAGTTCTGGTATACCCCATACCCACTTTCCCCTACTATTAACATTTGCACATTTGTCACAATTATGAACCAATATTGATGTATTACCATTAACTAAAATCCATACTTTATTTGTATTTCCTTATTTTTTTTTAAGTTTTTTTGATGTGGACCATTTTTAAAGTCTTGATTGAATTTGTTACAATATCACTTCTGTTTTATGTTTTGGTTTTTTTTTTTTTTTTGGCTGCGAGGCATGTGGAATCTTAGCTCCCCAACCAGGGATCAAACCCATACCTCCTGCATTGGAATGCAAAGTCTTAACCACTGGACCGCCAGGGAAGTCCCCAATCTGCTTCTGACATTGGTTTCATCACTTACCAGCTGAGGGTCATCATGATTTCGGATGCACGTAGCAGTGATCGGTAGCTTGCAGTAAGCAGCAGCCGTGAACAGCAGCTGGAAGCAAGACCTTCGTTCCCTGACCAGGACTCCTAACTGCTAGACCACAGAGGCCTAAATCCCCAGTCCTTGCCTGCCTTGACAAGAAAGAATTCTGACAAGGAGGCGGAAGGCAAAGAGAAAAGTAAAACATTTACTGGAAAAGCAGAGTACCTGAGGAAAGACAAACGGGCGAACTCTGCGAGAGAGTCTTGAGAGTCGTGCCTTTGGGAAGTTTAAATCCTTTATAAGGGGGCAGTTTCCCGGGTCTTTGTCTTCCTTCTGGCCAATCGTCTTGTTTTGTCCCCCTGGCTAATTTGTCTCAGCACCCTCCCCTAGGTGCACATGCACCCCTCAGCCAAGATGGACTTCAAAGCAAAGGCATCTGGGAGGAAAGAAGCAAGACTTACTATGGCCTGGCGTCCCCTGACTTTTGACCCCCAAGGAGCCTTTCTGCGTATGTGTAGTGTCTCCCTTGCCCCAAGAGGGGGGATATGTGATCTCCTGATCCTTTACTCAAACAAGGTTTAGCTCTTCTTCATTCCTGCCATGCCTGTTATTTTAAGGCATCCACAAGAGACAAAGCCTGGCTATTTACCCTGTTTCTGTTACTTCCATTCTGGAGAACAAACAGGAGGCTGATGGTAAATGCCTAACCTGGAGCCCACCTATCTCCTGTCTCAGGAAATGCAAACAGTAGGCTAGCTGTAAGTGTCCGGCCTGAAGCCCACTTTTTCTCACCCCAAGAAATGTAAACAGGAGGCCAGTTGTAAATGCCTAGCCTGGAGCCCATCTATCTCCTGCCTCAATCAAGCCAGCTGTCTATCCTTTCTAAACCTCAGTTTCCTCATCTACAAATGGACACAAAAATGTCCATCTCAAAGGGTTGAATTGAACTAACCTATGCCATGCGGTCAAAACAGTGCCTGGTGAACTTTAGGTGCTCAATAGAAGGTTCCTCTTGTTATTTCTAATTGTTCTTGTTAATATTAACCTTTATAATAAAACCTATAAATGCCATTTTAAATAGGCAAACCATCTTCAGGTTGATTTCATAACTACAGACCCTATGCCATGTTCCAAAAGCATTGGATAGCACATTCTAATAAAGGAAATGGCTAAAATACAAAACAAAAGCACGTGGTAAATTTAAGGCCTTTTTGTTTTGTTTTTTGTTTGTATTTTCTGACACCTGTAGCAATCTCTTACTCAGAATTGTAAGAATGAAATAATAAAAAGTGCATAAAGCACTAAGCACTGCACCTAGATGAAGAACATACTCAACAAGTGATGATTGTTGTTTTTATTCCCATACCTAGTATGATTTTGATTACTATCATTATTATTAGTCCTAAGGGGAAAAGTGCTTAAACGTTCACTGACAAATCCTTTAAAGTGATCATTTCATTGAATACTATGCAAAGCTATGAAACCTCCTTTCCTAGTTAAGTTTGAAACTTAATGTATATGTGTGACATTAGATTTTAATCAATATGGACAGCTCAAAGTAATTTTTTAAAAAATTTTTAAATGGAAAGGGAATCATTGATTAACACAGCAAAGAGAAGAGTAGTTGCCCCGGGGAAGCAGCAGCTTTTCTGGTGGTTATTGCTCGCTGTAGCGCCTGCTAACTTTCACACTGCTTTCTTGCTCAGAGAACTTTCTAAGCTTCTGTTAGAAACAAGTGCCTTAAAACCTCAAGACAAAATATATCACTTCCCACCACACCTGGAGCAGCCTATCTTGGGTGTCTGTGACCTAGATTCACCATAACATGAGAGCCAAGAGAGAATGTTGGCTTTTAAAACATGGGACGCCTGCCCCCACTCTGGGCTTCAACCTGGATCTCTAGGCTGATTTGGAATGAGTTCTAAGGTGATCCACTGGGAAGGGGTTCTGGTTCAAGAAAAAGGTGGGAACATGACAAGAGGGGAAGAGGAAAGAGGGAGTACCTAGTATGGACCCTACTGCAAAAATAATCCCCTCTGCATAGAAAATCCACAAGCTGGTGGCAGTCATTACAGTTCTCGGCCAGAGCCTGCAAGAGATATCTTCTTTAGTCAGGCATGAGGGAAACACTGCCTCTTGGGTGCTGCTAGATTTGTTCTCTGGGTTAGATATTGATTTTTCCTTCAGCGGAATAGCAAAGGCACGAGAGCATGAAGGATTGAGAGGTGGGTTCCCTTCCCCCATCCCGGGCTCAGAGTGATGAGTCAAAGCAACTATGAGCCACTCCTTATCTTTCACATGCAAGGAGACATTGAGCCCTGGACTCGCCGCTGGTTAGAGATAGCTGTGCGAATGAGTGTGCTATGAAGCTCTCGGAGAAATAGGCTTTTCCCCTTCTCTTATCATTCTGTCCCCAGTCACATCCTGTCTATTTAGGGTGTTGATAACCATATTAAAATCATCCCCATACAATTTCAATATCGATGAAAGCACAGCTACATTTGGATGTGATTTTCCTTCCTAAGCAGAAAATTGTTGTCTTCTTCATTTCCTTAAGTTTCTCAAGAATTCTGCAAATTGTTAAGCATATTTATTAAAAGATTTTTTTTTCCTATCAGAGAGACTCATCTATACAAAGCAAAGGTTTGGGCTGGGCAATCCAGTGATTTGGCCTCTTTGATGGGGAGAAATTGCTTCTGTGTAAGAACTAATACCCACCTGGTTTCAAACCTCAGATTTTTACAGTAGTTTGAAACAAGTGTGGTTATTGGTTGGTTTGATAAGCAATAAAAGTAAACATTGCAAAATGGAACAGTGAAGAACCTTCGTAAACCTCTACATTTGTCTTTTTTAATGAAAAATATTCATACCAAAAGTAAGATGTAAACATCCACGTAAAAAAAATGAATCTAGACACAGACGTTACATCATTCACAAAAATTAACTCAAAACAGACCACAGACCTAAATGTAAAATGCAAAACTGTAAAACTCCTAGAACACATAGGAAAAAATCTAGACAACCTTGGGTATGGCGATGACTTTTTAGATACAACAACAAAAGCACAATCCATGAAAGAAATAATTGATAAGCTGGACTTCATTAAAATTAAAAACTTCTGCTCTGCACCAGACACTGTCAAGAGAATGAGAAGACAAGCCACAGACTGGGAGAAAATATTTGCAAAAGATACATCTGATAAAGGACTGTTATCTAAAAAATAAAAAGAACTCTTAAAACTGAACAATAACAAAACAAACAATCCAATTTAAAAATAGGCAAAAGTCCTGAATAGACACCTCCCCAAAGAAGATATACAGATGGCAAATAAGCATATGAAAAGATGTTCCATATCATATGTCATCAGGGAAATGCAAATTAAAACAACAACAAGATACCACTACACACCAAAATCCAGAACACTGACGACACTAAGTCCTGGCAAGGACGTGGAGCAACAGGAACTCTCATTCTTTGCTTATGGGAAGGCAAAATGGTACAACCACTGTGGAAGACAGTTTGGCAATTTCATACAAAACTAAGCATATTTTTACCATATGATACAGCAATCATGCTTCTTGGTATTTACCTAAATGACTTGAAAACTTATGTGCACACTAAAACCTGCACACAATTGTTTATAGCAGCTTTATTTATAATTGCCAAAATTTGGAAGCAACCAAGAGGTCCTTCAAATGGATAAATAAACTGTGGTACATCCAGACAATGGGATATTATTCAGCGCTAAAAAGAAATGAGCTATCAAAACATAAAAAGACATGGAGGAACCTTAAATGCATATTACTAAGTGAAAGAAGCCAATCTGAAAGGGTTACATACTGTATGATTCTAACTATATAATTTTCTGGAAAGGCAAAACTACAGGAACTATAAAAAGATCAGTGGTTTCCAGGGGTTAGGGTGAAAGGAGGGATGAATAGAGCACAGAAGATTATTAGGGAGGGCAGTGAAACTATTCTGCATGATTCTATAAAAGTGGATACATGTCGTCATATTCTCCCAAACCCCTAGAATGCAAAATACTGAGAGTGAACCCTAGGATAAACTATGGACTCTGGATGATAATGATGTTGTCAATGTAGGTATACCTGTTGTTACAAATGTACCACTCTGTGTGGGATACCAATAGCAGGGGAGGCTGGGTGTACTGTGCCATCCCCACTTCGGTACACACAGTTCTGCTTCAGGTCCAAGAGCCATGTGCAGGACGTACCTTCTCTCTCTCAGGTCCTCATTTACAATAAAGAAACAATAATTCCCACCCCATCCACTGCCTGCCTTCCCTTTATAGGCATTTTGAAAAGAAAAGTTATGGAATACAATCGGTTACATTGTATATTATAAAAGTTAAGTGCATTAATGTAAACCCATCTGTGAAATACTGTTCCATAAGAACTTAGCCTTATATTCCAAATCAAGTTGCTTTGGGTGAAGCTCATTCTTTAACGGCCTTTTCTTGCTAATAGTACATAATCCCAGGTTTTATCTCCCAAACTGCTTTCTCATGTGTGCCACCACGGCCAATACTTCAGGCTGTTGATACTGTTATTGTTGTTATAAATTGGTAAAAATTATTGAGCACCTGTTACCTGGCAAGCACTATGTGATACAGTTATATACGTTATCTCATTAGTCCTTACAACACCGTCACAACAATGTTCAATGTTGCAGAGACTGAACCTCCAAAATGTTAGTTAAAAGACCTAAGGTCCCAAGTGCTGAGTAAATGCAGCAGCCAGAATTTACACCAGTTTGCCTAAATTCCCTTATCATTAGGCTGTACTTGAATCAAATGGGGAATCACTGACTTCCGAACTGCCCAAGGAGAAGAATGTCACTTCATTGGCTAAAACCTAAAAGGCTGTGGTAGGTTTTCCTTTTTCCTACAGTTGCCTGAAGTCTCTGCTTAGAAATACATAGAACACAGAGGCAGAGAGGCAACATGTTTCAAAGAGCCCTCAGACGTGCTGTGTGCCTTTTAGACGGTGCAATTTCTACTTTTAAGGACACCTTCATCTAAAACTTCCTCCAGTGCTCAGATTTCTCTCTGTGTGTGTTTATGCGTGCACACACAGTGAAATACTATTCCCAAAATTTTATCTGCAAAGAGCTGCCATGTAATGCAAGCTGACAGGCGAGGGAAGGAGGCATAATCACCAGCTATCTATGCATTTTTTTTAACCACCCAAATAGGGCTATCATAAGAACTGGGATTAATCCTGGCACCCAAATCTACAGAGGGAACTTTCTTTCCTCAGGAGATACCTTAAAATCAGGACACTCTCCAACGTCAGAAGGAAATCTCCCCCAGAATATTAGAAAACCATTGCAGCGTGGAGCCTCAGTCTGATCAAATGTAATGCCCCTCTATTCCCAGCTCCCCTTTTGAACAGTGGCATTTGTCTGATTTTCTTTCCCTTTCCATTTGTTTTCCTGTCAAAGGGCTCACTCTCCGCTCCCCTACTCCACGGCACCACCTGACTGAATTCCACTCAGGGCTCCTGGTGGTCCTGTTCTCCAAGCCAACTTGAGGGATCCCTTTTGCCTGTTTCATACCATCCATCTCTCTGGGCAACTGAAATTGTGCTGCAAAATGTAGCGCTACTTCTTGAGACCTCATTAACACCAGCTCCAAGGGAACGGGGCTTCGACAGAGGAGACATTAAGCATCTAAATAGCACACTGAGACAGCAAAGACTTCAAGAGCATGGCAGACAAGTGATAGAAATCAAGTAACTGATCTAAAAAGCCAGGCAGTACACAAAGAGCCAAGGGAAGCTTTTCAATTTATATTTCATGTTGATATTACATTTGTTTCCACATAGCAAGGATAGGTCCCAAAAATAGAGAGATGGCAGAGAGTTTGTGTGCCTCTTGGGGTCCCTAGATTCAGCTGAACTGAAGCCAGAAATAATATCGTAAAACTAATTTAGCCATCCATCACACCAATAGGGCTCCTCAGCCATGAGACAGACTAGATAATTGTATGTTTCCTACAATTTCTGACACTCGCCAGACTTTGGAATCCAAGGTTCAGCCTTGCTTTTATCTTAGCCACATCAGCTGTTCTGCCAAATGAGAACTCTTGGTTTCACTGTTAATTTTTTGTAATGTGTGTGAATAGATGTGTGATCCGAAATTTATTTCGGAAGACACTTGAGAAAATTGGGTATATCTCCATAAGGACTCAGGGGAGCCAATGGACAGACAGCATAAGAGGTTGGGGAAATCTTTCTGCCTTAACAACAGATGAGACAGAAACACAAACAATTGGATGGGTTGGGGTAAGGCTAACACAGCATCAGTGACTACACAGGGCAGAACTGCAGAGGATCTTTAGTCCAACCTCCTCACTTACAGGTAAAGTCCCAGGGTAAAGCAATTGCCCTGAGATGGTACCACTGGCATAGACTTTAAGAACCTGTGGCTTGATCACCTTGTATGCTTGATCACCAAGAACATTTGACTTTGGGGTCCATTAATTAATTTAGATTGTTCTGATAAAATGACTTAGATTTTCTATCTTCACAATTAACTTTCTGTTCAATTTCTTTTGCTTGAAGAAAAAATGAGGTAGACAGGTAGCTGTGACAAAGCAATGTGTATTTAGAAGTGCCATTTGCTGAAACTTAGTATCTTAGTACAACAATGTTTATTTTGCTTATGAGTCTGCAATAGGGGCAGGAATTGGCAGGGTCAGCTTATCTCTGCTCCATTAGGCATAAGCTGGGATGGCTTGAGGCTGGGGGCTGGAATCATTAGAAGGCTTGGCAATTGGTGCTGGTTGTTAGCTGGGACCTTAGCCAAAGCTATTTGCTGGAACATCTACATGTGGCCTCTCCATGTGGCCCGAGCTTTCTCACAACATGATAGCTGGGTTCCGATGGTAAGTATTCCTAAAGAGAGAGAAAGAGCTAGACAGAAAAATGTCACCTTGCATTGGCCGAACCTAAGAAGTCATGCAGCATCATTTCTACAACATTCTACTTGTTGAGGCAATCACAAAGGCTTAAAAATTTAAAGGGGAGAGAAAATGGACTTCTCTGGATTGGGGAGTGGCAAGATTCTGGACAGGCCATTTCTAGATAAGGATATACTGCTGTAGCCATATTTTGAAACTACAATCTGCCGTACTTGGTTAGGTTACTTGATTCTTTTGAGCCTCAGTTTCTTTACCTGCAGACTTAGGATAATAACACTTCACAGAGTTCTCAGAAAGGTTACAGGTAGTGTACGCTATGTGTGTACATGCAGTAGATGCTCAATACCAGTTCTCAGTCCAGGTTAGGGGTCAGATGCAGAGAGGCAGAAATGGTCTATTGCTCCTTCAATGGTTGCTGACACACCTGCACCTGGACAAGGAATGATGCTTGTTATAACTAGGATAAGACAAAAGGCCAAATCGCCCATCCTTCAGGCTCTTCCCACTTATCCTGAGAACATTTCAAGAGCATCTCATCTTGAGAAGGTATCAGCTCAGTTCTGGAATGAAGACAGTTAATTTCTCCCACATTACTGTATCTATGTTAGACCTTTTAGACTGAGGGTAAACAAGTAAGTAAAAATGATGAGTTAAATGCTGGGGCTTAGAAGGAATGTTAATCTCATTTTCGAGTGTTTACTTATGTGAGGAAAAAAAGCTCTTTACAAAAGCTCTGACAGAAGGACTGGCTGCTGGGATTATTCCCAGAATCTGACATGCTCTCTAAATAAGTTTGAGCCTGGGGTATTATTGTGGTTCACAGCAAACCAGTTTAAAACATTTAAAACACAAAAATCTGATGCGATAAACCTAATTCAGATTCACAAATATCACATAAGAAAATCCATAGATTTTAAAGACAAGTCCATAATCCTTGGCGGGGGGGTCACATAAGTTACCTATAAGGTGCGAATGAAATCTGAACAGATGAGGTCTTCTGAATAAGACAATGGGTGTGACAAACCTGCCCTTCTGGGAAATCACCTCATTTCTAACCCAACTTAGTGGTGCAGTTTCATGGGAGGCTCCCTCAGCTGTAGCAGGAGTTTTCTCTGAGTCCAACTTCCCACCCCTTCCATAAGGAACGAGAAAGAAAAGCAAAACAAATGGGTGAAAATGCACTCTATCTCAGGATAGTATTCATGAGGAGACTCCCCACAAAGAAGCTCTTCAAAAGGGAGAGATGAAAGGGGGTCCGACTTTGCGCTAGCATTTGAGCTGGCATTTGCAGCATTACCGTGTGACTCGGAGCAGGGCATGAGAAGCCCTTTGATGGCCAAAGAACAGTTGCACCTCTGTCGGAGCGGTCCTCATGACTCACGTGGCTTAGCAGCAAAGGAAGGATAAGAGCAGATGTGAGGGGGAAGATCACAGCAGAGGGAAAGTTACTTGACTATGAACCAAAAAGAGGGAAAAAAAGAACACAAAAGGAGGGGGAGCGTGAGGAAAAAGGAGAAGAAAAAAGTGTTTGGTATACTCTGGCAGAGCACCTGTAGTCTTTACAGGCAACAGCACATCCAGGAGGGAATGAGTCATTCCTTCTTAATCATGAAACTGAACAACCTTGCCCAGAAAATGTCTCAATGGCAGCAAACGCCTTCCTTCTCTGCCAGCTTCATGCAGTGGAAGTTTGATCTATATTGGAGAGTGTGGGAAACTTATGTATTTTTCTTGAAAACATGAACACTTTAATAGCAATTACAGTGTGCCAGGTATTCTGCTAACTCCTTTGCAAACATAAACTCACTTCATCCTCTCCGCAGTCTAAGAGGCCGATAAGGAAACCGACATCCTTGTTTCTTTCAGTTAACCATCACGGTTGTTACCATCTCCAACCATCACCACCACATTAACAACAATTATCTGTGCGTCAGGTGCTTCTTACATAATCTTACATACCTCATCATTTCAGTCCTTTCAACAACCCTGTACTAGGGGCACTATTTTTATTCCCATTTTTCAATGAAACGAAAATATTAAGATTTCACGATGTCTTAGAACTGTTCACATACATAGAGTGATAAGGCTAATGGGCAGCAGGTCTGAGGAAAGAACCCAATTCAGCCTGTCCTCAAAGCCAGTGCCCAAACCACCGTGACTCTCAGCCAGGAACCCACGAAGCAATAGACACCCCTTGCCACTTCTCACACGTTAGGTGCTGTGAGGCACTCTGGTCTCAAGGAATTCAGTCAGAGCCATAAATTCCTGCTATTTCCACTCTCTGGTGGGTGGGTTACCAGAAACCAGGCATTGAGTCATAAAACATTAGAGCTTCCCCTCTCCACTCCACCCGCATTATACCCACACAGAAACTGAGGTCCACAGCATTAAAATCAGAATCAAAATTCAAATCTTGTGACTTCAATCTACCACCGCCTTTCAAGAAACTCCTGGCTCAGAAAAATGGAACTATACTTATCGAGTCAATTTTTTGCCAGATATTTTCATTTTACCCAGATGAAGAAGCACAGGACATAGGTCTGGAACATGAATTTATCTGTACTTTCACTGCTAACATGACTAGGGACCCTCTTCTGTCCCATTTTCTAAATGGTATGGAAAGAGAGTCTTAGTCTATCCTCTTTGGATAAAACCCACATGCTGAAATGACTTCTGCAAACTCCAGAAGTGTACTTAACGTCATTAAAGTTAATTCAGAATTATAAGAAAAGTCTGCTTGAAAATGTTTGTCAATTATTTTGTTTTCAGATAACAAATAACCACAAAGCAAATCCAAGAAGTATGCTTAAATTTTTTAGTAGCAATCCCAAATGTGGCCACAATCAATTCACTAATTCCTCTGCAGTTTTATTCATTTGTTTATTAAAAAGAAAACAAAACATTTACTTTGTACTATTGATACCCTGTGTAGTGACAGGCAGTGAGAGACACACAAGGACAAGACAGATTTCTAGCCTATAGGAGCTCTCTATATCACAGGGGGAACAGACATGTCTACAAAGAAAATTCAACAGAGCATCCTTACAGCAAGTTAATCAAAGACCTTTATACATAGAAACCCTAAGAACAGGGATGTAAACAAAGATGGAGTTCAAAGATGTCTTTATAATTCCATCAGTTGGATAATAATCAAATGACCATTTACCAAAATGATTTGAAATTGCAGAATCCCCTGATCTGCCTTCAGAATTAATGCTCAGATAATGAATGCTCAGTTCCTTCAGATGTCTAATTACTGAAGGGCCTTACTTTCCAAAAGAGAGCCTATACAAACTTGGGAAGTGACATGGAATATTAATGAGATGTGATCTTGCGAGGTCATATAATTCAGACTCCATCCTCAGGCAAGACCCTTATATTTAAAAACCTCAGGGAGAGAAGCTTAACAACCTTCTTTATTGACAGTTTTGACAACCCTCAGGTCTGCAGTGGTAGCTCTTAAAGTATGTCCCTCCATCATGGCCTCTAGGGTCCCTCATGGAAACCTGATAAGAGAAAGGCCTGTATTTATCCTGCATCTGGGACTGAGTTTCTTGGTCCCCTCAGGTCCAGAGGATTATCTGACTGCAAATGGAAGGACTGGAGACTGTGAGGCCAAAACCAGGGCTAAGGAAACATCGTATGTGTTCCATGGGGGAGGGGAGATGGAGCTGGGTCCCTGGGGTTGGTGACAGTAGATGAATCGTAACATTCAGTAATAACTAACATCTGGATAAAGCTTACACATTTACAAATTTCTTTGACATACACCATCATCTGGTTTCCAAAGGAAGGTGCAATAACAGCCATGTAATGTGGATTACCATCCCATTTTACTGAATGGAAAATGGGACTCAGAGGATTTAAGTTACAAAGTGGTAGATATGAGAATACTATTACTACTCTACTGCTATTCCTGATGATAGTAATAATGCTGATAATACTAATGAACATGTATATGTTCCAGCCACTTTGCCTGAAATATTTCATCTAATCTTCATAATGGCCCAGCAAAGTAGACAGTACAGAAGTGAAACTGGGATTTTAAAAGATTAAGTGATTTGCCTGTGGTGAAAAGTTGTGAAATGAAATTCAAACCTAGGTAATTTGACACCTAAGCCCATGCTCCTGCTATATTCATGAGCATTTTAGAAAATAACCACCATTTCTACCAGAAGAGGAATTCAAAACCCTAATAAATCCCTGCCCAAGAATTCCTGACATGTGTTTTAACCCACTCTGACAGTGATAAAACCCACATCTCCCTGTGTCTGGGACATTGCCATCTCTACTCACCCATCTTTCCCTCCCCTTTGGGAATCCCAGCATTGCCCTTACCTCCACATGCATTAACAGTGAGCTGGGTTGATATTACCCCTTCCCACCAGCAGGACACAAAGAATTGAACTGAGAGAGTGGGCTGCAATTCTCTTGCCTTGAGCAGCAGGCAAGACCTTCAATGAATAATACAGGACCATTGGTAATTTTCCTTACAAAACACTTCCTCATCTAGGATTCTTTAAAATTTTGAGTTTTATAGAGGAGATGTCTGATGAGATATAGACATGAAGAGGCTAAACACTTGCCCAGAGTCACAAAAGAGAACAGGGACTTAAACTTAGGTCTCCTGGGTTTAACTGGCGAACAAGTCGATTCAATAAGTATTCATGGAAGGGCCACTATGACCCAGGCCTTGCATTTAGTTCCCTAAAGCTCACAAGGAGATTCATTCATTTATTTAAAAAACCCTTTCTGAGTAGCTAGAAGATGCCAGGCACTGCTAGGGCCACTGAAGATATAACAGGAGACAAAACAGGGCTGCTGCTTTCCTGAAGTTAACATGCTAATGGGGGAAGACAACAAACATATAAACAATGAAATAAATGCATGTCATATGCCTATAATTACAGGGAGGAAAGCAAAGCATGGTAGTGTGGATAGGGAGTACGAAGGGGATGGGGGAACTGACTGCCTTATGCAGGGTGATGGCCTAAATATAAGCAGGACCTGAGAGAAGGGAGGCTATGAGCTATGCAGGGATCTGCAGAAGGGGTGTCTCAGGCAGAGGGAAGATTGAGTGCAAAGGCCTAGAGGTGAGTGTGTGTCGGCATTTCCAAGAAAGAGCACAAAGGCTACTCTGATGGGAGTGGAATGAGAAAGGAGAATATCTGTAGAAGGTGAAGTCAGGTGTGGAGGCCAGACTAGGAGGAGCCTTGTAGGCTCTTGCAAGGACTCTGGCTTTACTCTGAATAAGCGGAGTAGCCAAAGGAAGGTGGAACAGAGAAGGCACATGACCTAATTTACATCCTAAGTTCTGGATGCACAGAGTCAATGGTGGCTGATGGCCTGGCACTCCACCGTCTCTTTCTCCTCTCATCCAAACTTCTCATTGCCCAGAGCACAGGATAGCCTGGATTCCCTAATCAAGTCCAGGCCCCAGGACATGATGGAGAAAGAAAAGAATCATTTCTATTCCTAGCCTGAACAACTCTGACTCTTCAACATAAGGACCAAAACTGAAGATGATATTCTAGTCAAGGTTTAACCATGCTTTAGAATTTCTAGATATACCCAATATCATGCTAGCCTTTTTTGACAAAGAGATTTGGCTAGATTACATTCCCATGCCTTGTTTGTCCATTATTTATCTTTAGCTCTTTTTTTTTTTTTTAATGTAGTCACAATGGAGTGACCCATCTTGTATTTATAGCCGGTCCCTATTAAATTTTATTGTTCATTTATGGCCACTTGTACAACTAGCCAAGGTCTTGGTCTAAGCTGACTGATTTCTAAAACTGCATCCGAAACCCCTAGCCTGAAGTCATCTGTGCAGTCAATGGGCGTATAGGCCTTATAAATCAGCATAAAAATTCCCATGGATTTTTTTAATCTATGGTGGATGAAAGATGACCACAAATTTTTCCCTGCTCCTCTCAATGAAAGGTGAGTCTACTTCTCTCTCCTTGAACCTGCATTGGCCCTGTGTCTTGCTTTGACAGTAGAATGCATGGAATGATGCAGAAGTAATGCTCTGAAGCTTCTGAGCCCAGGCCTTAAAAGAACTGTCAGCATCAGCTTGTCTCTTTTGGAAGTCAGCTGCAGAAGTGGTAAAGAGGCCTGGGCTAGATTACTGAATCCTGAGACAGCATGTGGAGAGGGACTCTCAGAGGATGATACACCATCCTGGACATTATGGCCTCAGTGGAGCTCCCAGCTAAATGCAGCCCCCTGAGTGACCTCAGCTACACCCTGTGGAACAGAAGAACCACCCAGCTGATCTCAATCAACCCACAGAATTGTCAAAAGTAAGAAATTGTTGTTGTTGTAAGGCACTAAGTTCGGGGGGCAGCTTGTTACACGGCAACAGAAAACCAAAAAGCCATCCTTGACTTGGATGCTCACAGGAGGAGAAATGGTAGGAAGGAGAGGATAGAGGAAGAACTGGCTGGCCTGACAATTACATTGCAATTCAGTTCTTAATTTTTTTTTTTCTTTCTTGAAAAATGAAATGAACTCTTACTAGTGGTTTCCTAACTTTGGTCCTCAAGCCAGTGCTAATAGAACAGAATTATCTGGGAAAGTTGGTTAAAACACCAATTTCTGAACCTTTCCCTTGGGAATTTAGATTCAGAAGGTCTGAGATGGGGCCCAGAAATCTGTATTCTTCCAAAAGTCTTCAAGTGATTTTGAGCATACAGATTTGGGAATCTTGGCTTTAGACTGTGCACTTCTTGAGGGCTGGAAGTAGGCTTATCCATCTATCCCATTGGCCTGGTAGAGTGTCTGACATATATAGGAACGACATTCATGTTTAGGGAATGGATGAATAAATGAAAGAATGAATGAATGAATGAATCAGAAGAGAACAGGAATATCTACAGGTATCTTGACATCCCAACAGAACATAGATATTCTTTTGCACCCAGTGTTGATGACAGCACTACTGCCTGTATCTCATTCTTCCCTCCTCTTTGTTATGACTGCTACCCAGTTAGGAATCTTGTCAGGATGAGAAGAGTGTGTAGCCAGTTTGGCAGTGGGGTGGTAGGTGACAGATGGAAAAGAGATACGGCATTAGGGCAATGCATGTATGCACAAAAACAAAACAAAGCACCACATACACACACACACACACACAAACTTGCCACAGGCCTTGAGCTATCTGTCTCACTAAAAATAGCCCCTGAAAACTGGAAAATAAATTCTCATTTTCTCTCCTTACTTCCCTAGGCAATTCTACTTTCTTTGGGAAGATGTCCAAATTCAAGGACACTGGCAGTTTAGGGAGCTTGGAGGAAAAAGAAGTAGAGAAAGGGCAGAGGGGTGTTTGACAGAGAAGAGCACAGAAAGCCCAGGACACTTGTGGAGATGGAGGGACCACAGGGATAATATCTCGGCCAACGTGATTTGCTTGCTTTTTCCACCAAATTCTGTTCCTGTCATGCTGAGGAAACTCAATCTCAGGCCTTCGAGATCTGCATTTTAAAAAACCTGAGAACCAGAAAGCCTTCCTCTCCCACTTAGGCTTTCAATCTTCTCTGAATACAAAAGACTAAAAAAAAAAAAAGTAAGGATCTTGAAAAACAGTCCCAAACAATGTCCAGTAGGCTAATTCATTCTGATCCACACCTACTCAAATTACATTGGTAACTTTGTTCTCTGACTGCTTTACTTACCAAATGAAAGGGCAAGTTTTCTAGGTACAGGGAGCAAACAAACACAAAGGACCCATGCAAAAAATGATCCAACTTGAAATTTTTTAAATGAACCAAATTGAAACCAAAAAAATGAAGCAAGCTGAAACACATTTTATAGAATTTTAAATGTCCAGCAAGGAATGTGACTGCTGTTTTCTATTTTCAAGACTTCAGATTTAAGAAAATCTACTCAAAACTTTGACATCAAGCACCAAAATTTATATTACACAAGACATACACATTTATAGCAGAAAAATAAGAATATAAAGATAAGCAAAAAGAGAAAAACTTCCATGATCCTACCATCTAAAAATAAGTATTGCTAACATTCTAGATTTATCTATCCAGATTATTATATCTATAGCTATATTTACAAAAATGTGACACTATACTTACCTTTTTTCACTCAATAAAAAACCTTAACAACTTACTAGGCTAATTTAGATATGCATTATCATCATTAATGACAGTATAGTATAGTAGTTGAAATATATATATATATGTATTTTTACAAACTCTTATTATACTTACAGCACCAGAGTAAAAAAGTATATATATCATATATATTTTTTCATGTTTTCTAAAGATAAATTGCTATCAATAGCATTATTGGGTCAAAGCTTTTGATAAATATTGCCAAATAGCACCTTGAAAAATTTGTGCTTCTCAACCCTCTCACTAGCTATATGACAGTGGCCATGTCCTTACTCTCACCATTCCAGGACAGCAGCCTTCTTACTCTTGGCTTAAGGGTCAAAAGAAAAATGTTTTCTCCTTGTTTGCATTCTTTGTTTTCTCCTCACTTGTGAGATTGTGAAGTTGAAGCTCTTCTCATATGTTTATTAGTCATTCTTCTTCAGCTTTACCTTGGACTCTTGAATGTTCCATTGGAGTATTCACATATCCAATATTGATTCGTAACAAACCTTTTTAAAGTAGGGATAGTCACCTTTTGCCTTTGATGACACAGATGTTTTTCCTAGGTTGTCATTGTTTTTTACATTTGTTTATAGCACAGCGAGTTTGAACACAGTGGGTTGGGTTCAAATCTTGGCTTTTCTGTGTCCTCATTTTGTAAACTTGGGTACATTTCTTGACTTTTCTAGTTCTCAGTTTCCTCACTGATAAAATAGGGGACATAATAGTGCCCTATGATAGGGCTAGATGGCAATTCATACCAAGTCCTGATAACAGTAACTGGCACATAATAAGCTTTCAGTCAATACTAGATTTGTGAATTATAGTAGGTTTATTACCATGAAATGTTAATCTTATTTGGAGTTCATATTTTTCTTTTATAGATTCTGCCTTTGACATCATGCTTAGAAAGTCCTTCTCCACTTTCACTATTACATTTTTTTCTAGTACTATTAAGTTTTCTTTTTCACATTGAGATGGACTTGAATCCATTTAACATTAACTTTAGTGTAAGGTATGAGTTAGGGAATCTAACTTCATTTTTGTCCCAATAACATTTTTTTTTTAATTTTATTTTTTTATTTTTGTCTGCGTTGGGTCTTCGTTGTTGCGCGGGGGCTTTCTCTAGTTGCAGTGAGGGGAGGCTACTCTTTGTTGCAGTGCGAGGGTTTCTCATTGCGGTGGCTTCTCTTGTTGTGGAGCACGGGCTCTAGATCGCAGGCTCAGTAGTTGTGGCGCATGTGCTTAGTTGCTCCGCGGCATGTGGGATCTTCCCAGACCAGGGCTCGAACCCGTGTCACCTGCACTGGCAGGTGGATTCCTAACCACTGCGCCACCAGGGAAGCCCTGTCCCAATACCATTTACTGAGTAATCATTCATTCCTAATACAGCGAGAAGCCACATTTTATGAACAAAAGGTCTGGTTCTGGTCTTGTATTTTTGTTCCACTGACTAATCTATCTATGCCTATGCTAATAATTTGCTCTTTTCACCATTGTAGGTTGCTTCGTAGTACTGTGGACTGTATCTTATGGGGCAAGACTTCCCACATAACTCTTCTTTGTTAAAATTGTATGAAGTCTTCTATCACATTTATTATTTCAGATAAACTTTACAGACAGGACTTTTGTCCAATTTCCTCCATGTGGTGGATGCTGTAACGAGCCACCAAGATCCTCCTTCAGAAATACTTATTCTTCCAGCTTCTGGGAGGGCTGCCAGAAGATGGCCCTCAGCTGTGAGCCCTGAGCTGAAGAAAACTGTCACACCTTTGAGGAGGCCTCCTTCCAGAAGTAGCCTGCATTTGATGACTGACTGACTGGGGGTGAGGAGTGCATTATAAACACCAGCTGCCTAGTCCCAACTTGGTATAACTGAGGATTCAACGTAGTGCCAGGGCTCCCCATGGCGACAGGGGAAACCTTCTTTGGGACTGCTCTGCAGACCAACTTCTCCCCCTGTCCAGCCCTGCTTCTCCCCCCCCCCCCCCCTTTCCAGAGTCCACAAGCACTCCCAAACAAATGCCCTGCATGCTAACCTCAGGCTCAATCAGCTTCCTGGAAAGCCCAATCTGCAAAACATCCTCTGTGAAATGTAAAATTACTGGGGTTTGAATGAGAATGACATTACATCTCATGATTAATTTGACAGAATCAACATTTTTACAATATTGTCTTCTCATTGTATCCTTCCCCATTTGTTTCCATTTTTCTTATATTCTCAAAAAATGGTTTGAAGTTTTCTTCACACAGGTCTTGGAATCTCTTTTGAAGTTTATTCCTATGGTTTTTTTGTATTTGCCATTGATATTAGTGAGACCCAGTATTTTTTTCTTCTTTGTAGTAGGAAATGAATTTGCAATTGCAGACACTCTTATAGAAGAAATTACATTTATTTTGTATGACTTCAAAGGCCAGAACAATTGGATTTTGACCTATCCCTCACACCTTATACAAAAATAACTCAAAATGGATCAAAGATACAAATGTAAAATGTAAAACTATACAGCCTTTAGAAGGAAACATAGGAAAAAATCTTTAGGCAAAAAATTCATGGATATTACTCCAAAAGCACTATCCATTAGGAAAAAATGATAAATTGGGCTTTATCAAAATTGTAAAATTTTGCTCTACAAAAGACACTGTTAAGATAATGGAAAGACAAGTTATAGACTGGAGGAAATATTTCTAATATATAACATCAAAGGACCTGTACCCAGAATGAATAAAAAACTCTCAAAACTCAACAGTAATAATATAAACAACACAATTTTAAAATGGGCAGGGCTTCCCTGGTGGCACAGTGGTTAAGAATCCGCCTGCCAATGCAGGAGGACACGGGTTCAAGCCCTGGTCCAGAAAGATCCCACATGCCGCAGAGCAACTAAGCCCCTGCGCCACAACTACTGAGCCTGCGCTCTAGAGCCTGTGCTCTGCAACAAGAGAAGCCACCACAATGAGAAGCCCACACACGGCAACGAAGAGTAGCCCCAGCTCACCGCAACTAGAGAAAGCCCGATGCAGCAGGGAAGACCCATCGCAGCCAACAGATTAAAAAAATAAATAAATTTATTTGAAAAAAATGGGCAAAAGAACTGAATAGACACTTCAACAAAAAGAACATATGGAAAACAAATAAGCAATATGAAAACATGTTCAACATCATTAACCATTAGGGAAAAGCAAATTAAAACCATATGAGATACCATTACACATCTATTAAAATGATTCCAAAAAAATACTAACAATACCAAGTATTGGAAAAGATTCACAGGAAACTAAATTTCTGATGTATTACTGTGGGAATGTAAAATGATATGGTACTTTGGAAAACAATTTGCTGTTCTTTATAAAGTTAAACATATATATACCATATAATGCAGAAATACCACTCTAAGGTATTTAGCCTACAGAAATGAAAACTCATGTTCACCCAAAAACCTGTTTAAATGAATTTTTATCACAGTTCTATTCATAATCACTGAAAAGTAGTTTTATGTTGGTTTGCAAACTGGCCTCATACACAGAGGGCAGGGAGAGACGGAAGAAAGAGGCAGATCACTCCCAATTGGTAGGTGACAGGCCTAATAATCAAGGAAACTCAAATACAAGGCTTGTCTTGGGTGGCCACAAGATAAGTAGATCTCCACACCCACCTGCCAGCATCTTAAAAGTTTATATAGAGGCCTTAATTGGATTCAGTCACACATACTGTCCAGATGGTCTCAACAGCTCCCACTGTGGGAACGGTTGGCAAAACATACATTCCAAGGACAGGAGAGGAGAGGGGGTGAGGAGCTGCTGATTACCCAGGTCCAGCTCTTGGGTTAACTAGTGGTCACATCCTCTCGATTACCTCCTCCAACAAATTAACCCAGTGCCTTCCAATGGGTGAATGGATAAACAAACAGGGGTATATCCATATAATGGAATATGACTCAGCAATAAAATGTCATGAACTATTGAAATACACAGCAATTCTGATGAATCTTAAAGGCATCATACTGAGCAAAAGAAATCAGTCTCAAAAGGCCACTTACTGTACCATCCCACTTATATGACATCAGGAAAAGGCAAACCTGTAGGGATAGAAAATAGATTGGTGGTTGCCAGGGTTTGGGGGTGGAGGAAGGGCTAGCACAAAGAAATTTCATGGGATGCTGAAACTGTTTTGGATCCTGATTGTGATGATATTTACATGAATGTATACATTTACCATATATTCATTTAAAAATTAATTTTTAATGTATTCAATTTATTCAGGAAATATTTAAATGTCTTCTCTCTTTCAGACACTGATTTGGACTCCAGCCCTCAAGGTGCTGAAAAACAACAGACAAGAGACTGGAATATGAATAATTCCAATACACTGTGTTCATTTGGGTGACAGGAGGCTGAGGGAACATGTGGCAGGAGACTGTAACTCCACACTGAGCATGATTTGGGCAAGGAATGTACCCTGGAAAAAAATGACTGGAAAATTAATTAAGAGTTTTCTAGTTTGGAAAAGCAAGTGGGTGAAAAATATTAGAGGACATTCCAAATGAAGTAAGCAAGATAATGAAACTGAGGCTTGGAGAGGATGAGTACCCTGCCCAAATTTCTGTAAATCCGGAAATATTCTAAAATTAAAAGTTTATTTAAAAAAATTAAAAAAAAAAAAAAAAAAGGAAGGATGACTCAAAAAAAAGGAACCTAAAAGCCCAGACGGCAGACCTGAGAGCCATGGAGAGTTATTCCCAGGCCTTTACACTGAATCAAGGAATAACTGACATTTGACCAGCTGGATTCCAGAATTGCTATTTCTGAAATACCAGTGACTTTTTGTGCCATCCAATTACCCCCTCTTTGGGCAGGAATGTCCATAGCAGTCACCCTATGCCTGTCTCCCAATTGTATGTTGGCTGTGGGAAGCAGACAAGTTGTTTCTTTAGTTTCATAAGCGAAGAGGAGCTGAACTTCAGTTGAGGCTTTAGTTGCGGCATACAGGATCTTTTAGTTGCAGCATGCAGGTTCTAAAGATCCCGCATGACGCAACTAAAGATCCCACGTGCCACAACTAAAACCCGGTGCAGCCAAATAAACAAATGAATGAAAAAAAAAAAAGAGGGGAGGAGAGCTTCAAGATGGCAGAAGACTAAGACGTGGAGATCACCTTACTCACCACAGATACATCAGAAACAAATCTACAGGGGAAGAGGAACCAAGATGGTGGAGTAGAAGGACGTGCTCTCGCTCCCTCTTGCGAGAACACCAGAATCACAACTAGCTGCTGGACAATCATCGACAGGAAGACACTGAAACTCACCAAAAAAGATACCCCACATCCAAAGACAAAGAAGAAGCCACAATGAGACGGTAGGAGGGGCTCAATCAGAGTAAAATCAAATCCCATAACTGGTGGGTGGGTGACTCACAGATTGGCGGACACTTATACCACAGAAGTCCACCCACTGGAGTGAAGGTTCTGAGCCCGACATCAGGCTTCCAAAACTAAGGGTCCGGAAACGGGAGGAGGAATTCATAGAGAATCAGACTTTGAAGCCTAGTGGGAATTGATCGCAGGACTTCGACAGGACTGGGGGAAACAGAGACCCCACTCTTGGAGGGCACACACAAAGTAGTGTGTACATCGGGACCCAGGGGAAGGAGCAGTGACCCCAGGGGAGACCGAAACAGACCTACCTGCTAGTGTTGGAGGGTCTCCTGCAGAGGCGGGGGGTGGCTCTGTTTCACCGTGGGGACAAGGACACTGGCAGCAGAAGTTCTGGGAAGTACTCCTTGGTGTGAGCCCTCCCAGAGTCTGTCATTAGCCCCACTAAAGAGCCCAGGTAGTTTCCAGTGTTGGGTTGCCTCAGGCCAAACAACCAACAGGGAGGGAACCCAGCCCCACCCATCAACAGTCAAGTGGATTAAACATTTACTGAGCTCTGCCCACCAGAGCAACAGTCAGCTCTACCCACCACCAGCCCCTCCCATCAAGCCTCTAAGATAGCCTCATCCACCAGAGGGCAGACACCAGAAGCAAGAAGAACTACAATCATGCAGCCTGTGGAACAAAAACCACATTCACAGAAAGATAGACAAGATGAAAAGGAAGAGGTCTATATACCAGATGAAGGAACAAGATAAAACCCCAGAAAAACAACTAAATGAAGTGGAGATAGGCAACCTTCCAGAAAAAGAATTCAGAATAATGATAGTGAAGATGATCCAGGACCTTGGAAAAAGAATGGAGGCAAAGATCGAGAAGATGCAAGAAATGTTTAACAAAGACCTACAAGGATTAAAGAACAAACAAACAGAGATGAACAATACAATAACTGAAATGAAAACTACATTAGAAGGAATCAATAGCAGAATAACTGAGGCAGAAGAACGGATAAGTAACCTGGAAGACAGAATGGTGGAATTCACTGCCGTGGAACAGACTAAAGAAAAAAGAATGAAAAGAAATGAAGACAGCCTAAGAGACCTCTGGGACAACATTAAACGCAACAACATTCGCATTATAGAGGTCCCAGAAGGAGAAGAGAGAGAGAAAGGGCCAGAGAAAATATTTGAAGAGATTATAGTCAATAACTTCCCTAACATGGGAAAGGAAATAGCCACCCAAGTCCAGGAAGCGCGGCAAGTCCCATACAGGATAAACCCAAGGAGAAACACGCCGAGGCACATAGTAATCAAATTGGCAAAAATTAAAGACAAAGAAAAATTATTGAAAGCAGCAAGGGAAAAACGACAAATAACATACAAGAGAACTCCCATAAGGTTTAACAGCTGATTTCTCAGCAGAAACTCTACAAGCCAGAAGGGAGTGGCATGATACAGAAGGGAGTGGCATCACTTAAAGTGATGAAAAGGAAGAACCTACAACCAAGATTACTCTACCCAGCAAGGATCTCATTCAGATTTGATGGAGAAATCAAAAGCTTTACAGACAAGCAAAAGCTAAGAGAATTCAGCACCACCAAACCAGCTCTACAACAAATGCTAAAGGAACTTCTCTAAGTGGGAAACACAAGAGAAGAAAGAAGACCTACAAACACAAACCCAAAACAATTAAGAAAATGGTCATAGGAACATACATATCGACAATTACCTTAAACGTGAATGGATTAAATGCTCCAACCAAAAGACACAGGCTTGTTGAATGGAAACAGAACAAGACCCATATATATGCTGTCTTCAAGAGACCCACTTCAGACCTAGGGACACATACAAACGGAAAGTGAGGGGATGGAAAAAGATATTCCATGCAAATGGAAATCAAAAGAAAGCTGGAGTAGCTATACTCATATCAGATAAAATAGACTTTAAAATAAAGAATGTTACAAGAGACAAGGAAGGACACTACATAATGATCAAGGGATCAATCCAAGAAGAAGATATAACAATTATGAATATATATGCACCCAACATAGGAGCACCTCAATACATAAGGCAACTGCTAACAGCTATAAAAGAGGAAACCAACAGTAACACAATAATAGTGGGGGACTTCAACACCTCACTTACACCAATGGGCAGATCATCCAAAATGAAAATAAATAAGGAAACAGAAGCTTTAAATGACACAATAGACCAGATAGATTTAATTGATATTTATAGGACATTCCATCCAAAAACAGCAGATTACACTTTCTTCTCAAGTGCGCACAGAACATTCTCCAGGATAGATCACATCTTGGGTCACAAATCAAGCCTCAGTAAATTTAAGAAAATTGAAATCATATCAAGCATCTTTTCTGACCACAACGCTATGAGATTAGAAATGAATTACAGGAAAAAAAACGTAAAAATCACAAACACATGGACGCTAAATAATACGCTACTAAATAACCAAGAGATCACTGAAGAAATCAAAGAGGAAATCAAAAAATACCTAGAGACAAATGACAATGAAAACACGACGACCCAAAACCTATGGAATGCAGCAAAAGCAGTTCTAAGAGGGAAGTTTATAGCTATACAAGCCTACCTCAAGAAACAAGAAAAATCTCAAGTAAACAATCTAACCTTACACCTAAAGGAACTAGAGAAAGAAGAACAAACAAAACTCAAAGTTAGCAGAAGGAAAGAAATCATAAAGATCAGAGCAGAAATAAATGAAATAGAAAAAAAGAAAACAATAGCAAAGATCAATAAAACTAAAAGCTGGTTCTTTGAGAAGATAAACAAAATTGATAAACCATTAGCCAGACTCATCAAGAAAAAGAGGGAGAGGACGCAAATCAATAAAATCAGAAATGAAAAAGGAGAAGTTAAAACAGACACCACAGAAATACAAAAAATCCTAAGAGACTACTACAGGTAACTCTATGCCAATAAAATGGACAACCTGGAAGAAATGGACAAATTCTTAGAAAGGTATAACCTTCCAAGACTGAACCAGGAAGAAACAGAAAATATGAACAGACCAATCACAAGTAATGAAATTGAAACTGTGATTAAGAACCTCCCAACAAACAAAAGTCCAGGACCAGATGGCTTCACAGGTGAATTCTATCAAACATTTAGAGAAGAGCTAACACCCACCCTTCTCAAACTCTGCCAAAAAATTGCAGAGGAAGGAACACTCCCAAACTCATTCTATGAGGCCACCATCACCCTGATACCAAAACCAGACAAAGAGACTACCAGAAAAGAAAATTACATACCAATATCACCGATGAATATAGATGGAAATATCATCAACAAAATACTAGCAAACAGAATCCGACAACACATTAAAAGGATCATACACCACGATCAAGTGGAATTTATCCCAGGGATGCAAGGATTCTTCGATATACGCAAGCCAATCAATATGATACACCATATTAACAAATTGAAGGATAAAAACCATATGATCATCTCAATAGATGCAGAAAAAGCTTTTGACAAAATTCAACACCCATCTATGATAAAAACCCTCCAGAATGTGGGCATAGAGGGAACCTACCTCAACACAATAAAGGCTATATACGACAAACCCACAGCAAACATCATTCTCAATGGTGAAAACCTGAATCCATTTCCTCTAAGATCAGGAATGAGACAAGGATGTCCACTCTCACCACTATTATTCAACATAGTTTTGGAAGTCCTAGCCACGGCAATCAGAGAAGAAAAAGAAATAAAAGGAATCCAAATCGGAAAAGAAGAAGTAAAGCTGTCACTGTTTGCAGATGACATGATACTATACATAGAGAATCCTAAAAATGCCACCAGAAAACTAGTAGAGTTAATCAATGAATTTGGTAAAGTTGCAGGATACAAAATTAATGCACAGAAATCTCTTGCATTCCTATACAGTAATGATGAAAAATCTGAAAGAGAAATTATGGAAACACTCCCATTTACCATTGCAAAACAAAGAATAAAATACCTAGGAATAAACCTACCTAGGGAGACAAAAGACCTGTATGCAGAAAATTATAAGACACTGATGAAAGAAATTAAAGATGATACCAACAGATGGAGAGATATACCATGTTCTTGGATTGGAAGAATCAACATTGTGAAAATGACTACACTACCCAAAGCAATCTACAGATTCAATGCAATCCCTATCAAACTACCAATGGCATTTTTTACGGAACTAGAACAAATCATCTTAAAATTTGTATGGAGATACAAAAGACCCCGAATAGCCAAAGCAGTCTTGAGGGGAAAAAATGGAGCTGGAGGAATCAGACTCCCTGACTTCAGACTATACTACAAAGCTACAGTAATCAAGACAATATGGTACTGGCACAAAAACAGAAACATAGATCAATGGAACAAGATAGAAAACCCAGAGATAAACCCACGCACCTATGGTCAACTAATCTATGACAAAGGAGGCAAAGATATACAATGGAGAAAAGACAGTCTCTTCAATAAGTGGTGGTGGGAAAACTGGACAGCTACGTGGAAAAGAATGAAATTAGAACACTCCCTAACACCATATACAAAAATAAACTCAAAATGGATTCGAGACCTAAATGTAAGACCGGACACTATAAAATTCTTAGAGGAAAACATAGGAAGAACACTCTTTGACATAAGTCACAGCAAGATCTTTTTTGATCCACCTCCTAGAGTAATGGAAAGAAAAACAAAAATAAACAAATAGGACCTAATGAAACTTAAAAGCTTTTGCCCAGCAAAGGAAACCATAAACAAGACAAAAAGACAACCCTCAGAATGGGAGAAAATATTTGCAAATGAATCAACGGACAAAGGATTAATCTCCAAAATATATAAACAGCTTATGCAGCTCAAAATTAAAGAAACAAACAACCCAATCCAAAAATGGGCAGAAGACCTAAATAGACATTTCTCTAAAGAAGACATACAGATGGCCAAGAAGCACATGAAAAGCTGCTCAACATCACTAATTATTAGAGAAATGCAAATCAAAACTACAATGAGGTATCACCTCACACCAGTTAGAATGGGCATCATCAGAAAATCTACAAACAACAAATGCTAGAGAGGGTGTGGAGAAAAGGGAACCCTCTTGCACTGTTGGTGGGAATGTAAATTGATACAGCCACTATGGAGAACAGTATGGAGGTTCCTTAAAAATCTAAAAATAGAATTACCATATGATCCAGCAATCCCACTACTGGGCATATACCCAGAGAAAACCATAATTCAAAAAGACACATGCACCCCAATGTTCATTGCAGCACTATTTACAACAGCCAGGTCATGGAAGCAACCTAAATGCCCATCGACAGATGAATGGATAAAGAAGATGTGGTACATATATACAATGGAATATTACTCAGCCATAAAAAGGAACGAAATTGAGTTATTTGTTGAGATGTGGATGGACCTAAGGCCTGTCATACAGAGGGAAGTAAGTCAGAAAGAGAAAAGCAAATATCGTATATTAACGCATATATGTGGAACCTAGAAAAATGGTACAGATGAACTGGTTTGCAGGGCAGAAGTTGAGACACAGATGTAGAGAACAAACGTATGGACACCAAGGGGGGAAAACCACGGTGGGATGGGGATGGTGGTGTGCTGAATTGGGCGATTGGGATTGACATGTATATGCTGATGTGTATAAAATGATGACTAGTAAGAACCTGCAGTATAAAAAAAACAAACAAACAAACAAAAAAAAACAACTAATACTAAACTTTCTTTGGGTTATTTGTATGGAAATATGTTAATATAAATGTTTCAGACATTAAGTGAAATTTCTAAAAATCTTATATGTTCTGGTATAATGTTATAAGTCATAATTCTAGTTATTACTTTAAAATGTATGTCTCAGAAATAACTAAATTTCCTTGTCAATTGCATTATTATGAACTTTCATCAAATCTTTAACCATGGTCATTTTTAAGTCTTTTGTCATTTACAGACAGTTCTGGGTGTACTCTGATGCTTTTGCAAATATGTTCCTATAAAAGGGTTTCATCTTCAAGGAATTCATGGAAAAGACTCTGACAATTACAGGTTTCTGGTAACTGACTATGCTGCTGAACTGAATAAATAAGCATTTTCAGAACTCTAATGGAAAACTGATGAATTCATAAAAGTGCTAACAAAAGATCAAGATAAAAAAAATAATTAATTACATGGGACTGAGTGAACTGATGAGGATGATTATAATTCTTGTGACTTTCTGTTTGAATAAAAAAAAAATCCCACAAGGACTCAGAGGCAAAAAATATACAAATCAATTTTCACTGCAAAGTAAAGGAGCTGTTACAGTGGCGGATTACTGGACTGAATGTCAATATTATGACACAGCATGAGTGTGTTTCGTGTTTGGTAACTGCAATCATTGTTGCTTTTTTTGTGGTCATCCATTTACAATGCTTGGTGTCAGTCTATTTATCTCTTGTAAAAATACAGTGTGTGTGTTTGTGAAAAAAAAATAAAAAAGAAAAGAAATACATCTACATGTGGAACAACTCCTACAGAACACCCACTGAACGCCGGCAGAAAACCTCAGACCTCCCAAAAGGCAAGAAACTCCCCACGTACCTGGGTAGGGCAAAAGAAAAAAGAAAAAACAGAGCAAAAGAATAGGGATGGGACCTGCACCAGTGGGAGGGAGCTATGAAGGAGGAAAGGTTTCCACACACTAGGAAGCCCCTTCGCGGGTGGAGACTGTGGGTGGCAGGGGGTGGGGAGCTTCAGAGCCACGGAGGAGAGCGCAGCAACCAGGGTGTGGAGGGCAAAGTGGAGAGATTCCCGCACAGAAGATCGGTGCCGACCAGCACTCACCAGCCCGAGAGGCTTGTCTGCTCACCTGCCGGGACGGGCGGGGGCTGGGAGCTGAGGCTCGGGCTTCGGAGGTCAGATCCCAGGGAGAGGACTGGGGTTGGCTGCGTGAACACAGCCTGAGAGGGCTAGTGCGCCACAGTTAGCCGGTAGGGAGTCCGGGAAAAAGTCTGGACCTGCCGAAGAGGCAAGAGACTTTTTCTTCCCTCTTTGTTTCCTGGTGTGCGAGGAGAGGGGATTAAGAGCACCGCTTAAAGGAGCTCCAGATACGGGCACGAGCCGCGGCTATCAGCACAGACCCCAGAGATGGGCATGAGACGCTGAGGCTGCTGCTGCTACCACCAAGAAGCCTATGTGTGAGCACAGGTCACTCTCCACACCGCCCCTCCCGGGAGCCTGTGCAGCCCGCCACTGCCAGGGTCCTGTGATCCAGGGACAACTTCCCCAGGAGAACACATGGTGCACCTCAGGCTGGTGCAATGTCACGCCGGCCGCTGCCACCGCAGGCTCGCCCCGCATCCGTACCCCTCCCGCTCCCCGGCCTGAACGAGCCAGAGCCCCCGAATCAGCTGCTCCTTTAACCCCATCCTGTCTGAGCGAAGAACAGATGCCATCAGGCGACCTACATGCAGAGGTGGGGCCAAATCCAAAGCTGAACCCCGGGAGCTGTGTGAACAAAGAAGAGAAAGGGAAATCTCTCCCAGCAGCCTCAGGAGCAGCGGATTAAATCTCCACAATCAACTTGATGTACCCTGCAGCTGTGGAATACCTGAATAGACAATGAATCATCCCAAATTGAGGTAATGGACTTTGGGAACAATGATATATATATATTTATTTCCCTTTTTCTCTTTTTGTGAGTGTGTATGTGTATGCTTCTGTGTGTGAATTTGTCTGTACAGCTTTGCTTTTACCAGTTGTCCTAGGGTTCTGTCTGGTTGTTTTTTGTTTTATTTTTTACTTAAAAATTTTTTTTCTTCATAATTATTTTCTATTTTAATAACTTTATTTTCTTTTATTTTACTTTATTTTCTTTTATTTTATCTTCCTCTTTCTTTCTTTTTTTTCCTCCCTTTTATTCTGAGCCGTGTGGAGGACAGGATCTTGGTGCTCCGGCCAGGAGTTAGGACTGTGCCACTGAGGTGGGAGAGCCAAGTTCAGGACACTGGTCCACAAGAGACCTCCCAGCTCCATGTAATATCAAACGGCGAAACTCTCCCAGAGATCTCCATCTCAACGCTAAGACCCAGCTCCACTCAATGACCAGTAAGCTATAGTGCTGGACACCCTATGCCAAACAACTAGCAAGACAGGACACAACCCCATCCATTAGCACAGAGGCTGCCCAAAATCATAATAAGGCCACAGACACCCCAAAACACACCACCAGACATGAACCTGCCCAACAGAAAGACAAGATCCAGCCTCATCCACCACAGCACAGGCACTAGTCCCCTCCACCAGGAAGCCTACACAACCCACTGAACCAACCTTACCCACTGGGGACAGACACCAAAAACAACGGGAACTATGAACCTGCAGCCTGAGAAAAGGAGACCCCAAACACAGTAAATTAAGCAAAATGAGAAGAGAGAGAAACACACAGCAGATGAAGGAGCAAGGCAAAAACCCACCAGACGTAACAAATGAAGAGGAAATAGGCAGTCTACCTAAAAAAGAATTCAGAATAATGATAGTAAAGATGATTCAAAATCTTGGAAATGGAATGGAGAAAATACAAGAAACGTTTAACAAGGACGTAGAAGAACTAAAGAGCAAACAAACAGTGATGAACAGCACAATAAATGAAATTAAAAATGCTCTAGAAGGGATCAATAGCAGAATAACTGAGGCAGAAAAAAGGATAAGTGACCTGGAAGATAAAATAGTGGAAATAACTACTGCAGAGCAGAATAAAGAAAAAAGAATGAAAGGAATTGAGGACAGTCTCAGAGACCTCTGGGACAACATTAAACACACCAACATTCGAATTATAGGGGTCCCAGAAGAAGAAGAGAAAAAGAAAGGGACTGAGAAAATATTTGAAGAGATTATAGTTGAAAATTTCCCTAATATGGGAAAGGAAATAGTTAATCAAGTCCAGGAAGCACAGAGAGTCCCATACAGGATAAATCCAAAGAGAAACACACGAAGACACATATTAACCAAGCTATCAAAAATTAAATACAAAGAAAAAATATTAAAAGCAGCAAGGGAAAAACAACAAATAACACATAAGGGAACCCCCATAAGGTTAACAGCTGATCTTTCAGCAGAAACTCTGCAAGCCAGAAGGGAGTGGCAGGACATATTTAAAGTGATGAAGGAGAAAAACCTACAACCAAGATTACCCTACCCAGCAAGGATCTAATTCAGACTTGACGGAGAAATTAAAACCTTTACAGACAAGCAAAAGCTAAGAGAATTCAGCACCACCAAACCAGCTTTACAACAAATGCTAAAGGAACTTCTCTAGGCAGGAAACACAAGAGAAGGAAAAGACCTACAATAATAAACCCAAAACAATTAAGAAAATGGTAATAGGAACATACATATCAATAATTACTTTAAATGTAAATGGATTAAATGCTCCAACCAAAAGACATAGATGGGCTGAATGGGTACAAAAACAAGACCCGTATATATGCTGTCTACAAGAGACCCACTTGAGACCTAGGGACACATACAGACTGAAAGTGATGGGATGGAAAAAGATATTCCATGCAAATGGAAATCAAACAAAAGCTGGAGTAGCAATTCGCATATCAGACAAAATAGACTTTAAAACAAAGACTCTTACAAGAGACAAAGAAGGACATTACATAATGATCAAGGGATCAATCCAAGAAGAAGATATAACAATTGTAAATATTTATGCACCCAATATAGGAGCACCTCAATACATACAGCAAATACTAACAGCCATAAAAGGGGAAATCGACAGTAACACAATCATAGTAGGGGACTTTAACACCCCACTTTCACCAAGGGACAGATCATCCAAAATGAAAATAAATAAGGAAACACAAGCTTTAAATGATACATTAAACAAGATGGACTGAATTGATATTTATAGGACATTCCATCCAAAAACAACAGAATACACATTCTTCTCAAGTGCTCATGGAACATTCTCCAGGATAGATCATATCTTGGGTCACAAATCAAGCCTGGGTAAATTTAAGAAAATTGAAATCATATCAAGTATCTTTTCCAACCACAACACTTTGAGACTAGATATCAATTACAGGAAAAAATCTGTAAGAAATACAAACACATGGAGGCAAAACAACACACTACTTAATAACCAAGAGATCACTGAAGAAATCAAAGAGGAAACCAAAAAATACCTAGAAACAAATGACAATGAAAACACGACGACCCAACACCTATGGAATGCAGCAAAAGCAGTTCTAAGAAGGAAGTTTATAGCAATACAATCCTACCTTTAGAATCAAGAAACATCTCAAATAAACAACCTAACCTTACATCTAAAGCAATTAGAGAAAGAAGAACAAAAAAAAACCCCAAAGTTAACAGAAGGAAAGAAATCATTAAGATCAGGCCCGAAATAAATGAAAAATAAATGAAGGAAACGATAGCAAAGATCAAGAAAACTAAAAGCTGCTTCTTTGAGAAGATAAACAAAAAAATAGCCAGCCTTACCAAGAAAAAAAGGGAGAAGATTCAAATCAACAGAATTAGAAATGAAAAAGGAGAAGTATCAACTGACACTGCAGAAATACAAAGGATCATGAGATATTACTACAAGCAACTATGTGCCAATAAAATGGACAACCTGGAAGAAATGGACAAATTCTTAGAAATGCACAACCTGCCGAGACTGAAGCAGGAAGAAATAGAAAATATGAACAGACCAATCACAAGCACTGAAATTGAAACTGTGGTTAAAAATCTTCCAACAAACAAAAGCCCAGGACCAGATGGCTTCACAGGCGAATTCTATCAAACATTTAGAGAAGAGCTAACACCTATCCTTCTCAAACTCTTCCAAAATATAGCAGAGGGAGGAACACTCCCAAATTCATTCTACGAGGCCACTATCACTCTGATACCAAAACCAGACAAAGATGTCACAAAGAAAGAAAACTACAGGCCAGTATCAATGATGAACATAGATGCAAAAATCCTCAACAAAATACTAGCAAACAGAATCCAACAGCACATTAAAAGGATCATACACCATGATTAAGTGGGGTTTATCCCAGGAATGCAAGGATTCTTCAATATACGCAAATCAATCAACGTGATACACCATATTAACAAATTGAAGGAGAAAAACCATATGATCATCTCAATAGATGCAGAGAAAGCTTTTGACAAAATTCAACACCCATTTATGATAAAAACCCTACAGAAAGTGGGCATAGAGGGAACTTTCCTCAACATAATAAAGGCCATATATGACAAACCCACAGCCAACATCATCCTCAATGGTGAAAAACTGAAACCATTTCCACTAAGATCAGGAACAAGACAAGGTTGCCCACTCTCACCACTATTATTCAACATAGTTTTGAAAGTTTTAGACACAGCAATCAGAGAAGAAAAAGAAATAAAAGGAATCCAAATCGGAAAAGAAGAAGTAAAGCTGTCATTGTTTGCAGATGACATGATACTATATATAGAGAATCCTAAAGATGGTACCAGAAAACTACGAGAGCTAATCAATGAATTTTGTAAAGTAGCAGGATACAAAATTAATGCACAGAAATCTCTTGCATTCCTATACACTAATGATGAGAAATCTGAAAGTGAAATGAAGAAAACACTCCCATTTACCACTGCAACAAAAAGAATAAAATATCTAGGAGTAAACCTACCTAAGGAAACAAAAGACCTATATGCAGAAAATTATAAGACACTGATGAAAGAAATTAAAGATGATACCAACAGATGGAGAGATATACCATGTTCTTAGATTGGAAAAATCAACATTGTGACAATGACTCTACTACCCAAAGCAATCTACAGATTCAATGCAATCCCTATCAAACTACCACTGGCATTTTTCACAGAACTAGAGCAAAAAATTTCACAATTTGTATGGAAACACAAGAGACCCCGAATAGCCAAAGTAATCTTGAGAAAGAAAAACGGAGCTGGAGGGATCAGGCTCCCTGACTTCAGACTATACTACAAAGCTACAGTAATCAAGACAGTATGGTACTGGCACAGAAACAGAAATATAGATCAGTGGAACAGGATAGAAAGCCCAGAGATAAACCCACGCACATATGGTCACCTTATCTTTGATAAAGGAGGCAAGAACATACAGTGGAGAAAAGACAGCCTCTTCAATAAGTGGTGCTGGGAAAACTGGACAGCTACATGTAAAAGAATGAAATTAGAACATTCCCTAACACCATACACAAAAATAAACTCAAAATGGACTAAAGGCCTAAATGTAAGGCCAGACACCATCAAACTCTTAGAGGAAAATATAGACAGAACACTCTATGACACAAATCACAGCAAGATCCTTTTTGACCCACCTCCTAGAGAAATGGAAATAAAAACAAAAATAAACAAATGGGACCTAATGAAACGTAAAAGCTTTTGCCCAGCAAAGGAAACCATAAACAAGACCAAAAGACAACCCTCAGAATGGGCGTAAATATTTGCAAATGAAGCAACTGACAAAGGATTAATCTCCAAAATTTACAAGCAGCTCATAGAGCTCAATATTAAAAAAACAAACAACCCATTCCAAAAATGGGCAGAAGACCTAAATAGACAGTTCTCCAAAGAAGATATACAGATTGCCAACAGACACATGAAAGAATGTTCAACATCATTAATCATTAGAGAAATGCAAATCAAAAGTACAATGAGATACCATCTCACACCGGTCAGAATGGCCATCATCAAAAAATCTACAAACAAGAAATGCTGGAGAGTGTGTGGAGAAAAGGGAACCCTCTTGCACTGTTGGTGGGAATGCAAATTGATACAGCCACTATGGAGAACAGTATGGACGTTCCTTAAAAAACTAAAAATAGAACTACCATACAACCCAGCAATCCCACTACTGGGCATATACCCTGAGAAAAGTATAATTTAAAAAGAGTCATGTACCAAAATGTTCATTGCAGCTCTATTTACAATAGCCAGGACATGGAAGTAACCAAAGTGTCCATCAACAGATGAATGGATAAAGAAGATGTGGCACATATATACAATGGAATATTACTCAGCCATAAAAAGGAATGAAACTGAGTTATTTGTAGTGAGATGGATGGACCTAGAGACTGTCATACAGAGTGAAGTAAGTCAGAAAGAGAAAAATAAATACCGTATGCTAACACATATATATGAAATCTAAAAGAAAAAATAAATGGTCATGAAGAACCTACGGGCAAGATGGGAATAAAGATGCAGACCTACTAGAGAATGGACATGAGGATATGGGGAGGGGGAAGGGTAACATGGGACAAAATGAGAGCGTGGAATGGACATATATACACTACCAAATGTAAAATAGATAGCTAGTGGGAAGCAGCTGCATAGCATAGGGAGATCAGCTCTGTGCTCTGTGACCACCTAGAGGGGTGGGATAGGGAGGGTGGGAGGGAGGGAGATGCAAGAGGGAAGAGATATGGGGACATATGTATATGTATAACTGATTCACTTTGTTATAAAGCAGAAACTAACACACCATTGTAAAGCAATTATACTCCAATAAAGATGTTAAAAAAAAAAAAAAAAAGAGGAACTGAACTTGAGGAGTTGCATTTAAGGAACTACACCTGAGGAGACTTTTCCTCTCCTGGACCTGATTTCAATAACAAGATTTTGGATTTCAAGCTGATGCTTTAAAGAGATATTTGGGGGGACCTTGTGCAGGAATGAATGTATTCATGGGGGAATCATGTGCATCATTAGGGGCCAGAGGTTCAGAATATGGTGGTCAACCTCCCCGATGGCCCCCAAGGAACCCATGTTCTGCTATTAAGACTCTTGTGTAGACCCCTCCTATATTATACCAGTGTTGATCTGTATGTCCAATGCTACACAGAAAACAAGTAATATGCCACCTCCAATATTAGGTTATAAAAGCCGTGGCTTCTATCTGAGGCATTCTTTTGCTCATTCATGTGGCTCACTTCCTCTGGAGGAAGCCAGTTTCTATTCTGTATGAGCAGCTTTGTGGAGAGGACAACATGGCAAAGAACTGAAGCCCCCAGCCAGTAGCCACATTCATGATCTTGGAAGTGGATCCTCCAACACAGTCAAGTCCTGGCTGACACCTTGACTGCAGCATCGTGAGTGATCCTGAGCCATAAAACCCAACCAAGCCACTCCTAGCTTCCTGGCCCACTGAAACTGTGAGATAATAAATGTTTGTTGTTTCAAGCTACTAAGCTTGGAGGTAATTTCTTACATAGAAATAGATAACTAAAACACTCACTCATCCTCTGTTACAATCTTAAATCAGCCCTTGGCAAGCATCTCTGAAACTCGGAGATGAGCAGCTAAGTGCAAGGAAAGGGAGCAAGCTGACTCAGTAGCAAACTAGTTGTGAACAGATAAGGAGCCTAGTAAGGATACAATTAAAGCAAGACACCCAGGAAATTGTGGATAAGGGTCGCCCGCCTAAAGGATCATAACACATACCCTAAATAAATCAGGAGTCAGAGATTCCAAACTCAGCTTCCCAGAGCAAAACATTCAGGCAGAAGATACCAGGTAGTTAAATGTACATAAATGGATACCTGTCCAGTTCTCAAGCTCTAGGCTAATTTAAAGCAGCAATAAATTTTTGAGAATGGGATCTTCATCACTGTCAGAGCAAGAATAGAATTCAATTCGGTCCAACGAATATGTACTGGTCACCTTCTCTGCTGCGAAGGAAATGACTGATGCTTTAAAACCCAAAACGGATCATCAATGGTATTGCTCTAGAGTATTTAATCACTCCACTGGGCTCCCCCTCACATGGATAATAAAAGTTAGTGCCTGGACATATATGCTAGATTGCTATAGTCAGGATTAACAAGATTGAAGTAAGACAAAAAGAGAATAGACAATGGAAGAGGTAAGAATCCAGGGGGAGGACTTCAGGAAAAAAAAGAGAGCAACAGAAAGAGACAAAGATTCCCCCTGTGAAGATGGAGTGCCAGGAAAAATTTCAAGAGCCAAAATAATGTTAATGGTTAACTCTGAATGGGTATCTCCAAGAGAGTAAAGTAACAGTAATTACCATCATCATCGTCATCATCATGGCAAATGTTAAGGACTCACCCATGTGGCAGGCATTGTTCTAAACGGTTGTCATGGATGAGTTTATTTAATCCTCAATAATCCTAGGAGATAGCTGCTATTATTTTCCTCATTTAGAAAGCACTGAAGCATAGAAGCTAAATGGATTTCTCAAAGCCACAAAGCTGCCAAATGTCAGAGCTAGGATTCAAATCCAGGCATCAGAACCCCACAACCAATGCTATGTTGCCCCTCAGTATAAGGCAGTGTGGACTATTGGCCTGTGTCCTTGACCACTTGCCATTAGACCATGAGCTTCTACTGTCACTAGAGGAAGCCAAAAGTGAGAGAGTAAAATGGGAATCAAAAGCCCCAGATCTTCTTTTTTTCTCCTCAGCTCTCCTGGGACAGGTATGGATGAGGTTCTATTTTAAAAATGCCTCTGAGGTCAGCCATGCATAGCTAACTGCCACGGTTGGTATACCCCTGTCTTGCTAGCTTGAAGGTTCACCCCTCCCCATCCTAGGAAGACCAACCTATTAAAAAAGGCATCACTCAGAGGGCACCCCTGTCTCAGGCCGAACTGGGAGACTTGCCATTTGAACCTTGTGCAGAGAACCAGCCCTGCCGAGCTGCTCCAGGCCACTGCTTTCAGACTACTTAAAAATTAAAGAATCTTTATTTTTTAAACTCCATCCTATGCAGCATCTCTTGAACAAATAATGTTTTAATAACACATATAAGACAACTGGTAATAAAGCATAATTTATACCTGTGTGTATAAACTGGTATTAAGACAAAGCTGAAATATTATTACTACTAATAATAAAATAAGTAAAAAAAAAGAATAGTTAAGCTGGAAATATAATAATTTTTTGTTGTTGTTATTCCTTTGGCTCCTTGTTTAAGTACCAGAAAAAAAAAAAATCTAAAATTCTCTTTGATTGGGTATACATTTGTTCTAGTGACCTTAAAGAAACTGAAAATTGTGCCTCTTTCTAATCCCCTCCTCAGGACTCTAAGAGTATCCTTGGATACATCTTTACCTCCATACTCTCCCCTAAGTCATGCACTTTTGTCCGTGCAACGCCCTCTGTCAGATCAGGGGTGGGTAAATATTTCAGGCTTCATGGCTCCTAAGGTCTCTGTGGCAAGTTCTCAACTCTGCCCTTGTAGCAGGAAAGCAGCCACAGACAATACATGAACAAGCAAGCATGACTGTGTTCCAGTAACACTTTATATACATTGAAATTGGAATTCTTATAGTTTTCATGTGTCAGGAATATTACTCTTTTGATTTTTGTTTTCCTGACCATATAAAAATGTAAATCCATTGTTAGTTTGCAGGCTATACAAAAACAGGAAGTTCACTGGATTTGTCCCAAGGGCCATACTTTTATGACTCTTGTCTTAGACTCTAAGCTGCTTAAAGGCAAGGAAAGGACTCATCCTTACCTCCCCATCACCTAGTGCAACGTCTGCATCAGAGGAGAGCTCAGTATCCATATCTTGAATGGCAGAATAAATGTAAGTAATAATTTCCCCTTGTGAAGATCCAAGTGTAGTTCATTAAGTTTTTGCTAATTTAATTTAATCATAAGTGCAAATTCCCATGTTTCTAATTATTGCACCCTAATTTCAACCTCGATTCTGGGTATGGGGCTCATACCTAAATGTGTTTATTGCCTTAGTAATTGATTCCTGGTTCATCTTCCTGTTTATTTCCATAGAATACTAGCTTTTCTACCATGAACTTTGTGGTATTCAGTTTTGGCCTTGTGGCTCTATTCCTTAAATCCAGCTGCCCAAGATTTTTTCCAGCCATCTTGTTTTCAAAGATTCATGTGAGTGTAACAGGATGTCTTGGCCTGGTGGGGTCCAGGTTTCAGGGGCTCACAATGAGTGGAGGAGGTACCTCCAATGCTCCTTAGAGACACTTAACATCCTAGATTTACATGGGGCTGAGGAAATGGGTATAGACGTGTCAGGTGGGATGCAAGATTGCAATGGAGTCTCTGCTTGGGAAAGATCATGGAAAGAACTGCCTGGCTAAACACGGTAACAATGGGGGCGCAAGCAACCTGAGCTCAGTGTGCTGGAGAGGAGCACATTCACAGTCATGACAAGATCATCGGGGCACATGGCTCTATTCCAGGGGTACCAACATCACACCCAGATTTCCAGCTCCACCAGCACTGAGGCTACAGACATCAAGGCAGCCACGTAAATGGGAGTAAAATTTCGGCTCACAACAGCTACTCTGTTCATTGAGGCCCAAGTCCACGGCGCTCTAGCTTGGCTAGTAGGCAATGGTCAGGAGTACCCAGCTGACTCACAGGAGACACCTAGGTACTCCCAGGAATTGTCAGGGTCAGAGAATCAGTAGCACGTCATTTCCCAAGTATATATGATCACAAATGTATATGATTGTGAATTGACAGAATATAAGCCGTAGCACATGCCTGGCATGCAGCAGCCACTCAGAAAACGTTTGTGGACAGAATGACTGAATACAGTATTTTGTCTGTTTAGTCTACATCATATCCAGCACCTAAAACTGTGCCCAGCATACAAATGGCACTCAATAAGTATTTGTTGAATGAATAAAAGTCGAGCTTGTGCCTTTTCAGTTTATTTTATTGTTTTCTATAAATGTAATTTATTACTGAGAATACCTTTTAAAGATGTAAATAAATTAACAAATCAGGGAAAAGTCTTTGGTCCTATGTCCTGATTTATGTGTTAAAATATGCTGGGCTTCCCTGGTGGCGCAGTGGTTGAGAGTCTGCCTGCCAGTGCAGGGGACACGGGTTCGAGCCCTGGTCTGGGAGGATCCCACATGCCGCGGAGCAACTGGGCCCGTGAGCCACAACTGCTGAGCCTGCACGTCTGGAGCCTGTGCTCCACAACAGGAGAGGCCGTGATGGTGAGAGGCCCGCGCACTGCTATGAAGAGTGGCCCCCGCTCGCCGCAACTAGAGAAAGCCCTTGCACAGAAACAAAGACCCAACACAGCCAAAAATAAATATAAATAAATAAATTTATATTAAAAAAAATATGCTATCACTCTGCCTTATATCATTCCTATGATCCACTTTCCTTTGAACCTGCAGCTACCATTATCCCCTTGTACAGGAGATAAATTATAAATTAGGCCAGCCCGCTATGGCTAACAGTGCTGATGATATTTGAATATCCATTTAATAGCAACTATTGCTGGCATTTTCTTAATGTGGTTTCTCTTGTAATTCTGACAGCTTTATGAATGCTCCAGTAACTTTCAGCTAAATCATCACAGAGTTTCAATTTCCATCTTTAAGCCCTGCGGATAGATCTTATCCATATTATGCTAATAAATAACTGCATCTCAGGTGGATGGTGGGAAATGATCTAAAGGAACACACAAGGCAATATTGCTGGTCCTTAGGCTTAAGCTGGCCCTCATTCACTTATTCCCCTTCAGTGATCAAAGGCATATTA
The DNA here is from genome assembly GCF_965194805.1 of Balaenoptera borealis. Taxonomy (NCBI): domain Eukaryota; kingdom Metazoa; phylum Chordata; class Mammalia; order Artiodactyla; family Balaenopteridae; genus Balaenoptera; species Balaenoptera borealis. Next base: position 90,563,259 of record NC_138866.1, read on the forward strand.
ACCAATTAAAAATAAAATTGGTAAATGTTGCTGACATGATTTCATTCTGGCTGTTTACTTTAGAAAGGAGAACCTTTCCAGTGAGTCAGTGCTCTCCCAGCAATTTTCCAGTACCATCGCAAAGCACTGGGGGACAGTGGCAGGCATATGTACGTGGCTATGTTTCTCAGCTAGTAGAAGAGAAAAGGAACTTTGCAGTTATTGTTTAGGGAGCTGACTTTGCATTTATGGCCCTGGCTTCTCTACATCTTAGTACGTCCATACGAAAAACAAGGAACTCTGATCCTTATGGGGTATCATTAATTACACTTGAAAATTTCTTAGATGTGTACAATTACTGGGCTGTCTTCCATTTATTTAGGGGAGACTTTCTTTAAAATGTACTTTTTTATTCCATAACATTTCAATGTTTCAGAGCTCTCAGAGTTTCAGACGTCCAACTGGATCAACTTAAAGTTTTCTATTTTTAAAAGAGAAGAAAAAAATCAAGAAACAACAAAATACCTTCTGAATGACAAAATGTACTACGTAAATGACTTTCTTTGGATGATCTCTAATTCTCAGTCTTGGAGTCTATCAGGAAAGTTGATATGGTTCCAGAATACACTCTGATTAGTAAAATGAACTTATAATATCTGTCCATACGTAAATCACATGACTCCTTTTGTTCCAAGTGCAGTTTACTTAGACTGGCTACAACCTCAATTCTTCTTGCACTGAATCCAGTCCAACCCTGCTCGGCTGTCCTAACCATGGTCATCAACAAGGATTTGTTGATGGACAGAATGGCACATTCTTGTGCCAGCAGAGAATGCATTTTCAGTGTCATAGGATGAATGATGGCCCCCAAAGAGATATGTCTATTTCTTAATCCCTGGAACCTGTGAATGTGGCCTTATTTAGGAAATGGTCTTTGCAGGTGGAATTAAGCTAAGGATCTCAGAGATCATCCTAGACTTAGGGTGGGCCCTAAATCCAATGATAGATGGCCTTATAAGAGAAACACAAAGTGAGATTTCAGACACAGAGACATACAGAGAAGAAAGCCATGTGAAGCTGGAGGCAGAGATTAGAGTTTGCAGCAACGAGCTATGCAACACCTGGAGCCACCAGAAGCTGGAAGAGGCAAGGAAGGGTTCTCCCTGAGAGACTTCAGAGGGAATGCAGCCCTGGAAACACCTTGATTTCAAACTTTTGGTCTCCAAAACTGTGAGAATATTAATTTTTGTTGTTTTGGGTACATCAAAACATTGTATTGCTTTCCATTGCCCTAGGAAAGCAATACAATCAGGTACCAGGTTCCATTTTTCATGCTTGAAGACATGTCTAGGATTTGGTTCTAATGGATTTATTAGAATCCTTTCTGTTTTGGCAAGCAACTCCCCAACTCCAACCACCATCCCCCTACCAGGCCCTGCCAAAAAGACAAAAAATCTACTCTTGTGTTTACTTTAGTCATACTAGCACATAATGTTACCAAAAGAACATAGTTAAGAATTATTGACAATTTGTTGCTGATTATTAAGTTGGTTAATTATGCCTCTTACCCTTGGGTGGTCCTCCTTGTCCTCTTACTTAGAATGAGAAAGATACCGTTGTCATAATATTTCTAGTTGCTCTTTGATGAATCAACAACTCTGAGAGAGAAGGAAGATCCAGAATGATGAAATAAGAGAGTATTAAACACCAATTTCAGCCTGGTCCTGGCCTTGAGCATTTCAGTTTCCCTGAATATGTTTACGCAACTTGGTGATTTCCATATATGTCCTGTTACCCACACTAAACAGACTTGAAAGCAGCATGATTACCACCCCTTGGATAGTGAGTAATCAGAGTCTCCTTCTCAAAGATACATTAATTCCAAAAATAAAAGCTCCACAGACATACCTCCGGGCTGGAATGGAGAAACCACCTAATCAAAGAACTCTTGACAGCTGGCTAACAAACAAGGATGTCTTCTAGGGCAACAAGAAGCCCAGCACGTTGTATAACTGGAAACAACTAAACCACAACTTCTAAACCACTTAATTGGATTTCCAACTGTTATTCTTGACTCCATTATCAGAACAAAACAAAACAAAATCCTAGTATAAACAAAGCTATGCTCAGCCTATAAGCTTTTTGAACAAGACAATATAACATTCCCCAAACATGCCCCATGTTCTCTGTTTCCTTGCCCTTGCTCTCCATGAGTCTCTCACCAGGAAAGCCACTCTCACTTCCCCTATGTCTGCCTATTGAATTCCTACTCCATCCTAAGTCTGGCTTAAATGTCATTTCTCCCACAAAGATTCCCCTCAGCTCCTTTCCCTAACTGAGGCATAAGACCTGCCTTTCAATCCCATACTAATCGCTTGTGTCTTCTTCCTTACTCCAGCCCTGTAGTTCTGTATGTGCGCCTCTGATCATCCTCCAAAACTAGGAGACCCTAGGGGAGTTCTCAACTTTGTGACTCAATACATATCCCATGTTAGAGTCAAAGGAAATAGCTACTGAATGAAACAAAGCCAAACAAAATCACTGAACTATATAGGGAAGTAGTGGACCTGGATCCCTTTTCCCTCATCCACACTTCACAGAGATACTAAAGAAATCATTCAATCATCTCTGACTTTCTTTCCAAATAGAACAGTGTAGGCCGACCTGGCCTCTCCTCTAAGTCCTCTTTTCAATTGGAGTAAGGACTATGTTTTGTTCACCTTCGCTGTTCCTATATTGCTTATTCTCACACGAGACACATGGTAAGCACTGGAAAATGTTTGTGAATATTGATCTCAGAAGCTTTCTGGCCAACTGGAATCTATAGAGAAGCACATGGTTTCCTGGTCCCTCAGCTCTCTTTGATCCCCGCCAAATCTTGCTCAGTCTCCCTTAGGACCACTCTCAGTATCTCTTTTCCTTTCTATTCACATTGCCATCACCCCTTTCCTCCCAAGCTGTTTTGCTGATGGTCTTCCTGGTCTAGAAGGCAAGATTCGGCTTCTTAAAGCCTAATTTGTTGTCATTGTCATTCATTTATCTATGAGAGAACAGCCTATGTGGTCATTGTCATTCATTTATCTCTGAGAGAATATCTGACCAAATCAAGTCAGAACCCCTAGTCTTGGCTCTAAGGTCTTCCAAAGGCTTGATTTGGCCAACTTTTCTAGACTTTTCACTCACTATTTCCCTTAAGAAACCCGAGGTTTTTTGCCAAGCTAAACATTATTCACTTCCCAAGCATACCAGAACCTTTCAATCTCCATATATCTCCTGAGGCTGATTCATCCACCTGGGGTGCTCACCTCACCTGTCTGGTTACACATACCCACTGTCTTTCAAGTCCAATCCAAGTGATACTTCTACCTTGACACCTCCCTCAGACACTGCAGCTGAGAAAGATCCTCTGACCCTTTCATATTTTATTCATAGCATCTTAATCAGGGTGGCCTGATTCCATCTAAGCGCCATTCTCCGAGCCTACTCAACCCCAGGCACTGTGTCAGCCACGGGCTTGTCTCACCTACTGCACAAGCCTTCTTCCCACACCTCTACCCCAAGGGCCCAGGCAGTGAGTTCTCAGTGAATATCTGCTGAATCAAAGAATAAATTAAAGGGTAAGTCATGTATCTGTTCTTGCAAACAGTCAGCTTTGATTATTGGAGAAAGAATAGAATCTGTACAAAAAGGAGTTAATAAATAGTCCTGGGATATAGCACCACCACTGGCACCTTCTCACTGCCCTCAGAGAAATGACAATGTGGGAAGATAGAGAACCTTTCCCAGCTGCAGCTCCAAGCCTTGAGGGCTTCCCTGCACCATGATCACACCCCAAAGTGCATCTCTCCCCACCCCACTGCTAGGTTCTCCACTCTCACCCCCTTTGTGGCAGAGGAGAGAGTAAAGGGAGGGCTAGGAGGAGGGGAACAGGACCTGATAACAAAGCAGGCCAAACAACAGACCTAAAAGAGCATGTGGTAAGCCCCAGAGAGTGGCAAAGGCAGCAGCCAAAACACCAGGAATGCCTGCCCCTCGGCTGCCCCTTGGCTAGCTCCTGCATCTCCAGGGAGGTCTGCCATTTGGGGCTGGACTGCAGTCCCAAGCCTCCTCTCTGACCTCCTTTTCATGGTGGGCATCGCAATCCAGGACTCAGAATTCTCTCCCACTGGCAGCGAGGCCACAGGGCCTGGAAAGGAGGGTTGCACTCAGCAGTCCAGGTCAGGGCAGGCCAGACCGAGGTGGTGGTTACATTGGGCTGTTTCAAACCCTGAGCAAGGGCAGCGGGGAGGGCACCCACATCCTGTGTGGGCAGTGATGGTGGACAGAGCAAAGTGGCAACAGAGCAGTTCTGGAAAACTGGGCCAAACACAAGGAAAAGGGCTTAAACAGGGTGTGGAGGGACCAAGGGTTTGCCATGTGATGCAGGCCCAGTACCAGCGAGTGTAAGAATAAGTGCAGGATCTGACTCCTGAGAGAAGAAGATAATCTCACCTGCACCCCACCATCACTGGGTGAAGAGCCAGCAGCTGGTAACACAGGGTCAGGGCTCCTTAGTTTCTCATGATCCAATTTCCAGCTTAGAAGGGATTGTAGATGAGCTGGGAGACAGGTCTCTGGAGGAGACAGCCACCGCTGGCTCTGCTGCATGAGGACTTCTGCTGGACCAGGGGAAGAGGCAGAGAAGAAAAAATGCCTAACACTGGGAAGTGACAACTGGGGAAGGCTTGGCAATAGGAGTGGCAGTGGGAGTTTTTCAGGCAGTGGGGATAGCTGAGCACAGCCAGGATGCAGGAACGTCCCTGTGTACTTGGAGGAGAACAGCAATTCCTCACACAAGGATGAGAAAATAGAACGCTTCATGGTCCCAGAGGAAGATGCGGCCAGTGGGCAGAGTAGCTGAGGAGAGGCAAGCCGGGCCTAAGTGATGGAAGCTTGATCCTAAACTGGCTCCAGGGCCCAGATGAGGAATTTGCTCAGCAGACAAGTATTTTCCAGACTTGCCTGGGACATTGATTAAAATACAGATTCCTAGTCTCCTACCACTGAGATTCTGATTCTGTAGATCGGCAATTGGGTCCAGGAACCATAAACAGCGAGGAGCTATTGAAACAGAAGAGTCTGGATAAATGAAACCTGGTTGGAGGCTGTCACAGAAAATGTAGCAGTAGCTGTAATCATAATAATAACTATGACACTTACTATGTGCCAAGCACTGCTGTAAACAAAGGTTACTCATTTGATCACGTGCACATCAGCTTTATTATTCCCATTTTACAGGAAAGGAAACTGAGGCACAGAGAGGTTAAGGCCCTTGCCCAAGTTAGAGGAGCAGCATCAGACGTAACCCCAGAAAATCCGTCTCAGATGCCTGTGCTCTGAAGCACTCTGTTATTCTGCTCCTTGCCGACCTGACAGCAAACAGTCAGGGAATTAAGCAACCAGAATCTAGACATTAAACCAAACCTTACTTATCTGGGTCAGACACTTCTCCAGTTTTCTCAGCTGCAATGTGTGTGGTTTTCCCCCCTGGAGTGTCTTTAGGATCCCTTCCCATTCAAATGTATTCTGCTGAAATCCTTGGTTTTCCCTCAGGTTTCTTCCCTGTGTCTCTAATCTGAATGTTCTCTTCTGTTGGCCTTCCTTCCCACATGACTGTAAGGAATTTAAATGTGGACGAAATTCCCTTGGGAATTCATAATGCTCCTCAGTTTATTTTTAGAGCAGCTTTGGCATGAGGAGAACAACACTGAACTTGGGAACAAAAGCCCAGTGTTCAGAGCCTGTAAAGTGGAAAAGTCACTTCTGGATTCCTCGGGGGCAAAACGGGAACACTACTGTGAAGGTTGAATAATGCAGTGAGTATCTCCCTTCTTTATAAGCAGCAAAGACCATCATTTCCTAGAGTCCAGTAGATCCTCTCTAAGGCCAGGTCAGTTTATCAAAAAATCAAACTCTCCTGGTTCTGAGTGTGGTATGTACATTATCTCACCACCTTGCACCTTGCACAGAGCAGGTCACTGGAGTCCAGGTTTAAAGACCTCAGCAGGGCTTGGCTGTGAGTCAGAGGCCAGAAGACTCTCAAGCACCTCTCTTCAGAGTTAGCCTGTCCTTGATCAGTCAGGGAAGGCTGGGAGAAGTGTCATTCTGACCACAAATATGGAAAGCCAGAATACATATATGACTAGGAAGATCCTGGAGACCCTGTACCCTCCAACAAAGAGGCAGGACCAATCAGCCCATCTCATTCCAGCAGCATGTGGGATGCAACACCAGAGCACCAGTTATGACGCTGCTTAGAGCTCTAGCCCACTAAACATCAGTACAGGCGGCAAGTGGAGAACACCTGTGCCTGGTGTGGATGATGTTTTGAATGTTTATTAGGCTGGTCTGAGGCTGTTGTTTGTTTCCTAGGAGCAAAATTATCTCATGAAGTTCTATGTCATTGCGTATATGAGTTTGGAATATGAATATTAATGAAATAAAATGATACACCTTCCACTGAAACTTTATTTGTAGATTTTATTTTCTGCTTACAGGAACATTGACGTTAGTGCTTAGGTCTTTGTTGCATTTAAAGTGCCTCTTTAAAATCTCATTTGGAGTGACTATTCCATTAATATTTTGTAGTTTGGGACATTGTTCCTTTTGTGTTTTGGTTGTTTGCTTCCCCACTTCAAGGGAGGGGTGGGAAAAGGCAAAGAGGAAGGCAGAATTCAAGCTATTGAGAAAGAGCTGTGTACATCATCAGGCAACAGAACAGGGTGAAATGGACAGAGCCCTACAAGGTAAATTCTTGTTACGGCGAAGGCACATCTTGTGGAAATTTTTCATTCTCTCCATGGTTCCCTACCACCAACCACCAATTCTTTATTTTGATTATTTTCTGTATTTATAACCTCACCTTGTTCAAGAATGGATTTAGGTAGCTTCAAGAAGTTCCTGTGGGGGCTTCCCTGGTGGCGCAGTGGTTGAGAATCTGCCTGCCAAAGCAGGGGACACGGGTTCGAGCCCTGGTCTGGGAGGATCCCACATGCCGCGGAGCAACTGGGCCCGTGAGCCACAACTGCTGAGCCTGCGCGTCTGGAGCCTGTGCTCCCAACAAGAGAGGCCGTGATGGTGAGAGGCCCGCGCACCGCGATGAAGAGTGGCCCCCGCTCGCCGCAACTGGAGAAAGCCCTCGCACAGAGACGAGGACCCAACAAAGCCAGAAATAAATAAATAATTAATTAAAAAAAAAAAAAAAAAAACAAGGTGAACTAGCCTAAATTTGCTGAGAGTGAGGTTGTTGATGTCACCTCTGTTACTTACCCAAAGTTAGCAGACTTGCTACTGTTCCCTTCCCTATTGCAAAACCTGCCCTGAGATGGGATGGGAGGTGGAGCCCAGCCACGGCAGAGCCCACTTCACTGGGGCCCTTCTCCCAGTCACTAACATTCAAGATCCCTAAGAAGAGGCACTAGTCTGTATTGTTCAGGGCTGGATCTTCAGTAATAGCCGTGGGCCTGGCACCTGGTAAGTCATCAATAATATCTATTGAATAAATGAGTGAATGGAGTTTATCCTCAAGAGAAACCTAAAAAACTTCTTCAGTGTACTTTCTGTGGATTTATTTGTGTTTGGGAAAGCAAAATTCCAAGGACTGGATCATAGAAATCAAGTGATGTCGGAGTTTCCAGGGGCTGAAACGAACGTCCTGAGAGAGCCCAGCCAGGCTACGGAGGAGGGTGGCAACGAGCAAGGTAAAGGGCAAATCACGTGGTGTCACGAGGAGAACCCTGATGAGTCCACATTCTAGAATCTTGGCAATGCCATCTTCTCCAACCTCCTTCTCAGGAAAAGGACTCCTTTTCTATAGGATCCTTCCAAGCAGGGTAAGAATCCACAGTCGTTGATTAGGGCAGTTTTTAGGTTGCAAATAGATGGTAAATGAGTATCTTCCCTGCCCCCACCCCACACCCAAATCTTTGCATATAATCAGAAGGAGTAATATCAGAAAGGTGTTATCTGTAGACTATTTGACTCATTTGTTCAACAAACGTTTAAGAAGTCCAGGCCCTCTGAGGATATAACAGTGGTCCAGATCCAAGGTACTACAAGACCTTATAAGGTACCACCTGCCTTTGTAATGTCTATTACAGTTTACAAAGAACTGTTATTTGATTGTATGGCCACATTAGAACTGCTAGCAAAAGTGCTTTGGGGTACAGTCTGTTGAATAAACTTCTTCACGGTGGAGGTGGGGAGAGAGTGGCCTCCATCTGGGATCCTAAAACTTAATCACCCATCATGCCTCGAAGTTTCCAGCCAAAGGGCAGCAATCATTAGTCATAGCCTATCCCCAAGTTCCCTTTCTTCCCATTTAGCCTTCAAATCAATAAGATAATTACTGCTCTAGTCTGAAGGTTTTACATTTTCTATTATTCTTGTTGACTGCCATTCAATTTTTAAAGTTTATTTTTAACTTAATGATTTTTGTGGAGAGATTTTCCGGTTCATTGGAGGTTTTTGGTTTTATGGTAGAATTAAAGAAACATAAGAATATAATTTAGTCTGATTTTCTTTTCTGGCCTAAATCTGAATTTGACAATGTTTTCCAAGGGTGAGTTTTTGTGAGTGTGTCTGTTCCAGTGACCAGTATTTCTGTGGAGGTATTAGAGTTAGCTACGAGGAACAGAATGCTGTTTTGTGAAATGACAATTGGGGAGTTTGAGGAAATGAGGACAACTTAAGGAGTGACTGTGGAGAAGGACTTAATTGGGGGGAATAAGGTAGAGTAGGAAAAACACAGTCTGGTCTGACCCCCAGCTCTATGACCTTGGGCAGGCCACTTACCTTTCCTGAACTCTGAATTTCTCATCTGCTAAATAAGACAATGATTCTGGGTAGTGTGTGCTAACACTGATAGCAGTGGCCATGACAAAGGGGCATTCTGTGGCGTGTAGGGCCGACACACAGGGTTGGCGCATCAGGCCCTGAAGTCTGGAGACTGGCTTCCCGTGCAGGGTGACTGGGGCGCCTCTGTTGGGATGACGTTAATATGGACAAGCCTCTGGCACTTCATGAAGACCGGGCTGAGGGTATTAAGTAAAGGGGAGTGAGGGTGAGGTCTGCCTCAGTCTCAGAGAACTGAAAAGAAGCTTCAAAACCAAGGGGCCCATTGAGTAAACAAGATCAGCTGCCTGTGGAAGGGCTAACCACCATCTAACTCATCCATCCAACCCAGTGTGTTTTCTCTCCATGACAAAACTCCTTGCATCTTTCCCCTTGTCTTCCTCAGCCTCCAAACCAGGTGGTAAAACAGGATTACTGTCCAGCTCTACATCCTTCTCAGATAATTTAAGCCCCACGTGGGCCCTCAGATCACACAGCTCACACGAAAACCTCCTTAGCACATGTTGGGAGAGTCCAGGGTGCAGGCTCTGGACTGACAGCCACACAGGGGTTTCACCAAGTCCCACATCATGCTTGGCTCAGCCAGGTGTGGAGGTCAGTTTGTAGAGCGACCCTACTTCGCTGGCTGCTCCTTGTGTCCCATGTGACTAAAGCATGCCTTTCTGGCTGAGCTCTGAGTACAGACAACGTTACAGACAATGTTCCTTCCCACTCCCACGTCAGAAACCTCATCTCCATGGTATTTTCACCCTAAGCTACCCATCTGCTGCCCTGGATTCTCCAAACAGAATCTCTCCCACTTTTCCCAGATCCTACACATCTTCATGTATTTGGGGAAGCAGTTTATTTTCTTTCTTTTTTTCTTTTTTACTTTGCCCCCAACCTTCTCTTTGGACATCCAGGAACGCAGTTACTCCCCTTTTGAAGACGCCTAAGTCAGTCTAGGATTTACCCATCTCTTTACAGCCTCACTCTCTGCTGTCACTTAAAAAAAATTTTTTTTCATGTTTCCTGCCCTAGTCTTGCAGGCCATAATCCATCTCACCCTCTAAGACAAAGCAGGTCTAGGGTATTCCAAGTAGAAGGTCTTTCTTATTTTGAACACCACCTTGGGCCTTCCACTTTCCCCATCACTTCTCTTCAGCATCTCTCCACCTTAGGACCTTGAAGTACAACCTGAGGCCACTCAGTCAGGCTCAGTGAGGCACAAAGCAAATCCACTTTCCTACAGGGTGTAGACTCTCTAAAGGACAAACTCTATTCAACTACATAAAAGTAGATAAATCACAGCTATACAGGGCCTAAAAGCATAGGCTTGGAGTCTGTTTCATTCTCGTATTCTACTATTATCCCCACCCTCTTTCCACCTGTTCCCTGATCCCAGCCCCACAGCCTGGCCCTCCACTCCACGCCAGCCAAAACATAACATCTGTCATCAGTGTGTGGCCAGTGGGATGCACCATCCTCCCTGTCTGGCTTCTCTGAGTCCTATCATTGCATTGAGGACAGGCTGCGCTCCAAGTCACCCTGACATTCAGAGAAGGGCTCCTTTCCTCCCCGGCCTCCTGAAGACTTCTCCCTGGATTCCTCTCCCCACTAGACTCTCAGCCTCCTCTCTCCTCTCCTAGACTGTATTGCCTACTGCAGACTTCTCCTGTCTTTTGGGCACTCTTGACCATCCTGCAAGCATAGTCACATCATGGGGCTTTCAGGTCCCAGTCTCTCAAAAATGTCTCTCTTTTTCTTCATCTCTGCCCCAATTCCAGGAGGGCCTTTGTTCAGGCCCATTACCAAGGCCTCAGCAATTCACCTTCTCTGGGCAGGCAGAGTCTTGGCAAGGGGAGAAGAGACTGGATTTTAAACCCAGCTCGTCCCCAGAATGGGCTTCTAACTGTGAGTTTAGCACACTAAACTCACATTTATATTAATAGAGGTTTCTGCCTCAGTCAGATTCAAGTACACTTAGCAGCAGATGTTGGGGGGAGGTGAAATTTCCAAGATTCCCATTTATGGATTACATCTACCATAGCACTGATTCCAGCCTACCTGAGCCCTGTGGAATAATTAAGAGGAGGAATGTTTTATTGTATTGGAGGAAGAGAGGAAAATGAAGAAAGAAAAGGGGAAATGGAGGAGTAGAAAAAACTAGATTTTCATTTATCTGCCTTTTTTGGTTAATTTCGATGTAAACATAAAATGTCTTTCGATATATTTTAACACAATTAAGTATCTACTTGCTGTTAGGAAAACAAATTTCTAAACTGTTATCCCTTTATACTCTTTTCCTAAGTCACAACATCTGTCTTTGTTTTGGGGCTTGGATTTCTTTTCTTCTTTTTCTTCTTATTTTTACAGTCCTCAAGACAGCTACCCTAACGCCACAGTGTTGTTAACCCAGTTGCAGCTTTGATTCTGCGGGCTCTTTACCGTGGTTCCCACAGCTGTCGCTAGCCCATTGTCCTACCCTGCAGAGAGGTCAGCGGACGCTATAACTCATGGGCTGAGGCATTCAAAGAGATACCACGGAGCCATCATCTGGGCATCAAAATAGGCAAGAAATCTAAGTGCTGAGAACTTTGATGCAGCAAAGAATCAGGAAAAGCAAGGCTCCTGCCGTCCCTGCTGCTCGAGGCGTCCCCCTCCAATGGCCTGAGAGAATGTGAAGCCTCAGGTGTCCCGACAGCTGGAAACAGCCTTAGCTTCTCCTAAGATGAACAACAGGGACACCAACTAGGTGCCCAGTACTGTACTGGTTGCTCTACCCACATTATCTTTCATTATTTTCCTTATATTTTTCAGATGAGAAAACTGAGGCTCAGAGAGACAAAATGACTTTTCTAGGGGTCACATTATCACCAAGAGATCAGTTCACATTAGGGGAACTTGTTACAGGTAAATTAAGGCTGAGCAGGGCTCAGGAAGCAGGGTGAAGCCATTAGGAAATTAAAGAGGGGAGGAAAAGAGGGGCACTGACCCCACTCATCATTAGGCCAAAATTTAGGTGCCAGGACACAAGCCTTCTAATAACTTGAACTGGACCCTACCTTGTGCCCTGGTGCTCAGTTGATATTCAAATGTTCCATGGCTCCACTCCTAACCCAACTCTCAGTGAGGCAGCAGGTGATCTGAAGCTAAACAGCTACCTTCCCAGCCACCTCTAATCTCATTTGCTCACCTGTGTGCACATGGCTTGGTCCTTAGGACTAAGACTGTTTACACCTACTTTGTCTAGGGTTGCTCTAGCCTCTCAACTCCTCTCTTCTCTCTCTTCAGGGAAGGGAGAAAACATCCCATTTGGGGGCTGTTGGCTTCTAGCCCAAAGGCTTTATTCCAGATGGATTTGCCTCTGGCTGGCCACCCAGAATAGACAGGTGATAGCCATATTCTCAGCTCATCCAGACCATCTGTTTGTTTTTCCGTAACACTGTCCTCTGGGCCTATGCTAAGGGCCCATTTAAGAAAATGCTGCTCCAGTAACTAAGCCCTTTGGTGGGAATTTAAGATGGAGCCTTATTATAATTAACTTCACCTGGTAGCCCGTAAAATTATGGTGGTTTCCAATAGAGTCCTAATGCTCTCCATAAAATGAAAACAAGGAAGAATTAGAAAAGTAAATAGTCTTTTTTACCTCCTAGAAGTCACTGCATAAATCCACTATCAGAGCAGCAATGTGGCCCAATTCATTGATTCCCACAAGCATTGACTGACTCTCTGTCATGCCCAAGGTTTTCTGATAAAAAAAAAAAATTCAAGGGACACAGCTGTGATAAGATGAACCCCTAAGGGAAGTTTGAAGAAAAATACGTGGTGCTTATTAGGCTAACTTGGAGAGTTTTATTTTGCTGACTAGACTTTTTACTCTCACTAGAGAGAAGTTGTAGAGCAAGGGGAGAGAAATGCTGCCTGGTGTAGAAATTTGATTGTCCTGCTGTATGATTTATGATGGACTCTTACTTCCAATAAATGCCTCACAAAACTGTTGAGAAAAATCTACATTTTCATCAGCGTGTTTCTAGTTTCTGTTTTCTTCATGGAAATAAATGCATTAAAATGCTATGTTGGCAGAGTCTGCTAAGGAGGGCCCAGTCACAGATGTATTACACAAAATGAGATAAACGTGGTTCCTGCCCTCAAGGAACTCATGATCTGGTAGGATTGGTAAGACAATTAAAGAATAGCATTGACACGGGTAAGGCTTTGGTCAGGACCCAAGTTAGATGCCACAAAGAAATTCAGAGCAGAGCAAGACATTATGACATCTTCATTTTGACATTGCTGATTTTATATCATAAGTGCCACCTAAGTACTGATTTTTATTGCCCCATCTAGTGAAGGTGAGGCTGGAGAGAATAAGGGATAGGGTTAGGATGTATGTATTGCATCTTATTTGATATAACTTGACAATGTATGGTTGTAAAAGTAACAGAAGATAACTCACAGAAATAGTTCTATCTGTTGGGATGAAGGGACTTTTAAGCATTATACCAAAGACAGAAATAATAAAGGAAAAGATTGATTGATTTGACTATGATTTCACACATAAACAGACATATACACAAACACACAAACCAAGTTAAAAAAAACTGGAAAAATATTCACAACATAGATCACAGATTGCCATCTGCTTTCTTTTAAGTTGGTTTAAGTTTGCCTTGATTATGCACTTAGATTCTTACCAAGCTCTGCCCTGCATCAGTGTAACAATGGTTTATTCAAATGATTAATAAAAATATACACCTGAGAAACTGTCATTGACCAGAGGAAACAAGGGAGAAATGATAACTAAGTGCAATGTGGGATTCTGGACTGGATCCTGGAACAGAAGAAAATGGACAAAGTATATGTTCAGATAACTCAAAAGAAGAAATGAATAAAAATGAATATGGCCAATGAAAAAGGAAAAGAAGTCCAACCTTACTTTCCAATCAAAGGAAAATTGTATACATAATCCATATTATAAATTGTATCTACAATCCATATTATATATAATTTATACTCTACACACACCCCTTGGATTGGCAAAGACAAAAATGATCAATGATATTCAGTCTAATAGTGGTATTAACTGGTAAAAATCATAAAAGCATCCATTTTCCTATATTTCTGCCTTGATTTCTTATTATTATCTATACTTCAAGCCAGTTTAAGGTGTTATCACCTGTTACTTGGATAACCATAATAGCCCCCTACCTTGTCAACCTCTGTTCATTCTTGCCTCTGTTCATCAGTTCTTTCTACTCAGCCAAAGTTATCTTTTTAAAACACAGAGGATCCCCAATCATTGCTTTTATCTCTCCTTGCTGTTGGAATAACAATAAAATCTTTAACAAGACCTGTGAAGCCACCTATGGCATGCTTCCTACCCATTTTTCCAGCCTCATGTTGCCCGGTGCTTCCCCTCTCTTTCCACTCCAGCCAAACAAGCCTTCTTCAACTCCCCCAGCAGCCACATTTGCACAGGCTGAGGCCAAAACGCTCTTATCTCCCCTATTAGTCTAGTTACCTCCTACTTAAGCTTCAGGCCTTATCTGAAATGTCACTTCCTCCAGGAAGTCATCCTTGAACCCCCCCAAATAGAAGGAATTCACGCTACTGTACTTTCTAACAGTATATGTGTCTTCTCCTAGTAATACTTACACAGAGTCCACAAGGGCAGGGACCACACCTGGTGGGGACCACACCTGGTGTTGCTCACCGTTGTACCCTAAATAGTACACAGTACTTGGAACACACTAGGATCTCCATAAATGTTGAATGAATCATGAATCTTTCTGGAGATCAGTTTGGCAACGTATGTTAACATTTTAAACGTGTATATTCTTTGATTCAGTAATTTATTTCGGGCAATTTATTTTTCTTTTATTCCATTATACACATACACAGAGCACAGCACACACACACACAGGAGTGAGTCCTAAGGTTTTCCACATTTCTAAGTATAGTTGACCTTTGAACAATTCCGGGGATTAAGGGTGCCGACCCGTTGCTCAGAGAACCCAGTAGGGCACTCTGTATACGTGGCCCCTCCATTATCCGGGGTTCCTCTCTATGCCTGGTTCCAAATTCTCAGATTCAACCAACTGCAACTCCTGTGGTACTGTAGTAGTTACTATTGAAAAAGAAATCCATGTATAAGTGGACCCACGCAGTTCAAACCCACGTTGTTCAAGGGTCAACTGTATGTGCATCTTATATAATCAGAAACAGAAGATATTTTCATTTGGGGGGAGGATGTACATTAATTGTCTTATATCAAAGTATCCCCAGATTAAAACAGTTGCATCAAAGGGAGGACATCAAAGTATCACTGTCATTCCAGTTCCAGAGCCGGTCCCAACTTGCTGTGACAAAAGGGTCACACGTCAAAAGTCAGAGCAGGGGAGCACCCAGGGGCGCAGCGGAGGAAGGCGGCCCCTCCCCCCGGCCGCTGGCGCCCAGCTCGCCCAAGGCGCTGCTGTTGGAGCTCAAGGGGCTGCCGGAGGAGCCGGTGGAGGGCTTCGGATGACCCTGGTGGACAAGGGCGACCTGAACTGGGAGGTGGCCATCTTCGGGCCCCCCAACACCTACTCCGAGGGCAGCTGCTTGAAGGCGCGTCTCAAGATCGCCATCGACTACCCTTACTTCCCGCCGGCCTTTCTGTTCCTGACCGAGATGCGGGGCCCCAACGTCTGCGAGGCTGCGCGTCTCCATCCTCCAACCCCCGCTCGACTACCTCCTACCCCCTGAGCGGGGACCCGCCCTCAGAGCGGCGGAACCCACCCAGAACACAGGACCATCTTCCTGAGCATCACCACCTTCCTCAGCGAACCCAACACTGTTTCCACCCGCCAACGTGCACGCTTCCGTGACGCACACGAAGCGGGAAGAGAGCGAAGGCAGGACCGGAAGCACGCGCACGTGAACCCGAGGCGGGTCCTGGGGACCAAGGCGGACGCGGAGCGGGACGGCGGGAAGGTCCCACCGCGCTGGCCCAGGGCTGCGGGAAGACCCAGGCCCGGTGCCCGACCGGGGCTCGGACCTCTTCTGCCAGCACGACTACAGGGCGGCGAGGCCCAGGCCGAGGCCCGCAGCTGGGGCGGGGACGACGCGGACGACTCGGGCCACGAAGAGTCCTGACAGCGCATCCCCACCAACAAGCTTAACAAATTTTACCTCAGCCGGACGGACCGTGTGGGCTCTCGGGCGCCTCTGTCGCCTCGACTTCCTCGGGTAGGTGTGCGCTGCCGGCCCCGGGCCGGTCCCCAGGTCCCGCCCTGGGTTTCCTCGGCTTTGGAGGGAGGCCCCGCCCCGCCCGCCGTCGCCTCCTGCGGGCCCCTAGCGTGCTGGGCGCCGGCGCGGGGTGGAGGCGGTGCCTGGGGGTCACAGACCCCGGGCCTGTCTGCAGCTCCCGCCGGCTGGAGCCAGAGACTTGGGGACCCAGCTCGCGAGTGGACGGATTAACTTGAGGTCACCTCTTCTCTCTGCTTTGGTCTGTTTGGAATCTAAATAAAGCGATTTTATGAGAAGCCAAATAAATAAAAAAGTCAGAGCAGGTAGAAATTTTCAACTAAGGATAGGGCATTGTAGAGGATCCAAGGACATCTTCAGGAAAAGGTAGCATGTGAGTGAGGTTATAAAGGGTAATTAGGATTGTCATAGATGAGGAAGAGGGGAGAGGCTGGGAACAGTGCATGTCAGGCAACAGGAAACAGGATCAGCACAAAGAGAGGTACGGAGGTGGGAGTGTGCAGGGCAAACAATGCGCTTTGCTCGTTTGGCCCAGTGTAAGGGGTGTAGAGAGAAGCAAGATACACGAGAGAAAAGGTAGGCTGGGGCCAGATCACAAGAATCTCAATAGCTGAGGGAAAACAGTGACGGGATTAAAGTAGACGGTAAACATGGCAGGCCCCATGCTTTACTATTTCTTCATTTCTTTTTTGAGATGGTAAAATACGCTATTACACTCAGTGCTGCAGTGAATATACTTAAATATTTCTCCGGCCACAAGCTTAAATGTAATTGTAGGAGAAATTCCTAAACATGGAGTTGATGTGTGAAAGGATATGCACAGTTTAAATGTTGATAAATATTCTGAGATTGCCCTCTTTCGAGGTTGTATCAATTGACATACCTCAAAAATGTATAAATGTCTGTTTTCCTACAACCTTGTCAAAATTAGGTGGTCAAAAATACATTTTAAGAAACTTTGGATATTAAGTGAAAAATACAGTTTTTGCTTATATTTGTTTATTGTGTGGGAACCTAGGTATCTTTTCAACTATCTTAGAACCATTTGTATTTCCTTTTGTGATAGATTTGTTCATGTTGTTTGCCAGTTTTTTTAATTAGAGTGTTGATCTTTTTCTTATAGATTTATAGGAGTTCATATTTTAACAAATTTAGCCCTTCGTCTGACAAGTTTGTTACAAATATTTTTCCCTGTTTATGATTTGTATTTTGACTTGATTTGTAGAGTTTCCTACCTTGCAGAAATGTTTGATCTTTAGAGTCAAACTTATCAATATTTTTTTATGTCTCCTGAATTTTATCATGCTTAGTTCTTCTCTATTCCAAGATTATTAAATTTTTTTACATTTTTCCCTAGAACCTTGGTAGTTTAATTTTCATGTTGGTAGTCCATCTGGCACTTATTTTGGTATAAAACTTAGGAGAAATACAGATTTATTATTTGCCGGATTGTCCCAACACCATTTATTGAATTGTAAATTTTTCCCACTGATTAAAATATGCAACTTGATCAAATCCTGAATTCTTATAAAAGCATTGGGGTCAATTTCTGATTCTATTCTGTCTATTCTGTTATTTCCACTATTTTATATTCCAGGTCACTTATCCATTCTTCTGCCTCAGTTATTCTGCTATTTATTCTTTCTAGAGAATTTTTAATTTCATTTATTGTGTTGTTCATCATTATTTGTTTGCTCTTTAGTTCTTCTAGGTCCTTGTTAAACATTTCTTGTATTTTCTCCATTCCATTTCCAAGATTTTGGATCATCTTTACTATCATTACTCTGAATTCTTTTACAGGTAGACTGCCTATTTCCTCTTCATTTGTTTGGTCTGTTGGGTTTTTACCTTGCTCCTTCATCTGCTATGTGTTTCTCTGTCCTCTCATTTTGCTTAACTTACTGTGTTTGGGGTCTCCTTTTCGCAGGCTGCAGGTGCGTAGTTCCCGTTGTTTTTGGTGTCTGCCCCCAGTGGGTAAGGTTGATTCAGTGGGTTGTGTAGGCTTCCTGGTGGAGGGGACTGGTGCCTGTGTTCTCGTGGATGAGGCTGGACCTTGTCTTTCTGGTGGGCAGGACCGCGCCCAGTGGTATGTTTTGGGGTGTCTGTGACCTTATTATGATTTTAGGCAGCCTCTCTGCTGATGGGTGGGGTTGTGTTCCTGTCTTGCTAGTTGTTTGGCATAGGGTGTCCAGCACTGTAGCTTGCTGGTTGTTGAGTGGAGCTGGGTCTTAGTATTGAGATGGAAATCTCTGGGAGGTTTTCGCCATTTGATATTATGTGGAGCCAGGAGGTCTCTGGTGGACCAGTGTCCTGAACTCAGCTCTCCCACCTCAGAGGCACAGGCCTGACACCCAGCCAGAGCACCAAGACCCTGTCAGCCACATGGCTCAGAAGAAAAGGGAGAAAGAAAGAGAGAAAGAGAGAAAGAGAGAGAGAGAGAGAGAGAAAGAAAGAAAGAAAAGAAAAGAAAGTTATTAAAATAAAAAAAGATTATTAAAAATTAAAAAATTAAAAAGTAATTAAAAAAATAAAGAAGAGAGCAATCAAACCAAAAAATAAATCCACCAATGATAACAAGCACTAAAAACTATACTAAAACAAAAAGCAAACAAAAAATAAGGACAGACAGAACCCTAGGACAAATGGTAAAAGCAAAGCTATACAGGCAAAATCACACAAAGAAGCATACACGTACACACTCACAAAAAGAGAAAAAGGAAAAAAAAGTATGTATCTTTTGGGAAGTCTGAGGACTTCTGCCAGCGTTCAGTATGTGTTCTGTAGGAGTTGTTCCACATGTAGATGTATTTCTGATGTATTTGTGGGGAGGAAGGTGATCTCCACGTCTTACTCCTCCTCCATCTTGAAGGTCTCTCTACACCTATGTTTCAGGGTCAGCTCTCCAAGATCTCTGCATTACCAGGTTGAGAAAGGAAGGTAAAATTTTACATTGTCCTTTTCTTTCCAAATCCAGACTCTTGTGAATATGGTTTTGAGGTGCCCATGGGTTGTTGATCCTCCTTCTCCCAGGGACAGCTATTTCCTTCTTTATGAAGTCTTTTTATGTGTGTGTGCTTCTCATTAGCATTTGAAAGTTTTCCTCACATAGGTCTTTTGGGTGTCATACTATATGAAGGTCATCTGTCAGATAGTTAGCTAGTTAGGAGAGGAACAAAACTGGAAGTGGGATGGTCAGGTAAAAGAGCACCCCCCAGACAAGATTTAATGCAGGACTGAGTTATATGAAGGCAGTCGAAGTCAAAACAGCAGAATTTTTTCTTTATTAGAAACTGGAAGCCAGGGGGAAAAAAAAGAATCAAAGACTTCTCTAAGGTTTTGAGCTTAAGGAATGACGGGGTTGGGGATAGTATTCTCAGAAAAGGATGAGAAGGAGAAGAATCAGATTGTGAACAGGAAGATGATATATATGGTTTGGGAAATACTGGCCCTTGGGGTCCAGCAAGATGTCCAGGTGCAGACGTCCATCAAGCAAGTGGAAATAAATGTCTGGAAGGTGAACCCATAGGGTGAGAGTCAAAACTCTTCTGGGAAGTGGGATTAGCTAGAGAGAGGAAGATGAGGGCAGGACCTTGGAGACAATCTTGTTTGAGGAGAAGAAGAAAGAAGAGCCAGCAGAGGAATCAGGAAATGAGCAGCAGCTAGAGTGAAAGAAATAGTCCAGAGGAGAGTCAGGGAGAAGAGAAGACAGTGGTGAAGGAAAGCACTGCTGTACCTGCCTTCACAAAGTGCTCTCATAAGCTTGTATTAGAGGCCAGTCATCTGAGGTTCAAATCTTGACTCCATCACCTAGGAGTTATATGGCTTGAGGCAAGTCAGTTAAGCTCTCTGAGCCTCAATTTCCTTATCTGTGAAATGGAGATAATATTATAATAGTGCCTACCTCATAATGCCATTGTAATGATTAAAGAGAGATACTTCTTTTAAAAGATAGCCAGCACTCAGAAATACTAGCTCCCTCCTTCTTTCCTCTCTGTATCTGCTGAGGTTCATAAAGGTTAAGTGGCATTCCCATGCACACAAAGCTAAGGAGTGGCAGAACCTCTGATTCAACTACACTGGAGTTACTTCATTCTGGAAGAGTGTATGGTCAACAGTGGGCAGTGACATTAAGGAGGTTGAGAGTTTGGCATTTAGGACATTATAGGGGAGTCAGTAAGGAAAATTTCCTTCAGAACAGTGGATACAAAAGCCAGATTCCAAGAGATTAAGAAGTGAGTGGCTACTGGTTATATACCCAGAAGAAACGGAAACAGGATTTCAAAGGGATATATGCACTTTCATGTTTATTGCAACATTTTTCACGATAGCCAAGATATGGAAACAACCTAAATGCTTATCAATGGATGGATGGATAAAAAAGATGTGAGATATATATAAAATGGAATATTATTAAGCCATGAGAGAGGAGGCTATCCTGCCATTTCAACCCTGAGCACATTATGCTAAGTGAGGTGAGTTAGAGAAAGACAAGTACCGTATGGTATCACTTAGATGCAGAATCTAATAGTCAAACTCATGAAAAATAGAGAGTAAAGTGGTGGTTACTGGAGAGTGGGGGGATAAAATTGATGTTGCTTAAGGGTACAAACTTACAAGGAGTAGTAGATAAGCCATAGTTATCTAATGTACTGTAGAATAAATATAGACAACAGTAGTGTCCTATAATTATGTATTGTGATAAATATCGATACAGTGGCAACCGTATTACAATATATTAATGTATCAAAGCAACATTTTGTACACTTTAAAGTTACACAATGTTATATGTCAAATATATTCAATTAAAATAAATAAATAAATGAGTGGTTTATTCCCTCCTATGAGCTCTGTTCTTGCTCTCCCAGTAGCCTTCTTTCTTATGTATTCTTCTAAACTTTCTTTATGCATATACAAATATTACATGGATTAAAATGCAGTTCATTTTGTACACTGTATTCTGTATCTGACTTTTCCTAACAAGCGTCCTGGAGTTCTTTCCATCTCTGTATATACAGAGTATCTTCGTTCTTTTATACAGCTGCATTCCAGTGTGTGGATATATTATAATTTAATCTCTTCACCATTGATGAACATTTGGGTTGCTTCCAATCTCCCACTTCCATAAATAATGCTAGGGTGGTTAACCATGTACATATGTTGTTTCACACAGCAGTTCTTTCTGTAGAATAAATTCCCCAAAGTGAAGTTCCTGCAGGACAAAGTCTTAATCAGACCTAAAAAGAGTATCAACCTATAAACACAGAAATCAAGGCTATAATTCTTCTGTGAGGTGTCCAGTTTAGCACAGGAACAGATAACTAAAAATCCCTATAGGAAAGATATTTCTTACTTCCTCTCTCTGTAAAAATAGAAAACAAATCCAAACACCCATGATGAATGTGCATTTTACTCCCCATTTAATGTGCTTTGCTCCAGATGTTATAGAAATCATTGAGTTTGATGTAGTCAGTTATAATTTTTATTCACAGTGCTATTCAAAGTCTTTTGAATAACATTAGGGAGGTGGCTGAGTTTTGCAGGAATTCATATAGAGACCTGAGTTGCAGTTCATTAGAGTGACAACTATAGAGCCATTTTATGGTCGTACAGCTTCGGCGATCTTATATTCCTAAATGGAGTTATTGGGTTAGTGGGTGGCAGTCATGCAAGTTTAAATTGGTTTTGTTCTCCCACTCCTTTCCTGTCAGTTTCCAGCACCCCGACCCCAGAAACAACTGTATAACCCTCAGCTTATAACAAGGAGCCTCCTTCCGTGAGGCTTCAAGCACTAAGCCAGCTTAGCATGCCCACGGCTGGGAGTAGAGACTTGGCACTTCCACTGCATGGGGTAGAAGAGCCAGAGAGACTAAACAGCCAAGAGATGGCCTCTTCTCCTTATTCCTGCTAGCAATCATTTCCTTCTAGATGATTCTGACAGTAAGAGAGCTGAATGTTTCCAGAGAAGCTCCATCCCAGGTCATGTCCTCATAAATCAGAACGAGCTGCCCTCCCACAGTCTACTCCAAGGACTAGCCCTGCAGCCTCAGCGGATGACCAGCTTAGGCGCTCCGAAAGAGAACGCAATGGGCCCTGTAATCAGAGGGACTTGAGAAAAGAAGAGAAACAGCCAAGCAGGCAGAAGTATAAAAACACTTGAGTCTTGTGCTTTGTAGCATTTTCTGATGAAATTTAAAAAATAAGCATCATCACAAAAAAGTTAGAAAACTGCCCGCAAGGAAGAAAGAGCAGAGGGATACATCAGCTAAGCTGGATGCAGCCAACAGCATAGCTCCGAAGATGGTGCCACCTGGTGAAGATTCAGAGCGATCGCGCAGGGTTAAGGAAAGTAGCTCAAGA
Organism: Balaenoptera borealis; assembly: GCF_965194805.1. Lineage (NCBI taxonomy): Eukaryota > Metazoa > Chordata > Mammalia > Artiodactyla > Balaenopteridae > Balaenoptera > Balaenoptera borealis. The sequence goes on from NC_138866.1 coordinate 90,585,714, forward strand.
AACTCCAGTGAGCTGGGGAAGCCTGGAGGAAAGGCATCAGAAATCAAAGTGCAGCTGCTCTTTCTGCTGCTTAAATCACTATATATTAGCTGCAGATTTAGTTTGTTGGCCAACACTCAGAAGTGACATATGGCCAATAGAAGGTTCGGTGGAGTTTTCCATCTGCTGTTCAAGTTTACCATGGCTTCCCTGCGGGCTGCTCGGTGTCAGAGCAGCGTGCACCTCAGAATCTGCAGTTCATGAACTGCACGCAGGCCATTACATGGGCACAGTTCTACGCCAGAGTATGCCACCAACCCAACAGAACATTTGACAAGTTGATGTGCATGGTCCCTGGAATTTGTTCCACACTCAGATCTAAGAGTCTTCCAGGAGCCACTGAACAAAAAGCGTCTGAGTGGACAAGCTCTCTGGAATGTTGCAGGTGGGGACGCCGTGGGTTTTACAAGTGGAGTTCTCCTGAGGCATCGTCTGGATACTCTGCAAAAAGCTTGTGAGAGACAACTACACTCTGGTGCCCATTAAAACCCACGCCAAACGCAAAGGAATTGGCAAGTGCCAGTGGCTCAGGTTTGGAAACCGTATTCATTGGTTTTAAGATGCAAAGAGAAGAGGTTTATGTTCCTGGCTCTAGGTTGTTCATCTCACCCACCTTGGAACTAGAATTGCCTGCAATTGAGTAAATTGAGGCAAGCTGGTCCACTTTGTGCTGTGTTCACAGCGATCAGCTGGTGTGCTCCTTCTAAAAGCGGTCCCGCTACCCTCTGTGGCTAATATTCAGGGACACCTCGATGGACTTCCCGCCCTGTCACTTCTGTAGCCACCCTACAGTGGGGGATACATTGTTACCCCAAACCTTGGAATGGAAGGAACATAGAGAGTCAAAATCATTCTAATCCTTTTCTAATTTTTGTGTTCTTCAACGTGGAATTGGGGGATGAATGATGTCCACAGTGACTCCTTTGTTTCAGTAAAAGAACAAAAACTGTCCCAATAGGTGACTTCATGGTAACCCAAAGGGACACCAGCAGAAAATATGATGATGCACAGTACTATGTTTGCTTGCATTCTGCACGATGCTGTCATTTCTCTTGCCTGCTCTGCACCTGTCAGAAACATACGGCCAAAGGCAAAGTGAGATTTGGGGTTAGACTCAAAGAAAGCCCTGTCGCGAACTCCTGTTTTGAATCTGTTGGCAGAGAGATGGTGGAGGCGCAAGAGGGAAGCAGGGGAGAAAAAGAGACTTGTTGAAATACTACACAGGAATCGATGTAAAAAATGAAAAGTCCCTGAGTCTGTGAAGAGGTGGCACAAATTATAACAATGAATCACTTGCACAGAAATGGGCTCTCAGTTCTGACAGACAGTGAGGATTTAGGAAGATGAACTTCTCCTGGGTTCAGCAAGTAGCTAAGGCGAGGAAGCCAGTGGCGCTTGGGGTTTGCAGAGAGTCACAGACTCTTTCTTGAATGTGCTGACTTGGCAAAAACTCAGTCCTCAAGGAGCCAGCCTCTCTGGAGACTATAATTTTTTTTAACCCCTGTGTATTTGAGGGAAAAGTTAATCTCTCTGCCTCTGACTTACTTACACTTAAATCATCAAAAAAGTTGTTTTGTTTTGTGCTATTTGCTGGCCAGTAAGTTAAGAGTCTAATTTAGAAACAGCCTCTGGTCTTGGAAAAGGACCCAAACCCAGACACAAGACTCAGACCAGCTTCTGCTTGGATTGCAAAGAGTGGGAGGTTATTTCTCTGGGTAACACTGTGGGGAAAGCGGTCTCTACATTTTAACCCCCAGCTCCCATGCTCCCACCACCCAATGCACACACACACACACACTCACACACTCAGCTAAGGAACTGAGTCTGGTAGGAGGTCAATGGAACAGGGTGCCTGAATGGCTCTGTCCCCTAAAATTAAATCGGGTCACGGTAAACCTGCAAAAAGTAATGGTTAAGATGCATCATCCTTAACCGTTAACAGGGACAGGCTCTGGAGGCAGATTGCCTCGGGTTTTAAGTCCTGCCTTTGCCCTTTCCTTGCTGTGTTACCTTAGGCAGTTTACTTCATCCTTCTAAGCTTGTTCTCTCATTCGTAAAATGTGGGCAATGAAAACGGTGCCTGCTTCCCAATGCTGAGCCTTAAGTGCATTGAGCCCCAGGCAGTGCTCAGTGCGGTCTCCACACACGGTAAATACCCAGGGCCTGCTTCAAATCAATGAACTGTAACCCTTCTTGCCAGATGGCACATGGCCATTGGACACCTGCTACACCACCTCAGATCCTCTCGGCCTCCCCTGACTCCTGCCCCAGCTGTCACTGCAGCTGGAGCGCTCGCCCAGGTGCAGTAGAGCAGCATCTGCCGCGTGCCCATGTCCCGGGCTTCTCACCTCCTTGAGCGCCTCTCTGTGGTCTTCTGCTGGGTTCTCCTAGAAGCTGACTCTGAGATAAGGATACAGAGATGCTCCTTGGAACACTGAAAGGGGAGTCCGGGAGTGAGATGGGAGGAGAAGAAAGCCGATAAAGGGTGTGGTAATGAGCAGGTGATTGCAGTGGTAACTGAGGCTCAACCACTGGAAGCCTCTGGAATAACATGCAGCACAGACTTCACCGTTGGTTCACCCAAGGACAAGGATGCTAGCGTATTTAGCCACCAGCGACTCTCAGGCTCTCTGGGACGTTAACTCCCTGGTGTGTGGGCGGGGCCTGCTCCTCAACCCAAGAAAGCAGAGAGCTACAGGTGGTGCTTGCCTAGAAAGCCAGGGTGCACAGGGAAATCGGGAGCACTAAGGGGCATGGCAGGGCCTGGCCAAGTGGCTACACCCATGACCAGGAGCCCTGGGACTTCTCAGGACCCTACCCAGGGCCCACGCATGCAGCCAGGATGCACAGGGGCATTAAGAACCCATGGAGTCAACCTCTTAGGCAGGCACTGGTGGGGAAGACAGAAGCTGGGGGATAAATTCTTCGCTCTCTCTCGCCTCAGGGTCAACTGTCCCGAGATCCAATATACACTTCTTCTTAGAAAATGGCCTCATGAGATGAAGCAACTTAGGGCAGGCTGGCTCTACAGTCCATCCCCACCTCACCCCTCCTGCCTCACTGCCCTCTGCCCTCACTCCTGCTCCCTGGAATTATGTTGTTCCAGTAAGCCTGGGCTTCTGCGGAAGCCAGGATATGACAATAGGGTAAATTTCATATTAATTCCAATCTCCACCACTCTCCCAACCTCACAGAGACTAGATCTTACTGAGAGTGCTGAGAGGCACGATGGAGAATATCTAATCATGTGTGACCCATTAAGAAGGTAAGACCTTCTAAGTTATCCAGGAGAAAGTATTAGATCCAGGTACATGGGTATCCCTAGAATGGGAAATACAGCTCCTGGAGACAATGGTCCACAAATGCAAAACCCCCACTTCCATGGAGGCAACCTAAGTGTCCATCGACAGATGGATGGATAAAGAAGGTGTGGCACATATTCACAATGGAATATTACTCAGCCATAGAAAGAAACGAAATTGAGTTATCTGCAGTGAGGTGGATGGACCTATAGTCTGTCATACAAAGTGAAGTCAGTCAGAAAGAGAAAAACAAATATCGTATGCTAACACATATATATGGAATCTAAAAAAAAAAAAAAAGTTCTGAAGAACCTAGGGGCAGGACAGGAATAAAGACGCAGACATAGAGAATGGACTTGAGGACATGGGGAGGGGAAGGGTAAGCTGGGACGAAGTGAGAGAGTGTCATGGACATATATACACCACCAAATGTAAAATAGATAGATAGAGGGAAGCAGCCACATAGCACAGGGAGATCAGCTCGGTGCTTTGTGACCACCTAGAGGGGTGGGATAGGGAGGGTGGGAGGGAGACACAAGAGGGAGGGGATATGGGGATATATGTATATGTATAGCTGATTCACTTTGTTATAAAGCAGAAACTAACACACCATTGTAAAGCAATTATACTCCAAAAAAGATGTTAAAAAAAAAAAACCACTTCCCCAAATTAAAGAAATTAGAATTCATGGAGAAACTGGGAGATTGAATTGAATGGCTTCCTTGACTGGAGCTAGAAGCAGTATCTCTGCAGCCTGGCCATTTAATACTGTCTACAACAGCCCCGGGCCACCCCTGCCGCTAACCAGTGGAAAACAAGGATGGCATGATGGAAAGTGGCCCTTAAAAATATATATAATAAGGAAGCAGACAAGCAGTTAACTTGAAGTGTTTCAAGACTAATTTCAGTTTTTGAGATTTTAAACACAATCTGAAAGAGAAAATAACTGTCTCCTTTTATCTGGTAAGGCAGCAGCTATCAGGACACACAACTGTCCTGTATCTGTGGCGCTGAGGCATCAATCCCGTAGTCCAGCTCACTGGTCCTGGCACTGAGATGATGCTTCCGATCTCAGGCTGCTTCCACCCCAGCTGGGGCTTTCCTGCTGCTTGCACTCCAGGAAACACTCTCTGAAAAATGAATAATACATCATTTTGTTTCTGTGAGGACGCTCGTCACTCCTTCACTTGCCGAAGTACAGATGAATATTCAGCAAGGATTGTGGCCGCCAATGCCTGTCCTGAATGGGCAGGGGCAGCAGTGACCCATGTGATGTGATTTCAGAATGCTCCTCCTGCCCCGAATTCACCAGAGGAAGACATCAGAAACCTGCGGAAGAGGAAATTGCCATTTATAAAGCGCCTATGCACCATGCTCCGCAGTAGAGCCTTTCCATAGCGTCCCAGGGGTGGGCAAAGTTTCTCTAGAAGGCCCAGAGAGCAAATAATTTAGGCTTGCTATGTGGTCCATACCATCTGTCCTAATACCCTAACCTTGCCACTGTAGCGCCAAAGCAACCACAGATAAGAAATACACGAAGGGGCGCAGCTGTGTTCCCGTAAAACTTTATTTACCAAAACAGGATCTGGGGGCCTCCCTGGTGGTGCAGTGGTTGAGAGTCTGCCTGCCAATGCAGGGGACACGGGTTCGAGCCCTGGTCTGGGAGGATCCCACATGCCGCGGAGCAACTGGGCCCGTGAGCCACAGCTACTGAGCCTGCGCGTCTGGAGCCTGTGCTCCGCAACGAGAGAGGCCGCGATAGTGAGAGGCCCACACACCGCGATGAAGAGTGGCCCCCGCTTGCCGCAACTAGAGAAAGCCCTCGCACAGAAACGAAGACCCAACACAGCCAAAAATAAATAAATTAATTAATTAATTTAAAAAAAAAAAAAAAAAAAACAGGATCTGGCCAGCAGGCTGCGGGTTTTGTCCCCTGGGCTAGCTTACATCATCGCTTAGCTTCATAAGCACTCACGGATGGTAAGCACTGTCCTCCTGGTGGAGTTTCTCTTCAAGTGCAATCACTCTTGAGAGAAATTACTCAGCAAATCCCAAATGTCTTAGCATGATTTAATTTATCATCCCCTCTTCTGGAGATGAGAAGTGGGCGGTGGAGAAACAGCTCTCCAGAATAAATGCAAGTACCAGGAGGGGGAAAAAGAAAGTCAGAGGGAGAAGAAAGGGCAAGGTGACAAATCGTGAGACTTATGGTGAGGTGGAAAGGAGCGGAGGGAAGGGCTTTAAGGACAAATTGTTACAGGGTTCCATCATCCCAACGTTGCAGGACACCTGTAGGCAGTATCACACCATGGTTAAAAGCATGGTCTGGAAGTCAACTGCTTTGACATAACTGGCTCTGCTTCTGACAGGTGGTGGGACCTTGGGTAAATTATTCATCCTGGGCATTAGATTTCTCATCTGTCAAGGGGGGATTCATAAGACTGAAGGGAGGATTAAATGAGATAATTCATGGAAAGGGCTTGGCAAAGTGCCTGGCGTGATGTAAGCACTCAAAAAGGGCCGGCTGTTACCATCATTAATTACCTAGAATGAGTCCAAGGAAGTAATGGCTATCGGAACAGAACGGCACAGTAAGTTCACAAATACTCTTAGTGAATATTCCATACAGATCCTGTCCCCCTTACAAGTAAGAAACTTATCAGAGAGTCCACTGGACTCTCTGGACTAATACTAATCATCGGCATTGGCATACACTCAGACATAAGTTCCTACATAAGCCAGGAATCCATCACACCTTGCCCCGAAGAAGTCTCCCTTCCCCAATTTTGTACACTTAAACGTGTTATGTCTTAGCAGTTGATTACTAACACCATAGGGAGTGCGTCTGTGATCCAACGTAAATGCTGAGGCTAGTTTTGCCAGTCATTTATTATAAGCATGCTTTCTTGAGGGCTTACTGAGGCTTGAGCAGAAATACAAGCGAGTACAAATTAGATAAAATATAGTGTTTAAGGTACACAAGACTAATTGCTTTTTAATTCCGTTTGTGTGAAACCCAGTGAGACCCTGTTCACAGCTCTCGAACCTAAGGGGTCAACACATGACAAGAGCATTTAAGATGGGAAATCAAGTTTCTAAGCAAAAGTGTAGCCACTGCCAGAAAAACAGAAAAATGAGAATTGGAAATTGAATGTTTCCTGGGCTTGAAATGCTCATTTATAGTGGAGCCCCGCTGGCCTCATCAATCCCTCCCAGCCTTTAAGAATCCATACGTGTTCTGCCTTCTCTGGGAAGTTTGTACCCATGACTCCACTCTGTACTGATTTCTGGCTCCTCTCACTGCCCACAGGACAAATAGCAATGGTTCTCCATCCTGGATGCACATGAGAATAATCCAGGGCGCTTTTAAAGAATACTAATGCCCAGGCCCTCCTCTAAGAAATCTGATTTAATCAGTCTAGGTAGGATCGGCACAGCTTTTAACATTTTATTGATATAAAATATTACATACAGAAAGTGCACATGAGTGTTTAGCTTGATACATATTCACAGTGGAACACGCCCATGTAACCAACACGCGGATCAAGACACAGAACGTTACCACCACCCCAATGTCCCCTCGTGTACCCTTCCAGACACACTCTTCCTAGGGTAAGCACTTTCCTGACTTCTAATAGCTTAGGATGAATTTTGTTGGTCTTTGTATTTGACATTAACAGAACCATACAGTATGACTTTTATATTTAAATAAACTTCTAAATTTCGGAACAGTTCAGATTTGCAAAAAAAAAAAAAAAAAAGAAGCGTAGACAGTACAGAGAGTTCGAGTGTACCCCACACCCAGTTTTTTCTATTGTTAGCAACTTACATTGCAATGGTCCACTTAAGCGTGACACTTTTTTATCTGGTTCCTTTCACTCAACATTACACTAAAGAGACTTATCCACGTTGTTGCATGTAGTTGTCGATCTTTCATTCTCATTGCTAAGCGGTACTCTATTACTCGAATAATCCATAATTATTTATCCACACTATTGTTGATGTGCATTTGGATAGCCTCCAGTTTGGAGCGCTTACAAGCAGTGCTGCTATGAACATTCCAGTAGGCATCTGTATTTTTAAAAAGCTCTCCAGGGATTCTAATGTGCCGCCAGAACTGGAAACCACTCATATAATCTAGGCCAAAGAATTCATTCCTCCTTGGTTTGCTGTCCTGTTATTTCTTAGCCCTCAGTCTTTTCTCCTCCGTGGTGGGGTGGGGGGCTGGGGCAAAGCGTGGTGTTCTCATGCTCCCCACAAGACACAGGACAGTGCTGGAGCCAAACAGGTTTTCCACAACTGCTTGCGTGTTGATTCATCAATTGATGATGCTTTCCTACTTCACAACACCCTTTGCTCCAGGTTTGCAACCATTTCTGTGCTGCAGCATCTCTCCTGCTGATGCAGCAAGCTGTGCAGTGCCCACCTTTACTTCATCTGGCCTGAAATAAGCCTTCTCTCTGGTCTTCACAAGCCGGGTCCTGAACGTGCATCTTTGGGACACACTGGAAAGAGCAAATCTTGAGTACCAGTTTAAGAGGAGGCAGGATGCACAATGAGCCCAGGTCATCCAGATGGTGATACATTAGTCATTTGCCATTTTTCCTTTGTATATTGATTGTTTCTCAACTTTCCTGACTTTTCTAAAGGGTATTTATCTTTTCCTTATTGATTTTTTGATAGCAGCTTTTCATATAAGGAAATTAACCCTTATTTTCCTACCATATACGTTGCACTTACTTTCAATGTGCTGTTTGCCATTGAATTCTGTATGTGGTGTCCCCTTGGAAGCCTCACATCGAAGCCTTTTTTTCCCCTTCTCTGGTCCTCCACAGGGCCCACGCATGCAAAGCTGTCATGTGCCTGGCATCGCGAACATTCCAACCTTTTCTCAGTGGGACGTCAGACCCTGATTTCTACTGGGAAATGAGGCTGTGCCACTGCGGAGTTCATCTATATATTAGTTTCCTATGGTAACAAATTACCATAAAGTAGGTGCTTAAAACAACAGAAATTTATTGTCTCAAAGTTCAGGAGGACAGAAGTCCAAAATCAAGGTGTTGGTACGATTGTTTCCTTCTGGAAGCTCTGAGGGAGAAACCATCTCATGTATCCACCACCTGTTCTGTTTCCCCCTAAGATGGAGAGATGCTTGAGGGCAGAAAGCATATCTTACTCTCCCCCATCTCTGTCTTGTGTACCGAGCACACAGTAGGTCATCCGGAGATGTTTGTGGTTAGTTTGATGGGCCACACTGAGTGCTGCGAGCTGGCTTACTGTGCTCGTATAGCTTCTCACTCATCATTTTTTATTTGTGTTGCTCCTCTTGAAATTCTTCTGGAGCATGTTCTCCTAGCATTTCTCCTCATCACTCCATATCACCCGCCTGTACTCACCATTAAGGAACCACTCAGCCATGTCCATGGCCCACCATCCTCACATGCCCTGCTGGGTGGGGCTGGGTCACACGAGCACAGCTCTGAAGGAGTGAGTTAGCTATGCTGCAAAGCTCCAATACTGGAAATCTCACCTTGGCCCTTGCCATTGCTGTTGCGCCTGCATTATTGCACAAGCATGTTTCCAGCCTATTTGGGACATGGTACATCCACCTGAAAACTGACAATCTTGACCTGCCCAATCACAGAGATTAACTTAAGTTCTTAACTCAGGGATCTGAAAAACATAAACAACTGAGACATGATGGAGAAGGCCAAAGTATCTGAGTTCCAACCCCCAAACAGATGGTAATGAAACCAGCTAGTGTCCAAAGAGTGAGCCAGATGGCTGGATACACTTCTCGCAAAGCCCGATACATAAGACAACAATTGGCTTTCAGATTCCTCATGTCTCTGGTGAGGATATGATGAAGGATTTGCTTTAAGCATCTTCCCGCATTCTTGGTACAGTAGCATTTAGGACTGCTAGCCAGGATGCGTGGTAGAAACTGACAACTCTGGTTTCTCTCTCCAAGCCGCCCTCCACGCTGTGACCAAAGAGGTCATTCTGAACTGTGACCACTCTGTGAATTCAAATGGCCCAAGGCTCCTCATGTCATACAAGGCCGTGCATAATGCAGCCCAAGCTTCCTCTAGAGACATGGGCCACTCTGTGCTCCTCACCCACACTCTAGCCACAGCCTCCACTGCCCATCACCCAAACACAGGGGCTGTCACTTCTCCATGCCTTGGCTCGTGCTAGTCCCCTACCTATACTTCCACCTTCTCTTGTCCTGCTGGAAAATGCAACGAGCCATATATATATATATATATACACACACACACACATATATATATATACACGCACATATATATATAAAAAATATATATATGTATATGTATATATATATACACATATTCACACACACCACATAGGTTAGGGCTAGGGTTAAGGTTAGGGTTACGGTTATATATATATATTTATGTATATATATAAATATATATATTTACTTCCTCTATGCTACATTGTAATGAATCAGAACTAGAAGTGATGGTAAACTGTTTTGGGGTGGTTTTTTTTTGGTGGGGAGGATAAGAGCAAATGTTACAAAAATATTCATAGCCTGTGGGCATGGAAGAGCTTCAGGGAATTCTGGGAACGCATCCGACAACAGCCTCCTACCTCCCCCGTTCACGCTGCTTAAAGGGTGGGTGCAGCCCGAGCCCACTGGTGACAGGAGGCTGGGACGAGTATAACACCTGCCTACTCACCATCAGGGCTACATCACGAACTCCTGTTGTGTTGACTAACCAAATATCCCAATCAGGTTCCAAGCTCACCTGAGGGCGGTCACTAAAGCTTTACTTACATAAAGCACAACATTATGAACCAGACGATTTGAGTTTTAACAGGTGCATTTTAAAAGTTAATCTGCACAACACACAGTCCGGGTTCTTACTCCATCTCTCATCCTACCTGGATTTGACTCCCCATCGCCCTTGCCCCTCCCTGAGTCTCACAGTATCGCTTACGCCCTCCTTTGCCCTTGTCTCCCCCTTAATGGGGTGAGCAGCAGAGTTGTGGTAAAGAAAGAACTGGTTTTAAAGGAGGATGTGAGGAGTGCAGTGATGCTTTGTGCATGACTATTATTTGGTAATTTCTTTAAAGATAAAAGTTTAAGTGTTTTTCAGTCAAGTCAAACTATTCTCATATCAAATTATCTGAATCAAGATGTCATGTGACATGAGAAAGGAAAATAGTAATCTCTGTGGCCAGGGGATGGGGCTGGGGGACGCTTAATTTTCAAGCTATATGATTAACACCTTTTGTATTTTGTGCTGGGTGCATGTGTTACCTTTTCACCAAAACATAAATAAGGGTTTTTTTTTGTGTTTTTTTTTTTTAAGGTTATATATGCCCTTAACAGATCCACTACACCGGGGTCCTAGAAAATAGTGCATGCCAACTCCAGGAGGGCATAAGGTTAAATATCCAATTAATTCCAATGTATCTGTGCCACAACTTTGTTGGAGATGAAAATTTGTAAGTTCTCTTAGAAATGTTTCCTCTTTTCTAGTATTAGAGGTAGAGTCTAGAACTGGTTGTGAACTTGTAAATAACAATTGAACATAAGAGATAGGTTCAGCATCACTTCCTACAGGAAGCCAAGGAATTATACAAATATGTGTCTGAGAAGCAAAGCCATATTTAGGAATGCAAACTCATGTTTCCTGATTGGTGAATAATTATTACAGTCCTGTAACTCGACATACACAGCCAGCAATCTTCAATAGTAGAGTTTATTGGCTTACTTATTTTTCAGAAACGAAACGAGCAAAATATAACATGCTGCAAATTTGTTTCATTTGCTCTCTTCAGTCAACTCCAGGTGAGCTGTTAAGAGTGTTGCTCTTTTATAGTTTTTCCATCAAAAGCTATTTTTTTTTAACCTGGATTTATATTTGAATCTTCAGCATCTCTCTTACACTTTTTTAAAAATTTTATTGCATTTTTAATTAATTAATTATTTATTTATATTTATTTTTGGCTGTGTTGGGTCTTCGTTTCTGTGCGAGGGCTTTCTCTAGTTGCGGCAAGTGGGGGCCACTCTTCATCGCGGTGCGCGGGCCTCTCACTATCGCGGCCTCTCTTGTTGCGGAGCACAGGCTCCAGACGCGCAGGCTCAGTAATTGTGGCTCACGGGCCTAGTTGCTCCGCGGCATGTGGGATCTTCCCAGACCAGGGCTCGAACCCATGTCTCCTGCATTGGCAGGCAGATTCTCAATCACTGTGCCACCAGGGAAGCCCCTCATCAAAAAGCTATCTTAATTCATTATTGATACTTTTCAAGAATGCCACTATCTAGCCACCACCTGATTGACGGCAGAGGATAAAAGAGAAAACATCTGAGGAAATGGGAGACATGAATTCTGTGAGTACAACCGTTGCTTTTGTTTTAATAAGGTCCCTTAAATGATCTCTGATGATGCAAGTAAAGCCAGCAACACCTCCATTACCCACCGGCACGCTGGGAGCACCAGCAGAAATTCTCTCTGCACACTCCGTCTCTGCTCTCCTGAAATCAGACAGTCAGTGTGGCTAAGAATTATGCTTTGAGGCTCAAGAGCCAGACTGAAATTCTCCACTAGCTCCCAGCTAATCCACCTTAGCCAATCGTCTTAACTTTTCTGCCTGAGTTTCCTCATCTGTAAAATAGGAAGAACAGTTAGTTGTATCTCTCTTATGGGATAGTTACATGGAGTAAATTAGACAATGCACGTCAAGAGCTTGGCAGCAAGTGAGTGCTCAATAAATATGAGCCATTATAATTATATTGCAATACAACAACTGGACTTGGCACTATTATATCTGAAAACTTTCCTATCTAGGTGCTTCTCCATTTCGCCATGGCCTCATTGATGATCCGATGTGTGCGTGGAAAGCACATTTCTGTCGATCACTGTTCCCCACGTTTCGCTGGCTCATTCTGCCTCGGGTCTTTCCCATGTTTGGTATCCAGCAATTTATATCTGAACAACCTGGAGACATGGACCCTTTAATATCTCCTCCTCTGCTCTACTCCGACACTGCTCTGAGGCACAGGCAGAATAGCGGGGGCCAGTGCGGGATAAAGGAGGTCCCAAACCTCCCTTCGTCCCTAGTCATCCCTCATCTCTGGAGAATGCCTGAATTTACACCATTCGCTCCATTAAATCTTCAGTTAAAAGGAGAGAAAAGGAAAAAGGAAGTGGAATTAAAGCTCTCCTAAAAGGAAATGAAACATGATTTTACCTTGTTCCAATCTACCCCAAACTCAAGTTTAAGATATGGTTGAAAAATATGGCATATGGCGGATTGTGTAGCCTGTGACTTAAGAACCAAATCCACAGAGTTTAGTTGCAATACTTCACCAAAAATAGACATATGAATTACCTTTTCCCTTCTGCCTACACCAAATCCTACACATCATTCAAAACTGTTCTACAAATACTTCATCCAGGAACAAACACTCCCTTCTTTTTTAAATGCCCATAATGCCTTGTAACTTGATTCTGGCCTTTATTAATTCCTGCCTTGTTTTAGGTTATTTGTGTGTTACAGGTCTTGGTGACCATGCTCTAACTTTTCCACTGGGCTGTCAGAAACCTGAGGTCAGGGCTGCCGTCTCTATTGCTCATCCGCAGCTTGTCATCCGCAGCTCGTCATCCGTGTTCATTTTCACGTTGTGTCATCCTTATTGCTCCAGCCTGCATCAACAGCCCCATTTGATGCATGAGCAACAGCGATTAGAGATCCAAACTTACAGTGACTTTATATCACCACAGCCTCAGAAACCATGACACAAACCAAGAAATAATCAATGGCATAGTTTTTAATAGTGCAACTAAGATGGATTACCTGCTCCTAAGCATAGAGAAACAATTACAGCTGGAGCTGCTACGGAGGAGAGGGCTGATCTGATGTTCAATAATGTGAAATAGGAAATCTCATGAAGCTACAAAGATTGGTTATCTATTCTTAGCTCCAACCTGGAAGTGACTTTTTCACACAAAGGGATGCAAACCTCCTTACTAACCACAGTCCTTAAAAATTCAGCTTCTGGCCCCCAAATTGCTCATCCTTACAAAGGGAATGCAGCAGTCTAATCCATCTCTTCTTAGAGCCACAAAACTCAGAAATCTTACGAACCATAGGCAGCATGTTGGAGAAATATCGAAGGGAAACAAGGTCTTCTAAAAAGTACATCTGATGGACTCAGAGCCAGTGACAGCACGGCCAGAAAGCGCATTTTCTTCTCATCAGCTTAAGCATAGATCAAAGCACATGTCATTCAGGGCTGTAGATACAATGCCTCTCAGACTTTATTCCAGCTTCTTTCCCCTACAGTATTTGGAAGATTTACAAGGAACCCAGAAAGTAAGGGCAAGTCCTTATTTCTCTAATGATTTCCGCTGTCGTATTCAAGATTTATGTCCACATGATCCCTTGAAGTCTGACTGCTCAAAGCAGAGAGCCCATGCCCATCCTGCTTAGGTGCTCCAGTGACCTTTACCTCAGAAGTCTTGCCCGTCCCAGAGCTCTGCTGGGAGCAGAGCATGGGTCCCAACTGCTCTCCAGATAAACCAGCCTCCAGACCTTCTTAATACCTGGGATTTCCCTGCTCTTACCTTGTCCTTGAGACGCTCCCTCTGCATCTCTCTTCTCCAGAACACCCAACACCATTTCTGTGACGAGCTCAAGATTTTAAAACACGTTCGAAGAGTTTTGGACCTCAAGCAGCTTCTTCTCTCTGCCCTGCAAAAGTTTCCAAGGTAAAGAAATAAGAACAACCTTGTCTCCCGTCTGAAACAGGGAAGGAGGAGGAAAAATTGGAAAACTCACAGCAGTTGATACATCAGTCCTTTGTTCTGCCATAAATAAAGACTCTGTAATAAAGGCAAGAGCAAGATGCAGATATCCCAGGGCAGATGGGAGCTTTTCAGATAAGAGCAACATGAGACAGGCAGAAAAGAAACCAGCTTGGACCAGAGCTAGTCTAGTAAAAAGTTATCTCCAAGTTCCTTAGGGAGGAGGGAAAAGAGAAAAGGGCAGAATCTGCTATATATCTTTCCTTTGCAGCTTGCAGTCTATACATAAGAACAATGAATGGTGGTTCAATTCATTCTTCACAATACATTTACCACCTTCATAAAACCCAAGGTACAGAATCCTTTCTAAAAGTGTTAGAAACAGACACTAGATTTGGACGATGCACACTTGAACACCAGAGTCCAAATAAGTGGAAAAAACCAAATAAGCAATGCCCTCTAAGAGGACTGGCTTAACCCCAGATTATTTCCATCTCTATGTGCAGAATATGAAAAATCACAGTTTTTGAAAGGGGATCCAGGTGTCTGTGTGAGACTTTTGCACAACATAGACAATTTGAAAAATATCAGATGCATTTATCCAATTTATCACGCTACTCAGTTGCTAAGGAAATGGATTCTGGAAGTCAGCCAGCCGTGCTTAACCTAAAGATTTGTGCTTTCCAAAAAGGAGTGAAGATAAACCTAGCTTATCTTTCCCATCTCAGACACAACCTATACAGGCAGAAGTTTTCCAGCCATAATATACTGTCCCCAAGCTTCTTTTTCATTTTCCGTAATTGTTGGGCAAACGGACCTGGATGAAACAACCAAAGAATCTTAAACAGGTGTGGTAAACAGGCAAACAATCAGTCTGCACACACGTGGGGAAATAATGTGTAACTTTTTATTATGCAAGTCATCAAGTAATGCTTTTTCATTGTGAAACCAAAAAACCTAGAAGTTATATGGGTAAGCCAATAGTAGAAATTAAGAATTGCCTATTATCTTACCACCCAGTAATAACCACTATTAACATCTTGGTATAAATTTTTCCAGACTTTTTTTCATATGTACACATAAGTAGACTACATATCTAATTTTTACAAGATTAGGGTCATTGTACATGCTATTCTGTAACCTATTTTTTCATTTAGGAATATACTTTTATGTAAACAAATTTCTATTTAATCATTTAAATACTGACGGAGCACTCCATTATACCATAATTTATTAGAAAATGTAGGTTATCTCCAGTTTTTCGACATTATAAACAATGCTACAACGAATGAATATACTCTAGACGCATTTCTGGCCAGTCCCTTCGGAGAAATTCTTTAAAAAGGAATCTGAGGTCATGCTGTTCAGATTTCATAGTTGTTTTGATGTACAAAACTGCCCTTCAGAAGAGCTGTTCCAATTTATACTCCCACCTGCATGGTGTGGGTGCGTGTCCCAAGCATTAATCTTAATGCTGTGCAGTAAATGCACTGACAGACCCAACTTCTTACGGCTGTCAGAATCTGAAGCCCTAACAACACATTGTCCATCATTTGCAAACGAGCATACCTGAGAAACAAAATATGTTGATAAGTAATATACATGTGTTCAATCAAAACAAAAATCTTCAGGAGATGCTCATTTGGCAATGAACTCTTAAATCATGTTCTATTTTTAAGTACGTAGTTTAATCTAGTCACCGTGTGAGTCTCAGTTTCTTTATCAACTAGATGTTCTCTAAGGTCCCTTCTGTTCCAAAATATATGGTTCCATTCCACAACGGGAGAGAAAAAGGCCCCGGACCCCTGGCTGGGGACCGAAGGCCCTTCATGTGGCCCAGCTTCCTCTCTAGCCATCCCTCCACCGGTTCCTGCAGGAGCGTCTTCCTGCCCGCTTGCTGTTTCCCGAGGGAGCCAGGTCTCTTCTGAATTCTGTGTCTTTGGACACGCTATCCCCTCGACCTTAGAATATCACCCTCCTTTTCTATCTCCCGTGGCAAATTCTTCTCGTCCTTCAAGGCCCAACCCCAAGAGCACTTTCTCCGTGAATCTTTTTTGGGATCCCCCGCCACCGAAGTCAGTCTTTGTTTTTCCCACGTCACCCCGTTTCTGCCTGTCTTACACCATCATGCGATGATCTTCTTCATGTCTGTCCCTCCCATGACACTGTGTGCTCTCTATATTTCCTGGATTAAGAACTGTGATGTGCATATCCAAGGTGCTTTTAATAAGTACTCGATAAATGTGCAAATGAGCGCACAGGTTACAATTCTTCTGAGTCCATCTGTGACACCTCCAAAAACTTCAGAGATTTACTCAAATCTACATCAACTTGAAGACTGTTATTTTGCACATCTAGGTGCCAGGGTTTCTTCCAGGGTTTATCCCAGATCCAGGCTCCTCTCAAGAGTATGCTCTTCCCTCCTTCTTAAGAACAAGCACCTACTACTAGTTCCCATTCTTGGACTGGGGAAGAGAGGGATTAAACCCAGCCCATACACACAGTGCCATGGGACCAGCCAGGGACTATCTGCCATCCACGCTGAGGGTTCCAGGGAGAGAAGGGAGGGTTGCAGCGATTCTAGTTGAGCAAAGCTGGTCTGGTAAGTGTAATGGGACAGAGTCTTTGCACGCCCTTCCAGCAGTGACTACAGCATGACAGGGAAAATAAACGAGAGGGGATTAAAGGGGGAAATGTATTTCTACTACTATCAGCTTTATCTCACAGGACTCAGGCAAGGGCCCAATGTGAATTTCCCTCAAGCCGTGTGAACATCTGCAGGTACATCAGGTAACGCTTTAGAAGGTGCTAACACTGCACACGCAGTTCCCAAGGACACTCCCTTCCTGCTAATTTTCACACAGCAAAACTGTGTGAAAATTAGATTCCCAGCTGTTCTTCGATAGATTTTAATCAAAGATCTGTTTCTCTTTTTGCCATGAAACTGTAGCCTCGCCAAACGGCCGTGGCCAGAGCAGGGCTGCCACTGAGCCTCGGGGAGCGGCAAACCCTGATGTGGGAAGCTGGAATTCCAGGAGCTGAGATCCTACCTTCAAAACTGCCCTCGAGGCCTGCAGTGAGATTAGCCCAGAACTTTGAGGCATGAGGTATGATGGCTGAAAGCCAAGCTTCCAGAGTTTGATACCCCAGGCTTGAAATCAGCTCAGCCATTTTCTGTGTGACCCTTGACAAGTTACTTAGCCTTTTTTGAGTTTTTGATACCTCTTTTATAAAATGACTCACT
Organism: Balaenoptera borealis; assembly: GCF_965194805.1. Taxonomy (NCBI): domain Eukaryota; kingdom Metazoa; phylum Chordata; class Mammalia; order Artiodactyla; family Balaenopteridae; genus Balaenoptera; species Balaenoptera borealis. The sequence goes on from NC_138866.1 coordinate 90,603,083, forward strand.
CTCTCACTGTATACAAGTCTCTTCTCAAATGTCTTCTCCTGAGAGAAGCCCTTCTAGACCACTCAAAAATGGTACTTCCTGCCACTCTCCATCCCCTCGTCTAGCTTTAGATGCCTCCTGGCATTTATTACTATCTATATTCTGTTAGTATTTGTTCATTGTCCTCCATTAGCAGGGAAGCTCCAAGAAAACAAGGTCTTTGTCTCACTCACTCTAGAAAAGTCGCCAGCACATATTAGGAACTCAATAAATACTTGCTGAATGACTGAATGGGAATAGTGATTGTACCCATCATCAGATTGCTATGGGGATTAAATGCACAAAAATTGTCTAGCATATCGCTTAGCATAGTAGAAGCTCACAGTCTATGATAACTAGAAGTTTTAATAACACTAATAATAAACATTCCATCCCTAGGGTCATTTTTTAAAATCAATAGTGGCAATATGACTTTATGTAGTCCTGTTTTATATTCTTTAATGAATAACCCAGCTTCTCCCAAAAAAGGATTTTAGGTAGTTTACAAAAATATGTAGAACTAGCTGTACCAACATAAGTTACATCATTCTGGAATATTTTTACAGTTGTCGATAAATTGTTAATGTGTTTTATTTGCTTACTCACATATTTCACGGCAAACACAATTAACAATCTCATTCTTCTCATACACAACACTTAATGAGACTAGTGATCAAACTTTAGAGAAAGAAGCATTCAGTTGTCCCCAACAAATACATGCAGTGGTCTGGTCTCCGCCCCACTGTGTGATCACCCTTGCTGAGCTGCGCTCCTTCTCTGTCCTGCCAGCTTCGCATCTCCATCTGAGGAAAGCAGCTCTTATAAAATACAATAGGTGTCAACGAGTGTTCTGGAATACAGTTTCCCACAATGACAGTATTTAATGGGCTTAATGTATTTAATGACTCTCCACTATGGTGTACTGCAAAGCTCACAGCTGTAACCTGTTTCCTCTGTTTTTCCCTTTCATTCCCTTTACAGTGTGTAGATCTTTGTGTTCAGTGTTCCCATGTGGTTAGTCCTATAGAGTTTCACTCGTCTTCTCATTTCCATTTATTCTTCTCATCCCGCAGTGGCCTCTGTCCATATGTGTCATCTTGATCTCTGCTTTAGTACCACATTTGCCTTTCTTATAAGGCTCCCAGAGTCTTTAGACGTGATTCAGTTCTTTTTACACTTCTTAAATTATTTGATTAAGCACATATATGTCAAAAATTCATAAAATTCCTTAATTAAATTAATAAAGGCTCAGATAGGAGCCTTTGATTTAACTGATAAATCTTCAGAAATGTGTTTACTTTTTCGTAAACAATTTTGTACCTGGTATTGTCCAAGACAGATGACACGTTGAATATTATATATTGTAGAAATTCTAAGCTTAACTCAAATTAGCTCAATAAAGCCTCAGAAATGCGTACTGTTTATAAATGGACCTAATCTGAATCTTCACTATTATAGTTTATAACAGGCTTGCTTTCGACATGATCACCAGAAGTTTGCACCAGTTGAAGTGGTCAAGAGAAAGCTTCATCCGGCTGAACCTTGGGAAAACACTCTAGCATTAAATATTCAAGAAAGATTCCAGAATAGAAACAAAAACATGAGAAGAAACCACCAAGATGAGGAAACCAGGAAAAGATAATCAGATAAAGCAAAGGGTGAAATAATTCATAACGAACAGATACCATATTTTCCTGCATACTTGCTGAAGTTGAGCCTCAGCCACACATCTGGCTGTAATGGGCAGAGCAAAGAGGAAAACATATTTGCTTAGGAGACTCACAAACCGTCTGTTCACTCAGGAGAGTCACAGGTCTTCCAAGCAATGAAATCCTAGAAAACATTTCCCTTGTGGGTCTTAAGGGAGCGAATAAATGCGTAAGGGAGCGAGTCACTTCCTCAGCAAGCCCCTGTACTAAATACCACGGAGAATTAAACAGCAGTGCTTCTCACAGCATCCACAGCAGTAGTAAATGTCATCACCCACAAGGCCGCTCACAGAAAGTGGTCCACGAGGAGTCGAGACAGTGGTGTCCCAGGATGCATCTCTCGATTCAGGAATAATTTCTAGAATTTTTTAAAATAATAGACTTATTTGTTCATTCAGTAAATATTTATTGAGTATTTTATGGGTCAGCGACCATGCTGGGCATTAGGGAGGAAGTACTGACAAGACAAACGTCGTCCCTTCCTTCAGAGAGTAACATACTTGTTGGAAAGATAGACCAACAACTACAAAACGCTGAGATGTGTGCAAGATGAGAGGACATCCAAACTCTGGATTTTCAGCTCCTTGACCTTCTCATCTCCAGTTGCTTTTTCCTCCACTTTACTACCGCCGATCTAGTCTTCTTACCACACACTACCTGGTTATTACTGCAATCAGCACCACCTCCAAATCTGCTTCTGAAAACCCGATCTCCTCATGATTTTTTAACCTCAATGACATCCCCAAACCATCAGCCATGTTCTCATCACCCACCAGTCAGTCCCCTCTTTTGTTTTCTTTCTTATTCATTTAGATCACATAGTCTATAATTTATAATCACCTCCTTGAAAATTTCCTCTCCTCCTTTATACCTCTCTCGTCTGTCAACACTTGCTTGGAACAAAACATGCCTGATGGAGTCCAGTTTATCCACAGTTGCATTTTAAAACTAGAATATTACTGGAGGATAAACACACACACAAAATATAGGTGACCAGTTTCACTTTAAATTCATGATCAAAAACCTGAACAAAACACTCAACATTCCTCTTATGGTTGCCTGGTAAATTAGCTTTTCCAATATCATGAAGATTATTTCATATCATCTACAGTTTCTCTTCTCAAACCTTCCTCAAATATGAATTAAACATGATTTTTAAAATGTTCTTTGTGACTAAAAAATAGAAACCATCAGATAAGAATTTATGTATCCTCTTCCCCACCTAATCTGTGAATCTATATCCATCTCCTCCATTTCTCTTGTTTCAATGGAGGAAGCAGAGCTTCTCCAACAAAAGCCCATCTACCCTCTGGAGCTCTAGAACCCTAACCCCAGCACCTTCTCAAGGATTCCCTTCTCTTTGCTGCATTTTCAATTCGTGCTTGTTTTTGGATCATCCCCATCAATGCACAAACATGCTATAGAATGTCCCATGGTAAAAACACACAAACAAAACCCCAATTCCCTCATCCAATATTCCCCTCCAGCTCCTCAATTTCTCTTTCACATACAGTAAAACAAACAAACAAAAACCCTCCTCTTTTTTCCTTCTCATGGTTTATTCCAGCTTTACTTCTACCCATAGGACTCCTGTGAAACTTCCCTCTTAAAATCACCCATGATCTCTCTGCTCTGTGTTTTGTATTTCACCTTAACCTCTAACCAGCCCTCAATGAAAACTGCCCATCTTCTGCTCTGGGAATACCACATTCCTTTGGTTTTCCCTCTTGCCTCAGTGACCCTCTTTCTGAAACTCACCTGCTGGCTCCTCTTCCTCTACCGGGCTGCACCTCTGAGCTATGCACTCCTATATTCAACTGCCCACTTGACACACAGGTGTTGGAAGGACAGCTGGTGGCGAGAGAGATGATACCCTTGTCAGGAGGCTACTATAGAAGTCTGGGCAACAGATGATGGTAGCAATGGATATGGAAAGGAGTGTGTTGACCCAAGAGATGTTTAGGAGAAAGAGTTATCTGGACTTGGTGATTGACAGAGGTGGCAGGGGATGGGAGAAGTAGGAATCATGGATGACAACCAGGGCAGTATCTTTCACTAAGATTAAGTTGGAAGGAAAATGGGCTGCATACAACGCAACCTTTAGAAATTTTCCAGAAACCTGCCCGTGGAATCAGCGGCATTCATTGCTTCAAGAAAAGGGTAAACACAATCTAAAACAAAGGAGTTATTCCTTTACTTTGAGTTTCAAATTCAATCTTTTTTTCTATCCATGGACAACAACATTTTTGAAAGCCAAGATTTTTGAAGGAGAAAGGCATTTTCTCAAATCTACAACTCACTGTTCACATATCAAGGGTAAAGTTTGGAGTTCTGAGCATAAAACTCTACCAAGCTATCAGGTAGTCTAGGGCCTGTCACAGGTAGGGTTCTTTGAAGCTGTCATTTAGATGGCGTTTGGGGTATAAGATGTTTACTGGGGCTCAGCATCTGTGAGAGGAAAGGGAGGAAGCAGGATTTGGAAGTTAAAGAAGCTGAACTTCAAGGCAGGTCCAATGAAGCCTTGGTCCAACCAGTGGGGAGCTCTGAAATGAGCACTGCCTGTCAGAGTGGTCTGCTTGGGACTCAAATGGCTGGGCTTCTACACCCCTGCCTTACTTAGACGTCGGCTGCCCTGGGAACGGTGTGATCTCAGGTGAGGAGACTCTGCAGCTCAGGCAGTCCCTGGAGGGGCTAAGCTGCAGGCCATCTGCTGACAGCACCCCCCATGCTGGGGCAACAAGTCCTCCCTCGAGGGGTATCTGGGAGGTACACGTCCATGTCTCCTACAGGGAACTTCCAGTTTGGGGAAGAACTGGAAAAAGCGGGAGAGAAGGGCAAGAGGTGAAATATGTGTGTCCTTAGGTTCTAGAAAAAAGTAACATAGGTCTAGTTCTTTGGGAATATCCAGCCAAAGACACAGCAGACTGAGTAGCCCCGCAGTCTGGAAAGCAAGCGTCCTTTTCACGGAGACTTGTGCCAACCACGCCTGCAGGTCTTTACAAAGAATGACCACAGTCACAGTACCAACAACAACCCTGGCCTGCATGGGCATGGAGTACAAGCTACTGGTATGACAGTGGTCAATCCTCTTGGTCAACTCCCCCGCTTTTCCTCTAGCTCCATACCCTCCACGACAACAACAGTGGCAGAGCTATGACCACTCCCACCTCTACTTGCTAAGGAAGGACTTCGAAGCACATGAGGTGATGTGTATAGCCTATCCCAGTATGGAGAGAAATACGGAGCACTTACTGGAGTTCCCTCTTCAAGACCAGATTCTCTTATGTTCTGTCCTTATGAGCTCTAGGGCTCTTGAGTTCCAAGCCTAGGGGAGAAACTCTAAGCCCAGCAAATTTGGAAGAATCCATCTCCCTACATAGGGGTGGCAGCCTTCACAGAGCAGACTAAGGAAAAATGATGATGCTGGCTCAGACCCTGAGGGGGTTTATTACATTAAAGTGAAGAAACTAAAGCTCCTCACTCCAGCACGTTTGAGTCAGGGTCCCCCCTCCTCTTGTCTCACTTGCCACCCCCTCAGAACACCCCAATGAAATAGAGCTAGAAGAGAAAACAACAAAGCCGGGTTGGGGCAGGCTCTGTTCCAGATCACTCATTAAACCACCAAGTACTGAAACACGTCAGAAGGCTTTTCTATCTAAACTCTGAGAACAAAGACAGAGTAAGGCTAGCACAAATGAAGTGGGTGGAACAAGGATCAAAATGCAGGCTAAAAGCAAAATTCCATTTTTTGGTAAATATAGCTAACGAAAATCCCTTATCTATTTATTTTTTTCCCCAGCTCATGGCCTGCCCAGTGTATTCAATTTCACTGAGCACTAAACACTCTGCCAAGTTCTGGTGACACAGAACGTGCTCTCATGGAGTTACAGTGCAGAGGGAAAGGGGATGAATATTTATGTTCTATGTCTGTAATCCCACAGCCTAAAAAGCATGTGATATTATCCCCATTTATTGAGTTTCAGAAAGAACGGAGGAGGGAGCTTTAACCCAGGTTTAGCTAATTCTAAAATTATTTCCACTCTAAAACGTTTTTTATTTTTAATCATATTTTATCTGCAAAACGCGAACCCCCCCCCCCCCCTTAGTATTCAGAGAATTGGAATACGCCCTCCAGGAAAAGAAAAAAAAATACAATTTCTGAGAAAACTTTGAAGGCCTTCTAGGAATTTAAAATGTTTTAAATAACTTTCACCGAGTTGGACCCACGCAGCAGTGAATGAGACCAATCTGAACCGGGTTGGAAATTGGAAATGTTCAGTCCTACTCTCAGCCAGTGCTTGACCCTGGGCTTTTGCTGATAAACTCACCAAGGGTGAGGATGTGAGGAAAATCGGCAGGTACCTTGGGAATATGTGAACCATTGAGCAGACTGCTGCTCACTCACAGCCATGGCTATGGCCCCAGCTAGCAACTTCTGTGATGGTTAGAGATAAAAAATGAAGGAGCTCAGTAGACTGAGCTGAAAGCTCCTTGTCATGAGGATTCCCAGGCTACTCTCTTAGGAAAGCAGCCTGAGGGAGAGCCAGCCACTCACAGGACAGCAGCAACTGAGACACAGAGGGCTCCCTATGACGATGCACTTACAGTCAACACTCACTGCACCCCAGCTCTCTCAGGCTGTGCTGCACATGGTGACAATCACTCACTCATCTCATTAAGGGGTGCCCATGGGGCTTGACTCTGCCTGTTTAAATAGCAAAAAGCAATGGCAAAGTATGTGCCCTCTTCTGTAGGTATATTATGTATTTTAACAAAAAGTTAAAAAATAAAAAGGTAATAATGACAAGCTGGAGTCAGAGCCTGGGACCAGCCTTAAGCCACCTGCTTCCTTTCCCTTCCTCTGTCTTCACAGTAGTTGGGGCAGCCTACAAAAACCTTCATTTCAGGGTTGGGGTGCAGATAATAAAAGGCAGGGGCTGACCACCATTCCGAGCTCTCATTCCATGAAGGAAAGTCGAAACCTCTTTTCAAATGACTGATTTCACAGGGTTCCTCATTGTAGATTTTCCGTATTCCCTCCAATAGGAAGTTGGAAAGCTCAACCGTGTTTGGAGCGCCAGCAGGTGGAGCTGGAGAGCTGACTGAGCCCCCTTGGTTAGGGGACACTTCAGACAAATGCTTGGGGAACTGAGCAGATGGCACTTGGATGGGACAAAAGGATCAACTTATAGAAGATGCTGTGTATTCTTATCCTGTGGATGTTGTCAAGGAAAAATCATTGTGGAATTCCTTATTTCATTCATTCATTCATTCATTCATTCAACAATATTTAGTAGATGCCCATCACATGCCCAACACTGTGTTGAACACTGGAAATGCAGGACAAAATGAGATAGGCACAGTTTCGCCCGCATGCAAATTACATTCTGAAGAATTGGCTCAGCTTAGCAGGTAAGGACGTTCCTGCACTTTAGCATTTGACAGACCTTTGTCTGCATCCTGGCTCTGACATTTAGTTGGAACTATGTAACCTTAGATCTTAGGCAATTGACTCAATCTATCATCCATAAAACAGGGGTAGAAATATCCAACCCAGTAGTTCTCAACAATCCTAGAATCACCTGGGAAATTTTTAAAAATATCCATGCCTAAGCCACTCCCTAGATTTTGATTCAATTGGTCTGGGTAAGTGTCAAATCATCAATAATTTTAAAAGCCACAGATACTTCTACTGAGCAGCCAGTGAAAACTACTCCTCTATCCTTTAGGGTTAGTGGGAGAATTACACTGAATAGTGCACATGAGTACCTCATGCTTAGTAAACATAACTTCACTGTAAGCTTTGATTCCAAACATAAAAGATGCTAGCTCAGCAGAGGTCCACGTATCTGGGAGAAGACTGTGAGGGTGAAGCTGGTCAGTGAGCAAGGAAGAGCTGAAGAAGATAATTTTGACAGTTTTATTCCTCAAGAGAAAAACATGACTACCAGCCTATACCTTGATCACAACTCAATAGCCACCTCTGCACTGATTTTAACAGGTTAGCTTACTTGGCTATTTCAACAGATGGCTTGTTCTGGGCTTCTTTATCTGTTTATTTCTTTTAATTATCATTGTGAGTACAAACCACAGTTCAGAGTTTAATAATGTTATCAACATGAAAGAACTCAGGGAATATTGTTCCCATGAGCCCTTCCAAAGAATCTACTAGAATATAAGATTTGGGCATCAAAATATCTAGAGAAACATCAACCTAAGAGTGGTGGCAAGCATTAAAAATATAGTACCAAGACTAGATGAGGGTTAAAGGGAGAAAGAATATATTTAATGACTATATGCTCAGGCAATGCAGATAGGCTATAGCTCTTAGAATAGAAAGCGAATGGAAAGAGCATATGCAAAATCTTAAAACTCTTCTCAGTAATTATTTGAGTAGTGGTGGTATCAATATCATTATTTTGAGACTCATATATGTAAATAGCACCAGTAAATGAGTAATTACGAACCACTGGATATTCTACTGTCCCCTAAGTACTGGGACCCTTGAGAACTGGGACCCTTGAATGAGAAGTACCAGTATGAACTCATGATGTATTCTATCAAGAGGTGTGTGTGTGTGCGTGTGTGTGTATGTGTGTGTGTGTGTGTGTGTGTGTGTGTGTGTATGTGTCTGTGAGACAGAGACAGAGAGAGACAATGAGCATGCCTAGCAACCCAGATTCTTAGGTCATGGTCTTGATCTACTTTGCATTTAAAAAAATAAAGAGGCATTTTGGAGAAATGGCTGGTTTGAGGTATAAGATGGGCCTAGAACATCTTTTTATATCAGGTAGTAAGAAAGCTACCAAAACTATTAAGATCATGTCAAAGGCTCTCAGAAGTCAATTTGAAGAGGCTCCCACTGGCTAAAGATGAGACAATTTGAACTTCAGAAAGGATAATAATTACAATTGGAACCCATCAAATATATTTAAATACACTAACTCATAATAATTGTTTAAATAGAATTGGTTATTTGGGAAGGAAAAGAGAGCGCCAAACATCTTGAGAAGTGATAAATAAAGAAGAGTCAAGCATATACATTGCCATTGCTACATAAACTGAGTACCCCTGGGTACCCACAAAGTGGATGATAGAAATCACCTTATTGTAAAATATTCCAAGTAATAAATGAAGAAGAAATTATAGAATAAGAATGCCATTCTTTTGCAAGCGCTAAAGAATTAATAGATTTAGTTAATGAGCATGAATGGCTGCTAAAATCACCACAAAAGAGAGAAGCAGATACCGTGTGCTTTATGAGGGAAAGACCTCACCACCACCTTAGTGGTGCCAAAGTGTAGCCCAGTAGCAGAGCAGATTCTGAGCATGCAGAGCTACTCTTGCCAAAGGGGCAGTACTGAGTCTGAACAACTTCTGCATCCAGCTGTCAATCAACAAAAATATAGAAAACGGAGGAACATATTGAGCTATACCATAGGACAGAATCAATAAATCAGGACTGTGGGAAACTCTACAGATCAAATGCCCTGGGGTTTTCCAACAGATAAATTATAGGGAAAAGAAAAAGAAGTAGGGGAAACCTCTAAACTAAAAGAGACTTAAACGACTTCTTTTACGGCTAAGGTGTAGTATCCTTAGCATGCCCCCAATTAGGGATGAGCGATAAACTATTAGAAATATACACACAAGGAGGTGACTGCTATAGAAGCCAGGAGACTGGTTACTCTCAGAGAAAAGGATAAGTTGGGATTGGAGCACATGAAAGGATTTCTGGGATGGCTGGCAAACTTCTATTTCTTGACCTGGGGAGTTTATAAGGAAGTCCATCTTATAAAAATAAATAACAACAATAGTAATATAATAACTATACATTTATTTTATGTGGCTTTTTAAATCTGTTTTATTTTACAATAAAGCTTTTTCAGATTCTTTTGCAAAATGAAGAATAAATGTATAAAGCAAATCTAATGAGCCTCCTAAATTCTCTTTTCTTGGTAAACCTATATTTTATTGGATAGTTTGTTCAGAACAAGTATACGTGTGTTCTGGGAATGTGTTTTCAAGAATCATTACAGTCTAATCAACAAATGTTTATTAAGTACCTACTATGAGCAAGAGTCCACTGGAATTGTTTCATTGTAATTGGCTTATATCTTCAGATACTTGCTCTGTTTCCTGGATTAACAACATACATTGTGTAAGTATTCACTTTCACTGTGGGTTTGAGTTTTCCTGTTATTTTGTTTGTTTATAATGTTCAGTTCTATTAATTGATTGAACTACTGCATTTTGGAGAGGAAAGGTTCATGAGACACTTGCACTTACACAAAGGTAAGTGGTCTCTTCCCTGGGGCTTAGCACTGCAGGCATTGAGGCCGAAGGCCAGTGGTCCAGGGCACCACCTCCTGCAGGTGTCAGCGGCCAGAACTCTGCTTGCTGGGAATCTGCTCTGTTACTGGGCTACACTTTGGTGACTCATCATCCCAGCCTCACAACCACACCACGTATCTGGATAGTCAGTTCCTGGAAATGACGGTTTCAGAGAGGTTTATAATGGGTAGCAATTCCCAGCAAAACAAAAGAGTGTTTGAGAATTTTTACCAACTCAAAATCACAAACTTACTCCTTTCCACCAGAAAAACGCAGTTTCTAAATTTAAAACTTAGCAAGCACATCAATTTTTATGCTTTTTCTGCAAAGGAACCATGAGAGTTGCAAAACTAAGACATTCCTTTATGGCCAAGAAGCTTCTATCTTAATCAAAAGTAATACATTAATAATAATAATATAGATGATAGACAATAGATAGATAATATTGACCATGGGGCAGAGGCTGTTTTAAGCAGATTGCATGCATTCATTTATGTAATCCTCACACAACCCAAATAGAGGGCACTATAACCTTCCCATTTTACAGAGAGTGAAACAGAGGAGCAGAGAGGTTAAATAACGTACCCAAGGTCATATAGGTACTAAGCAGCAATGCTAGGACTCAAGCCACGTGGTCTGGCTACAGAGCCTGTGCTATTCGCCACATGTTACTATACTGCCAGAAGTTCTTAACACCTTGGCAAGCCCAGTAAATGCTAGGGTAGGGAGGATAGTAGTTTATATTTGAACACTCCCTGGCTTGTCCAATTTGCATTTTAGAACCTCTGGCAGAGAGCACAGCTAACCAATGATCAAATAGCCTCCATCCACTACGACTCTTACTAGTTCTTGAAGCTGCCCACTTCTCTCCATCCCCATTGCCACTGCTCTGGTTCAAGCCACCATCATTGCTCCACTAGATTATTGCAGGAGCCTCCTAATTGGAGAGAGGACGAGAGGCCAAAACAGAAATATAAAAGGGTGACAGCCTAGCCAAAGAAGGCACATACACGAGCTCCAGCAAATTCTAGAAGCAAGGGCTGGAGAGAGAGGTGGAAGCAGTTATAAACTCAGGTCCTTACAAATCTAGAGAGAGTCAAAAGCAGAGCCAGGATGAAGACAATAAATAAAATCACTCCGTAAAGAGCAAGCCGCCTGGGTCTGCCCTCGGGGACTGTGGGCCACGGGACTGTCTGCTTCCTCCCTGCCTCCTCCAGCCTCTCTGGGGCTTAGGGCTCCTGATCAGAGTAGCTCGGCTGGCTCCAATCACCCTCCCTTGTCCACTGGCCTTGCTGTGATGTGCCCTGGGCAGGGCACTGGGCAGGAAGGAGACTCCTCACATGATCCAGCTTAATCCTCCTCTTCTCCCTTCCCAAGGCTGCACATTGCAGAAAGACCGCTGCAGAAATGCAGACCAAAGGGGGCCCACGGTGGGCAAGAAGGGCCCTGCTCCTCGGCATCCTCTGGGCTACTGCACACTTGCCTCCCCCAGGTGCCTCCCTGCCCCAGCGGCTCCCCAGGGCTACAGGTAGGTGGACGCTGGGGTCAGCTACCCCTGCTGCTGCTGCCACATACGGATAAACAGACAAAGAGAGGGAAATTCTTACTTGACTCACTTTTGCTTATGCTTCCTGCTGTATTTGCTCTGAGTTTTAGCATTTGGTAGGCTATCAAACACTTTTGATCCTTCGAATAAGTTCTCAAAGATAGCTCTGAAATAATTCACAGACGTCATGAAGCAGGAGAGTCTTCAGTTGTTATTGTTGGAGACTTCATCACGGAAAAAGAAATCTTCTTTCATCCTAGAAATTCTCTCTGCAACAGTGGATGATTCTCTGTGGGCCTTGGGCTTTGCGGACAACTTGGGCTCTGAAATGGGAAAATGAAATTGTACAGATATTAGGAATCTTTATCTTCAAAATACAGTTTCTAACTGAGGAGGAAAAGGGGTTCAGAATTCCCTTTTAGTAATGAAGCAGACAAGGAAGACTGATTTCGTTATTTCCTCTTTTTAATTCACCTGCTATCATTATCTTATTTCATTAAAGCACCTCTTTCAGGTCCCAAAGACTAATTTTTTTTTAAGGATCTACAATTACATCATATTCAAAAGTGATTTAATCCCACACTTCCTGTTTTCTTAAGGAATTTCTCTTTGTGGGCTTGGAATGTGTGACTCCAACATCCTTCAAATTTTCACCTCCTTTTCCTTACCAGGAAATAGCACCCAATGTGTTATGTCCCCATCATCGGAGTTCCCTGAAGGGTTTTTCACAAAACAGGAGCGTGCAGATGGAGGCATCATAATCTACTTCCTAATTATCCTTTACATGTTCATGGCCATGTCTATTGTCTGTGATGAGTACTTCCTACCCTCCTTGGAAATCATCAGTGAATGTAAGTAGCTGGAAATCTTCTCTACAACTTTCCAGAACAGTAGTGCCACACACATATACAGCTGTCTTTGGAGTAGCTCAGCAGCAATCCTGTCCATCTCAACTGGCTGCAGAACGCTGACTTCTGCGTTGTGGTGTCCTGTATCTTGAGGGACTGGCGTGAGTATGGTTTTTCTTTGTAGTTAATGTTCAGCAGAACATCTTTAAATGAGTACAAAGCAACTATTGTTATAGTGCCTATCTCCAGAAACTTGCAGTTTGTCTATTGTACTGCCTAGCTGTTTGTTAGTAAGCTGTTCCAAGTTTCATATACATGCACTTGGTATATACTCCTAATACACTGGACTCCTAATACTTGCCATCAAATACTTCAAAAATTTTTTTCATTTTTACTCTAAAATCTCTGTAACTTTTTTAAAAAGGTAGATGATAAAAAAATACCTTTAAGGACCGCCCTCCTCCCTCTTCCTTTCCCAGCCTCCTACCAGTAAGGAAACTAATTCATGTTTATGAACCAATAAATAAATAAATAAGTCCTGCATCTTATGTAAAGTGCCCTTTGGCATCAGGTAATTAAACATTAAGCTCAGTTACTGGTTTCTGGAAATAAGATCTGCCAAGCCCCTCAGTTCTACCCCTTCAATCATGTATATCGCCCAGAATTCTGAGGACAGACCTTACATTAGCACACTGGCCCCTAAAATCAGGATATCAGTGATGTTTTATGCCAAATAAGCAAAAGTGCCAGCGTTTCCAGTCTCTGTCTCCTGCTTAGTTAGTTTAATTGGTTGAGCATGCTCGCTTCAGAGAAGGTCAAAGTTAAGGCTTAGATTTCCCACTGCATACTCCCAGGACTGCACAAAAATAGCATCCCCCCGCCACACACACACACACTGCTAGCATTTCTTCACAGGGAAAAAGCGTGAATGTAAACTCTCCCTTTCTCCCTTTTCCCATGGTCCCATCCCCAACCCCTGCTGAAATACAAGTCATTTTCTCTCTTGTTCAGTGCAGTACAGCAGTATCCTTAGGACTTAAAACAGGATCTGGCAATAGCAGAGGCACTCAACACCTGTTTCTCTAATGAAAAATAATTATAGAACACGTCAGCGTAAGTTTATTATAATTATTATTTAACTTATAGTTTTACATTGATACTACATTTGACATTGACATTGATAGTTTTCCTTAATAGAAATTAAATTACTTTAACATAATACTTAGACTGATGAAATGCAAGCAGAATAGAAGAAAAAACAAATTCCTCTACATTTCTATCACCCAGAGATCCCCACAGTTATCATTTGGTGTATTTCCTTTCAGTCTTTTAGATCTTGCTACATATACAATTTGAGGTCGTTTCCTTTTCCTAAGATAATATTTAATCATGCACATATCCCTATATTATTAAATACCCTTCAAAAAACATGATTCTTCATGGCAGCACAATAGTTCCTGATTCTGTAAACGATTTGAGCACCCAACACTGGTTTTTATACATAATAAGCACCCAGTAGAAATTTATCACAATTTTTAAAATTATTAATCTTATTAGACATTTGAGTTTTAATTTTTTGTTCTAAATGATGTTATGTCCATACTTGTATCAAATCTTTGCAAACTCCTCTGATCATTTCCTGATAAAGATACAGAGCTATGCATATCTTAAGCTTTATACTATACATTGCCAAAAGCATTTCACAAAGGGTGTGCCAACGAAAACCTCCACAATGTGTGGTAGCTTCCATTCCAGAAAACCATGAATAATATCTTTTTTAAAAATAATTCTTATTGGGATCATTTTAAATGTCTTTGTTAATTGCTTTCAAATGGAAGTTATTTTATAAAATTTGTATTTATCTTATTATTTGTGAGGTTGAACATTTTATATGTGTATTAAAATTTGTGGTTTTGCTTTTGTGTTTTTTGCCCATGTTCTAATATGGGAGTATTTGTCTTTTACTTACTGATTTCCAAGATTTTTTCTAATATAAGGGTATTAACTCTTTCTAATATAATTTTTATATGATATACTTTTTATGGTTTGTTTGGTTTTGTATTTTATGTGTTTATCACATTGAAGTGTACATATTTTTAAGTAAATTTACAAATATTTTCCTTTATGATTCCCCTTTTGGTTTTATACCTAGAAATACCTTTTTATCCCTAGGTCAGAAAAATTGTCATCTTTTCTTCTACTTATAGTTTCTTTTTTTTTTACATTTATTTATTTATTTATATTTAATATTTTCATTTCTTCACTAAGAATTTGTTTTGCTATAGGATACAATGCTATTTTTCCCAAAAGTTGATCCATTTTCTATACTCTCAACTCTATACTCTATTCTAATGATCTATTTGTTCATGTTTGTGCCAGTACCGCACTTCTCATTAGAAAAACTAAATCATATTAATTATATAAAACTAAGAAATTTAAAATTCAAGGTACTATATCCCCACTTAGAATCCTTCTCTTCCTGGAAAGCAAACAAACAAATCACTTTTCTTTTGTTTGTTTTTTGTTTTCACATTTCCAAACAATGACTTGACTTCTTTCAGTCAAAGAATAAATCCATCAAGAATTTTTAAAATAAAAACCTGTCTTGGGAGTGGTAAATAAATAGATAACTTTTCTGGCCCTGCAGAAGAAACCACTGCATTAAAATTTAGATTGCTACTTCAAAATAATCTTCATTAAGCAACTTCATAAAATATCTATAATAATGACTTCCACCATGCCATTTGTGGAATTACTTTGGAACATCATCAGCAAACATTCATTTCTCAAGTGAATCGCTCTTTGCTCTGAAGTATAACACAGTAGCTATTATGGATGTGTGATTGATGGATGCCCACATCACTGCCAAATCTTCAGCTGCTAAGAATTGACCCCGGTCTTGAGCATTGAAAATACTGGCAATGAAATGAAACAGAAATAGTGCTAGCTGGATTCATTTTTAAATGCCTCTAAATTAATTCTGTCGTTTCTCTTTCCAAGGTCTTAGCATGGTCTTATCCAAATTAGGACATCAGCAATAAAAAACAATTTCTCTGGAATTTCTTTACACCCACAGAAACTAACTTCAGAAAGTCTGCAAACGCTTTACATTTCCCCATAGTTCTTTGACAAGCTATAATAAATAGTCCCACCCAACTAATAAGTATTAATATAATCCTCGAAACAATTTACAGAGCATTCTACAATGTACTGGAATGCTATTAATTATTTATGTATTTATTATAGTTATTTATCATAAAACAATTATAGAAGACCAAGCATGGTTCTAAATTAAACATATATGATTATATTTAGTTTTCACAAAAACCCTATAAAGTAGGGACTATTAGATTGGTTTTACTAATGAAAAAACCGAGGCTGAGAGAATATATAATTTCTCAAGACTACACAGCCAGAACACAGGAGAGCCCTGGTTTCTCTAATGCCAAAACCCAAGAATGTTTTCAACTGCTGTGTGATATAATTTTACACGTCCTTGTTTGAGATTAGCTGCCGTAATATGGTTGTTTCAGAAGAACTGTTCTTTTTGAACAATTTTAAAAGGTATTTTTCCTCCCAAGGGCACTGAAAATTTTGACCACAAAAATACATCAAATACTCACTGTAACTACAGAGGAAGTATACTACAAAATAGTGAGAATCCACCAAGTCACTTAAAAAAATCAGTTAAGAATTTTAGCAACCTACTGGGGGTTGTAAATTAATGTTATAAATGGTTACCTGCAATAATTAGACTCTGAGAACTAAGCATTTTGTCCATGATGTATATGAAGTCATAGTGCAGTACTGTGGAACCAAACCATCATGTATAATGCAATGACTTTCTATGGAGTACATGTCTGAGTCCCAACCTAGGATACAATGGTTGAATTGGCACACCCCTGGCCCACCCAGCCCCGTCACCCCATGAACCCCTCCTCAAATCACTAACAGTGGTTCATTTGGTTAGCACAAGGGTCTTCAGCAAGGTGAAGACTAGAAAAGGCTCAGGACTGGAGTCTCCATGCAGGGGATAAGTTGGAAGTGGTGGAGGGCAGAGCCTCTTGCTGATGCCCTGGCCAGGCCCAGCTCAGGCAAGTGAGTGCTCTTTCTCTGTCTGTAGCTATATATGCTGGTCTGTCAATTACCATTAGAACCACCACCACTTGAGGCTTTCAACAAGGATCTTTCCCTTTCTTGCTCAACTCATGATCATAAAAGTCACACAACCTCTCCTCCCCACCTCAAAACTGGAAAAGCAAGCACATACCCTGAGACATTTTGCTGTCATCTTAACTACGTAGAACCAATACAAGAAAATGTTGTTGCTATACCCCCTTCCTCTAATCCTATTTTCTCTTTTATCCATTTAAGTTCTAAAGGAAAAGAGACTAAAGATGATTCTTCGAACACTTTTATATATAATATAAACTATATTAACTTGTAGCCCAAATAGTAGGACTATTACCTCTCATCTTTATAAGCAGTTCATTTTTAGAAACACAAAAGTTCAGTATAAAGTCAAAACAAATCCTTTTTATGTATTGTTTTAACATGTAATGGGGATCTCCTGGAGTTATTTAACAACTGTTTAAATCACCTTTCTTTAACTTTTCCTAAGCTAACTAGAGAGAAAAATGAGAACCCCTAATGACTGGTCACTTGATATAGCCCAAAGTCCACAATGAGCTAGTTATGAAACTTTTCTTTTTAAATGTTACACTAATATGCTATTCAGTTAGTAATTCTAATCCCTCCACCATGTTGATCCTTTGAAGTATAACATGTCTTAAGTGAAAATGATCTGAGTAAGGTTTTCAGAAACATACTTAAACAAAATATTTACTTTTTTATTAAAAAATTATTCTTATTCACTCTGCTTTGAGCTAATATTTGCCCATGTTCTACTTTATGTTTCAGAAATAGACAACAAGAAAGAAAGGCAGGTTTTAATTCCAGGTAGAATTAATTCTAAATTGATAAAATTGAAAGGGAGTGGAATAATTCTGTGAGTATGGCATTTGGATAGCCGACAGTTTCAGGGGATTGTTTGATTCTTAATCCTTATGAAATTTACAGAGGCAAAGCCTTCCCAAAGAACAAAGAATCTAAGAATAGTGCTTCCTCCCTGCCACACAGGCACTCATTCTCCTCTTAAGAGCATTTTCATCCTCTTTGTTTTTCTTTTCCCTCTGATCTAAACTAATCTAAATTTAAAATATAAATAAATATATTGTGGTCACCTTGCATTGCATCTAAATCTACCCTAGGTGTATGGATCTAAATAAGTGCCAAGTGGTCTGGATATTACCAAGATGCTATTCAGGAACAGGCAATGATGATGATCATGATGATAATAATAATAATAAAGCTATGTATTAATCTCTTCACTTACATGGGTAACAGAAAGAGCAGCTTTTTAAACTCAAAAAGGTCTAGCTGCCCATCCCATCTCTGCAACTACTACCTATGTGACCTTGGGCAAGTTATGGAGACAAAACTCAGGTAATTGTGAGCTCTGGAGATAAAATGTCTTACATATGCTTTATATGATAGACTTAGGGCAAGTGGAAATTAATTAATATTAAAGCTGTTAGATTAGGCCATGGGGGAGTCTTTCTTTTTCAGTGGAATCAGGCCTTTCAAAACATTATACAGGGTTTCAGAATTTATTCCGTTATAGCTCAGACAAAATATGAGATGATAAAGTACTTCAAATGTTTTTATTTACTGTTAAAAGCACCACAGAGCATATACATGCAGTTGTGCATTGAGAGGCTAGGCATTTATTTCAACGATGCTGACTTCACTCAAAACATTTCTAGAATATATTTGGAATTAATATCAGAACCAATTTTGCAAATCATAAAAGACATTGGTTTGCTGTCATACTTCATTTTGAATAGAATTACTCAGCATGGCTACCCATCCTAGTCACTAGAGTTGGGTCTGAATGACTTTTAATTGCTTCCAAAATTCAAATCCATTCACAAAGCATGAAAATTTGCTATCACTGAGGACTTTACAAAATTGTGCCAGAAGACACCAAATTGCTTATAGCCTACTCTTGTAACTCTATTAAACACACATTGTGAAAAGAACTGGAAATACATAAAAGAACGGTAGCAGTGGTTAAAATACAATGTTAAAATTATAAATGATCCTCCCCATTCTGTTTTCTCCTCCGTTTTCTAAATTTTCAGCAGCAAAGGGGATTTTTATTTATAAAAGGAATTTATTTAACAGTAAGAAGCAGTACAGAGGCTTAAGGCATAGAATTCATATTTTATATTTTTTGTAAAAATTGATAAAATTAGAAGATACCTAAATATTGTGTAGTCCAACCCTCCATTTTTCAGATGGCAAAATACAAGGCTTGTCTGAATGACTTATCTAAAGTCTCACATTAAGGTACTGGCAAGGCCAGAAGCCAGGTCTCCATTTTAGTTTAAAACTCTTTCTACTATATTTCCAGAAGAGGATTTTCAAAAACCGTTATAAACTTTCCAACATGGTATCAGAGAAGAGAACATGCTTAAGAAAAAGTCTGATGAGTTACTGATGAGTAATCAGTTCATTATCATAAAGTTGCACTTTATATAAACAATGTAATATCTAAACCTATAAAGAAAACTCACCTTGAACATTTCTACTATATCCTGAAGGAAATATGATTATTCCTTTAGAGTAATAGAGAGGGAAAAAAGTAATAGCTCTTGGGAGGGGGGTGGAAACCAGAACAATTTATCTTTCATAATAAACTATAGCAGAGAGAAATGCTACCCAAGGGTCAGTGAAGACAAAGCCAGTCGATTCTAAAGTTCAAAGGTATAAACCATTTTACAAAATATGCTTAGAACCTTAAGATATAACTTGTTAAAATATCTTTGAAGTTTTACACATCCATCTGTACAGAACCTTTCTTTTCATAACTGAAATAGAGCCCAGTGAATAGCAACAAGCTTTATTGTTACTGCCTTTTGAGAGTAAAAGTGCTCAAAAGGGCCACCTATTTTCTTACCTTGCAGCAGCCGGATGGATCACCCTTTCTCTCTCAAGACTGAATTTTTCTAATGAAGCATTCTTCAGCCAGCATTAAATGAAGATTGGCCATTCACTCTTCAGCTGCCCCAAGTTTAGACAGTTACTTCAAGATAAAGCACTTTGTTCTTTTTCAATTTCCTCCACATATTATCTAGCCCTGGTTTGAGAAGAGAATTCATGGTAATATCACTAAATTCATACATTCTCTGGAATATGCTGGAAAACGTCCAAATTATTCCTGACTCCCATTAGCTATTTTCCCCCTAGCAAGGAATGGAACAGTGGTAGTTATGTACCAGTACCATGAGGCAGGAAAGAAAATGACTCAATTGCCCCCCATAATTGGCCTAAGTGCCATTCTTATATTATATTGAGTTTCTGTGATGAAACAGAAATAGCACTGGGTTTAGAACCAATAAACCTGTGGTTTATGCCCTAACTCCTCACATTTAAGATCCTTACTCTCCATGTAACTTTTAGTTACTTAACCTTCTGGACCCGTTTCTTTATCTGTAAAATGGAAATACCATCACTCACATCTGAGGATAGCTGAGATGATTAAATTATGTATATGATAGTGAACTGTATACCATGAATATAAGATATTATTTACTTCATACATAAAATGAAAAAGTTAATAACAGAACAATATGCTTCATCTTGTTCTATTTTAAGTTTCATGGCCAATCGGTCCTACTACATATCAGAGTTGTAGTAAGAGTATAAATTCTATATACTATATATATGCTGCATATTTATATGTAAAATTACTCTAACCAGTAAAAGAAATGCTATGAAATGTCACTTACATAAATTATTACTTCTCTCCCTTCATTAGTCACCACAAGTAGATGTTCATCAAGCAAGATGACCAAAGGAAAATAGTAAGGAATAGGAGAGAGGGCCTGGATTAGATAATTCCGACTATCCTGAGAGGATTTTTCACAATGGAGGCTTAACAGGTGGCCCAACAAGCTGGTTGGGCCTCTGAGACCAGACAATCTCATGGGTATAAAAAAGATGACTGCGGCTGGTATCACCAGCAAGCAATATTGTGGATGTCTTTCCAAGCACTTCCCATATTCTTCACAATAAAAGCCCAAGTCCTTGCTAGGATCCACAAGGCCTTACATGATCTAGCCACCTATTACCTTTGACCTCATCATCTACAGCTCTCCTTCACACACTTTATTCCAGACACTCCAGTCTTTTTCTGTTTCTTGAACACACAGGCTAGCTTCTACCTCAAAACCTTTGCACGCACTCCATCTACCTAGAATACTCCTGGGTCTATGTGAGGTTAGCTCCCTCACTTTGAAGTCTTTGTTAAGTTACCATCTCAGTGAAGTCCTTTCTGGTTACCCAATCTAAAATTACAATCTTTCCTCCATGACATTTTATATCCCCCCACCCTGCTCTTGCTCCTTCTAACATAATACATAGTTTTCTTATCTTGTCTGTCTGTTCTCACTATAATTAAATTCCAGAAGATGAGAAACATTTGTCTGTTTTGTTACTGCCACATTCCTAGCACATAAAAAAAGCATCTGGCATACTAGGTAGTCAACAGATAAATAACAAATAAATGAACAATAGTCAGGTGTTCCAGTTATCTATGGCTGCTTAACAAATCACCCCAAAACTAGTAGCTTAAAAGAACAATCATTTCATACCTCTCACAGCTTTGGGGGTTTACTGGCCTCAGCTGAGTGGTTCTTGCTTGCGGTCTCTCATGCAGCTATAGTAAGAAGAGAGGACTAGAATTATCTGAAAACTCCCTCCTTCACATGTCTGGCGCCTGGGATGGGAAGATTCAAAACTGGGGGGCTGAACCAGCCGGGGTTCCTCAGGGACCTCTATTTCTATGTGGGCTCTTCACAAGGTCTTTCCAGGATGGTAGCCAGGGTTTTTATGCAATCACTTAGGGCTCTGAAGCAAATGTTCCTAGAGAGAGAAAACCATGAGAAAGTTTTGTCACCTTTTATGTCCTAGCTTCAGAAATATTACGGCTCCGCCATACTGTTAGTCAAAGCAGTCACAAAGGCTCATCTAGGCTCAGATGACGTAAACATAAACTCCACCTTGTTTTTTGTTTTGTTTTGGTTTTTTGATAGGGAATGGAGAGGTTCTGGAAAATCATGTGGGCAGAAATATTGTAGCTATTTTTGTTTTGTTGTCACACCGCCAACAACAAAAGGAATCAGTAATGTCAAAGGTAGATGCTTCAGCAGAGAAGTAGAACCTGATGTGGACCTGAGAGTGAGCGACAGGTAATGGTCCCCACAGGCAAGAATAAGGAAATACTGACCACAGGTGAAAGGGGCTCAACAAAGCACACCAGAGTTTGAGAGTCTGGAAAGACTGAGTGTCAAATATCAGTAGCTATAGCAAACAATAAACATCAACAAAGGACTGCTATCAAAGCCTTGGAAACCTGAGCTTTAGTTCTAACTTTGACACTAACTTTCTGACCTAGGGTAAATAATGCCTAGCATGCTGCCTCTATCGGCTATTTTCCAGCTAAAGTTAATATTAGTGATTTTCTGTGAAGACGTAGCTTTGATATATATCTATTTAGTTATAAAGACATACTCTTTCATTTGTCACTTTACCAGGCATAACATAGTTTCATTTGTCTTCAGACTTGGGATTGTCCCAGAATGTTGCAGGTGCAACTTTTATGGCAGCCGGCAGTTCAGCTCCTGAATTAGTTACTGCTTTCCTAGGTAATTATTGCTCCTTGTATTTTTTCTTACTCTATGTGATTTGATCTTCTCCAAGTCAATACTAACTTAGCTACTGTCTTGCTTATAGGTGTATTTATCACAAAGGGCGATATTGGCATTAGCACCATTCTTGGATCTGCAATTTATAATCTCCTTGGCATCTGTGCAGCCTGTGGCTTACTATCTAACGTGGTATGTAAAAAAACTTTATTCAACAAAATTTATTGCCTTGACAAATTATAAGAACCGTTCAGAGTCTGGAACAAACAAGGCACTAGTAATGTGTTCAGTTATATTTATTAATCGGTCGAAAAACAACATGTATTCAATTTTAAGTTAACCCACAAATACCTCTTGGTCAAATTTATGAAAATCAGACTACGTTTAGAAACACAATTTTTCTTAAAATTCCTTTCTCTATGCAATATGCAAAAGATAACAATATTTAGCTACAAATATACAAACAATTTTATTATTGCACTAAGCAAGTACTTGAAGAAGTTAGTGTAATGGAGAACATTAAATTATTTTTATAGGTTTCAACGCTATCATGTTGGCCCCTATTCAGAGACTGCGCAGCATACGTGATTAGTGTAGCAGCAGTTCTTGCCATAATATTTGACAACCAAGTTTACTGGTAAGCTTGAAATAATCATTATTCTTAATGTAAAACAATTACAGAGAGGATTTTTATAAAATTCTGATGGTTTAGTAACATTTCTTTTTTTTCAAAAATGTTATTTCAATCACTTCTCAATTATCCGCCACTTCCGTACATTTTCCCTGTAGGTCTCTGAGCTAACCTCCTCACCACGATTGCTAGTTGGGTTCTTCTCCTTTCTTTGCAATTCTTTAGTCAAGTCAGTTTTCTTTTGTCTAACCACTGGATGTTACCACCCTTCTTTCTCCCCACTGCCTGTTGAGAAGATCTCCCAACTTTTTTGTCCGTTAAAGCCCCAACAGGTGGCTTTTTCATCTATTGGGTGGTTTACCTTTCCTCCGTTAAAAGTGACCATGGTCACAAGATTGGAGAAGATGACAAAGGAAGTAAAAGAAGTTCCTTTAAGTTCCTCCAACTTTCTCCCTGATGTTCATTTAGTAAGACGAACTATAGCCTTCTTCCTCTAAAAATCAAAAACGTTTAGGTTTCAATATTGAAAACTATTTGCTTTCTTTATAATCTCCCCATGCCTTGCTGTTCCAAGAAAATGAAAAAGGGGGTGACTTAGTGAACAGATAGTAACCGTTTCAGCTAACAAGTAGGTGTTTATCACTACACTAGGAATCTTAACGGATAAGGAAATGTAAAACACAGCCATACGGATTGTACATTGCCCAATGCCAGAGATCACCAGAAAAATAGAAAACACTGTAAATGGCACCCCTCTGGAATACTACAATTTGGCAGTGCTGCACCAATACCTGCTATCAAAAAACTTTAAACCTCGCAGGGAGCAAATGTTTTAAATGCATCATCCTGAAATCTAGCCTGTCTCCCAAGGAGAGACTGTTGGTTACAATGGGGATGCTTCTGGGACTCAGCAGTTGTCTGTAAGGGGACAGTCACTGTGAGAGCATCCAAGCTAACGCTCCCCCCATTAGGGAAATCAGGAACTCTGTGCTTTCAAGCAGTAGCAGAGATTCACTGGCTATAAAATAAAAGGTAGATGCAAGGTTCAAATGTGATGGTATTCGCTAATGAAAATCCTTTAAACAGCAAACCAGAGTACAGGAAAACGATTCTCAGTGCCTTAGGTATAACTTTATTTTTGAGAACATCCTTGCTTTCTTGTGAATGCAAGCCAAACTCATTTACATTAAAATCGTCAAAAAATCTCTGTATAGCAAACTGAAAAGCTCCAAAGTCTAACATATTCTGAATATTTTACCCAAAATTCCTATACCAGAACAACTGAAATGAAGATACTGTATTTTCTTATAATTATTATATTCTTCCAATGAACTGAGGTGGAGAATGCCCATCACTATTCATTAGTTTCACTTTTATTTTGAAGTCTACAATTACTATTATGTTTAAAGAACTTTTTATGCCTGCCATTCGGAAGGATTCTACAAATTAAGACAATGAATTTATAATCCTTGTTTTTGAAATACAGAAAGGACAGTGTCAAGCTTTCATCAATAAATTTTTAACAATGCTGTAACCAAAGGTGGACACATCTACAAAACCAAAATATATCTAGAACGTTTCCATTCTATTGCTGCATTCGAAAATTAAGCAGATATTGCCCAAAAGCTACTAACTCTAAAATAACTTTCACATTTTTAATTGAAAAACACACAAATTTCTCTAATTTATAGGTATGAAGGAACTTCACTGCTTTTGATATACGGATTATATGTTTTGGTGCTGTGTTTTGACATTAAAATTAACCAATATATTATAAAGAAGTGCGGTCCTTGCTGCACCTGCCTTGCCAAAGCAATGGAAGAGAGAAGTGAACAGCAGCCACTGATGGGATGGGAAGAGGAGGATCAACCATTCATCCGCAGGCAATCAAGAACTGACAGTGGAATATTTCATGAAGATTCTGGCTACTCCCAGCTTTCTATAAGTTTACATGGTCTTAGTCAGGTTTCTGAAGGTAATAACCACATCCTGGCCACTGTTAAGTCTATTCACTAGCAAAACTTAATTTCATTTCACTTAATTCATTAAGTACTATATACTTACTACGTAAAAAACACTATGGGGATTCAGGGATGATCAAGAGGCAGACCTATCCCTAAAGAAGCTTCCAATACTACAGGGGGGAAAAAAAAAACCCAAATAGCTAAAATGTGAACATTTAAGTACTGTAAAGAGAAACAAATAAAGCATAACTGTGGTTCCTAAATGGGACAGACGGTATAAAATTTGATAAGGATGGTTAGATAGGAAAGATGATCACGGAGAAGGGAGCATTAAAACTAAGCCTTGTAGAATAGTAAGATTTTAACTAACAACCTGATTTATGAGTAATAAGTAACAGCTATTGAAGTCTAGACTTCAATAGCTGTTAGTTATTAGTCATAAGTAAATGATGCAGAGATAAGAGTAAAGAGTATTCCATGGACTGACAAGGAAGTAACATGAGCAAAAGGCCTGCTCAAGTACTAACATAACTGGAGCACTGAATGTGCAGAATGGAAGCAGAAGAAAGGTGGATAGAAAGGAAGAGGATAGAAAGAGTCTTAAATGCTAGATTAAGAGTGTTTCCAGGTTTGTGAGTAGAGAAATTATCAGAACTGAAATATGGAATAAAGGACATGGAAGTCTTTAAGAGGCTACTAAACCAACTGATGTGTTTAGCAGATGTCTAGACAAAGTGAAGGCAGGGGGAATACAAGAGAACAGATGTGAGACATTGCAAAGGAAGCATCACCAAGACCAGGCAACTGAAGGGCTACTTGGGAGCAGAGATAATTCTGAGGCTTTTGATAATGACTAAGAAGATAAGAACACCACTTACAAAAACTAGGAATTAAGGAAGAAAAGCTGGTGTGGGAAAAAAGAAAGTAGGAAGGAAACAGTTGAATTTTAAACATGTCATCTGAAGCAGTAGCAAAACACTTAAGTAAATATATTTAGCAGGAAGTCGAATTCAGCTACGGCCAGAAATACAAATTTGGTGGTTACTTTTTTATAAAGTGGTTGTAAGAAACAGATTCTAAATTTTATTTAGTACTTTAGACAGGGAACTTATTCTAATTTATTACCTTAAAAAGTTAAAATATGACTTTGCCCCTTCTTACAAAAATTATAGTTTCTAGTCTTTCAGGCGCAAGAGGTACACATGTCTAAGTTAAATTTTGTAACAAGAAACTCAAAAGAACCAGTCCAAACATTTTTTATTACACTAAAATTATATCTGTTACTTTCTGGCCCATTGGCTGAGGCTTGGCAAAAAATTTTTTATGAGTTATTTTACTAGCATTAGTTGTAATGTGACCTAATATATGGGTATAGTATTTTATAAATGCCATACAAATTTCAAACAATTTTAAAGTGAATTCCCCTTTTTATCCAATATATTATTGTCTTCCACTAAGTTAATAAAACAAATTGAATTTAAAAAACATACTCAAGTCTTATAATTTACAATGTAGATTCTATACTAGTGCCTATTTTCTTAAGGTTCTTTCTAAGAATTGTGGTGAATTCTGTGTTTGGTAAATTAATTAAAGAAAATAATGAAACAAGTCCCCTAAAGTCACTTACAATGAGAATTAGAAATATTCCACTTAATAAAAAGATTATGCTATAATTATCTTATACTCCCTAAGTATACATTATGTGATACATAGGGCAGGCTGGAGGTATCATCAATATTGGGAAATGGAAACAACGGGGATACCTAAGGTTAAGACACCCGGTTAATCCCATAAGCAAAAGTTACTAAAGACCATCCACACTGTAGAAAACCAAGAGAGGTCGAACTGACACTTCATAAACATTATGTCTCTAACATACTTAGTGAATGACCCAAGACATCTTGATGGATTTAAGGCCCCAAATCAAGAAACGCTGAGTATCACATTTTACACCATCAGCCCTGAAGTCTCAATTAGTTTCTCTTTGCCAGCAATATCAGTAATGAGGTATTAGAATGCCTCTTAAAAACTGATACAGCTAATTTATTTCAATACAGCTTTCTAAATGAACATTTCTAACTTAATAGGCCACTTGAGAAAACTCAAAATCGTTTAATTTTTCCCTAACAGATCCACCAAGTGTTTTCAACATGCCTGAAGCAGACTTGAAAAGAATTTTTTGGGTACTATCCCTTCCCATTATTATACTACTTTTTCTAACCACACCAGATTGTAGAAGAAAGTTTTGGAAAAACTACTTTGTGATAACCTTTTTCATGTCAGCACTGTGGATATCTGCATTTACATATATCCTGGTTTGGATGGTCACAATAACTGGTATGTATCTTAAGTATAAGAGCACAATTTAAAAATAAAATAATCAGTTTTATATAAGAACAAAGCATATATTCACTAAGTGTAGTCTAGTTAAAGAGCAAATTTTTTTTCAGCAAAGACTAAAGATAAGTGCTATTTACAGAAAGATTAAATATTAATACACCAACAAGCTCATTCAGGTTTTGTGAGTTGTATATCACATGTCGACTACATTTTCACTGTTATACAGCCCAGGGGTACAAGTCAAAGGAATGTACATGTTATAAATGAAATCAAATTCACAGAATGTCTTTCTATTATGCTAATAATTAAATCACATTGCATGGGTGCACAATATAGTCTTTATATTGAATTCCATTCCATAATAAAAAATATAGCAAGGTGCCAGTGTTTCGAGAAAACGACGGGTACTCACTGTTTAACTGGATTACATTTTATTTTGCTTTTTAATATGGGAAGGAATATAAACGTAGTATGAAACGAATAAAAAGGGTATAAAATAAAGTTTCATTTTAGGTTTCTACTACCTTCATGATTAAGATTTCACTATTACTGCTTGGTCATAAGCAGCTCTAGTCCCACAGAACTCCTAGTCCAGAAGGAAAAACTGAATATAAACAATGAACAAAAAAATCAGGAATTTCTCCCAGAAAGGTTAAGCTGAATGGACTTACATCATAGATGAGCAAACCACCACCTGTGTGCCCAAATCGCTGAGTCTCCTGCTTTTGAGAGTTAAGTTTTACTGAACACAGTCATGCCCATCCATTTATATATTATCTATGGATGCTTTCACATTACACTGGCAGAGCTGAATAACTGCAACAGAGATCATATAGCCTGCAAAGCCTAAAATAATTACTATCTCACTCTTTCGAAAAAAGTTTGCTGACCTCTGACTCTTCTCAAATTAATATATGACTTAGAATAGTATGCTATTCTATTTCTTTTTACTTTTTTTTAAGAGCACAATGAAAAAGTCCAATAGCTTGCATATTAAAACGCTAAATTTTCTCAGACAGATCACATTTGACATTAGGAAAGCAAGAAAAGAACAAAATGAAGTACTAGATCATAGAACAGTCCCCAAGATGATAAATATTAGTGTTATTTATGTACATATGAACTCTGGCAAACCGGTAACAAAATTAACAACCAATTACAATTCCAGTATCAATATATAAGCATGCAATAAATATGCTACTTGAAGTTCTTTTAATTAACATTTTAAGAAAAAAAAATTCTAAAGTAAGTTTTCAATTACAATATTAAGAGCAGTTACAATTACTTTCTTTAAAAAACTTCCCTCTAGTTCTGTTTCCCAAAATGAATACATTTATGAAAAATGTTGAACTGACATCAGATTTAACAGAAGTATTAAACTGGGACCATAAAGTTAGAAAGACTCAAGCCGAATCGTATTTTGTTTTCCTCAGATTTATGATTTCCCAAAGAAAACACTAAACGAAGGTCTGTCACTAAAGTAGGAATTTAAAAACGCATACCGTGTTAACACATTTACAGCTTAAGAACAGCTACAAATGATTTGCTTAAATCTTACCTCTTTAGCAAATGTTTTTAAAAGGGAAAAGAGAAAATGACCAATCTCATTAGCATATTTTAAGCAACAGCCTTGACAACAGTGGACAGCCAAAACATCTGTAAGCATACCAGGTAGGGAAATTACTCCTTGGTAGAATTTTGTGTATTAAATATCAATATCTGTCATTAAAAATCTGTGCTACCTGGGTTACCAATTCACCAATATTATTCAATATTTTGGTAGCTAAAATCTAAGTAAATACATATTGGTTCTGAAATCTAAATATGCCTATTTTCTGTTTCAGGAAAGAAATATCTGAAATATCTGCAGAGAACAGTTAGCGAATCTATAAGATTTGTAACTTGTAATATCTATGTTTATTACAGGGGAAACATTAGAAATTCCAGATACAGTAATGGGCCTTACTTTATTAGCAGCAGGAACAAGCATACCAGACACGATTGCAAGTGTGTTGGTTGCAAGAAAAGGTAAGAAGTAGGTCCCTCAAGCTGCAGTGCCCATTCTTAAAAGCCTGGCTGAAATACACTGAGCAAAGGTACCTTTAAAATATTTATTTCCTCAGTAACATACTTCGAAGAAAAAAAAAGGAGTGACTCAGAGGAAGGATTTACTATTTAATAGCAGATTAATTTCACTAAATCTAATTGCCCAAGTAATATTCATCTGAAATGTGCATTAAATCATAACTAACCATGTTAGAATGAAAAGCAACAAGTAATCTACATACCTTATTGAAAAATGGTTTAATAAATAAAGATAATTATTATTAGATAAATAAATGTTAAGACTTTAAATACTAACCCCCCCAAATTTAAAAATACAAATTCATTAAGACTTTTGCTCTAATACAACAATTTTCCAAAACAAACAGAGAAAGTATCCAGTGTTTTTTCTTATGAAGCTTATTAATAAAATACAGTATTGGTGTGCATATTTTAACAACATGCTTTGTTTTTGTTTTTTTTTTACAGGCAAGGGAGATATGGCTATGTCTAACATCGTGGGATCCAACGTGTTCGATATGTTGTGCCTAGGAGTTCCATGGTTTATTAAAACTACATTTATAAATGCATCTGCTCCTGTAGAAGTGAACAGTAGAGGACTAACTTACATAACCATCTTTCTCAACATTTCAGTTATTTTTCTTTTCTTAGCAGTTCACCTTAATGGCTGGAAACTAGACAGAAAGTTGGGAGCAGTCTGCCTATTATTATACTTGGGGCTTGCAACGTTATCAGTTCTGTATGAACTTGGAATTATTGGAAATAATAAAATAAGGGGCTGTGGTGGTTAATGTTATGTGGAAAATGTGAATGATGGGGAAGGGCAGAGAAGGAAAACTCCAATTCTCCATTTAAGTCAAATAAAAAATATTCTGAACTTTAGAATCTAAAACTTACTTACAGTAATTCTTTATCACCAACAAAAATTTAAAACCAACCAAAATCATATCCTAATTTGTCTGAGCCCTTTCTTTTCAAGGACAATTACATATATTAAACAGAAGTTTTGAAAAAACCATCTATGTTTTACCTTACAATAAGTTGATAAAAGCTGGGGACACTTGGACAAACAAATCCCACTATGCAGAACTGAAAATAACAAGAAAATGGCTTATTTCATTAAAAATAGTATAACCATTCATTTAAACTGAATGACCAGACTTGCTGTCTTTAAAAATCCAAACTTGAGATTAACAAAAATCACAGTATATTAACACTATACTGTTAAAAGCTGGTGGGAGTTTTAAAAGTTCATCTTTACAACTTTTGTAAGCATACAGTATTACTTAAAAAAATGACTTTTACTAGGAGATTCAGCAAAACAGATGTAAGAATGTTCCAACCGTGGTTTCAAATTATGCATTACGATCCAAGCGAACATCAATTTCTCTGCCACTGATTTTTATGCCATTCATTATTCTGCAGGCTTTTTCAGCTGATTCTGGGGAGTCAAATCTGACCGTTCCACAGCCTTTTGACTTTCCATTCTCCATTTTTATTTCTGCAAACATTACGTGACCTGTAAAAGAAAAATTATAGAATTACTAGTCGGTTTAAACAGGTTCCATTTCACTACACAGGTCTGAAATTTCTCATAGCCAATGAAATGACAACTTGGCTAAAAACATCAATGATTTTAAAACAGCACATCATATAAGCATTATTCTCATCATTTTATATTCTGAATATAATGCAATTCATATAAAGTAATGAATATATACAGGTTATAATATACAAAATTGAAATCAAAATAAATTTGCTTAGGATTTAATATTTTACTAAAATAAAAATTTTTTAATGTTAAATCCTTACTTCTAAAGTGAATTTTATAGCAAGATAAGATAAGCTAGCACAAAATGACACCAAGTCACCATGCCTAATAACAAACTTACAAATTCAAACAAAATTATTTTTAGAAAAACAATTGCTCTTTTATGCCCAATCCCCTAATCTCTCTTCCTTCCCTTTTATCCTCCATTTCACTCTTTTATCCCTGAAAATAGTAGCAACTGCCCAGAAATTTAATTTTTACCAGGCCACAAAGAGCTCCGCTAATTCTGCTTTTCAACCACAGTGCCAAAGTCATTTATTCAATATGACAATTTGAACTCCACATGTAAGAGTGGCACCAAGTGTATTACGGAAACAGGCATGGACGAGATACTGTAGATTTGAATCAATAAAAGTAGAAAACAGTGATGATAAGAGCACAAAGAAGAACCTTAGAGAAGCTTCCAGGAGAAGGAAAACCAGACAATGGTTCTGTTTATAGTTAATATCACTACTGACTCTATACAGACTGGTATTTGAAATAAATGAATATCATTTATCAAAATACGTGGCCATAAAAATCCATCATCCAAACCAGAAACTTCAGAGAGTAAAAGGGAGAGTTATTAATAATTACACACAAATAACAGATGTAAACATTGAGACTATCCCCAGGCATACAAGGATGTATGATAACCCAGTTCACACAGATTTAGATGTGAGGTGTGTGACTACTTACCATAATGTTTCCCTCCCCTTGAATATTATAGTTGCCAGATCACTATGGGCTAATTTTAGTCTGGCAATAAAATCAAAGAGCCAGACATATTTAGTTCTATAAAAGGACAAAAAAAGGAAAAGGGAGGAAGGCAAAGAAAAGGGCTGGGGCTTCCCTGGTGGCACAGTGGTTAAGAATCCACCTGCTAATGCAGGGGACATGGGTTCGAGCCCTGGTCCGGGAAGATCCCACAGTCCGTGGAGCAACTAAGCCCGTGCACCACAACTACTGAGCCTGCGCTCTAGAGACTGCGAGCCACAACTACTGAGCCCACGTGCCACAACTACTGAAGCCCGCACTCCTAGAGCCTGTGCTCTGCAACAAGAGAAGCCACCTCAATGAGAAGCCTGCGCACTGCAACGAAGAGTATTCCCCGCTCACCGCAACTAGAGGAAGCCTGCGTGCAGCAACAAAGACCCAATGCAGCCCAAAATAATAAATTAATTAATTTTAAAAACGGCTTATCAAAAAATTGCATAAGCCCTTTCCAGGCAATGGGATGAATTTTTAATCCAAATGCATGGGTAAGATTTTTTTTTCCTGTTTAAATTTTGATCTGAATGATTTTGATCTGAATGATTTCTACAACATCCTAGACTATTTTTCTTCTTTTGTTTATTCATCCATCCCCGCCCTGCCCCATTACTGTGTTTTTTTAAAACCAACTGATAGGTAATCACTCACCCACTCAATACTAATTCAATGGTTCAAGTTAATAAATATCACACTGAACCAAAACCATGATCTGTAACCCAAGCCAGGCAGTCTTTAACTGTGTTCTAAAAGTATAAAAAAGACTAATTCCCAGAGAAATTATTATATGGTTAAAGTAGATCCAAAAAATTTTTAACCTACAACAGGTAAAAAACCAAACACACCCCTGTGCATCATTAGTGGGAATGTAAACTGGTGTTTCCACTATAGAAAACAGTATGGCAATTCCTCAAGAAATTAAAAATAGAACTACCATAAGATCCAGCAATTCTCCTCCTGGGTACTTATCCAAAGAAAATAAAAACACTACTTAAAAAAGATACATGCACCCCTATGTTCACTGCAGCACTATTTACAACAGCCAAGATATGGAAGCCACCTAAGCCTGCACTACTCCGCCATAAAAAAGAATGAAATCTTGCCATTTGCAACAACATGGATGAACCCAGAGGGTATTATATGCTAAGTAAATAAGTCAGAGAAAGATAAATACTGTATAATTTCACTTACATGTGGAATCTAAAAACCAAAAGAAATGAACGTAACAAAACAGAAACAGTTATACAGAGAAGGAACAGGTGGCTGTCTTGAGTGGAGGGGGCTGGAGAGAAGAAAGAAATAGGAAAGGAAGATTAAGAGGTACAAACTTCCAATTGCAAAATAAATGAGTCACGGGTAGGAAATGTACAATGTGAGGAATATAGTCAGTAACTGTGTAATATCTTTTTATGGTGATATATTGTAACTAGACTTATCGTGATGATCATTTGAAAAGTACAGAAATATCGAATCACTATATTGTGTAACAGGAACTAACATAGGGTTGTGGGTCAATTATACTTCAAAAGCAAAGAAACAAACTCAGAGGAAAAAAAGAGATCATTTTGTAGTTACCAGAGGCGGGGGGTGGGAGAAATTGGAGGAAGGGAGTCAAAAGGTACAAACTTCGAGTTATAAGATAAATAAGTACTAGGGATGTAATGTACAACATGATAAATATAATTAACACTGCTGAGTGTTACATATTAAAGTTGTTAAGAGAGTAAATCCTAAGAGATCTCATCACAAGGAAAATCTTTTTTTCTATGTCTTTAATTTTGTATCTATGAGATGATGGACATTCACTGAACTTCTTGTGATAACCATTTTATATGTGTAAGTCAAATCATTATGCTGTACACCTTAAACTTATACAGTGCTATATGTCGATGATATCTCAACGAAACTGGAAGAAAAAAATTTTTTTTAAAATACAGAAATCACATTTTCTAACAAACATCATAAAATGAAACTGGAGACTATCTATATATATATATTTTTAAAGCTTTAAAGACAAATGCAGAGCAATTTCCAGAGTCCTCTTAGTATCTCAAATGCTGGGACCTGAAAATAAAGCAAGTTTAATTAAAGAAGCATACCTTGGTAAATGGGAGCTCTTTACAGTGATTTTGAAGAGGACTGTGGAGAATTTTCAAGAGCTTTTAAGGTTAAAGGTTCTTCATTATCCTAAATTTACCTGTTTTTCTTAACATAAGTATCCCACCATAGGTTTATTAGCAATACTAAGGTTCACTCAAGCAAGAAATCTTCAAAACTTCAAAGGAAAATATGTAATAATCTCTTGCAAAATCTGTTAATCTCCCAGGACAAGTTTCTCTTTTCTTCTCTTAAATTTCCTCTCTGTTTAGGAACCATGACTCAAACCACCAAATTCCTGACCTCACAATGATCTCAAGGCTTTTCTAGCTGACAAGGTCTATCAGCTAAGATACTTGAACCTTCTTACAGTTTGGACACTCAGGTTTATAGAGAAAGTGGCTTATAGATACTTGTTTCACGGTTAGATTGTCCCAAAAAACCCCTAGGTATAGAACTAGAAAGTTGTTTTCTAACTTTCTTCTTAACCCCATAAAAACACCAATTGAGATATTTTCTTTTCTAAAGATAAATAATTGAGGAGAAAAAAATTTAGTTTTAATTAATTAAAATCAGACTTCTCTGGTTTTGTACATGTTCCGAGGACTCTTAAATGACTTAAATATCTACTGATCTTATGTGATTCCAAGAAAAACAAAACAGGGCTGCTATTTTAGCAACAGTGTAAGATAAAAGAGTATGCAATGAGAAATCAGTATTACAGTAATCAAAGATACTGCTGTTACATATACTAACTACAAAAAATGACTTTCCTGCAATAAAAGAAAACTTTCTATTTTATTTAACTCAGCCTATTAAGTAATCTTGTGGGGTATACTCTGCAAAATGATGATGTAAAAGCATATCTAAAAACAGACCAAATTAAAGCATAAATAAATAAATAAATGGTTTAATAAAACCTACTTCCAAAGTACAGCTGTAACATAACCACAGGACAAGAAAGCAAAATCAGATATTCTACAAGAAACTATAATTATGATATGGGAGACAAAAAACAAAGTTTGAGTGTTTCTTTACAAACAAAAGAAAGGGACTATCTATGAATATTCTTCATACATTGTTTTTACTCTTACTGCATTATTTTTACTGTTATGTTAATCTAGAGTCCACTAGTCATGCTTGAAGCACCATGTGTTTTAGTAAATAAAATCCACCACAAGTCTCCATTTTCTATGCAGTTAACAGGTAGCATACTGATGTAAAAAATGAAAATAATGGAAACCTGTGGAACAACGTTACATTTGGCATGGTTTATAGCAGGAATAATTAAGAATGGGCTTTCCTTGCACTGCAGTTCTAAAACATACTAAGCCAGAGTATGGTTAAAGTGCATAGACAATATGGAAGTTTGAAAAACTATACCTATTTGACTTCATTAACACAACCTGAATTAATGTGGGGTCCAACTCTGAATGGGTCAGTTATTTACACTCAGTCTTCTTAAAAATGTGTATTCTGAGGAATTACATATAGCAAAATAAAAGAAGATCTACTTTACTATACTCACTTCCTTCTCATCTTGTTATATTTGGGGTATCTGAACACATTTTTTCCTGAATTATACCCGCTAAGGAAATGTATTGAGGGTTATATAACTCATACTCCAACATTTTCTCAATCTTTGTAATTGCCCCACCAAGGACAATTAACCACTCTAGACATTTAATAATCAGAGGGTTCGCTGATGGGCCATTTACTAGCAGTTACTGTCTAGAGGAGAGCATGGAGTACCACTAGACTCCTACTAAGAAGTAATCAAGAGAATATACTTACTCACCTTGGGCTGAGGGGGTTAAAAAAACAGCAAAAAACTGACTTCTGCTGTGAAAAGGGCCACTACTGGCTTGGAGCAGGTTAAAAAGAAACTTTCCATTCTAAGAAATAAAAGCTCTAAGATTTGAAAATTAATAAAGTGGTGTGGCAGAAAAATAGATGGTTCAGTTCATACAAGCCAGATAATTTCCATAGTTGTCAATAGCTGGACACTTAATTCTATAAATTATTACTGTAACTTATCTTCCTTTCCATCAAGGTAAGTTCAAGGTTAAAAACAGGAAGATGGTAGGAAATTATTTAGTACGGTATTACCTTAATATAAATCTGAAAGTCAAAAGCTTTTACAATTAGAATTGAGAAAACAAAAACAAAAATCATTACTCTCATGATATAATACAGACTGATCAAAAAGGGACATAAAAATAGAGCTAAGGGGCTTCCCTGGTGGTTCAGTGGTTGAGAATCCGCCTGCCAATGCAGGGGACACGGGTTCGAGCCCTGGTCTGGGAAGATCCCACATGCCACGGAGCAACTGGGTCCGTGAGCCACAACTACTGAGCCTGCGCGTCTGGAGCCTGTGCTCCGCAACAAGAGAGGCGGCGATAGTGAGAGGCCCGCGCACCGCGATGAAGAGTGGCCCCCGCTTGCCGCAACTAGAGAAAGCCCTCGCACAGAAACGAAGACCCAACACACAGCCATAAATAAATAAATAAATAAATAAATAAATTTTTTTTAAAAATTACATAAATTCCTTAAAAAAAAAATAGAGCTAAAATAACAGAGTTAAGAACTTTATTTTATTGGCTAAAATGTTGTACAGATTTTTTAAATGTAGATTTGGGGACTAGTTTTTGCTTTTAAAAAATGTTTTTGAATTGTTGATGTCCTTCTGTCAAAACAATGCCAGCAACAAGTATACAAGCCCACCAAAAGACCTCAAATTTGCTGCAAGCCTTGCTCATATCTGATCTTGAAAGGAAATCTGCCTACGTACAAGGAAACAGTCAACTCAGTATTGGTCACATTTTCACTAACATCACTTGTTTGCCCCACCTTGTTCTTTATCTTGTTTCATTTCTACTTTTTAAAATAAAGTCATATGTCATCTGGAGATTCTTTTTCACTGAAACTACAACAGCAGGGATTATCTATACTTGCTGCCACTGCTCCTCATTTGATGGATCTCACTAAGGCCGTAATATGCTCGTTTCCCCTGTAGCCTATGGGATTCATGGCTAGATGCTGCTTACTCATCCTGGTAGATCTCCTTACTCTTACAAAGACTACCAACACCTCAAAACAACTTGATAATTCTGCTTTCTCTTAGTAGCGACTATTTACTAGTTGACTTGTTTACAACAACTTTTTTATCAAGAAAAATTTTCTTTCTCTTCTTTGAATAAAATGTAAACAAATATAAATAAAAAGATGATCAACAAAAAGGAGCCACTAGAACACTGTAGACAGATCCACACCGTATGTTCTTTGAGGGCAGGGGTAATATCTTACTTTCTTCCCCTTTCTAATCCTAATGACGAGCAGACTACCAAAAATGCAGTATTTGTAGATTTACTTAATAAATAACCAAATAAATGAATGAAGATCTTTTCAGAATGCTTAACTCATTCATAACATTTAATAAACTCCTACTATATGTGCAGAGGCAACGAAAGGTGCTAGAATAAAAAGATGATGGTTCTTGCCCTCAAGAGCCTCCATCTGGGAGGGATGAAAACATGTGAACAGATTACTACAAGAAAGTTAGGTATAAAGTATTCTGAGAACACATTAGAGAACAGTTTCCAGAAGGATCACTTTGACCCCTTGTGACAGTGGCTACAAAGGCTACTTTTGTGGGCGAACACTAAACTTATCCCCTTCATGATCTCCAGAAATTAAAGATGTATTCCAAATACTCTTAACTTTCCATTAACTCTCAAAGGTTGAATGTACCACTTTTACTTAGCTATTTTTCATCATTATATCCCACCTACATAGTTGTACTATTAATAATTATACTCTCTGGGTTACCATGCAATAGCAAAAAAATACTAGCAGGAAATCTGTTACTTTGTTCTACTCACACTAAATCTCTCATCATTACAATAAAAAAGGCCCTCTTTTAAAAGTAATAAACCACCTAATCATCTACAGACCTAATGAACATATTACGGTTGTATAGGTAGTATCATTATAGCCAAGAACAGTTTATAAAAAAAAACAGAAGGGCCACCAGAATGTACCTGTCTAAGGCATTCTAGGCAGTGGGTTCTACGCTATCAACTAAGTTTCCTTTATTGTATAGGTGACAGAGTGCGCAGAATGGGTCTCATCTATTAACTCCATATCACTTGGATGTCAGCATTTCATTGGGTCATGTTGACAAAGCACTGTACTACATTATAAACAAAGAAATAAATATACCATTCGTTAGTATTTCCCACATAAAAAACATCCTTTTAAATTCAAGCAATGATGATATGGTAACCATTTAAAAATCAGGTAATAAAATAAGCCCTTTCTTTATCCACAGGAGACAATGACAGACTCTACTCTAAATCTTGTTATTTAGTAGTAATTTGCACTGCTGTACGTCAGAGGATAGCAAAATAATTCATTTCTTTGAAGTGGAATTAAATCTGTCATACTACCCAGGAATAAGCATCTGGACAGGAAAAGAAAGGTCTAAGCAGTATTTAAAAGTTTAAAATCAATTTTTCCTCCATCATCAATATCAATATATCTACAGTCATTGGCATACTTACCACACTGACTGAATTTCTCTTTTAGTTTCTGCCAAGTCAAGTCAAAAGGCAGCTAGAATGAAAAAAGGTATTAGTAACAGATATACAAGGAGAAAAATAATTTTAAGTATACTTTACATTTAGTTGCTTACATTTCTGACAAATATCTGGTTGCCTTTGGAGCCTATTCTGTCTCTCATTCCGCTTCCCATAGGACCCGATAAAAATCCTCGATCCATATCGATGCTCCTTTCCAGGATAGCTCCTATACCTGGTCCCATTCTATCAAAGCTGGAACTCATCCGATCCAGTCCCATCCCCATTCCTCCAGTCACACTGTTCATGCCACCCATTCCACCACCTGGATTTTCAAGAAGGGAAGGGAGGATTTGGGAGTTTGGTGTTTTTGTTTTAAAAACAGAAGGAAAAGGAGAAGGAAGAGGAAGAAGGAGAGAAAGAGGAGGGAGAGAATCATTTTTGAGAAAGAAAGAGAGAAAAATTAATTCATTTATGTAATTAGACAATATATAAACAAAATTATTTTATACACACAATATAACAATCTTCCAAGGAACAGATTTTAATTTTGTATATATTCAGTTAGTTGAATGTTAATGGCTAACTGAATCTGTTCATTCTATTATACATATACATTTCTAAAAAATTATATTCTGATCATAAAACATAAGTTACATAAATTTTCTATCAATTTTATTTCCTATGAATTTTATTCATTAATGTTATAGTAGTTTGCATCCTCATTTTTATCTTTTAATAATACCAAGCTTAGTAATTGTTAGAACAAAGACATATGGGGTAAATTCAAATAATTACAACTCCAACACATCAACTGTTGCTCTCATCATACTGTCCTACATAATATTCTTTTCCTAGCTTACCTTTCACCTCAGTATCTTGTTTCGCATACAATTGCTCTTTTCATATCAATTCGATTTTCAATAACCACAGAAAAACCTAACTTTTAGTCTCTATGTTATACAGAACTTGTGGAGATAACAACAAAAACTGGAATCACACTCCTTTAGCCAGAGCTTAAAAATCTAGCTTGTAGCTCGTGCCCACTTGACTCTTATACGTCGAGTCCCCTTTAACTATTCCACTCCTACTCTTTCTCAATCGTATCCTTTTTTCTCATACCTAATATCCCCATTCTAAAAATTAACATCACCCTCAAATTGGCATGCTGTGAATAACAAATATAAAATTAGGGGAACAGAAGTATAAACACTGAGGTGAAAAAGGAAGGTAGGAAAGTTATAATTAACAGGAAAATGGCCAAGGCTGAAAAGATGATGAAAAGAAGGAATGAAATGAGAAGCACGGTACAATGGAAGTTAAGTATCTTCAGCTGACAAGATTTTTTTAACTCACTCTTAGAAGAGTTCAAGTAGACTTTGTTTCCTATTTGTGAGATTTCAATCAATTAAAGGAAGTCGGTAACTATGGAGAGCTCACATAGACATGGTTCAGTAAGCAACACGGGCCAAAAACTAAGCCTTGTGTTAAGGCTTAATATAAGGCCTAAAATGTAGTAGTGGAAACAGACGGAAGAAATTTGGCATTCCCCAGTTTTGCAACAATAGTACTCTTGATTCTATCAAAGAAAAGGTTTAAGAAGCAAGGAAATAAGCATTTTTTTAACCTTGCCCTCAACCTCAGGAGGTCTCCAGAAGTGTTAGATCTGAGGTGATTCACCTGTGTTTACCAAAAGACACAATTTTTTTTCACAGATGAAATAAGCTAGTCTCCAATAGCAGTTATAGAGAATAAGCAAAGAAACAGAGTTGGTGCTAAAGCTAATGTTGTTCGTGACATATGATCAGAAAAAGCCCCAGATTCTTTAGTTGGAATAAAGGTTCTTGAATTGGGTGACAGTTAACACATATTCTGGTGTTAGTTTAGAAATGTCAAAGAAGTAAAATTCAAAGTTAGTTTAGAAATTTCCAACAGCGATAAATCAGTAAAGCTCAATAAATATCAAAATTTATTTCTAAATTATGACAAGTCATATTAACATATAAGAACAAAGTATTACAACACTACAATAACTACTCTTGCAAAGTTTTTTGCAAGTATTCAAATATTACTGTAAAATTCTAGTAAAATTTAAACCTACTTATTCCAGATCCTACTGGACCCATGTTAGAAGCTCCTATTCTTCCTGCAAACCCTCCAATCATTGCACTGCCTAAACAAGGATGGAAAGATAATATACTAATTAATTTAAATAATCATAGTTTAAAATTCCCAAGGTATTATGCTCTCAGAAGATGTACAATAACTGAAAAGTATAAAGTCTTCTACAAATAGGGTTCAAATATGTAAGACACTGAAAAAGAGAGCTAGTACATTAAAACCTCTGAAGTATTTTT
Organism: Balaenoptera borealis; assembly: GCF_965194805.1. Lineage (NCBI taxonomy): Eukaryota > Metazoa > Chordata > Mammalia > Artiodactyla > Balaenopteridae > Balaenoptera > Balaenoptera borealis. The sequence goes on from NC_138866.1 coordinate 90,643,919, forward strand.
CTTCAAGTAATAAATTGCACGAAACATTATAAATTTCTAATTTTTCATACAAAAAAAGACAGCCAAACTTCGAAAAATACAACCTGCAAAAAGAAAAGAAGTAAACAGCCAGCCCTACCAAGTCTACCAAAGGAATCTCCAAAGCCTCGATTTATTCCAATATCACCACGTCCAAAATCTCTCTCCATGCTACTAGTCATCGCACCACGGTATAGCTCTGAAAAGATTATGCAACAAATTAACCCTTTTTCAAGTATTATCAATAAACAGTAATCCATTTAGGAACTTATTGAAACTAAGCTGTAATGACAGCAACAGTCACAATACAAGAAGTCCATGATTTACCCAACCTACCTCACATGCCACAGATACCCTAGTCCCGCTCTGCCTGGCCCTACCCCCTGGTGCCCATACCTCCTCTGAAAACCTCTACAGTATCCATTCCTAAGTAAAGGGGGCACATTTTTAATAACGGGAAAAATGAACTGTAGCATACACATCCCACTACATACATTTACCTACCTCCCATTCGACCAACTCCTCCAAATCCTCCCATGCTACTCATTGCTTCCAGACCACCAAACCCAATTCCTATGGAATAAAGATTAAGTTTGAGACCTGTCATTTATATAGCTGAAAGGTACATCTTGTAAATATTAAGTCTCATCAGTAAGCTCTTCATCCACCCTACCTTGTGCAACTGCTTCCTAACACATCACCTCCCATATCCCTTAAGTATGTACCAGGCTCAATTTCTGCTAGCAGCCTTTAGGACGTGAGCCAACAGTAAACCATGACTTTTGTTTCCCTTGGAATTCTCAACATAGTTTCTAACTTACTAAACATGGTGATGGGTACATACAAAAAAAACAAATGCTTATACATACCTCCTCCAATTCTATTCATTCCTGCAAAACCTGGACCATCCATTCCCATACCTCAAATAAAATACACAATATGTACTTTCAGTAAATCTTATTTTAATGACTGAAGAATGACATAATGCAACACAGCAAAATAGATACCAATGGTCTAATCACAGTGGAATACTAGAGAAGCAGCAGGGCACAGATGGGACGGTTTAAAGTGCTATGCCACAGCAGTTGTCTAATCATGAGTCTTCAAAAAGGCCTCTCTGAATATTTATTAGACAAGAAAACAAAATTCACTGGTCATACTCACATTCAGTTAGAGAATACCTAGGACTAGGTAATCGTTCATTTTTTTTTTCAGCTCAGACACACAAATATCACTACAGCAGATTGAGAGATCAGGTCAGAAAGTAAGGACTCCTTTAAACATGGCAGCTAAGGGAGCAGTAAAAAATGAAAGAATAAAAATAGTATGTGTTTAGGAGGGTAGAGGGCCTAAGAGTAAGGGAGAAGATTTCCATCTGTTTAGATCATAATGATTACCATAACTACCCTCACAATTTAAAATGTAACTATAGCATCTCAACAAAAATAGAAACCAGATAGCATTAATTAGTCCATCAATTAAAACAGCAATTCTCAAAATATGGTCTAAGGACCTCTGAGGGTTCAATAGGTTGAAACTCCTTCATTATCCAAATAACACTAAGATATTGACTGTTTTACTCTCATTTTCTCATGAGTATAAGGTGGAATTTTCCAGAAACTACATGATAGATGACACTGTAACAAATTGAATGCAAAAGCAGATGTAAGAGCATGACTGTCTTGCATTAAGCCAAACATTAAAGAGATGTACAAAAAGGTGAAATAATATCACTCTTCTCACCAATTTTTGTATTGGAAAATACAATTTATTTTCTTAAAAATTACATTTATTTTAACACATAATGGGTTTATCATTGTTATATGTAAATTTTTTTAAATTTCTAAGTTTTAATTTCTAATACAGTAAATATTGACAAATATAACCACATAAACAAAAGCACTTTGGGGTCAACAAATTTTAAGAGTATAAAAGGGTTCTGAAACCAAAAAGTTTAAAAATCAATCTTCAAAGATAAACTGTAGGTTAGTCTACGTGAATAGTCAAACAGCTATCTGAAAAGCTACCCTCCCAACTAGATATTCAAATTTTAATTGCTTATATGGTAGTATTTCAGCCATTCCACAAATACTGTATATCCATGATACACAAGGCATAGACTATGTTGAATATTCTCCTTCTACCTTAAAGACAATTCAAAATCCAAAGTGCTAAAAGGCTACCTGTAACGTGGCTGGCCTCAGAGGAACCCTCCTGACCTTCTGTTCAACCTCTTTCATGTTCTCTGCTCTCCAAGGTTTCATTCCTTTTTCTGACTAAAGTAACATCTTAAATATTCAACTATAAACTACAGTCCTTTAAATATCATTACAAACTAGTAAATACAAGCTTTACAATGTAGCAAATGTATCATTTAAAAAGAAATAATAAAGTTAGACTACTCACCACTTGGACCTAAATTTCCCATTACACCACCTATGTTCAACTGGCTGGCACTAATAGGCTGTCCACCTGGACCAAGTCCCATTCCAATGCCTCCAAGACCACCTAAAACACAAATAAGAATATTATTACCAACTTATATATGATCAACTAACTGGCACTGAAAAATTTTTTCAAGCTATATGCCTGTAGTAGTATTTCTAAAATTTGGCAAATTTGTAAATAAGAGCACCAGTTCTTCTTTTAATTGGAATGCAGCACATTGAAGCCTCACTATAATATCATTTACTAATGAGAAGTGTTTTATGAAGCAGATCCATCTTATATCCCAGTTAAAGGCATACTGAAAAAGAGTAATGAAATACCAAGAGGATTTTGAACCACCTTATAAATGACATACATATCTGAAAATAAGAATATTGCTTGAATCTGTAGACCCTCTTAAAACCTAGGCATTACTTTTCAGATGGTTCAAATCAAACTAAAAAGTCAACAAACATGAAAACATTGAATAAAGCAAACGTTATACTACCTAGTTTTATCACTGACATATTTATTTATATAAATAAATATATTTATTTATATTTATATGGTATTTTAATTTATTTATATACTATGGTATACAGGGTTTTCACATCTATTATCCACAGATGAGGTAATTTTTGAGACTGTTAAGTTACTTGTACAATGCCATTTAACTACGTGATTAAGCTAAGACTAGAATTCAAGTTTTCTGTCTCTAAATCCAGTATTCTTTTTACTTTCTCTCTTAAACTAAGTTCACTGAAAAGAGACTGTAAGAAGATAATCTGATGACTTAAAGGCAGTGGGAACTGTTTTATTCTCCTAAATCTGAGTTTGGCTTAAAAGTTCTTGCTAGTCAATGTAGCAATTAGTAAGTGGTAAGGGCTGAGAAAACCATATACTATATATGTTTTCTTAAAAAGAGTACAGAAGCATGTAGTGTTAAATTGGAGAAAGAGCAATGTGACCTGGTAAAAGAAATATCTTTTTTAGCTCAGTCCCTAAAAATGGTTCAAAGCAATAGCACACTTGACTATCAACAATGCTCATGTCTACACCTAAAACTCTTATTTTCATCTCTGATATCATTCTTCACTAAAAGGAACCAGGCCTCTTTGAAAGTAGGCCAATCTCATGTCTTTGAACAAGAAAAATCTTCATGGATCTGGGAAATCCCATTTTCACCAGAAAGTAATAGCAGAGGCATAGGAAATGAGAGGCCCCCACTTACCAAGTTATAATAATTTGAGAAAAAGAAGTGGGGGGTTGGGGAGAAAGGAAAAAAATAGGGAGGTTAATAATGATTAACTTAACTAAAACAACAAACTGATTCTGTTAAAGTCTATGAGTTCATATTACATCTCAATAGAGTACATAAAACCATAAATCTTGAAAAGAACAGATATAAAAGTATGAATGTAATTTTTAAATCTAAATAAATTGAAAAGTACTAACAGTGGAAAAGTCAATCGAAAGCCCCTACTTTATAAAACCAGGATATTAAAAGATGACACCCTGAGTGATAAGGAAGGGCAGGAAAGGACTGCCCTACAAAGGGAGAACAGGTAATATTCAAAGACATGTAAGCTGAGCATTTTCGAGAATTTATTTTAAAAAACTAGTTTCTCAATTGTGAAAGCCCTATAAACAGTAATCCACATCCACACTGTAGTAAAACTGCATGCCAAAGACAAAGATCTTAAAATCAGCTACATGAAGAGCACAGCTAATCTATAAAGAAAGGACAGTTCAACTGATAGCTGACTCGATAGCAACAATAGAAGCCAGTAGACTGGAATATTTTTAAAGTGTTGAGAGAAAATAAGTACCTTAAACTATATAACCAGCGAAACTATCTTTGAAGACATTTATAGACAAACCAAAATTAAGAGAATTTACTGACAACAGATACTCATTGAAAGAGCTTTTAAAATACATGCTTCAGGGGGAAAAAATAGTGCCAGGGCCTGTGAAAGCAGATGATAAGTAATAATAATGCCTAATTTGTGGGACTGGAAACAAAGCAATATATAACTAAAACACTGAGCAATAATAGCACATAATTCAGTAGGAAAGTGATTAGAATTAGAGCATTCAAAGGTCATTCTACTATTGAGAATAATTATATTAACTTCAGACATTATATAGACATATTAAAATATCCAGGATAATAACCAAAAGAGAAAGATAGGAGAAAAATAAATATAAACATTTGTAAAAAAAAAAGAAAAAGAAAAAGAAAACACAAAATAAGATAATGGGAATTAATCCAAATAAATCTACAAATGTGAATAAACAAAACAAAGCTGTTGTATCTACATTACTATTAGACAAATGACTTAAAGGTAGTTACTAAGTATGAAATCACTCTATAATGATAAAATCTTGATTCACTAAGAAAATATATCAGTTCTAAACCTGCATGCACCTACTGAATTAGTCTCAAAATAGTTCAAGTAAAAACAAGAAAAAATATGCAAATTCACCATTATAGCAGGGAATTTTACCATAAACTTATCTCAGTAATTGATGGCACAAGCAGACAAAATTACTAGCAGAGATATAATTTAAATGATTAACAAATTTGATTTAATGGACATATACAGAACAGTATACTGCACACCTGGAGTATTTATTAAAATGTATCATATATTAGGCCACAATGCAAAGTTCAAATTAATTAATTAATTCCAAGGAATCACAGAGACCATCTTCTATGACCATACTGTTAAGTTAGAAATTAGTAAGAAAAAAACGTATACATTTGGAAATTCAAAAATATATGACTTAGGAAGAAATCATAATGGTAATTTAATAAAAATTAAATCACAATAAAGACACTCTATAGCAAAACTTGTATATAGTGGCCAAATTTATAGTCATAACTACTTGTATTAAAAAAGAGGCTGCAAATTAGTGAAGTACATATTCAACTTAAGGAGTTAGGACAAAAATAAGAGACTAAACCCAAAGAAATAGAGAACACGAGATAGTATTTACTGAGTGCTTACATTATGCCAGAACTGTTCTAAGTGCTTTACATATACTATATATTAATTCATGTAATACTCATGCCAACCCCATGAGTAGGTACTATCAAGCATCTTCATTTTGAACATGGGGTATTGAGACACAGATGTTAAGTACATCATATTGCTGTTTTATAATCCTTTGGAAAACAATTTGATAATACTGATCAATGAGCATACCTGAAAACCTGTAAATCTACATCAAGATATCTATCTTAAGGAAATAACCAAAAACATACCAAAGATTTGTATACAAAAAGAAAGAAAAAGAAAAAACTCTATTGGTGATTAAAGGGAAAATGTTAAAATACCTAAAATATATACAACAGTGAAATAGTTATGGAGCATCCATATGATAGATTATTAATAGCCAATAAATTTTGGAAAGAATTTTTAACATAGAATAATGCTTTTGTTAAACAAAAAAATAAAAAATTATTTATATGGTAGTTCTCAACTATGTAAAAAAATACACCTAGAAGGAAAGACTGGAAGGAAATGCACAAAAATGTTATAATGGAGGTTACTTATGGGTGGTAAAATCACAACGATTTTTTTCCCCCTCACATATGAGCTTAACAAATTTTTTAGTATATATTGCTTTTATAATCAGAAAAAACTACAAAAAGAAAGAAAAGTGTCACATATAATCAATTATGCCAAACTAGCTCCATAACTCCAAACACCAAACTGTGGACAACTTGGGAAGTAGGCACAAAAATAAAGTTTTGCTTAGCATATAATGAAACTGAAAAAGAACAGTCTGTATTACTTCTAATAATAGCTTTTACTTACGTGGTAATTGTGGTGTTTTACTATCATGTGAACGGTAGTCTTCATGAGGGACAGACTTGTCATCCTAATTGCAAAAAAGTTTATTATATGGTTAATATATAATTAAAAAGATCTGTAACATAGAAGAGAGCAGATAAAACATCTGAAGAGGTTGGAGAGTTGAAGTGATATACAGGAACTCACCATTTTCACATGCATAGGTCTATCAAACAAAAACTGCCCATTGAACATAGCTGTTGGTTCAGTCAAGGAAAGCCAGTTAGGCAACTATGAAATTATACTTGAACACAAACACATTTTTAATAATCATATTTACCATCAGACTATCTCCAATACTTTTAAAAACATCTTTAGTATTTTACTTATTTGTATTAGTCTCTTTCGCATACTCAAAAATCTTCAGTTCTTTGCTTTATAGTTTTATTTTATAAATATCTTTTAATTCAACCACTGCAAAAAGAAAATTAACAAGGCTTCATTTAAAGCAACTGTATTAATGTACAATGAATTACATTACTGTCAACAGCATGTATACAATTAGTTGTGGTAGGAAGAGAAAGTAGAAAAAAGTTCATACCAGGCCTATACAATATGGCTAATTCAAGTTTTAAGAGTGACTTTAGTACTTGGACATAGTAAAGGTTTTATGTGCTGGAGACCAAATTCTAATACACATTTCTAAGCCAGGCAACCTTAAATTCCATAATCCCCACAAAATGGTATCAAACTTCTTCAACCTTATTAAATAATGCTAAAGTGTAAATCAGGATACAAATTGCTTGAACTGCTTCAATTGCTTGTTCAAAAGTGACTGTGCCCATTCCTCTGCTCTTGCCATCTTTGTCTTCTTTAATATCTGCCCGCTTTACAGTTCCAGCTATGCTGAACACTTCCTTTAGCTTCTTCCAACCAACTTTGAAGTCAAGCTTAATATAAAATTATATAAAGTTACATACCTATTAACTCCTCTCCCCACTTATAAATAATACAAATCTTTTCTAAACTCTCAAAAATATAAAGAACTATAATTCTTGTTAAACAGTATATCAATAGTATTCACGTAGAAACATCTTAAACTGTTAAAGAACGGTTAAGCTACATCTACATTGTTCCTTACCCTTAATTTTTTTAATTCCCAAAACAGTCTCTCAGAGCTGCTCAATCCTGTTTTGTACATTTGAAACTTTCATATCTATTTTTACTGACAGAAATTCAGATTTTGGAAAGTATGGTTGATATCACTGACTTTCAAAAGCTTAGAACAAATGACAAACCAACTACAACATGCACATTCACAAATATCAAAGCTAAAGAAAGAAATCCATTTACCAATATGAACAAAAATCACATATAATGTAAGTACATAATTTCAAGAACTGCTTAAGTGTTTATAAATTCCACAGTTCTGTTTTAAAAAATCCTAAATACTTGTATTTACACTCTGACCTTATATTTATGGACTTAAATTGGGTTTGAGTTTACAATGATTACTGTTTTGCTTAGTTAAAAACAAGCAAAATGTTCTATAAACCTATGACCCATTCATCTAATTAAATAATCTCATGATTAGAACTAAATATCTGAATGGCAAATTTTTAGAGTAAAGCTTAAACTTACATTAGCAACAAAAATTGTGGAACCAAGTCTACCAGCCTGCAAATTACTGATAACCTCAGGAGGAATGTTTGGATTATTGAGAATGGAAGGTGGTAAATTCATCAATCCCGATCCCATGTCGGGCACATGTCCTCCTGGAAATGATCCTCCTGTTCGTTGCAATGCCCTACGAGCATTTTCTCCATCAGGATCCTATAACATACAGTGAATGTTAAATGCCACTAGATACATCAGTAAGTCTATATCACTAAAATAACAACTTCAAATTCTACAGCAGCTATCCCAACTGGCTCAAATTAGTGGCCCTCTTGAAGAGTGAGCTTTTTTCTCATCCAGAGAATTCAGTCCCATAAAAACCTGTGGATAGACAAAAGATTTCAGTCTCCAGGGATGTCAATTAAATACCTCTTTCCAATCACTAAAGTCACTTAAGAACTTGAAATTAGTTTAATTTTGTCCTCATACAGGTATACAAGTATATGGCACACACACATAAATCCACATAACTCAAAGAGGAACAAAATACTTACTGTGACTCTTATTCTCACCACTATATGCCCAATGTAATGCCAAATTCATACTAACTCAAAGTTTTCAACAGCAGAACAGCTTGTTATGAAACCCAGGAATACTGGGGTAGAGGGGAACTGTTATAATGTGTAAATTTCATTCCCAAACAAAATACAATTATCCACTTTCCAAACTCTTTCCATCCTCAACAATGATTATGATCTGAGATGGAGGGAGAAGGGAGATAAAGGTATGAAGAATGGTACTAAACACTGTTTGGTTTTTGTTTTTGTTTTCTTTAGTTCATTGACTTTTAAGAGAAATATGCTGCCTTTAAACAAAGCAAAAAAGGCAAGCTTAAACATACTTCTCACTCATCTCAGTAAGTAGAGTACAAAAAGAAAACAAAAACCACATAAACACACAGATAGACTATCACCTGCAATACCAAATGATTATGATATATGTAACCATCAACTCTACTCTGCTGGCCTCCATCTGGGAATACTAATAAAAAGAAAGTTGGATGACTTTAATAAATTTTCTAGGAAGGCTGGGAAATAGAAGGTGAAGTGAATGTAAGAGTAAAGGTATTCTGGCATCCAATGTATTCCATCACCATGAAGAAATAAAAAGAAATACAAAAGCAAAGAAATTAATGTTTTGAAGAATGCTATAAAACTCTTTAAGTTAATAAATAAATGCTTCAGGTCTAAGGTTTCAAAATCTTGCACAAATACAGACTTAGAATAGTGGTTACCTATGGGTAAGGAGGAGGACATAGCAGGGAAGATGCTTCATGAACCATTAAGACAGATTGTTTGTCCTTCACATCTTAACATTAATAAAACATATTGTTATATTTTGATTTTTTTAGGTATGACATATATATAAACATATATACACACAAAAATATAAACACACATATATCATAAAACATATATAAAATACAAATTATGTAAAACCACCTACTATATAGCATGATTTTTATTCCTCTTTTCTCCTTAGATGTCAGCCTGCCAGTCATTGCCTGCTATTGCTGTGAGAGGGCCTATAATAAGTTTACAACTGCTATTAAACCTCAATTAATTAAATTTAAAAATGCAATTCTAATATCTGTTAATGAACATTGGAAATATACTTATCCCTAGACTCGAACTAGTATTTCTCAGCACTGACCCCAGACACCCATGTGGAAATCAGATAATTCCAAGACAGGGACCTTTAGAGATATTAATCCGAAAAAGTTAACTGAATAAAGAACACCTCATCATTTAGCCAGGCCAAACTCAACCATTTCTCTCTTTAGGAAGTAAAAAATGGGAGTATCCTATATCAACTTGGATCACATAACTCTACTATAGGGTCTCTGAAATATTACTGAGGATCTACAATGTGCTAAAACTTAAAAGAACACAAACAATATGGGCTTGGCCTTTAGCATCCAATAAACTTTTTTTCCAGTTTAAAAAAAAAAAGACACAGAATCTAAAATACTTGTCTTTTTTTTTTTTTGGCCACACTGTGCGCCTCATGGGATCTTAGTTCCCCGACTAGGAACTGAACCCCTGCCCTTGGCAGTGAGACCACAGAGTCCTAACCACTGGACCGCCAAGGAATTCCATATAACACTGGTCATTTGAAGAGGAATAGGAAACATCATAAAAAAGCAAGTCATAATCCTCAAAATAATAATTTCCCAAATGGTGGCTGTTCTACAAATGTCACCTTTTGGGAAATTATTAGGGTATCAGCATATTTCTGGAAAACTGGTCCTGGCTTACGCATAAAAATTACCAAATAAATGGCTGGCACAGATTACAACAGTCTAAACTTTCTCTACCGATTTTCTACATCTCAGTCAAAATATTTAAAAACAAAAAAAAAAAAAAAAGGAAAGAATAAGCCCCTAGGCTCAAATAGAATTAGAGAAATTCAGAAGCTGACTCCAATAAAGGGACATGGGACACCTGTATTTGTTGGCAGCATGGCCTTTAATTTTAAGCTATTATCACCTCATATCCAGGAACAAGAGACCAAGGACCAGTAACACTCCCACCTTGGGCAGGAATAACAACAATCAAAATTATTATTACAGGGACTTCCCTGGTGGCGCAGTGGTTAAGAATCCGCCTGCTAATGCAGGGGACACGGGTTCGAGCCCTGGTCCAGGAAGATCCCACATGCCGCGGAGCAACTAAGCCAGTGCGCCACAACTACTGAGCCTGCGCGCTAGAGCCCGCGAGCCACAACTACTGAGCCCAAGTGCCACAACAACTGAAGCCAGTGCACCTAGAGCCTGTGCTCCGCAACAAGAGAAGCCTCTGCAATAAGAAGTCCGTGCACTGCAATGAAGAGAACCCCCCCCGCTAGCCGCAACTAGAGAAAGCCCGTGCAAAGCAACAAAAACCCAATGCAGCCAAAATAAATAAATAAAATTTTTTTTAAAGTTAAAAAAAATTATTATTACAGCTAACATTTATTATGTAGTTACAATATTTTCAGCACTGTGCTAAGTGCTTTATATAATAGAATTATAACAAATACGTAACATTTATTGTTTTACATATATTAACTCTTTGAGTCCTCATAACACTATCAGATAGATTCTAGTATCATATCCATTTTAGTGATAATAAAACAGAGAGGTTAAGTAATTTGCCCTGGGTCAGATTCTCTGATGCCAGAGCCTGAGTTTTTTTAATCCTCATAAATGTATCTCATTTAATCCTCATAAAAACCCTAACTAGGTAAGTATTATCTGTATACTATTATAATTACTAAGGTTTAGAGAATAACGCAACTAAGTCACACAGCTAGAAAGTGATAGAGCTGGGACTCAAACCAATATCATACTAAATTAAATTGTGACTGACAGTACTGCTCTACAATGATTTGTATCCATGTTGGTGGAAACTCTTCAGGGTCCCAAAGTTACATCCTCTATCATTTTTTACTATAGACTTTAGCAAGGATATATACATACGTGGTCTGTGATCAACTATTCAGATAAGATCAACAATATGAACTAAAGAAAGACATGAAAATGACTTCTATTCAAGCTAATCATTTCCAAGGTAAACTACACCTAACTGTAAACAGTTTTTCATGTATCTTCTGATCATTCTTTTGTCAACATATTTATACACTGTTTCATACAACAGGAACATCTCCACTTTAGGGGTTTCCAAGTTCCAGTTATAAATTTCACTAACCGATTTATAACTTTTCTTAAATTTTAATCTGGCATAGTTTCAGGTTAATTTTATTAAAAGTGAATTATCAATTTTATTCAAATCCATAAGGAATTTGCATTATTAAGCAAACTTTAATTATCAACTAGAATATCTACAATATTTCTTAAATCTAAAACAGTCTAAAAACTGAAAATGTTTATACCCAGTAAAGTCAGCACCTTAAGTTTGTCATCTTTAAATTTCTGTGTCCTGTAATTTTTTTAAATCATATACCCCTGCTTATAATAACTTGGAACAAATCATATACATAGGATACTGCTTAAGGGCAAATAGGAAATCATGTACAAGCAAAACTATCATCAATTGTATAATGCTTTAATAAGCATCTACCCTTTAAAAAAAAAAAAATGCTGTAATCAGATAAATAACCTTACTAGATGACAATCCAAACAAGACATGTCCTTACATTCAAATGTTTAAATTATTCCAAATATAAGAAATCTTACCTCTTTGATATTCAAGGGTCTTCCGCTAAGATCATATTTGTTCATAGTTTCTAGTGCTTTCTTGACAAATTCTTCATCTTTGAATTCAACCACACTTAATGGGGAAAAAATTTATAGGAAATGTTTATGTACTAAGATTTTTTTTCCAATCATAAGTTTAAATTTGACTTAAGATACTTAAAAAAAGAAAATTCTTACCCACAACCCTATATCCAGGTAGATTTGTCAATATATGCAAAAGAAAAAAAGTTCTGGATCAGTAGACGAAGTTAATGGCAGATGCTAACATTTAAATCATTAAAAATCAATAATACAATCATTCTTTGTCTTTTAGACCTCCAGAACCTAACAGGCACGTGACCACAAATTTTCTGTAAATTTTTAGATCTATCTATTTAAGATTGTAGAATCTAGCATCTAACAAGCTTGGAGCACATTTTTACTTTTAGATGACTCTTCTTTAAAACTAAAGTAATGTCATCCCACAAATTCAATCAAAAGTAACTCAAGGAAGTAACTGAAGGCTCTCAAATACCTATCTTTACATTGTTACAAATATTTTTGAAAGATATATGGTACACAAATAGTTTTTGATGTAAATTTTTCAATTTTTATTAAAATCAAAATAGGAAATATTAATCTAATGTTAAACAAAGTTCTCAAAACTGGCTGCACACAATTTAATAGCATCCAGTTGTAAGTATATATAAAAAAAAAAACTATGCTAAAGAAACAAATTAGTAGAATCATTTTTTAAATAATTCCTTGTCAATATTACTGTTCAAAGTGCCATTTGAATGTGATGACAAAGTTTTTATTTCTCATGCACCCAACTGGTTTTTGCTAGTATAATTAAACATTGTTAAAAAGCTTTCCATTATATTCTTCAATATATTGCTTTCTTGCTAAAAATCAAAATCTACTATCAACCAATTCCTTCTGTGTCAATTTAATCATCAATGTTATTCATAACAATTGGTCAGAGCACTGCCTTTTATGTAGTCCTGCAGACTACCAAATTAGGCTCTTCAGTGCAAGTTTCAAACGTACATTCTGAATTAACACCTTTAAGCTATAGGCCTCTCATAGAACTCTTAGGAAATATTATCAATTCAGTGATTTTTAAAATATCCTTAAAGACATCAAAACACAACAAAAAAAAATCCTATATTAAAATCTATTGGCTAAGAAGCATTACCTTAGAGCATTAGAAAAGTGAATGCCCTTTATGAGCATTTACAAAACCCATCCCTTCAAGGCAGCTAGTTTGGTTTGTATAAGTGTCAGACTTGCTAGTATAAAGCCTCAAATCTTTCATAATAAAGTAAAACAAAATGAAACTTAAGTTTCCAAAAACTGGTACAAGTATTATACAAAAAGTAAACTGCTGAGGAACTTTTAAACCTCAAGCAGATTATTGCCCACAGCACTTACCCTTGATTTTCCTTCCGCATCCTTAAAGAGCTCCACGTATGTAACCTCACCAACTACATAAGACATACAAAAGGAAGATACCAAGAAACAATACATTTAAACACCAATATCTTGCTTTACTGCACACCTGTGCACAACTCTACAGAAAAGCACCTATTATTCACCAACAATCAAAACCAGACCAACATACTTCCTGTCAATGGCTATGTAAATTTAACTAATTTTCAGAAATGTACATCATCCACATTCTCTAAAAAAGCTAACAACCATATTAACCTAATTCATGCTACAGATCATATTTTGGCCAGCATGATATAGTTGGTGAACAAATGCACATGTACATACAAATGGTCCCTTAGCCTATCATATTAAAAACATCAACATTAGCACTTTTCAAATAACTTTGGTCGCCTACACACAACAGCTGTTTTAAGGTGACTTTCTACCTGAATGTCTTCAATCTTGTTTGCCGTCAGTAAACTAAATTTACAAGTCATGCTTCACAGCAAGCCACACACTTTCTAAATAAAGTCAATGAATAAAACCAATCAAATAGTTGTCACCTTACAACAGATACACCAATGCAAATTTTTTTTTATTTATTAGAAGAGATCAGCCTCAAAACCAAGTACGTAGTTTGCAGGACTGTTGAAACTCAATTTTTCAAGAGATAACAAAACTAACTTTTACAAGATCAAGTATTAAAAATATTTTTCCCCAAAATCAACCATGTATATAAAATGAAAGTTTTCAGGTTATTCTGAAAACAAAACTGCAACAGCAGTAACGCAATTTTAATATAGAACTGCAGAGACAGCATCATGGCATTCATGACAATGCAAACAAAATGAATTCCACAGCCAGATTCCAGACTCCACCGAGATAATAACAAAACAGCTTTTGGAAAAAAAAATAATCAGACCTTATTATTCATACATTAACACACTAAATGTATTGCTTACCTAATGCAATAGGCCTTTAAAAATCTATAAAAACTTCAACTAGACAAAGCAATCACTTTAACAAAATTCTTGGTGGCATGCATATGCTGGCTCGCTACTACCCCACTAAAATGGCAAAAAAAAAAAAAAAAAAACTTCATTTATCCATACTACCTTGTAATGAAATTGTGTCAAGTGAAAGAAGAGGAAAAGATTAATTTATGTGTCAAAAAAATCAATTTTTTGAGTCTGTGTGGCTAAGAGGAATAAAAAAAAGTTTGCTTAGCTCCCTCCTCATTCTATATGAAAATAATCCAACAATGGGTTTATCAAAAATAGTTACCTTTTTCTCTCATTAGATCTTTAATGGCTTGCCATTTCATGTCATATGGGATGTTGCTAATAAAAACTCTGTTACGATTTGGACCCTTCTTTTCTCCAGTGCCTGAATTCTTGTCTTTTGAATAAGGATGAAATCTGTTGGCTTTCTTATTTCCTGTAGATTTTTCTTTTAATTCAGATTTCTCTTCTTTGACTGATTCATCATTCTCCCTGTGAATTAAAAATAAAACAAAAAACAGAACAACAAAAAGAAAACCTCAGCGGGGCTTCCATAATGTAAGTCTACGTTAAATAAATATTTCATGTTTATCACTTCACTTCACAAAATTCTCCCCTAAGTTAGACCTCAGCAAAGCAGCTGGAGACTCAGCTTACTGGCTTTGAAATTACCCAATGTCTTTTCAAAGCAATGATTTGGGCATATTACCAAAGTTCTCATTTAACAACCCTCCTTTTTTTCTGTATTAAACAGCTGCAGCATTCAAACAAACCCAGTTTTTCCCATCATACTACTTAATAAACGTTGTTAGAACCTAACAAGAGGGTAAAATGGGTGATTTTATTCCTAGAGTATATTAAAACTTCCACCTTTAATGGAGAATTAACTTTCTGGGCCTCATTCAGAACTCTACAAAAATTAATTTACAAAATGACACCCAGAAAAAGTTTCTCTCTTACAGGTTAATGGTTTTCTCCCAGAACTTTCCTCTTCCATCGCTTTAAGAACATAATTAAAACATAATTTTATCTATATACTCCCATATGACTCTCATAATTTTTGTCTCTTCCCAATTTGGTCAACATAGAAAAATGATAAGGTATCCTATTTTCATGCCCAATATTTTCTGTGTTTTAACCTATAAAACTAGGATAGCATACTTCATAGAATCATGCCATTTTTATTAGTAGTATCACCTAAAATGGTGGGATGGGATGGAGAAGGGAAGCAGTACTTAAATGCAACATGAACCAGAATTTTATAAATCTACTTTTTAATGAGGTCCTAACTGGAAAAATATTTAACTTATAAGACTGCAATCACATTACAACTATATGATGCTATCCACCAAGCACCTATAACATGTTAAGTATACACTTAAAGCAAACCCTAAAGATAAAAATCTGGAGATACATTTTAAAAATGCAATTTACTTTTCAAAAGTAATTTTTTTTTCTTTTTTTACAGAAGAAACAATAGATTTCTTTTAAGTCATTAATTACCCTAGTGAATTTAAAACTAATTAAAACTTCGATTTTAAAGCAATTTTTCACAAACATATATTAAGAAAAATCTCTGGGAATGACATCCAGGAATCTGAATCTTTTAAAGCTTTCTGGATTATTCTGACAACCAATCAGGCTTCATAATCCAGGCTCTATATTATCTTCTAAGCCAAGCGACTGTGGGAATCTATACACTGCAGTGCTCCACACACACCTCTTACTGTAGTCATTTGTTCCACAATATAGTGAAGTTTTCAGACACTGTTCTTCTGAGCAAGTAACAACGCAGCCATAAATATAGTATGTGAAACTCTATGAGAACAGAAACTATCTGCATTGGTGTCAGCGGCATCTAGCGTGGTAACATGTGCTCGATAAATATTAATTTTTGAATGAATAGTCAATTAAGAACCCACAGATGATGCTACTGTCTGCCAGAAAAACTGCTAAAATCAAGGAAGACACATTAGGGCCAAACATGCTTTGCTACCTCTTCAGACCTTGACAGGGACACCTTCACTATCAAACATCTTCCCTCATCAGAAACAGCATGCCTGGAAGTGGTCTTCTCAACTGTCCAACTCTAGCAAGTACTGACCTGTCTGAACAGAGTGGCACTCCTATAAATGGCAGCAAGCAGTCAAAAAGCCACAGAGCACTTTTCTCTGGTTTCTGAGTACAGTAGATACAAAAACAAACCCTTCTTTTTAATCCCCCAAAGAACCTATTTACATAATAGGCTGAATTCAATGAAGGTTTTTTAAAATAAACTAAGTCTCTGTTCAGGTGAGCAGACATCTATACAGTCCCTATCCAAATACACCTTCCTCTTCCTATTTTATTCCTAGATAAAACCAACTGTGAAAACTGCACAAAGTTCTGAATCACTCGCTATGTTCTTTTATTCTTACATGGATGTTGTAAGCTTACAACAATCTGACAATTCCATTAAGAAGCGGTAAAGTTATCATATAGGATATGTTCTTTATTACTCAAGGGATGACCAGAGGGAGAGATTTCTTCAAGTTTTCCCCAATTAGTGGCATCTTAAAGATACTGCTAAACTGCTCATCTACAATGCATAAATTAAGATTACTATGGAAGGTAGATCAGTTTAGTTGCTAGAGGTGTAGTCTGATTATTAAGAAAGTGAACTATAATCACTCAATTTCTGAACTCATTTCTAAGTCATAAATACACTATGGGAAAGACAGTAAAGATATATGTGAAAACTCACAGGAAAATGATACTACATAATATCAAAATATTGGCACTATATCCAGAATTCCATGTAATAATTCCGGAACTATTCATCTAAGCAATCTCCCTTGTAATGTACTTGAAATAAAGACTGTGATGATTCTAAGTCACAAAAACATTATCTACTCTTAAGACTAAATTATGTCTACCCGAATTAACATCAATCTCTGAAAAATCAGTATCCAACAACAAATAAGGACACACAGTTTCAATATGTGACTTAAAAAGCATAATGCTATAAGATCCAAAATCAAGCCCAGTTCCATTCTTTACTCCTAATATAATAAAAAATACTACTCTACTTCAAACACTACACCTTGCTGCAATACTTAATATTTTATACAACCACCGTAATGTAACTCTGAATCTCCATATGCTCCAAGGTGTTACTGAGTCACACATGAATAATAAAGAGTTATAACAATACTGCTATTTTTCTTCCCATTCACTTAAGAAAAGGAGAGCTAGTATACCATCTTGGCATAAAGAAAAAGACTAGACCTAGGGAAACATCTTTAATTTCTTGTCAAAAGATGTGAACATGACAAATAAATCCTCTGTACATGAGTTTCATGATCATATAAGTTCACTTCTACATTTCTTAAATGTTTACTGCGCCTTTTTAAATATAAGGACTTGGGAAATACAAACAGGAGTAAGACACAGCTGTCTCTGACATAGCTGCCTCCATCCTTAATTACTATGAATTAACCTCAGTAAAAATCATTTCAGTCTTGATGACAAACAGCACTCTGTCCACTTCTAAGCAACATATATTTTAAGGCAATATTTGGTAATTTTTAATCACCTCTATGAATTCTTATCATTAAAAATATATGGTGAATCAACTCAAGGTTTATGTGTTGGGTTGTAAACTACTCCAGTTGGTGCCCAGGGTCAAAAAAAAAAAAAGGCTGTTAGATTGATGCAGGTAAATGTCCCTAGTTATTCAGTGTGAGTGACCCATGATAGACCATTATATGTTCTTAAGGAATAAGCAGTACAAGAAACCCCTGATAGTAAATTGGCTTCTTTACTCAACTGGGAAAAGAGGAAGGGAGAGAGATGAATTATAAGCAATTTGAAAAGAATCTGCATTTGTATTTACTGGTAACATTGCTTCACCTTATATTTTCCTCTTCCTCAATCAGAAGTGAAAGGGATTCTTTTCCCACCTCTGTCCTCTTCTGTCTAGCTAAACCCCAGTGAGACTTTAAAGGGGATTAGAGCCTTTTAGATCTAATGGAGGTTTAGATACCAGCTTTATCTGTACCAAGAGTATTACACTAATCATACCCAAGTATAGCACGGCTTCTCTCCATAATTCAAGGCTGTACTTTTTGTTCAGGAGGTGGCAGGCCCATATTTAGGTATAAACAAAATGCTTTTATCATTCTACTAGTTTTCATTCGTATTTATGATGCCAAATCCCTGAAAGCCCACATTTTGGCAGGCAGGGTAGAAAGTGCTTCATTCACTTTCTGGGTCTTCAGTTACTAAGTGCACCAGGTTCCACCTCTGTTTTGCCTAGAAGATACTGCCTATCCTATTCAAATCCAGTTGAGAGCAAGAGTGCATAACAGCTGGGAGACCTACCTTATCTTATCTGCAGTCAACCCTTAAACAGACTGGTCCAGGTCTGTTCTTACACAGGTTCTTATACAAAAGAAAAGTAAGAACGTATACCTTTCCTATTTTTGTGTGAGCATTATGTTCACTTTCACTTTCTACTAAATTTAGTGTTTTCACTAAATTATTAACATACTTTCAACTTCAGGTTTAAAGAGCTGGGCATGTGCAAATCAAATGCCTGACTTCATATTCCCCCTATATAACAAGAACAAAGGGGAGCACAGCACTATTATGGATTCGAATCGACTACATTCTTTATCCGTACTGATGACAGCTGCAATCTTAAAAGTAGTGGGTTTTCTTCAACTAAAAAAGATCTTATTTTACCATTTTACCAAAATTAAGATCCTACCATCCCGCACTGAGTTTTTTTTTTTAAATAGCCTGCGTGGCTGACAAACATGGGGAGGGAGTTGGGGTGGGCGGAGCAAGGCACCACGCACAGTTCCCTTTTTAAAGTACCTCTTAGCAATTCAAGGGTAACAATGGATTCAGTCTCACAGCATATTACTAAACTTCCTCTTGCTATAGATCAGTTAAGAAATGAATACATACTTTAGAAAACAACAACAGTGAACTTATAAAGCTCAGAATGAGGACGGGGAGATGGGAGGATATTCCTTCTACAAACGTCTTCGCTGGTTAAGAGAAAATGTCCGATGATGTCATCCCTAGTTACTCCCTAGTGATGAACACTAACTACTGGCCTTTAAAAGGGGGACCATTTTTCTGCAAACCGTGGCGGCCGCAGAGCTCTGCTCAAAGGTTTTCCAGCCGAAGTCAGGGAAGAAGGGGTGACTCGCGGTCCTGGGCCAGAAGCAGGGGAGGGGCGCCAGACCCCAGGCCCACACCCGGGATCCCCCGCTTCGGGGCGGGCGGGGAGGGTCCGGGAGAGGGCCGGCTGCACCTGCACCTCCCGCCGCCCACGGCCCAAGGCTCAGCCCTGCGTGGGGCCCCCCTCCGGTCGACTTCCCGACCCCCCCCCCACCTCGTCCCGGTCCCCAGAGGAAAAGACAATACATTTTAACGCCATTGGAGCTGCTGCTGTGCTGCGGCGGCTGCTTCTCCTGCTCGGGCGGGTGAGCTTCTCGCCGAGGCTCGCCCGGCGGCTCCGCGGGCTGCCGATGCGGGCTGTCGTCGCCAGCTGCCCTAAGCACCTCGGGCTTGTCGGCGTCGGCCATCCCACCGCCACGGCCTCCGCCTGCGCCGCCTGCGTTGAGGGGCTCCGAGCGCCACAATGGCGGCGGCTGGGAAAGCGGTAACGGATCCCGATTTGAAAAGGCCCCGAGCGCTCAGTTGCCCGGATCTCGCGAGAACCGGTCGGGCTTGGAGACTGGGAGATGGTGTGAGCTGATGGGGGGGAGGGGGTGGGAGTGCGGGGGGGAGGGGAGGAGAGGGGAGGGGAGGGAGGGGAGAGGGCAGGGGAGAGATGGGGGGGAGGGGAGAGAGGGGGGAGGGGAGAGAGGGGGGAGGGGAGAGAGGGGGGAGGGGAGAGAGGGGGGAGGGGAGGGGATGGGGTGGCAGGTCATGACCGACGCGGCCGCAGTCGGCCCTGCTCCAGCCTGGGGAGGGCTTGATTTGTACAGAAGCCCCTGGTGGGGCCGTGTTCTGACCACCAGCCCCATCTGTCGTTTGGCACCCAATGGGGTCTTCGCTTTAAAAATTCGGCTCTGGGTGTTCGAAATCCCTAGAGTTCTGAAACCCAGACTATTCTAACCATTCCGTGTAGGGGCAGTTTAAATTAGAGTAGCACACACAGCTTTGCATCTTTAAAAACGTCTTCAAATCTTCAGACTTCCCTTAGAAATCCTTTGAATAATGCAAATAAATCACTAGCCACTTCAATGCCTATGCACCCTGTGGACATTCAATAAATAGTTATTGATGACAGGTTGCAATTCACCAGAATGAATGGCTTTGAATTTCTTTGAGTTCTGGTTGTTCTTGAGAATGACGCCATGAGCTTACAAAAAGACTAAAGTTTTTAATTCTCCAGGTAGCAATCAATGAGGAGAAACTATACTTTTCATAAGAAATCTTCTACTAGGTTGGCCAGTAATGGACATTTTGGTTTTGGGTTGTGTTTATTATATGCTGATGGAAATTATATTTGAAGCAGTTATAGGTTCTCAAATTTAATTACCATATGGAATTTTAAAATATAGTCATAGAGTTTTTCCTCTAAGTATGAAAAAGAAACCCATTAAACTTAACTCTTAACTTGGGAGTACTATAATAATATTTCATGTTGAAATAAACTTCTTCAGCTGAAAAGTTCAAAGACTTTACCAAATCTTTCTTTTCATAAAGAGGCAAACATGTATGATTTACATGTTTTGCAGAATATCATGCACACATTAGCAGTAAAGCTGTATTAGAAACTAACACTCAGGTAATACATAATTTCTTCACTTTCCCCCATTCTTTGACATTTCAATGTGTAGGTTTTTTCCCTGGACTAAAAAATGCCATAAAACATCCAATACTATGCCAGAAGAGTTGAGCTACTTCATCAAACACACACACATAAGAATCAGGACAATTTTAATCATGATGAGTACAACTGGTAAAATACTGCTGTTTAGGGTGCTACTGACATTGTTTCATAAACACAACACAGGCTATTACAGATGCTGCATGAATTGTTTCTCTTCAGTCAATCCCCTAAGATTTAGCATTCGGAGTACAGAAAAGGCATTGGATTTTGACATAAAAAACCTGGGTTAGAACCCCAGCTCTGACACTTTTTGCCTGTAACTCCTTGGGCAAATCACTTAACTTCTCAATCTTTCCATAATAAATAAGGATAATAATACCTACTTAGCAAGATTAAGATGAGGATTAAAAGCAAACACTTTATGTAGGGCAGAGTGCTATATGAATATAAAGTAGTATTACAATTCCCTTTCTCCAGGCTGAGCAGGGTTTTAGTCAGAGAAGTCAGGTGATATTCATAGAACTGAATTGTAGGTACTTTGAAAACATTCATCACTTTGTTATTCTTTGGCTATTGTTGAATTTAAGATAAAAACTTAACCCTGCAGTCTCTAATATAGTACATTCTTGCAAAATCCTTCAGTAGATTCAATTTAATATTTTTAGGAGGTCTTTATGCTTAAAATAGAGTAGTAGGCACATGAGGAATACAAAAATGAGTACAGCCTATTCTGTTGGGAGAGAACATTTATAAAAAGCACTATTTGAGTGCTGTAATAGAGATAAATGTGAAGTATAATTAAAAATTTATTTAGAAAAAGAGGAAACTGGCTTGCATGCTGTAATGTGCTAATTAAAATATTTCATTAAAATATTTATCTTGATTACTGAGCTTTCTGGCAGCCCTTAAATGGTGTGCCTAAGACAAACACCTCCCTCACTGTACTTTAGCCCTAGTCCTAATAAATGCATAAAGAGCAGAGGTTAATTTCTATAGGGGGAGCCGTGAGAACTTCATAGAAGAGCTGAATCTCAAAAGATGGAGAGAATTGGGGCAGCTTCTGAAGAGAAAATGATTAATACCTACTATTCTGTCTGAGTGCTCTGTAGATTGATCTCGCCTCCCTCGCTTGCTATTAATATTGTACTTACCTTAAACCTGAAAAAAATAAAAAAATAAAAAATTTACTAACATCCTATCGCTACAATCCATTTCTATATTTTCCTTCCTTCCTTATTTACTTTTTTTTAGTCCATATACACATACTGAAAAATCCTCGAGTTAATGCTTTAGCTTTTATCTTCTCACAATTCCTACTGCAAAATCCTTCCTTTGCAATTGCACAAAATGTATTACTGATACAACCTCACATAGTTTTCTCTCTTACAAATTGAAATGTGTGTGTTTACAGGTGTTTGTAATAGAGTAGCAGAAGGAAGGCAGAAAAGAGAGAGAGAGAACCATTATACATATCTGGAAACTTAACCCTAAAATTCCAAAATATTTTCAAATAATACTTTAATATGTGTATCATTTAGGAATTGTGTTCACCTGCTAGTAACAGAGCCTAGAAGTAACAGTGTCTTAAACAAGATAGAACTTATTACCCTTTTAAGTAAAATCAGTGCAGAGGGAGGCATTCCAGAGCAGATACAGTAGCTCCACAATGACCATGAACTCAGGTTTCTTCTATCTTAACCTTTCACCATCCTAGTGTGTGGCTAACATTCTTAAGGTCACCCTATGGTCCAAGATGGCTACAGGAGATCTAGGCATCTTGTCGCATTGGAGGCCAGAAGCAGTTCAGAAAAGAAGAATTCTATCCAGAAATCTCACCCAACACTTCAACTCACGGGTTAGAACTTGGTCACATGACACACCCAGCTGTAAGGGAGGGGGGCAAATAATGTTTCAGCTGGGCTCACTGCCTAGGGTTCTGCTACCAAAGAAGAGAATAGAGTAGCAACTAGCATCCTTTTAATTTGCCTTAAAGAACTGAAGGCAAAGACCAATAATATGAAGTCAAAGAAAAAGTATACTATGATTTTTAAGTCAGTTTACTTGGCTTTACAAAATGAAATGGCTGGATTTGAAGCCACTGTTTCCAAACTTTAGAGAATTGAAACTTAGAAAGGAATTTATAACTTTAAAAAATATAACAGGTTATACTGAAATCCATGTATAGTTTACTTTTTCACCATAGAATTCTATGGTGAAAAAGTGGATGTTGGCTATTGTCACTGGAAAGAACAGGTTTATTCTGACAATTAACTACTTATTGTCTCTCTCTTCCTTTCTCTCCCTTTCTCTCTCTCTCCTTCTCCCTCCTTCTATTACTCTGCTTAACTTAGGAGTCTATTTTTTAGCATTCACCATTCTAAAATTACATACTGAAGAAAGTTCTCTACTAGCCAAGAGAAGTTTAGAATTAAGCAATTATCTGAATAATCCAGGCAGAAATTCCACTTTCACCTCAATTATTCAAATAATTCAGATAATACCAAGAGTTTTGCTTGAATTCCTTAGATAATTGTTTCATTGTTCCACTTTACAATGCTAGGGTCATTGCCCATTAACAGATTTACTATTGATTTTTGTAAGCAATATTGGGACAGTTTTTTTCTTTGGTGACTAAAGACTGCTGTAATTCCTGGTTACTTACTTGAGTCTCAATTTTTTTTCACGTTCTTATTTCTTAACTTAAATCACCCTGCCTTTTCCTCAATCTCATCCCAGTAACTCCATTAAAAGGAAGATCAGAAGAGCAAATTTCCAACAGCTCTGCCCTACCTCCTTTCCTATAGGCATAGTTACTCCCTCCTCTTGAGTAATTCCATGAATTAGGCTTCATCTGCCCAAAGCCATGGATATCATATGGTAATATTTTTAACTATTCCAAATTTGGTATCCTAACTCAAAGAGTATTAATGAAAATGGTTACTTTATAGCAAATATTGTTTTTAACTTAAATAATTGCCCCTTTTAGCAATATCATTCTCAATTTTCAATGACAACATTTAGAAGGGAAAATACATTTCTTGGAGTGCTGAATAATAAAGTTCAATCCACACACTGTCCTGCATATTTGAATATAATCCTATAAATGGTGATGATAGACTTAATAACTAACATAATCCAATTCCTCTTTTTATTTGGTAATAGAAATTTATTTTAGATGACTGTGAATACTGCCAAAAGTCCACATTTCCTAGCCTCACTTGCCACTGTGCATGGTCACGTGACTATGTTCTGGCCATTAAGGTATGAGCAGAAATGTTGTGAGGACTGAGTAGGAGGTTCCTTAGAAGGAACTGACTTAACTGGAAGAATGGCTTTTTTGTCCTCTCTTGCTTCCTTCTGCTGCTGGCTTGGAATGGAGAAATGATGTCTGCAGCAATAGCAAATGTGATGGACCATGAAGTGACCTTATGACTGAAAGCTAAGTACTGAGGATGGCAGAACAGGAAAATAGAATTAGGGTCTCTGATGACACCATGAAGCCACAGTAACAACGCTCACATTCCTACCTCAAACTTGTTTCCAATAGGAGGAAAATTTCTATCCTGATTAATTTGCTACTATTTGGAGTCTTTCTATTATGCACAGTTGAACTTAATCCTGATGGTCATAATTTTTTATTGTAATAACCAATTTGCTTGAATAGTTTCCTCTACAGTGTGGTCACACAAATACTGCTTTAAATTTATTTTCTCTGAGGACATCATTCACGTTTGTTTTTATTTGTTCCTTTCCTGTATGCTGTAGAACACTACAAGTTTCCTGCCTGATATCCATTCTCCCTTTTTTTCTTACTGACAGAATCACAATTTTGTCTAGTAGCAATATGCCCAGCTAAAATACTGGGAGTGGACATAGGACACAACTCTATCTAAGAAGTTGTAAGGATAAATACACTTGGATTCTAGAAGGATCTTTCCTAATAAGTTCTTTGCCCTCCTTGTTTCCTGTGAGGCTAGAGGGTGAAGTATCCCTCTGAAACCATGAGATAACAGGTTTGAGGACAAGAGCCACAAGCTAAGGATGACAAATCAGAAAAATAGGAGTCTGGAACACCGATGACCTCACAGAGCCATTGTGTAATCCCTAGACTGCCTATATCCAAACTTCTTGTTTGGGGAGAGAAAGAACCTCCATTGCCTTTAGGCATTGCATTTGATTTCTGTTACCTCATTTTCATGAAACTGAACAGAATCCAAAAATTGTACCCTTTTGCAACCCTTTAAAACAAGGGTTACACCATTCCTGATGGCTGCATATGAGCCTACTTTGTTGGAAACAATATTTTTTCAGTAGTATACAAATGTGATATATTTTTTTCATGGTGTATTGTAGAATGGTACGCTAAAGTGATTTCATGTCATTATATTTCAATTCACAAACTGTTTAAACATGCTAAAAATATATACGTATATACGCACAACTATAAACATATAGATGTATATAAACAAAGTTGACTAGGTATATTTTCATGATTTTCATTTCTTGCTTTATTCGGTAGTCAGTCAGGAAAAGAATTAAAGCTTTCGATCCAGCCGTAGATATTTCATGTAGGAGCTAATGCACAAAGACAGAGGTTTACACAATAATTAGTAGGATTGATGGAGCAAAGGTCTAGGAGCTATTGCTAGGGTTTGAAAAATTAGGAAGGGCAGCAATCATGGGAACCATCACCAATTATCTTTGTTTCATGTGGCAGCAGATAAGTGTCAGAACTTCCTTATGCCCAGAAGCTGCTGGCATAACATCTCATCTGCCATTTGCTGATGCGTACAAGGTTGCTTCTGCTGAGATTGGTGGTTTCTCCTCTCCCTGCCCTTAAATTTTATACCAGTGCCTCTCATTAGTAGAATTTAGGTTGGAATACTGCTGGCAACAGAGTCTGAGAAATGTCTCATACAAGGGAGAGATTAGAAGCATGAGGATGGGGCTTCCCTGGTGGCGCAGTGGTTGAGAGTCTGCCTGCCAATGCAGGGAACACGGGTTCGAGCCCTGGTCTGGGAGGATCCCACATGCCGCGGAGCAACTGGTCCCGTGAGCCACAATTACTGAGCCTGCGCGTCTGGAGCCTGTGCTCCGCAACAAGAGAGGCCGCGATAGTGAGAGGCCCGCGCACCGCGATGAGGAGAGGCCCCCGCTCGCCGCAACTAGAGAAAGCCCTCGCACAGAAACGAAGACCCAACACAGCAAAAATAAATAAATAAAATTAAGAAGTGTTGTAAGAAAGGTTTAATTTGAAAAAAAAAAAAAAAAAGAAGCGTGAGGATGATGCTGAGTATCAGTGAGTAATATTTGGTACAGTGTCTAAGCCATTCGGTATATATTCTGAGGTATCCCAAAACAAAGGAGAGAATAACTATATTTATTTGTTCATCCATCCATTCATTCATTGTGTCTGTTAGACATAGGAATCCCTGCATCTCTAAATAAGGTTAAATATGTAAAAACATTTGTAATTTATGTTATTCTTTTGAGTCCATTAACAAATCTCAATTGTGAATTTCCCAAAGTATCCTTCAGATTATGCATGGTATTTCTGTCTGACAGTCCCAAAGTCATCAAGGAAATATAGGCTTGCATAAGTGTCCATTTACTTCAACCTTGATTTCTGCATCTGGACTCCTAGTATTTCTGGAAACTAGTGCCAAAAACATTTCTGAAAAATCAGATCTTACTCTTCCCAACTGTTTATTGCTTTGAGCATCATCTAAAGTCTTGGGGCAGTCATAGAAGAATTACTGTGGGGGCTTTCCTGGTGGCGCAGTGGTTAAGAATCCGCTTGCCAATGCAGGGCACACGAGTTCGAGCCCTGGTCCGGGAAGAGCCCACATGCCGCGGAGCAACTAAGCCCGTGCGCTCTAGAGCCCGCGTGCCACAGCTACTGAAGCCCGAGCGCTTACAGCCCGTGTGCCTCAGAAAGAGAAGCCACCACAATGAGAAGCCCGCACACTGAAACGAAGAGTAGCCCCCGCACAGCAACGAAGACCCGACGCAGCCAAAAATAAATGAAGACTTGACCTTTAAAAAAAAAATCTTTCCCTGCTCTCCAGTGCATTTTCAATAAAGTTGCTTAACTTCAAAAAAAAAAAAAAGAATTACTGTGTATATAGAATACTATGTAAAAAATATTGAACTTAATCAGTCCTCAAAATATCAGGTTTATACTTTGTCCTTAAAATCTTCATAGTTTTAAGTACTGTTTTATACAATAGCCACTAGCTTCAACTTATTTTATACCAACTTTTATCTAGTATTGAGCTAAGGTCCCTTTGTAGGCCTTGCCAATCTCACTAAATACTCATTCATCTTAGCTTTGCTTATGAGAGGTGTGACCTCAGTTTAGCTGGTTTAGTTTCAGAAATCTGATATCAAGTATACAAGTGTTTCTCCTTTAACAATGCATGCATTTCTGAAAACAAAAACAAAAACTCATGTCCTACAAAACCATTCCCTAAAAATATCTGGCAACTTAAGAAAATGAACAGACAAACTCAGACTGGGATAAAATCTTTGCAAAACATGTATCTGATAAAGGCCATATTTCCAAACTATACAAAGAACTCTTAAAACTCAACGATAAGAAAACAAGCCCCCCAATTAAAAAGTGGGAAACCATCTGAACAGACACCTCATCAAAGAAGATATACAGATGAAAAATCAGCATGAGATATTCAACATCTTTTGCCATGAGAGAATCGAAAATGAAAATGGCAGTTAGATACCACTGCATACCTACTAAAATGGCTAAAATCCGAAACACTGACAACACCAAATGCTGATGAGGAATGTGAAGCAACAGGAACTCTAATTTATTGCTGGTGGTAATACAAAATGGTACAGCTACTTTGAAAGTCAGCATGGTAGCTTCTTACAAAGACACATATACCCTTACCATACAATCCAGCAAGCACACTCTTACTTATTTACCAAAATGAGTTGAAAACTTATGTTCATACAAAAACCTGCATGTGATGTTTATAACATCTCTATTTTTAATTCCCCAAAATTCAAAGCAACTAAGATGTCCTTCAATAGGTGAATGGCTAAACAAACTATGGTATATCCATGCAACGGAATATTATTAAGTGATAAAAAGAAATGAGCTATCAAGCCATGAAACATCATGGAGGAAACTTAAATGCTTATTGTTAAATGAAAAAAAGCCAGTCTGAAAAAGGTAAGAGTCTGTATGACTCCATACATATATTCTGGAAAAGGCAAATAATAGAGACAATGGCTTCCAGGGGTTAACATGGTGGGTTAGGGGGAAGGGGAGGAATGAGTAAGTGGAGCACAAGGAATACTTAGAGAAGTGAAATTATACTATAATGCTGGATACATGACATGCATTTGGCAAAACATATAGAACTGTAAAACACAAAGAGTTAACCCTAGGACCTTAGTTAGTAATAATATATCAATAGTGGTTCATCAATTGTAACAAATGTACCACCACTAATGCAAGATGTTAATAATAGATGAAACTGTTGGGTAAGGGGGAAAGAGATACATGGGAACTTTCTGTACTTTCTTTTTTTTTACTTATGATATATCAGGTGATTTTTTAAAATTTACTTTTTTATTGGAGTATAGTTGCTTTACAATGCTGTGTTCGTTTCTGCTGTAAAGCAAAGTAATCAGTTATATATATACATATATCCACTATTTTTTAGATTTCCTTCCCATTTAGGTCACCACAGAGCACTGAGTAGAGTTCTCTGTGCTATACAGTAGGTTCTCATTAGTTATCTATTTTATATATAGTATATATATATATGTCAATCCCAATCTCCCAATTCGTCCCCCCCGCCCCCCTTGGTAACCATAAATTTGTTTTCTAATCTGTGACTGTATTTCTGCTTTGCAAATAAGTTCATCTGAACAATTTTTCTAGATCCTACATATAAGCAATATTATATGATATTTGTCTTTCTCTTTCTGACTTACTTCACTCTGTATGACAATCTCCAGGTCCATGCATCTTGCTGCAAATGGCATTATTTCATTCCTTTTTATGGCTGAGTAATATTCCATTGTATATATGTACCACATCTTCTTTATCCATTCCTTTGTTGATGGACATTTAGGTTGCTTCCATGTCCTGGCTATTGTAAATAGTGCTGCAGTGAACATTGGGGTACATGCATTCTTTTGAATTATGGTTTTCTCTGGATCTATGCCCAGGGGTGGGATTGCTGGGTCATATGGTAGCTCTATTTTTAGTTTTTTAAGGAACCTCCATACTGTTCTCCATAGTGGCTGTACCAATTTACATTCCCACCAATGGTGAAGGAAAGTTACCGGACTTTCTGTACTTTCTGCTTGATTTTTATATAATCCTAAAACTATCTAAAACATAAAGTTCATTCAATTTAAAAAACAACTGGCAATATTTAGGGAAAAAAATCATGTTGGGGAAAAACCAATGTAAAACCCATGAAACTTCACAAAAACACTACAAAAACATTTATAAACCTAATGAAAATACTAGCACAGTTGAAAATACAAGTTAAAATATACATTACAATATATCTAGAACTCCACAAAATTTTTTTTAATTAAGAGAGAATGATGAAAAAGTGTAAGGAAAGGGTGAATTATGAAAACAAGGACAAATGCACAAAGATCAGGAACAATTACTCAATATGCATTTTCAAGACAGAGCATATGGCCAAATTGAGCCAAGAGGAAGAAGGAAGAGTGAACGAGCAGTGTGTATAGGACTGCTTTCCTCCACAACTTGCTGCATTCAGCTTTGTTAGTGGACTTAGAGTTAAACTGCTTTTATTTGGTAGTCAAGACACTAATGTATTGGGGAAAATCGTGTATAAACCAACCGATTTTCACATTCTTTTGACATCCCCATTCTTTTGTCAATTACATATTAACTGATTCATATTACAGAAACATACACTGTAGCAGAATAAACTGATTCTATTTCTCTGTTTCTTTAACCCAGCAAAATAACTTACACCAATTAAATATTATACTGTGGTTATGGCTCACACATTCATGGAGATTGTGCCCAAGGTACCCTATCATAGTCATTATAAACAGTAACTATAGAAAGGACTTGAAGTACAGTCTAAATGAAAGGCTTATGGGCAGTAAAATTAAAATCAATTAAATGAAACTTCATTTAAATAGTTCACTCTGAACTGACACATTTAGTGCAGTTTTCTTTGCAGAAAAGTTTACCAGCAAAACATAACATCTCATTTTCAATGGGACTCATCAAATAGACTTGCATTAGATCATTATCTACACTGAAGTGTCATATGCTCAATTCACTTATGAGTCCACTTACTTAGATAATTTCTTCACTGTTGACAAAAATCCCACTGTCATTTTGTAATCAAATTTAATCATCTTATTACAGTACTCTCTAATCCTATTTCAGCATATTCAGCATTGACTACTCTCTAGAGATGGTAAAATGACCTAGAGGAAGAACTCTGAGGAAAGAAAATAGAAAACTAATAGGGTGGTTTTAAAAATACAGGACTTTAAGACAGTCAGCACTTAGTTGTGAAACTGAGAATGAGACCATGGACCATTCATTTATAGCAGAAATTTTTAAAGCATTCCTTGGATTACTCTGGGATTACAAAAATGGACTTCCAAGTGGCCATGAACACTCTGAATTGTGAGTGAAATTATCTGCGTGTGTATATTTTTAGGGAAAGGGCATATATTTCCTATTGAAATTTCAAAATCATTCTTAATCCTCCAAAAAGATTAAAACCACTTATGTAGAAAATAAGGCATAAGTACCTAAAAATTCCAAAACAGGAATGTATTTTTAGAAAGCAAACAGGTGACTTTTGGACATAGCTAATTCTCTAATACCACGTAAAGCTAAATAAGCGTTGGATTAATTTTTTAATGTTTATAACAAAAGTAATTCACATTTGTCTTTAATATATTTTTTAAGTTGTGCATTTGTAAGTTGTAATATCCAATATTTGAGTAAATAACAATATTTTTCAAATAGAAAAGCAGAGCTACTCTGAAACATTTTCGCTCAGAAAGAATAAACAAACTTAAGCCAGACAAGATGTAGATTTCCATGAAAAGCTGGAGGTAACATGTTGGCCTAATAAGTTCAAGAGAGGATCCCACTATAGAAAACTTGAGAGCAAGAAGTCAGCTGGAATCAAGGTGAGTAGAATTCATAGCAAGCAAAATTTTCCTCTGAAAAGAATCCTGAGCTGACTTGTTGGAGGAAATTCTTGCTTTCGGTTCCTTTGTGACACCCTCATACTATAGTATATTCACTAGAATGGGGATGTCATGTTCTTTAAATTTCTATAGTTACCACATCTTCTAACAAGGTAGATAATTAATACTTCTGCCCGCTGACATAAGAAAAAGTCCTAGTCATACAAGGGACACTATTTAGTGTATAGAAGGAGAAACAGGGAAACGATGTGTTTTGAAATAAAGTTGATCTGTAGTTATATAAAGTGAAATTTTCTTCTACTAACAACATTTATTTTTTAGTCATAATAAATTAGATTTTTATCTTCATAGCTAACTAATCATTTCTTCTATACTTAATATCTTGTTAAAAACAAATTTATAAAACAACCATATATATTCACCCAGTAGTCAACATTTTTTTGCCAAAAAGTAGAGAAAAAATTTACTTATTTACTTTTTTTATTTATTTACTCCATTTATGATTCCATGAGGACATTTATATGAGGACACACATTAAAACAGATAATTAAAAGAAAATAATATACCAATACCTGAGCAAACAAAATTGCAGTATTCAAGGCAATAAAGAAAGAACACACATATAGAGGCCTGAAGATCTTACACAGTTACTAATTTTTAGCTGTTAATTTGACCCTGACATCCCTGGTAACTAAAAGAAAAGGCACATGTGATCAGCTACAGGATATATACTGTATATAAGAAGAGAACACACCACTTACCTTGGGATGATTTAAGTGAAGAGGAGGGGTGTGAGAGTTCAATTCATGAAACTGGTATTGAGAGAAATGTTTTTGGAGGGATGTCATATTAGGAATAGTAAAGGATGTGTTGGGCAGGTCTTTAGTAACAATCGCATAGCAGACATAGAGCAGGCTGTGTAAGCTAAGGATTGCTTTATATAAAATACTTGCATATAAGCTGTAAGTGTAAAGTCAATGCATAGTAAAGGCAATTAATTTGGGAGGAGGTCTAACCAATGCCACCCATATATTTACCTTTCTAATAATTTGGATTCCTCTGAAAATAAGTCATAGACAATCCAGAAGTACAGGTTAACCATGTGTGCTTTAGAAAAGTGTTCATATATATCATATCTTTCAACAATTTGTAATTAAAAGTTGGGCAGCAGACATTGGCAATGACCTGAAATACACCTGTATTTTAAATACACCTGGGTTTTTCTATTTTGCTATTCTTCATCACTTCTTTGGCAATGGAGAATAAAACATACATTATTAATCTCTATGCTTCTATAGAACTTTGTAGAATCTGCCATGTTGTTTTGCAAAATACCTCATCAAGGGCAGAGACCAAATCTCATTCATTTTTGTATCCCAGCATATAGCAAAGGAAGTGGAACATAATTGATGTTTAATCCATTACACTTTCCTGAATGAACCACTTTGCAGACTTTCCAGAACATCACCACTGTTCATATAGCTTGAAAAAGGTCAAGGTCATGCACCAACTAACACCAAGGAACCTAATTTATAGTCAAAACTTTCCTTTGGCATCAACTCAAAAGCATTAACTGAAAGCACTGTACAACTGATGTAGGTATGGATTTTTTTAAAAATCAGAAAATCATCCAGAGGATGATTTCTTCAAAATCTAAGTATAAATGTATTATGTCAATGATATGACAGATCAGATTTCATTCAAAAGGTCTGTGAAACAATGGTCCTCTTCCACTTTCTAAACTGGGTGAGAATTAGATCTATAATGTCTAAATTTTTAAAATCAGTATCATGAGCATTTACTACAGAACCATATTTAAAGTCATAAAATGACAAGTTTAAGTCTTCAATCATGATAACAAATTCTTGGAGTGGGGCCTATATACCAGTAGTAGAATCACGTAACTTGTTTCTGCTTTCTTAAGCTTGGCTTGCAAAGAGAATGGGTGATTGCAGATCATAGTATGGAAATATAGAGTGGAGCAAACTGTAGCATGTGTCTAGACAATGTCAAAATCAATCAAATGATAAATTCATAAACAGTTTGTTAATACTGTGCAAATAAAATGGTTAATCTCTGAACTTATTTGAATAGCATATCCTTGCAACAGTCTAGAAACATACAGAGAATAATAGATGAAAGATAATGACCTCCTTTTGCATACTCTGTGGGTGACTGCATGGCCAGAACACAGTATCTCTAGAACCTTGTTATTTTAAGTTTAGTCCTGAGACCAGCAACCTCTGGAATCACCTGGGATGTTGTTAGAAATTCAGAATCTGAGACCCAATCTCACACTTACTGAATGAGAACCTGCATTTTAACAAGATCCCCAGGGGATTCACATTCAATTTCAAGAAGCACTGCTCTAGTATATAGTACGAAAAATGGATGTGGCCCTTAGCAAGCTTAAAAAAAAGAGTCAATAAAACCACGGCAATGAACATGTTCCCAGAAGAAGACACTTCTTCCACTCTCTTCCTTGGTGGGCCTATATTATAGGGTGTTTAATAGTTTTAAATGAAAAAGAGTAAGTTTTTTTGAGTATAGTCTTGTATGAACTCACAGTCATACATTGCACATTTTTTGTAAGACCATGAAATTTCCTAATTTAGTAAATATGCTAAATGAACATAAAGTTTGTCTTCACTTTATTATTGAACTATAGCACACTTTTACTTGTTTTCAGCATTTTTTTACATGAATAATGACCTAATTCTGCATCTACACTTTTCCCAATCTCTGAATAGTTAATAATTCATAAAGTAATGATTAAGTTTTAAAGGAATCTACAAGTGTTTGCAACTTGTAGGTTCTGGATATAGTATCCAAAGATGAATAGAACCGGAACCTTACAACTGAGTTTGTTTGCCTGTCTTTGTTTTGTTTTGTTTTGCTTTCAATGTGGTTTAGGTTTGGTTTCTAAATATTCAACACCGTTCAGAAAACGTGTCTCACAACTTCCTGTGGGCTTTATCGGAGGGTTCCTCGCTTGCTGTCTTGCAGCTCGTCTGTGGGAGCTAGGTCATACTACGCAACGTTTCAGCACTACGGACAGCGCCTAGGCACCTACTCCTAAGAAGAGGAGGGGATGCTGTTGGGTTTGCATAGGCAAAGCGAAGGGTAGGGAAAAATAACTCCAAATGACGCATGCGGTCCCCAGTTAAACCAATACACCCGTCATCCACGCCTTTCCTTTATAGGATGAGAAGAAAGACGTAGGAATTTATTGCCTACTCCTCGACTGAGACTGCAGTCACCGAGCACAACAAAATGCCCGCGGCACAGCTACTGATGCAGACAGAAGAGGAAAACAAGTATTTTAACAATACATTAACACCTCCACTGCCTTAGAAAGACAAATAGGTGATGAACTCCGATTGCTAACCTGCAAGTGTGATATGAGTGAAAATGAGCCTTTTTTAATTTTTTTGCAGAGCTGAAGACTATGGAGCCTGTTGCTGCCGTGGCCGGTTCCCTACCCCCTCTCACTTCCCACCGCTTCTCTCTCTCACAGACACACACGGTCAGACG
This sequence comes from Balaenoptera borealis, assembly GCF_965194805.1. Lineage (NCBI taxonomy): Eukaryota > Metazoa > Chordata > Mammalia > Artiodactyla > Balaenopteridae > Balaenoptera > Balaenoptera borealis. The sequence continues at coordinate 90,679,022 of NC_138866.1, forward strand.
CCCTCACATACGCACACGCGCGCGCAAATATTTACACACTGCCACATGGAAGAGATCCGTGCACATTTTCCTGCAAATAGACTCGCGCGCGCACACGTACTTCGCGGGCGCCCACGTCTTCTGTCCCTCACCGACAGATACAGACATTTACACACGTAGGCCGGTAAAGCGCTAACCGCGGTACTGTGACTCCACGCAGGTTCCCCAGGACACGTCTTTTACACTGTTACCGAACCGATCAGCGAACACAGACAAACCTGCCAACACTTAAATCTACTCGCTGGATTTCATCTCCATGGCAACAAGCATGGACGGTGAGACGCCTCTCCCTGCGGAGTAACTTTCTCCCCCTACCCTTCGCATTAACTGACAGGATTCTAGTGCAGGTCCAGATGAAAAGCATGTCTCCTTTTCTTGTATTTCTGAAGCTGGGGAGCAGGAAAGGAGGTGGGGAGGGAGGAGAGGGGGAAGGAGTCTGTAGGTCTGCTGAGTTCAAATTCTAAAGAAGAAAGAGCCCTCATGTTTCTGCTGATGCTGCTGACAAAAGGAAAGAAAAAAAAAAAAAAAAGTGGATGTGCTGTGTGCTTGCTGATGTTTCTTCCATAATGTTTGGTAGGTGGTTTCTATGCTTCTTAAGTTTAATATGTCCAAAGAGAACTGGAGACAAACAAGGCAGAATGATAATGACAGTCCAGGTTTCTCTAGTGAGACATTTTGAGAATTTTCAGACCAGGTTTCCAGTGCTTCTGGGAAAAAAAAAAAGGAATGTCAGAGTCCTTGAGGAGCCATTCAAAGATTCTCTTAAGAGGGAAATTCTCTAAAGGTTGAAATCTGAAAGGTTGGGGGGAGGTTGATTTTGGCATATCTCAAGGTTTTGGATTCCTGGGGAGGCCTGAAATTTATGCACTTCATCATGATGACGACATCTGGGTTTGTTATTTAAGGTTTTCCTTTGATTCCAACATATTCCATTCCAAATTACTAACTAGCTCTGTGCAGATGTGGCCTCAATAATGCTTCTTTTTCCTCTTTTAATGGGATTTAATAATCTTGATATTTGAAGGGGTGTGTATATGGGAGAATTCATTATTTTTTAAGCTTGGGTTTTCCTATATGTCTCATTTCATTAAATTATGAATGTTCATATCATTAGCATTAGAGATTATTATATCTAATGACCAGTATCATAATAGTTTTCATCTAGAACACCATATTCCACTATAATAGTTATTTTAGATATATTGTTTGGAATATTATTAATAGATGAATAAACAGGAGAAAAAAAACCTGTTATTAAAATAAAATACAGGAATTTTTTTTAATAGGCACATACTTTTCAATATTGGTTTCTGCAGTTACACATTGTTGCATGATTAAATGACTATATGTTTCTGAAAAGTAAATTTTTATATATCCAATCAATAAACTTATTTCACAGAAAAAAAAATCGCACATAACATTCATGTATATGAAAGTCTATAAATCAGGTGTAAAAATATTGTTATCTTTGCTTGACTACTTACAATAGTATGATTTGTATGACTGGTCATAGAAAGACTGTTTTTGCTTATTTATTGGTTACTAACTACAAAGCAGCTCAGTGATATTTGGGCCTATTGGTATCTACAGGTATACCCTTGGCCCAATCCTATGACTCATCAGAACTTAGAAATCCCAGTTCCTGACAATTGCCATGAAGGAAATAATGTGCTTTCAACTCATTTTCTCATTTCTAGAATACCTAAACATTGATTCCAGTTAACACGGCTTGAGGTAATATTTTATCATTTGCAGTAGTACTACAGATATATACTTAAATACTTCAATCATAAAACACACATAGACACTGATATTTAAACTGTACAATGTTGATAATTTTACCCATTTTTTGTGGCAGAGCATATTAAAGATAACTTTTACCACATAATTTTACACTCTACTCTTATTTTGAAAATTCATTTCTTTATTCTCAAATTTTTTTTCTCATAAGGGTTTATTTATTTAGTTTTGTAACTTCATGGTCTAAATTCTCCCATATTTCTTTCATTTTCTATTTCCCTATAAACAGGATATTAAGATGATATTTTCCCTTTGAGGTAGGCATTAAAATGTCTGTTTTGGGACCTCCCTGGTGGCGCAGTGGTTGAGGGTCTGCCTGCCAGTGCAGGGGACACGGGTTCGAGCCCTGGTAAGGGAGGATCCCACGTGCCGCGGAGCAACTGGGCCCGTGAGCCACAACTACTGAGCCTGCGCGTCTGGAGCCTGTGCTCCCAACAAGAGAGGCCGCGATAGTGAGAGGCCCGCGCACCGCGATGAAGAGTGGCCCCCGCTTGCTGCAACTAGAGAAAGCCCTCGAACAGAAACGAAGACCCAACACAGCCAAAAATAAATAAATTAAAAAAAAAAAAGTATTAAGAAAAAAAAAAATGTCTGTTTTGCAGAACCTGCTAATTTTTTTTTTTTTTTTGCTTCTGTTCCAGAGATTAGAGAAAGTGAAAGAAATGTATCTTTTATCCACAGCTGTCTAGTAATTTTGGATACCTTATTAATTATGAAGAAATCAGTGTTGTATCTGAAGACCTCTATTGATTCTTAATATTTTGTTATTACTCTTATATCATATTATGCTCTATATTAATTGAAAGGTGCAAAGCTCAGCACACTTAAGCAGTATATTCTCAAAAACATTAGACTCGGTGTTGAAATGAGACAAGTCGTTCATTTAATAGAGCAAGCAAAATGGAAAGTTTGGGCAAATATTTGAAAAATTTAGGCCTGAAAATACTGGTATTTTAACCACTACATATATGGCTTAAATTCCCAAGAGTATCTATTTTCTGAACATGTTGTTAGGCAATTGCTTAGCTTTTTACTTATTTGCTTGTGTGGACACAATGCCTGCAGCAATAGCCAGACTTTTTTTTTTCAGCATTTGAGTACTACCCTTTCAGGTGTTCTCCTTGGCTTGTATTTTGTTTTCACCTTTGGTGTAAGGTAGAATTTTAAGATGAATAGAAAAGTCTAAGTTCTTCCTTTTAAGATATTAATAAAACATCTGTTCACATGAAGTTCCAGGTCAAGTGTCCCCCATCTAAGTTTGGTGTATCGCCCTCCCTCCCACTTAAATATGGGACTTGAGAAATGTTTCTATTAAAATTTTTTTAAATTAAATTTTATGTTCAGGTTTCAATCCAGAATTCCAGTCATCAGAATTGTCTTGAATCTTGATTCTGTGAGCTAACTTATAGTTTTCAGACCCGCCTTGTGTCAAATTTAATAATCATCACTTCAATGTCTTCAACCTAGTTACTGTTCAAAAACACTGAAGAGGATGTAGATAGAGTTAGACCTTTGTGATACTACATTAGAGAGCTGTCTCTATGATTACAGAGCCCAATTTTTATTAGGATACTTCAGTGAACTATGACTCTACATAAAAATAATATTATCCAGGCATATCTCACCATCTTCCCCAAAAAAGATATCATGGGAGACTGTTAAATGCATTGCTGTGCTATTTGCATCAACTAAACCATGTCGATGTTATTTCCCTGATATTCCATGTTAGTAGTAAACTTTCCAAAAAAGAAGTGAATTTGGCATTACTTCTTATTAACCTCATCTTAACTTTCAGTGACTTCTTAAGTGCTAACAAATTAGCATTTAAATTAATCTTAATTAATTGATATAATTAATTACGGATTTGTAACAAAGATTAATTCCAAGTTACCAATATATAATTTTCACAATTTCCCATTGCTCTTTCTGAAAATTGAGACTTTGTCTGTCCAAGTCCATACTTCTGGCAGCACTCACATGGTCAGGTATTTCTCAAAGGTTTTTGCTCATCAAGTTATAAATCATCTTATCCTGGGAGTTTTAACTCATCTAATGCAGCTAAACGTTATTCTACTACTTTCTTGTCTCCTTTTATTGTTTGATTTTGGGGTCATTTCTAAAGAGCATTCTACATGGGTTAAAAAGACAGAAGTAGATTAAGTACTTCTGCCTTTTCTTTGTCAACTGATACCATTAAACCATCTTGTACAAGTAGGGAGTTTAACGTGTTATTGGTCAATTTCTTTACCTGAACATATTGTGTATGAAATCCTCTCATCTCAAAGCCTTTGCAATGACTGTTTCCTCAAACTTCAATGCTCTTCCTCCAGATATTTTCATGGCTCCCTTCTTGACATCATTCAGACTTCAGGTCAAATGTCATCTCCCTAGGGAAGCCTTTGCTGATTTCTTTAATTAAAGAAGTGCCCTTTATTCATTATCATTCTCTTTCCTCTTAACTTGCTTGCTGTCTTTCGTAGCATTTATGACTACCTGACATATAATAGATAGATAGATAGATAGATAGACAATTTTAAAAATAATTGAGTCTGTCTCCTCCTCCATTCATTATGGCAGGCGCACATTGTTCTGTAGTTCATCATTATAATCCAGGACCAAAAACAGTGCTGACATGGAGCAGATATTCAATATATATACTGGATGAATGAATAAAATGTAATTGCTATAATCATTATTATATAATACCTTAACCTCATTCAGCTCCCAGTTTTTGTCCTGCATTTCATTTATATTGGTACCAACAATAGATAGCCAAAGAGGGCTTATAAACTAGCCACGAGACAACCATTTTCTGTTCTTCCAAGACAGTATAAAAAATGGTGACTTTATTCATTTACTAACAGTGGCTCCATATATCCATTCATTGTTTGTACTCCTACCCAATTGCAAAAGCTCTTGAAGTATCTTAGCTAAGTATCTTTGAAGTATCTTACCCTTCTTAGCTAAGGGTAACCAGAGCAGCCAAGTAATAAAGAAGGCAAAGTCAGGGGAAGAAGGGATAATTATACCAGAAGTCTTAAGCTAACAAAGGCATTCTGATTGAATACAAAATTTAACTATCTACTTCCTGGTAGTAAACGCCAAAATAATATGATGGCTACCTACCTTTCCATAGATAATAAAAGGGAACTAACAAGGCTGATAGGAAAGATCTACTTTCCCTACCTTTGAATACTACAAATCATGTGAGTCTTTCTGGGAATGCTATATTAATCAATTATTTTAAAAAACCAGAAATATTGAACTCTGAATGAGCTGCTGAATTTTAATGTGTATCTTCAAAGCTGATATTTTTTAAATCAAAGTTTTCTTGTTCATTTCATTTTAAATATGTTTTCTGAATTTTAAAAATTAGATTTTTTTAAAACCAGAACTTTATTCATCAAAAATTATATTTTTCAATAAATTTAGTTTAATTCAATTCAAATATTTATTAAATACCTACAACATGCCAGAAACTGTGGTAACTGCTTGAGGAGTAGTTATTTTTCCATTAAAATAAGTAATTCAATTCACAGATTGCCTAAGACTCTAGGAACAAAACATTATGCTGTGTTTTAACGTATGACAGACATATAACGTATGTCTGCCACACGTTAGACAAATAGTAATATAAAATTTAAGGGATTTTGTATCTCTAAGTAGGAAAATACCTTGTTTTAATTTAATAGTGAAAAATGAGTTGCGTGTTTTGTTGCTACAGCTAGAAAATGTCTCTTTTGGTTTGTTTGGTCAGTTGGTGGGTTTTTATAAGAATAACAGAGTCTAGTGGATTAATCACAAGCTAAGAGCCAACTGACTTAAGTCTTCTAATGATCAGTTATGACCCTGTGTACATGTCTACTTCATGATTTTAAAAAACATGTAAATAAATTTAGCTAATATCATAACTATACTCAGTTTAGGCTATTTCTGCATGGTGGCAAAATGAACTAGCTGAAAAATGCACAGATCATTAAAACTGCCCAGATGTTTTAATTATCGTGATACCAATTGTTGCAGGTTAGGTTCCTCAGAAACCAGACTCTGAGACAGAGAGTAGTGTGCAGGATGTTTACTGAGTAGTGCCCTTGGGCTCAACACCTGTGGAAGAGTGGGGAGTTAAGCAGGAGTGGGCAGAATTTGAACTGTGATGAAAGAACAGCCTTGGTTTTCCCCATGATGAACTCTAGAGCTAGAATGGTTCTTTTTTTTTTTTCTTACATATTTATTTATTTATTTTTAACATCTTTATTGGAGTATAATTTCTTTACAATGCTGTGTTAGTTTCTGCTTTATTACAAAGTGAATCAGCTATACATATACATATATTCCCATATCTTCTCCCTCTTGTGTCTCCCTCCCTAGAATGGTTCTTCAGAGTTCAAGATGGCCAGGCCTTTTTATTTTCACATTAATCAGTCATTGAAAACTGTTTGCTGTTGGAAGCGAAGTAACCTTGGGTTAACCTTGGGTTACAGAGAGGCAGCTCTCTGCTATTGAGACAATCCATGGAAAGAGCTAGCAGCTGAAGATTATCGGCTGGTAGCCCTCCCACGTGCTGGGCAACAAGTCCTTCACTGAAGGGAGTTTGTTTACTGTGTCCACCAGTAAACCAGGCTTATTGCCTCTTCTTACCTACATGTCCCAGGAAATAGTCAAATGGTATATAGCCTAGCAAGGTCATGGCTCTTGTGAAAAAAAAAATTCAACAAGTTACTTGGCTGAATCAGTCAAATGGTTGATCCAGCATCTCCATGTAGAAATATCCTTCTTCTCAGTTTGTCCACCCATTAAAAAAAATGAACCAGAGGGTGCATGAATCTCAACAAAAGACCTTTAAATGACAAAGCAATAAAACTAAAGATTTGGTCAGAAAAAAAAGTTCTAGTTAAGTCCCAAGGTCATTAGATATTCAGTCCAGTCTCCCCTACTTTCTACAGGGTAAATTGTACAACAAGAGCTCAATCTTCAGAAAAATCACTCTGAAACACTTAAGTGATCTGACATTTTTAAAAATTAAAATATATTCAGTATACCATACTTATTAGGGTAGAAAAATGATTTGGTGTAAAGAAATTCAACAAATGGGGTTGAAACAACATTTTTTCCTTCTATTAAACAAAAAAGTCAAATAACCAGCATATCCCACAATGTACTGAATATTTCTAACACTTAAGGTTTGAAGACAGAGCTCTTTTGTAATCCAAACCAATATGAAATAAATATTGTTTGATATTAACTCGAGTATAAGTTGGTGAACAATTTTGAAAGCTACAAGGCTTGTTCTTACTAATCACTCCCTTTCTCCACTCCCTACCTCCCATTCCTTGTTCTGTCTCAGTTGTTTTCTGAAAATTGAACCCCAAAGAACCTGAAGGGTCAGTCATTTTAATAAACACAGTTCTTAAAATTATCAAAAGAAGCAACAACAAAGACAAAAACACCAGCAGTCTATTATTCTCAGTTACTGGATGACAAGCTTTTTGGTGACAGTCCTCTCAAGAAGGGCAGCTGTGGGTTAGTAACCATTTAATTAACTAATCTTGATTTTTCATTAGTTAATTTAATTAACTTTAAGACAGCAAGTGGAAAAATCTATTTTGCTTCAATTCAACACACACTTTTGGAACACTTTTGCTGTAGTTTTAGACTCTCAATATAGTAGGAGCTTAGAGATAGTGGGAATCTGGTTGGCAAGGGGTCTGGGGAGCTTGACTTGCAGCTGAATTTCATAGAAAACATGCTGTTTAACTTGGATTTTATGTCTATTTAGGGTGTGAGAGCCAATGGAGATGGTGGTGAGATGGTTAATGGTCCACAACTACCGCAGCTTGTTACTTGCAAGCTACTATGTTGGGTACTGCTCTTTTTAACATAATTTTAAAAACACAATTTCTCTTTTTAAGAAATTAGCATTTAGTGTATGAAGTGGTAGTGGAAAAGAAAATACAAGAACATAAGTCTAAAAGCTAAGGAGGGGAGTGAAAAAGAAAGAAGATATTACACCTATTTAAAAGGATCAGAACCTATCAGACAAAATGGCATTGGAGATAGACCTTAAAACACGGACTTTAGAGAGCTTGACCAGCTTACACCCTATAATTATTGATAGTTTTATTGATACATGCAAAAATGAAATGAAAATTAGATGACAACTTGGGTCAAAGAAGCAATGACTTAACCATCTCGCAATGAATCAAATGCTTTTAGGGTTAATTATTTGACTATTCCCCTTCATACTTGATTTTATATTTAGTGTGCATAGGTATAGTTTTGTGTGTCCACAAAGGCAATTCTTTAATTACTATAATAGAAGTAGCATCTCCAATACTAATTTGATCCTGATCCATATCTGATAATGTTTTCATATATCTTTTGTGAGTTAAGTCAAGAGAGTTTGAAAACTGCCAGATTTTACAAAACAATTACCTACCTAATACCATGTATGGATAAAACTAAACTGAGTCCAATTTTGTATCTAGGCCAAGAGGTGACTCCAGCAGGAATTCTGAAGAGCCAAAATGATGTGACAGTGAATAATGAGTAGTACCTACTGTGGCAACTCTTCAGCTAAGATGAGTGTCAATGAAGTGTCAGCTTTCTCGTTGACTCTGGAGCAAAACACTGGCTTCGCTTTTGTTGGGATTTTGTGTATCTTCTTGGGACTTCTTATCATCAGATGCTTCAAAATCCTGTTAGACCCATATAGTAGCATGCCTTCCTCTACATGGGAAGGTGAAGTTGAAGAGTTTGATAAAGGGACATTTGAATATGCACTTGCCTGAGTGTTCCAGCTTTATAGTTTTTAGGGTTATACCACTGGGGCGCATGGTGGACACAACTGTAATTTCCTTCAGCGTGCTGGAGGAAGATCATTTCATTCACTGAATTCAATAAACGTGTATGGTTAATTTATCCACCATGCTGTGTAAGTGATAAACCATTGTTGGGGTTCCTCACTTTCCTCTGTCCTCACATTGAGGTTTCTAATGAATAGAGCATAAGGATAACTCCAGCCACATATAATGTCTTTATTCTTCCTGCATCTGCCCCTATGCAACACCCAGACACTCTCTCCATATTCCTGACTCTGGCCCCCTTGTTCTAGAGAATTAGGTGTCAAAGATAAGGACCCCTCAGTCCAAAGAATACATAGAATATGATTTTCCTAATAATAGCCATAGGTCCACAATGTTCACAGAAACCCTACAAGCAACCATAGGCCATAAAGTTCCCCAAATGTCACAGTTGGACCCTTCTATTTCTTCTCCTTCTAGGATCTCTTGCAATAAAATCCCCTAGCTTGGGATCACACTGATACCCCCTCCTCTTCTCCTTTTATAAATAGCATTAAAAAGGGAGTTTTCATCATGACCTGGTGGAAACAAGAAACAAGAAGTCCAGTCTCCACTCTGCCACCAATAGAGCTATCAACCTTGGCCAAGTCATCTTATCTCTGTAGACTTCATTGAGGAAGCTAACCAGAGGATTTTTAACATCCCTTTTAATTCTAGTGCCCTATGAGCTCTACAAATATACCTGGAAACCCAGGGATCTGAGATGAATGAGGATTTTTAAGACGTCATGAAAAGTTTTTCAGTTTAGGAGCCTAAACTCTGAGATTTGAATTCTAATGTTGCCTAGAGAACAAGCAACAAGCAACATGACCTAGAAAGTTACCTAATGGGAACTTAAGTTCCATATCTGCAAAACAAGGATAAAGAAACCTATCCTGCATGTTTTACAAAAGTGCTGGAGGACCAAGTTACATATAATGAGTGGGAAAGTAATTTGAAAACCAGAAAACACGTTTTAAACATAACTTGCTATCATTATTTATTATCCTTGTTGGTAATTGTTAAAGAGATTATCAAACCTTAAGAAGTAATGGCTCAGTGTAAGTTATTCAGCCTCTCCAGTTTTCATTCTCTTCAGTTGATAAATTAAAAAAAATAGAATCATATAATTCTAAAATTTTTTCCAACTACAAAATTCTGACTCTCTGTAACTGAATGGAGGAATATACCAGGAGATAAATAAATACAAAAATATTTGTGTCACTTGAGAACACAGAACTGCCAAACACACCAAAAAAAAAAAAAAAAAGGATTAATATGTACTGAGAGTTAGCACTAAATTAGGTGCTTTCCATTTATTATGAAATTTGATACTGTTATCAATCCTTTGAGTTTGGTACTACTATTTCCATTTTATTAGCTCATTTTCACAGATAAGGAACTGAAGCTGAGAGAGATTAAGAAACTTCCCAAGGTCACCAAATTAGGGAGTGATTGTATTAGGAATTACACTCTCATCAAAATCATAGTCATTGTTTGTAAATATCATGCTATACTCCCACACACTGTCCACAACATTTCTACATATCTTACAAATATGATTATTGCTCAGGTCTAAGGCACTCCACAGCCAGCTGTCTCAGTGAGAGTCCCTGACACTTTTCATCTCATAGTAGATTTAGAACACATCTGTGTTGGCTATGGATCTTCTGGACCAAACTCACACCTTAAGGAGACTCTTTGAACCCCAGTAGGTACTGGAGTGTCAGCCTGGGATACCTTGTAGCCAGTTCGTAATTTGGTCCAAGAACAGCTCATTGAGCCAAGTCAACGGGACACACTGAAAGCTGTAAATGTCCATGATGCTAGTCATCTCCTTTGTGACCCCAGCTTTTGAAGTACTCACTAAGATATGTGCCCAAGTACCAGATGCTCCCATTTGTCTCCCAAGGAAGACACCCAACAAGACCTTCCATTTTGGTGACTAGACCTGTGATGTTAACAAGGCCCCATCTTTATCTCAAAAAGAAAAAAGACCCCAAAAACCAAAGATAAGAAAACTTTGTGAAGTATGAGCATTGTTTCTGAAAGTTCAACACCCATAAGATTTTCAGATATCATCAACCCCACCTTAATATTATTTCTAATCCTACTAAAGAGAAATTCTTTTAACCAAAAGTGTCTTCATTCATAGCATTTATTCATGGCCTATTGTGTACCTTAGACTTCCTGGGGGAAAGGGGAGGGGACGGAGAGGTTAGAATCGGTATTTTTAGAGCTAGAAAAAATGTGAGATATAAAGGATGGTTATAGCATGGAGAACATGGAAATTTCATGAAATGCTAACCCTTCTAGGAATAGATGTCCAATGTCATAGCCAGATTATCCCCTAGCTGCCTTTTCCCAAGAGCCCTGTCAAGGAGGACAAGAGAAAAGATAGACAGTACCTCCGGACAGTTTCCCCCTGTTACCTTACCCACCTGTCTGAAAGGCCTTTCAAGGTTTGTTTATGGATGGTGTAATAATTTCATCCATATACCCCAAACCATCTCCCATCTGCTCCAGAATGTCTGAATCCCCTTAATAGAGAACAAAGACTTTCATTTCACAGTTAGAGATAAAAAGCTTAGAGAGAAAATGTCTAGTTGATGTAAGACTAAGACCAAAACCAATTCACCCTACATTGTAGTCAAGTAGTCAGTCAGCAAGGAAAGAGGAAATTGATGGCTATCAGAGGCATTCATAGTCTTTGGTAGAGGGAAAAGGTTGAGGAATAAATAGATGGGCTCCTGAAAGAGGACCAGAGTTGAGGGAACAGTTGAAGGAAAGGGAGACTAGAAGTGGCAGAAATAACTGCAAGTAAGTTCCCAGTTCCTCTACAAGGCCGGTGAATAGACTTGTTTTGAGTCCCAGCCTCATCTTAGTGGATCTAAATAACCAGCACCACCCAGCTGGTGGTGAGTCTGAAATGAGACTACTCCCTACACCTACCATATGGAAAGTCAGAACCCTTTCTTGAACAGATAAATGCCTTGTACCAGTGGCCTTTAAGAGCAAAATGAGTTATAGGTACCTGTAATTCTGTCTCAATTTCTGATACAGCCTCATGACATCAGCCTGACTGATTAGCATGACAGTTACCTGACTAAGAGCCTCTGAGGGGTTTTACTGAGGTATCTCCAGACTCCTTTCTATAATCTGCTATCTGTTCACCAACCTACCTTTCCCCCTGCTTTAACAGGCATAGTACCTATACCAATCTCTATTGATTCACCCCAGAATCTTGGATGCAAAAGTTATCAGTAACTTGTAAATATTGCCGATATAGTAAAAGCAAGCACTAAGTACAAACCGGTGCTTTCTAAAATTAGCACATTAACCCTTTATACAAATTAACTCATTTAACCCTCACAATGAGTCTACAACACAGCATTATTCACAACTGATTTTACAGATGAGAAAGTGAAAGGCACAAAGAGACTAACTAACCAGTGTTCACATAGATAGGAAGTGGCAGGGCCAGGATGTGAATCAAGCATGCTGACCCCAGAGACTTGCTCCTCATGTCTGTATTACACCACAACTCTGCTGCTCAGGCAACTGGAAATCACTTGAATAGTTTCCAAAAAAACCTGAGGAGGACTCCTTCAGTCATCGCGATTGAAAACCAGTGACAGAACCTGCACAGAGGAATTGTTTGTGCTGTCTTAATAATCACCACCTCACAGATTTGAGCAAAACCTTACCCTCAACAAAACTCAAAAACCAGTTTTGATAAAAACGTTTTGCCAGGTGGAGGCAAAAAGGTCATTTAGCAGTGCCGCTGGAAAACTTACCCATAGTTTGATTTCTGCTTGAAAGAGTTTTCCCATTAAGTAGAAATATTTTCAATAAATCGTTGATCATACTCTCAATCTGCTCATTTCCTGTGCAGAGAAGAATCAAGATAATATCTGCTATAAGCAAGATAAAATAATCTCAAATACCACTGTCTAGTTACAAAGTATAGAAATTATCTCTGGAGGCCTATATTTTGCTGCATATCCTGAACAATAGGAGGTCACTAGGAATCATGTGAAATGAGATGGCAAGATTCAATTTATATAGCCTCAGACTGAAGCACTGCTCATATTTTGTTGGATGATTGCTGTTGAGCAATCCAACTCCCCTTATGAATTAAAGAAACTTTGTCTTCCTGTCTAAAAGGATTAATGGTTTACTCCTGGTTACTAGCTGATGTAGTACTTCAGGTTCTTCTGTGCTAATGGCTGGGTGGGGCCTACAGTATTAATCCAGGCCAATCATTTCTCGTCATCTTTTTCAAGGAAGATTTTAACCAATAAGAAGAAGCCTAAGGTTTGGGGGTGAAAGCTAAGTGCTGCATATATGCCTGGGTGATGCTGAAGTAAGTTATGCTTCCTGAGAAGGCTCCTGGGTGGTAAGTTAAACATTTCTGGGCAGGGTAAAAATCATACTTAACATTAGGTCATAAAGTAGATTCTGAGGAGTGGAGTAAAGGTGAGGATGTCAAGGGTAATGAACAGAAGTGAGAGGTTCCATAAAAACTAAAGAGGTAATAGTTTCACTTATAATTGCTCCAGGAATGATTATTTGAGAGTTGAAGTTGGGATTTTTTTTTTTTTTAATTCAAAGAAATAGCTTTAATAACTGCTGGTGAGAAGCAAGGTTTTCTGGGTTTTTTAATTTATTTTTTGTATTTATCTATTTTTGTAGAACTTTCTTTGAAAAGCCAAATTTTAAGGTATCAATAAAGAGATATTATTCTGATGAAAGAATGTTCTAAGATGGGCTTATATCGTGGATTGTGAAAATGATTATGTAGTCTATCTCACAGTCAAATAAAAACCTCTTGAAGACTAGAATATTTCTTTAAAGGGAATCAGTAGAGCATAATTATTCTACCTAAATATAGCATACAACTTTATTAAGGACTGAGATTTATTTCCTTACCCTGAATACTCCTATTTTTTTTTAAAGGTTCCATAATAGCATTTGTTAAACAAACAAATGTATGAACAAATGAAACATTTTGAAGGCTAGTAAAAGACCCAAGAATTCACAGAGACATCTTGACAGGATGTATATTTATAACCTGACAAGAATGTATGTTTTAGAAGTTTAAAAAATACTTTTTAAATGTATTCATTATATAATATATATTAATATCAATCACAAAATACTTGGCAGTTTCCACATTTAGTACTGTCAATGAACTCTGTTTCAGGCTGAGAATATTCTCATCAGCTCCTACCCTATTCAGTTGGTAGCGTTATATCTTTTCTAAAGTCATATTGAATCCAATCGCACTGAGTACAAGCAAATACTACAAACGCAGGTAACATTTTAATGACTCCATTGGAAATTCTGTTTGCTGAAGCAGGTCCCCAGTTATTTATTATGGGATTTAATTGCCCAGGTAACTAAGGTTCCTGGACAGGTAATTTTTCAGGAAATGAATTTAAAATCGTATGTCTTATGAAAGAAAACTGTTCCCTCATACCCCCCCAACCCTACTTAAATATATTTATATTATCTGGAACAAGTCTAATTTTCTTTTTCAATGACAGCTTTGAAGAACATTCTGAAGCTTGTATAGGAGACAATATATCAAGAATCTATTTATTGAGTTCTTCTGGAGCAAAAGCCAGGAGCTCCCTAATGTAAACACATTAGTGTTTGTTTTGAGGAGGAAAGCTATAGACTCTTTTTAAACAACTGTAAAGCAGACAGCTTAGTTCAAAAAATCCGTTTTGGAAGATGTCACTGAACAACTCTTCCAATGTATTTCTGGATTCCGCGCCCGGTAATACCAATCGCTTTCAAGTTCATGTCATAAATGAGAGCCATGAGAGCAGTGTGGCTGTGAATGACAACGCCGACCCCCCACACTATGAGGAAACCTCTTTTGGGGATGAAGGCCAGAACAGGTTCAGAATCAGCTTTAGACCTGGGAATCAGGACCGCTATGACAACTTCCTCCAAACTGGAGAAACTGCTAAAACAGATGCCAGTTTTCATGCTTATGATTCTCACACAAACACATACTACCTACAAACCTTTGGCCACAACACCATGGATGCCGTTCCCAAGATCGAGTACTATCGCAACACAGGCAGCGTTAGTGGGCCCAAGGTCAACCGGCCCAGCCTGCTTGAGATTCACGAGCAACTGGCAAAGGTAAGCTTAAAGGTACAGGAAAGTATCCTCCTTACTCCTTCAGGTGATCTCCTGCTCCTTACGAACACTATAAATATAAAAGTGTCCGGTGAAGAGGTCTATTGCAAACCGTCCATCTTACTTACACATCTGTCCCTAGTTCCCAATAAACAGAAGATAGACAAAAGTGCTTCTCAAATGTTTGCTGACTGAGGACAGAGAACTAAAAAGTTAATTCTGAAAGTTAGGCAATATGTGCTATCTTGTTTACAATTATAGGCTATTCAATTCACACTTGGTTAAACATATCAAACTGAATACTAAGCTGGTTTCACCTTAGTATTAATGCCTCCACAGCAGTTGTAAAAAAAAAAAAAGTCACTGGTGTTTGCTGTAGTTAACACTGTTGTACCAGCCTTTAGTGCACATGGGTATTTTTTTTATACTCTTTAAAGAGAGAGAAGAGATTTATAAGATTCAGCATTTTACCCCTTCTTCTTCAAAACCTTGCCTAAGGCTCCTGAAGGCACTTAAGCATATAAAAGTAACTAAATTAAAGTACAGAAGCAGCAGAAGTGGCTACACTTTTCATTATTTAATGAATATAGCCAGGGTTCCCAATCTGCTAGAAGCATGAGGCAGCACTTTTTCTAATCTTGTAGCAAATCATTTATAAGCTTAGGAGATTTCTTCTTCGGTTACTTGCTCTAAAATATGTTGATGCACTTTATTTTCCTGTTCTTCTGGACCACAGTTTGGAATGAATAGCATTCTTTATGGAATATAATTACTTGCTAAGAAGAATAATTAGTTGTCTCATATCTAAATGCAGTCTACTCTTGCCCAGGTTTTAAGGTAAGGAAAAAAAATGAGTGGAACAATTCCTTTCCTATTTATTCATTCATTCAACAGCTTTTTAATTAAATGATTGCCCACTCTGGGAATCCTCGGAATACTGCTCTCATGAAAGATGCTAGTAAAGGTGAAAAGCCCCATTTAGTTTCTGCTCATCCTTCTTTCCACAAGAAAACTTCTCTCCATAACCTGTTCCCCTTGGCTGCTCAGAGTCCCTGACTCTGGGTCCTACCACTGAAGACTGAGCGACTTCCAGAGAGGGTGCCATGCCCTGTTTCTTTACCCCTCTCTACTCCAAGCCTTATTTGTGCTGTGTACTGTATTAGCAGCACTCTGCCAAATGGCTGCTTTCTTTATAGACATAAGATTTAGATTTTATCTGGGATACCTGCTGCTTTAATCAAAAGAAGTTAGCAATGTAGTGATTTCAGACAAAAAGGCAGCCCCCAGGAAGATTGTTGAGAAGCAGGGCAATGTGAAGTTCCTGGAGTTAAAGTGTCACTTTCCTTTTCTACGTGAGAAAAGGGGAAGGGAGAAGGAAAAGAGGGAAAAGAAGGTTGAGAGAAGAAGGCACAAGGAGTTTCCAAGATATCAAGATATGGGGAGGGCAGAAAGAGAAATTTAGAACATTATGAAGAGACTTCAATTTATTCTGAAGAGGTAGACGAGCCAAAGTCTTCATAGACCTGAAATTTTATTCCACGGTACCCTACCTCATTAATTTTTAAAGCTGCATCCTTTGTTAAAATTGCGATCAAAATTTAAATATTCTCACTTCCTTCCCCAATTTACAACAAAAGAAAATAAAATTTTAATTCTATTAAAAAGGAAATGGTGTCAACTCACATTGTTGTTAGGGCTGATATTCTAGAGAGAGGAAAGCAGCTGATTTGTAATTTCTAAAGCCACGGTTTATGTAAATCTTTATATAAGGGGAGAAAAGCTCTGAGGGCACTGCTGTTAGAAAACCATCTGAATGACTAAACGGGAGAAATGCAATAGCTGCGTTTGACAGTTTTGATGGCTGTTTGGGATATCATATTATTTTTGAAAAGATAAAATGAGACTAAGGACTTAACATTAACTTACAGTATTTTTTTCTCTCAGATATGAAGGAATGGCAAATTAAATACATTAAAAATTAGGTTTAGTCTCAATGCCCTGAATTAAGAACAAGTATAGTTTGAACAAGTATGGTTATTCTGAACAAGTAATTCTGAACAAGTAATTTAGTTATTCTTTCTGTGTACTTCACCTTGATTAAATCATGCAGAGCTATCCACATAACCAAATTGGGAGCAGAATCGGTATATAACCATGGAATCTGCAATGGGCACATTCCCACAGCCAGGACCATTCTAGTGTCGCTGAGCCTGTGAGCACTTATTCCACATGTTCTACTTCTGTACTCTCCTTCAGACATTAACAGTCTGGGCCTTCTTCAATTCATTTCTTCCTTGCTAGTGAATTTGATTCTGCTATTCCCCCTGCTTTCCCCCCGTCTCCCAAATAAAAGATGAAGACCTGCAGTATAATGTAGCTATGCTGCCACCTCCTTGTGGCCCTTGACAGTTTTATGGTAGCTTCTCAAAGCACAACTAGAAATGATCAATATAACAAACATTGTACAATAATACTCAGACATGTCACTGATTTTATATACAAAAAAATGATAGTGTTTACTTAAATAATGTAAGAGTAGAAAATAATTGACATAAGTTAGGAGATATTTTTTGTATCCCTAATATAATGCTTTAAAAGCCATGTAGGAATGGTACATTCATACTAAGTGGCAGAACAAATTTAGTCAGAAATCAGTTGAATTTTGTGAAAATCCTGGTTATAGCTTCCAAGTTGGAAAAAAAAATTATATGACAAGTTTGTCCTAAGAGGTAAAATGAAAACTCGGTTTGAAAGACATTATTTTAAGTCTCTACATTAAATAAAACTCTAGGAGTGATAGATACTGACAGAATTTGTAATCCCAGTGATTTGAGATCGTAGTGAAGAAATCCTTTTCATTTTCTATGTAGTAAAGAGCTAAATGCCTATACTGGTGGCCATGAATTACAGATTTCTGGAAGCTCTGGTTAAAATCAGAAAAAAATGACTCCATCCCTTACTTGCAGTACTGTACAAGCTACATAACTTTGACTGATCTTGCAGGATGCTTGTGAATATTAGTTTATATGCAGATGAAGTCTAGCACATTACCTATAATGGGTAGAAACTCAATAAATGATTATTCATGATGGTCATGGTAATTTTTATACCAGATAATTTTTATTTTAAATTTTATTTAAAAAGTAAAATACACACTGAAAAAATATTTAACAAGTACTAAAAAATATATACTGAAATGTCTCTTATCTAAAGTAAACCTTCAGTTATTCTCTCAAAGGCAATTATTACTGAGAGTTTCTTATAAATCCTTCCAGAAATTTTCTATGCCTATACAAGCATATAGGCCTATCTGTCTAACTTTTTGTCTGTATTTTTTTCAAACAAGTATTGGGACATATTTTACAATATTGTCCTGCACTCTGCTGTTTTCATTATACCACATACTTTGGAGATCTTTCCACATCAAAACATGCATAAAGATTATTAGACATCTGGCAAAAAAATATCTAGTATTTCTACTTTGTAAAAATAATTCTTTTAGTACCCAACCTAATTCTTCTGCCCACCTTTTTATACACAATTCCTAACTACAGGGCTAACGAAAAGGGAACTGTTTTTAAGCCTTACTACCACCATTGTTGTTGGCATTTCAGAAAAATACAATTACAAAGGATTGAGGAAAATATACAGCCTTTCAATTAAAGTCATTGTTCTCATGTCATTGAAATAAACTGTCTATGAAAAGTATAAAATACTATGAAAATTAAGATGTAAATATTATTATTTTTAACAAGCCAATTGCATAGAAACTGAATTAAAACAAAAACAATGGAATGACTTCACATTTGGGTCTTTAGGCCGTTAGCAACTAAAAATAATTTGTAAATAAAAGCATTAAGAGTGACTCGGGGAATTCCCTGGTGGTCCAGTGGTTAGGACTCGGCAGTTTCACTGCCTCGGGTTCAATCCCCAGTTGCGGAACTAAGATCCCACAATCTGCGAGGCCAAAAAAAAAAAAAAAAAAAAAGAGTGACTCGGTATACTAATAACAAAAATTTTATTGAGAAATTTTTATGTGTCAGACATTGTACTCACACTTGACAAATTCTCACTCAATCCTATGACAACCCTTCAAGGTAGGTACTATTATTACTGCTATTTTAAAGATGGGGAAGGTTTTATAAAATCCTAAGGATCTTTAAGAAGAGAAAATAAAGACTTAAAGAAGTCAGTAAATTTCCAAGGTCAGGAAGCCAAGGTCACATGGGTAATAAGGTGAACCCATGGCTGCATGACTCCAGAGTCCAAGCTTTTTGTCACTATTTTCCATCCTCAGCCTGCTCTCCCACAGAACTTTGCCTCAGCTCATTCGACAGCTATAGAAAATGGTGGAACTCATGCACAAGGAAGAAATCTCAACTCAGTCATGATGGGCTGGGCAGGAGATCCTAGTTTCTTCCCTGTTGGAGGCACTGTGGCAAGAGACCATGCTGCTTCTCCTACAGAATTGATTGTAGGTCTCAGTCATTTTCATTGTCATTATCAAAAGCATTTACTAGCCATTTATTTACAAGAGCTACTCTATAAAATGAGTTAAAGAGATTTGACCTTACTCTCTAGAATTTTATTTTATAAGTCAAAAGCCATAGTTATGGGTAGAAGTAAAGGACATATAATCAAGTTAAACATTAAACCACATAAATCAATGTATAAGTGCTTATCTTCTGTAAAAGAACAAACAAAAATCTACAAATGCTTTCTCTAGAAAATAATCTTTTCTAAAGCGCTTCAAAGTTCAAATTTGGAACTTTTGCATTAAAATTGGGGATATCCAAATTTATAAATAATCACTAATTTAATGACAGCCAGATAAAATAGGCAATAAATGCTCTGAAGGCCAGTGATGACCAGAAGGTACCCTTAAACTATTTGTTAGAATGAAACTCTGCAACTAAGGATTCATTTCAATACTTGTTAGAGTTTCTTAGTACCCAAGACCAGTTCCCCTGGGAGCTTGCACTATTAAACTAATCTGTGGAAACAAAACAAAAAACAAAAAATGATTAATTTCACATTATAACTAGTTCAGTGATAGGTGGTGAATAGAATGGGAGTTCCCTTAAAGGTGCACTTGAAAAATGTTAAGAATCTTTTAATTTTATTTTCTCATGCTGGTTTATTATACGTAGCTACCTTTTGGCTTCAGCTTTCAAAAATACAAGTCAATTTGTGTGTGAGCTATGTGTTTTCAGATATAATAAAAATACTGTGATTATAAAGTGTGACCACTGGTGGCATGGTGTATAGTAACTTTTAAAACAAGAAAAAAAATCCCTCTCATTTTCATAATTTAAAATACTCCCCTTTACCATAAAGGGATAGCAATGTATAAACATAATAATATTGATCAATAAGATATGGAAATATGATTAGAATTACATATTTTTCATTCTGAAATGAACCTTAGGAATTATCTGGTCCTTACTGGGATTGGTTTTAAAATTATTCAGTGGCAGGGGTGTGAGAAGTTTAAGTGGAATAATATTGGCAATATGTCAATAATTGTTGAAGCTGAATGATGGGTACATGAGATATATTATTCTCCCTACTATTGCATATGTTTAAATATTTCAATAGTAAAAGAAACTTTAAAACAATGGGGAGGGAATCACCTAGGCCTACATATTTATGGAACTAGTCCTCTTTGATGGTCTAAGATTTCCACCATCCTGAGATTAAAGGCTGAAAAGTTGAAAACATATATCATAGCAAATATTATCTCTTTAGAACTTAAAGAATAAAGATATGTATTTTTTTTCTTCTTTGATGATAGCTAGAAAGGCATTTGTCATTTTTCTAGGGTCTGAAAAATCACATATTTTATACTAAATAAAATAATTTAATCTTTCATCTTCTAGAAAAATCCATTAGGAATTTACTTAAATTGCATGTGATTGCATCTTTACTAGTTTATCAATATTGGAGGGGGGAAAGTCCTTTATCAAACTTTTCTTTCTTTCTTTCTTTCTTTCTAACATACTTTTACTTTCTCTAAATACTTAATGCACAGGTAAAACTCTTGGTAAATAAATAATCAGTCCCTACAGCTATGCAATTTAAAATGCATTTATGAAAGGTTGTGGGTCATCATATATGGTAATGGAGTGTGAACAGACAAATTAATTCAAAGCATGATGGAAAAAACTGGTTTCAGGTAGCAGTCATAAAACTTTTAGTCTTTGAGACTTTGGTCCCAAGAACATGCACCAGCCAGGAGTCTGCCAGCCACCGGTTATAGCTCACAGCCATGAAGTCCCCACAAACCCTCGACCTGAAGTCTCCTTCCGTACTTTGATGATAAGTTAACTTTATAATTGCTGTTTGGGCTTACAAAGGAGGCATTTATTAAAGAGTGAAACCAAGTTTTGCTTTGACATGTTAGAAGAGGGAGATGGCAAGCATAGAGAAATGATTTTGCCTTAGAGTAAACTACTTCAAAGGAAGATTTTCAGAAAACCCACTGGATTTATCCTCACTGGCAGTATCCAGGAAAGGTAAAGTAACTTGCTGGAGGTCAAGTGCTGAATTAACTGCATTGCCAAAACTAGATTCCAAGTCTCCTAGTCTATATGGTGCAGAGATTTTTCAGCTCCCACATGAGAGCAAGGAATGGAAATGGATTCTGTACTTATAAATTTACCATCAGACCTTTATTGTCAATGGAAGAAATATACATTCGAGGGATTTTTCCCCTCTGTGTTATAAATATATTTAAAACTTTGAAACTCTAGCAGGTTGAACATATTACCTAAGAGAGAGTTGAAAATCCTACAGTGACTCTATTTTTTAATAATTTAGAAAATTATTGCCTTACTAATTTCTATATATAATGATTTCCTTGACATGCCCTCATAGAATATTATTTTTGCTTCACATTGTGATGTCCCAGTGATAAACTGAAGAACTGTTAAACTGTAACCAGAAGGGTATCCATTAGATAGAAATGTTCACTTAAGGAGAAATTTAAAATATCCCATTTTTTCTTTAGCTTACATTGTAAGATATTGTTTTGTTTGTTTGTTTTTTGTTTTTTTTTACAATCATTGGTATTCTCATCAATCCAGATCTAAGGGTCAAAGTTACCATCAGAATTCATCAGAGAGCAGAGTAGTTTCCTGGACCAAACCCTCAAGTTCAGGTTTAATCAGGAAACATGGGTTTTATTCCCAAGATTGCCTTTAAAAAGTGAGTGACTAAAGCTCTGTCTCATGGACTCCCCAGTTAACCCAGAAAAAGGAAATTGCCTTCTCCTTGATTGAGTAGCCGCTGATGGTCTGGCCATGGGATCTTTTTTTTTAAAATTTATTTAATTTATTTATTTTTGGCTGCGTTGGGTCTTCGTTGCTGCGCGCGGGCTTTCTGTAGTTGTGGCGAGCGGGGGCTATTCTTGGTTGTGGTGCGTGGGCTTCTCATTGCAGTGGCTTCTCTTGTTACAGAGCACGGGCTCTGGGCGCACAGGTTTCAGTAGTTGTGGCGCACAGGCTTGGTTGCTCCATGGCATGTGGGATCTTCCCAGATCAGGGCTCGAACCCATGTCCCCTGCATTGGCAGGCGGATTCTTAACCACTGCGCCACCAGGGAAGCCCTGGCCATGGGATCTTGATTAACTAGAATATTGACAATTTTAAAAGTTTTTCTCAAATCAAATCAAATAAATGAATCTCCTGACCAAGTATTCTCTTTAACATTCATGAGTATTTTAACACATTCCTCAATTCCTTGCTCTCATTGATTTTTCCAGTTATGCAAAATAAAAGTTACATTTGAACTACTCAGCTGCCTTATGAATGTAGAATCCTTTCAGAGAAAAATATAATTTTTAATTGACTGGAGAAGAACCTCAAATATTTCATCCATCTGTAATTGACTGTATTGTATAGACATGTGAGGATCCAATATGATAACTCTAGCCACATGTGGCTATTGAGTACTTGAAACATGGTTAGTACAAATTGAGATGTACTATCAGTATAAAACACACACTGGATTCCAAAGATACAGTATGGAAAAAAAGAATGTACAATATCTCATCAATATTTTTATAATGACCATATGCTGACATAATATTTCATACAGATCTATTAAGTAAAGTATATTATTAAAATAGTCTGTAATTCAGGTCCCTCCTACAAGGTGGGGTGCCCCTACTGCTAATGAATATTTATATTATAAATATGGGAAATATGATACTCTACAAAAAAGAAATGTATTTTTTAATGTAAGGATCCATATCTGACCCCAAGTTATTTCACTAATTTCTTTTTACTGTTTTTGAAGTACCTACTGAAAAATTTTGAATTACATGCATGACTTGCATTTGTGACTGCTATAAATCACCAGTTTCTGCCCAGTTCAGCCTCAGTTTCTATGGACTTTGTTTATCCATATCTTACATTAATATGACTATATGATGTCAGCTTTCAATTATCTGCATAAATAGGGACTGAGGATGCTTAAGATTAAGATATTTCTCAGGTAATTCAAAACTAAATTTTAACTTTTAATTTCAGTTTCCTATGCCATTCAAATTTTTCCTAATGCTGTCAAAAAATAGTAAGATGATCTGACTTGGGATTCATTCCCTTTCTGTCTCTTATTTTATGTGGCCTGCACAGAGGAAACAGTGAGAAATGGAATACCCAATAAGGAAGGAAGAAAAAGAAATAGCAGGCAAGAATGGATTAAAAGAAGCTAGGTCATCTGCTTTTAAGTGGTAGAGATCGGGTGACCTTCAATTCAATACTGTTTATCGATGGCCTGCTGAATGGCAGGCCCTTGGTTGGTACTGAGAAATAACCCATACCACCATCTTCCTCCAATTCAGTTCACATACAATAACTCTTATCACATTATATTACATTGGTTACCCAAGTAACCAACTTGAATTTCTCTCAAGTTAAGAACAAACAACTCTCTAGAGTATTTTAAGAATACTCTAAACTTTTTTTTTTTTTTTAAAGAAAACACTTCTATGTGTTACTTCTATAGAATCTTCTTAAAGATACTCTGACGTGAGTGGAGAAGTTTTGTTATCATTTTTTTTAGATGGATAAAATGAAGCCGAGGGAGGTTAATGGAAAGAAGGCCAAACACTGCATTAGTGAGGAAGGTTAACTTTCTGGCCCTCTTACCTTGCCTTCTAAAAGACCTTCATTCACTCTTGATAAGCTTTCCTCCCCACCTTGCATTCCCTCTTCTCTCTTTTGATCTTTTTGTATTCTAAATTTATCCAAATCCCATGGTTTTCTCCTAAGGTAATATTCTCAACAGTAGAAAAACTGCCCAGTTTCCTTTACCACCCTCACAGTCTTGGTGGTGCCTAAAATCACCCACAAAATGAACGCATAAACTCCCAGGGCAAAAAATAATCATCTTATTAAAATGACTGGAATATGTTTGTTTGTTTTCTCAAGTTTTATGTCAATTGTTTTGATTTGCCTCTGGAAGTTTTATGGAACCATGTGTTGACCAAATACCATGTTTTGCTATCTGTAAAAATGCAGAATGTATCAGTGGCCCCGGGTTCAGCTGACGTGGTTGCCAACGGTGATGGGATGCCTGGTGATGAACAAGCTGAAAACAAGGAAGAAGATCAAGCCGGTGTCGTGAAGTTTGGATGGGTGAAAGGTGTGCTGGTGAGAAAGCTCCTGTGTTTACAAATGGAAACTATCTGTTCAATGTCCTAGTGGGCTAAGTGTTAATAAGGCCTGAACACTAGAGTTACAAGGATGGCTGGGTGTTGCCCCACTGTCACTTCTCATGTCCTTTTCCATGCTCCCTCAACCCACAGGTAAGATGTATGCTGAACATCTGGGGTGTCATGCTCTTCATTCGCCTCTCCTGGATTGTTGGAGAAGCTGGGATCGGTAAGCACTTTTTCCCTCCTATGTAGTTTTCAGTGTAAATTAAAAACTCAATAAGCAACTTGTTTTCACCATTAACGCTGAACGTGAGATGAAGATCACAGAATTAATCTGCACTTGGGCTCTTTTACTTTGCCTCTTTGACATCGTTTGTCAGAGAAGACAGGTAAAGTGTTAACTCCTGGGAGACTGGAATTTTCCAGCTTGTCAACCAGATAAATGCTCAAGTAAATATTTCATCTTTTCATAGAGTTTTAGGTGTACAAGTAATGGAGATACATTCATTTTAAATAATAGTATTCATATTTTGGGACATACTGACATTCATCAGAGTATTCCCCCTTACGATTATTAGCAAAACATCACTAAACAAAAATAACTTGTGGGAAAACTGGTGAAACTGTGACTTGACTAATAAAAATGCTGAATTGTTGAACATTTTCCAGAGAAAATAGTGTTACTTGCAGGTACAAGTAGTAAGAAAACAAAGGTTAATAAACTATTGCCAGATAGAAGCTTAAAAAAAGATAGGTAAAAAGACTAAGATAATGTATATAGCTATTGATAATTTTTCTAAATGGAAATGGATGATGTTGAAATTATTTTGAGTGCTTATTTAATGTTTTTAAATATTGTATTTTATTTAAAGTATTGTTTCCTGTGGCAAATATTTTTATTGCGAGTATACTACTAAAATTTATATAAAAATTTATTTGAATTATATCAAAGTTTCTGATTCAATGTGATAAAAATTAATGATGTTCTACTCTATATATGGAAAATACATTATAGGTTCACTTTGTGGGGGGCACACCTATAAATCATTAGTATCAAGAACACAGACGTTCAGATGTGCTTTCAGATTCTACTCCAAAATGTATCTCAATTCACATTTAAAAGGTACTTGGTCATTATTTATTGCCTTCGCTCCTCAAAACAGATTCAGAATCACCAGAAGACTTAATGCGAAAAAGAAAGAGCTGGAACCATTTCCCATAGTTTTTCCTCGTTGTGTGTTTGGCAACTACTGGGTTCCTGACAAAGGGCTTCTTGCTGGCTTTATGATGCATATCAAATGAACATTTACAGCCTCAGGGTCCAAAATAAGTATATGCTATTCCATGGAAAATCTGCATGTTAATATTGCCAAGTTATTGCTCCAGGGTTTCATGCAAAATTAGTTTTTTAAGGGCAGTTTAGTAACTTATTGAGAGCATCAGGAAACATTACTTTGTTTGGAGGTGTGAGTGTAGCCCAGGGCAGGAGTGATTCTTTTTAATGCAACTTATTTAAAATCCATATGTTTGGGTAATAATCTGACCTTTAATCAGATCTTACATTATTCTTCACAGTCAACCCAGTTTCATGTTTATTGCAAAATTGTAGAATATGAAGAATTCTATCTTCTGCTAAACTGTTTATTATACTTTCAAACATCAGTATTATTTTAATAAGGATCTTTTATTTAAGTAGTCAAATCCAACTTCAGAAAAGAGTAGAGCTCTACCTCAATGGGTGTCCAGTGGGTTTTCCTTTGAATGGAGGGTTTTTTTTTGTTTTTGTTTTTATTCCGAGAAAATAGACTTTAGTGAGTAGTAGAAACTTGCTATCACCCTTACTCAGTTTTACTGGACTTTGTCACGAACTTAAAGCTGAATGAGTTGATTAAGTCACCATCTGGGTCCAAATTGGGTCCCTTTTACTGGGAAAGAAGACAAACAAGTACAAGCAGTACCCCCTTCTGGCTTTGGGGTTAGCCTGGGGAAGATACCTGAATACACTTTCAAGCTCAGACCCTGGGAAAAAAGCCAGAAGGAAGCTGTAGCCAGGAGTAATGGTAGCTACAGTCCTTGGGTAACCATCTGGGGCTATAAGTTCTGGCTGCCTTGTCCCCAAAAGCAATTGGTAGAATGAGCTGATAATGCCATCTAGTTGTTCTCTGTCTTGACCACCTTGGCTGGGGCATGATGGTATCCAATAAACGTAAACATCAAGCAAGGAAGAAGGGCATGAAAAGCAAGTATGACCTGAAGCAAGTCATTTATATGTGGTGCGTTTCACTGTCTCATCTGAAAATTAGGGAGCTGGATTAATTGTTTCCCAAACAATTCTTTGAAGATAAAGCTAAAGAACCTTGCTGAACAGGCAGACACAGATTGAGATTGGCTGAGGGTAGCTCAACAATAATCTTCAGACTGTGGGGTGCATAAGAATTACCTGGGAAGATAGTTACAAAACTGCAGGATCCTGGGATTCACTTGGAAAGATCCAAAGTCAGTAAGTCTGGGCATTTTTAATAAGCACCCCAGGCATTTCCTGAAGCAGGTGGTTCAAGGACTGAAGTTTGAGAAAACTATGAACTGAATGTTTTCTAAGCTGCTTTTTGCCCTGGGATTTTATGTTTGATTGTGAGAGGGAAGCAAATCCCTTGCTGTTTAAATGCATGCAACTTTGTTCCAGGATTTTAAATGGTTTACAGAAATATATATGATGCCAAAGGATAAATTAAGAATTGTTTGGAAAATAAAGGCAAAGGGAATATAAGGGGTAGGGAAATAATAAAAGTCAGA
The DNA here is from genome assembly GCF_965194805.1 of Balaenoptera borealis. Classification (NCBI taxonomy): domain Eukaryota; kingdom Metazoa; phylum Chordata; class Mammalia; order Artiodactyla; family Balaenopteridae; genus Balaenoptera; species Balaenoptera borealis. The sequence goes on from NC_138866.1 coordinate 90,706,310, forward strand.
GTAGGTTTAATGTCGTGAAATGCAAACTATTTGGTTCTCTACTGTTGCTGGGGTGAGCTAAACATTTGGTATCAAACTGCCTCAAAATAAAGTCAAGAGTTAAAATGAAGTGCAAAAAAAAAAAAAAAAAAAGTCACCTTTACTGGCACACAGACTTGAAACTGCACAGTGATGTAGAGGCGATGCTCACCACAGGATCCCTGCAAAAGATACAAAGAATTTAGTGCAAGCATTTCTTACGACACCAAATGTTTAGGAATCTATAGGGGCCAAACCAATACAGTGTAAGTTTGCACCTCATACCCATGGTTAGCCTCTTCCTACTGCACTTTAACTGTAAAATAGCCTAGAAACTTCTGCTAGAGCCAGGATATAACTGGAGGCATCAAAAGAGCCAGCTTCCAATACCTCATTCCCATTTCTGTCCTTAACTTCCTTCCACTTCCCCTTGTTCTAGGGCATGGTCAGAGAGATCACAGCCTCTCTTGGCTAACTGCCCTTCTTATCATCCTTGGAACAAGCGAGGCTATCAACAACATTTATGAAGCATTCACTTTATGTCAAGGAACACACCAAACAGACCTAGGCAAGCACATTCTGGCTGGAGCCAGGGTGACTTCAGTGCCTACAAGTTCTCCCTGAATTTGAGGTTGATCTCCCCTGAGGAGGGTAATGTAGGGGAGGAAAAACTGTTTTCCCTCTACTCATCTTAGGCTTATTGGCTAGGGCCCTGTAAAGTAGACTGACAACATACAGATTAACAAGAGAAAAACAATCAGAAGTTTATTAACATGTGCATCATGCATGTACATGGGAATCTTCAGCACTGAGTAACTCAAAGGGGTGGTTAGAACTTGGGCTTATACAAGCATCTTAACAGAACAACACATTTTTAGAGAAGTAACAAGACAAAGGAAAAGACTGAGTTTCTAGAGTGGCACATTGTGGGAAGGCAAATACATGGGGGAACTAATGGAAGATAAGGGCTAGTTAGTAAAGTCTATGTAATTTCCTCTAGTACCATCTCCAGCTGTCTCCAGTCTCTAGCTGATTAACTGTCCCCAGTATAGAGGAAAGAGAAGACACCATTACAAATTTATGTCCTGCCTTTAGGCAAATAAGAGGTATCTTCTTCTTTTCAACTGTCTTTAGCTCAAAATAATCCTTATGCTAAAGCGGCAAATTTTGGGACAGCATATTCTGCTACCCTTCAGTGTCCTCCTAGTGTGTATTTCCTGAAACTGAAAGCAGCCTTGCCTTCCTCCGAATTCTGGTCTACTTTCTCCCTCTCATAATAAATGATTCTGAACCATAAGATCCTTGAGGGCAGCTTTTTTCATTTTTATTTTTCCTTGCATTTCACATACCGCCTAGCACAGCTGGATATATAGTTGGCTTTTAATAAACAACAGCTGTTATGACTATTGTGGATTTGATCAAAAAGCAATGCCATTGATTATGTACTGTGTTCTATGCACTATGCTATTTTACTTTACACATGCATTCTGTCTTTATACATGCCACTACTTTCTTTATACACAGCCACTTTACACGCACATTCTTTCTAATTTCATTGTCATTTTTGGCTCAGAAAATAGGTAACTTGCCAGAGTTCACATAGCCAGTAAGTAAATGCAGTTTGATTTGATTCTTTCTACTTTACTCATCTGCCAGATGAACAATTTTCTATACTATATGTAATTTTCCACTCCTACACAATCAAATATACATAAAAAGATAGTTCCCTGGAAGGATGAACATCTACACTCTAGTAATATTAACAGCTTGGGATTGTTCAGACCAATTGTTATGTTTATGGGTGTCTGGAACTTCATAAATAGTGAGGTTCATGTTGAATTTTGACCAGCCATCGTTGTTCGGTTATGTGAAACTTTGCACTGCACATCTTAGGTCTTGAGTTTCTTGGATCTGTGCTACTTCAGGCAGAAAACTTCAATGCTAGGCATTTACTCTGTGGTGATTTCCAGACCAACTTGTTAAACTCAGATATGGTCCTTTGGTGATTACTCTAGACGTGCTGGCTTTTATGTAAATGATCTAATGGGTTATTCCACCATTTAATTGCCTTTATTTTTCCTCTCTCAACTGAGGTCTTGGTGTGATTATCATCGGCTTAGCCGTGACAGTGACTGCTATCACTGGTTTATCCACCTCTGCTATTGCTACAAATGGATATGTCAGAGGAGGTAATTAAACCTGTGACCCGCATGATCATTTGTAAGGTAAAGGCAACACAGGCTCAAATAGCTCACCACTGACCTTTCTGGAGTGTTTTCAAAGGTAATCCAAGTTGGTTCCTTTTTTTTCCCCCCCTGCCAGGCAAAAAGAGACGCAAGAAAAATGGAGAAGGATTTAACCTTTGTCAAACCTCCAACTTTCTCATTCAGGTTCCTCTCCAGCAAGAGAGAAGGTCAAATGTTATGTTTTCTCTTTTCGCAGCCAGGGTAGTTTCTCTCCCAGGACACCAGCGTAAGTCAACTTTTCCTTTCCAGGGCTGCATTTTAGATTGTGTTTGCTTTTGGAAACCATCCTTCATCATAACGAGCAGTTTTCCAACTTGGTCTTTACGCCAGGCAAACCCGTTTCTCCTTAGCACGAAGGAACTCCATTGGGGCCCAAGGCTTGGATGTGAACACTTAAATTCAAAGCAGTATAGTTTGCAGCAATAGGGAATCCAAGGAAGAAAAGTAAAATGTAATATCTTCTGTCTTTCATTGCTAACAGGTCTTGGAGTTATCATAATTCTTCTTTCCACCATGGTAACTTCTATTACTGGGTTGTCAACTTCTGCAATAGCAACTAACGGGTTTGTTCGTGGAGGTAAAATTTCTAAGATATCTAAATGCTCTCATCACTTCCTACGGGTAGGCAAAAACTTTTTATTATACTTCTTTTTGGTGGGAACAAGAAAGTAGCCCAACGTTCCTGAAGCCTGGCTAACTATGTGGATGAGCTGGACACAGAAGGAAACACAAGGTACTGTGTGTATAGTCCTGGTCTACTCTCGTCAGCTGTGGTCTCTTTTCTAATGGTCCTCTCTGGCACGTTGCAGGTCATGATTTCCAGATGCTCAAATTCCTTGGGTAAATGCTTTATTTTTCAGGCTACTGCACACCTCTTGCTGGTGTTTCTTGGAAAATGACTTCTCGACACAGCTTCAGTTTTAAAGTTTAGTACATTTCAGGTGCTTCCTAGACCTTCCTAGACCTAGATGGAATGGGATCTTTTAGAACGTTTCAGGTTTTTCATAGGGAGACTGTTCCTTCCTTGACAAGATTCAGACTGCTGCCTCCTGAAGTACTGGTGACTTCTTGAAGTACTGGAGCCAAACACCTTTCTTGGGGGATTTTTCAGGTCTTGGAGTCATCATCATTGGCCTGAGTGTGGTAGTGACAACACTCACAGGTATTTCTATGTCCGCTATTTGCACAAATGGAGTAGTAAGAGGAGGTAAGCCAATTCATGTACTTATGGCTATAAGCTTTGATTATGCAGTAATGTCTAGAGTTGGTTTAATGTTGGAAGTAAAATTTGTACATTGATACTTAGTCCCCAGAAGCCCTAAAACAAAACAAAATAATCCAAAATTTAAATAGCAAGGCATGATTCTTTTCAACTAAAATTAAGAGATCTCCAGAAAAGATTTTTTTGGCCCACTTCCTGTGATTAAACATGTTTATAAAGTAGAGAATGACCAGGTGTCCAGAAAGAAAGCATAGAGTATTAGAGTGAAATAAACGGTTTCTTTGTGCCTTGGACGGACCCCACTGGCTCTCTCTCAGGGCCCCTCAGAAGGGGTCTTCTCCAGCACCCCAGCTGACACTGCTGACTCTTCCTACTCAGTGAGCCTTCAGAGTTCACCCCAGCACTACACTCCTAATGGCCAATAAGCTTGAGAAGATTCTTAAAAAGAAAATAAAAACAAATAAAACAAAGAGTTACTTTCAAATCACCCAGGAACAAGCAGGCCTGGGCAGAGAATGAGGGGTTGAAGTTTGTCTCATTGTTCTTCTAGCTTCCTTTCTTCCCCCTCCAATTCTGTTTTGGCTCCTGGGGTCTCTACTTGGGTACCTTATCCAGATCTCCCTACCCAGGGCCTTCTAAAACACCATCCTACCTACAAAACTGCTCTTCTCACAGCTCCTGCCTGTCTCTCATTTTGACCAAGCCTAGTAACTTGCTGCTAACTGATTTAATGTAATCAGGACAAAGAAAGTAATGGGGATTTGCCCCACCCAAATAAAAGTTTACATTTTTAGAGAGGATGCTGTCGTCTTAACCCAAAGGAGTTACTATAGTGGAGGAAACAGTGAAAACTTTTCAGTGAAAGATAATTTTGGTTGTAGATATGTGTGTTCAGTGTCATTCCTTTACCAATTCTGTCTACTTCTAAGCCTAGCTCAGTATAGAAGTCATTGATTCACTATGGTCCGTGATAACATCTAGTTATCTAGGCCTTTCAACATCTAGTCATTTTAACCTTCAGTAACATGCTCTCAGAACTCCTGAGGTAGTTAACTATTCTGGCTCAGTCTTTCCTGTGCCCAGAAGTATACAGCCATGAGCAGAACCTTCTTTTCAAGGTCCAAGGGAGAAGCAATCGTTCCAGGCCCTCCTTACCTTACTTCCCATTTGCCACACCCATACACATATGGGTATTTGGCAATAACCATGCCTTCTTGAGCTAAAACCATCAAAACTAAGTCTGATTTATAGAGCGGATAATCCATAGTACTTTACAGGTACCTTTTTAATGTAGTAAAAGTGTACCAGAAATTATACCAGAAAGGAAGTTAGAACGACAATGATAAACTTTATCCACTTCATTTTCTGCCTGGGCCTGCCTGTTCCTGGAAATTTCAGATATGAAATTTTACTTCAGTTACATTATTAATTTGAACTCTTCAATGAAGTTTTTTAAAAGACAAAGAATTTGTGGGGTAAAGTTTGCTGTATTCTTATTAGTAGCATTTGTGTATTATAGTTTTCAATAAATTGGATTTTATTTAGTCAGAGTAGTTCTATTGTAGATTATATACAGAACATAAGGCAGGGCTAAGTTATTCATTACAGTGAACAAGATTTCTAAAATTACTAGGATTTATAATATTTTTATTAGAATAATTAGTATTTTAAATGTTCTCAGACATTCAAAATTATTTGGTCATATAAACTAAATCCTCTAAAAGTTCCTCAATGTAAAGCATGTTCATTTCTTGTTTCAGGTGGGGCCTACTACCTTATTTCCAGAAGCTTAGGGCCCGAGTTTGGTGGGTCTATAGGCTTGATCTTTGCTTTTGCCAATGCAGTGGCTGTTGCTATGTATGTGGTGGGATTTGCTGAGACTGTGGTAGATCTTCTTAAGGTAATTAAAAGCTTTTCTTTTCTTCGGTCAAGCAAGATAATTTGGTTTATTTTGCTTTTTCAGGGCACTAGGGGATATCATTATAGCAAGATGAGAGGAAACAGATTTATTCTGCAGAATGTGGAAGCTGAATATAGTTGAAGGAGCCCTAGGCTTGGCATCAGAACTGGCTCAGAGTCCTGGCTCTCACACTTACCAGCTGAGAGATTTTGGACCAGTCCCTCTGTTCATCTGAACCTTGTTTTTCAAATCTATAGTATGGGCTAATAATATTGTTTATGTCTTTCACAGAAATGTGGTACAGATCAAATGAAATCATGTACATGAAATACAGTGTAAAATATGAAAGAAAAGATAATAGGAATTATTGTCAGCAGCAATATTACTATTATGGTTATAGATTTCCAAAGGGAAAGAAAGTTCAAACATTAGAAGAACTCACTGCAGGAAACTGGGCCTTTTTTAGTTTAGGTGCCCCATCTGGATGGTATATATGTGAACACATTAACTAGCTAGAATATGAGCTAACTTCTGGTCCTCCTTTCATGGTAGTGATGGCAGACACTGAATTCAACTGGTACCTCTATTTGAAATTAGATGAATAAATGAGTGGATTATATAGTTCATAGTTTGTTCTTTAATCGAGTAGCACTTATTTTTTTTTGATATTCACATTGGAAACCACTCATTTTTATTCTTCTAAGATTCCCCTTGACACATAAAAATAACTAGTCATTCTTCTGAAACAAAACATGATATCTGTATGTACCCATAATTTTACTTAGTGTTACAGTAGATTTAAAAGCTGTGCCTAGAATGAATCCCTAAAATTTGTAACTCCTAACCTTGGCTATCAAAGGCCTATTATCACAGGAAAAAATAATATTAGACTCTTTATCTTCTCCAATTTATGAGCATTTCATTTTTCCATTATGCTGTGTAGCCCCAGACATTAGTGCATGGTATCTCTTCTTACTGTTAAATTCTACAATAAGACATATAGGCAAAAAAAGCTTCTAACCATTTTAGTGATTTTTTTTTTTTGTTCCAGGAGAGTAATTCGATGATGGTGGATCCAACCAATGACATCCGGATAATAGGCTCCATCACAGTGGTGATTCTTTTGGGAATTTCAGTAGCTGGAATGGAATGGGAAGCAAAGGTGAATTTCTCAAAATGATATTACCAACAACTGCTAGTCAGCTTCCTGAACAAATTGCAGGAATAGAAGGAACTCCATATTCAAAAAGAATTGCTATTATTACTTTCTGTGATAAAAGGAGCCAGGTCAGTGCTTGGTGGAACACCAAGCCCTCAAAGCACGAAGTCCAGGCAGTCGTAACTCACAGCTCATGTGATCAGGCCTGTGCTTTGTCCTTTATGCTATAGTCACAGTAACACAGCCAACAAGATTACTGCCATCTTCACACCCTGGTATCCCCTTCCAAGCTGGCTGTGAGTGCTGAAACCCACAAGAAATGGCAAGTGTGTTGGGAGAAAATAACAGGCAGAAACTATCATTCCCCTCTGAAATCCAGTACTCCAGCAGCAAATTTGAGGGCATCAGAAGCCCTGGAACTAGAGAATATCTGGATTTAACTATTAGTAAATCAGTTAGTAAATTTCTGAATGATGGAGAGCATGTCTTTTGCTTGCTTTGTAACTCTCTACAGTGACTAGTACCACTGAAACCCCTATGTTCCTATGTGCCTGGAGGTGCAGTAACTAGACATCAAGTGGTCACCAGAAATGGAAAGATAGCAAAAGCCTCCCACTTGCATAAGGCAATAGGAAACATTCCCACCTGGCATTTATTTCCAGATTATGTATTCATACATTAAACAAAAATTGACAAAGTGCTTGTCACGTGCTGGGCATCCTGCTAGGCACGGTATGTTCGGTTGTGACCCACACAGGCACAATCCCTGCCACAGTTGAGCATATGGTCTACGGGGAGCTGAGTGATAAACAAGCACATAAACAAGTAAATATGGAATGGTAAATTGCGAAAGTGCTATAAAGTAAATAAACAGGGCACTGAGATAGAACATAACAGGGGGGACATACGTTAGATTATTCCCCCAGGGAGGCAATGTAGTTTCATGACAGTAGAAGGTAGAATTTAGAGCTCCAGCTCTGTAGTTAGAGTGGAGTTGAACCTGGTTTATGTCTATATGACCTTTAGTAAATTACTTCACCTCTCTGTTTCTCAGTTTCTTTATCTTTAAAATGATGATAGCAGTATTACCTACTTCATACAGTTGTGGGTGGTATTATTTACCTGAAAGAATATTGGTAAAGTTAGATGTGCATCTGTTGTATTGTAAGCCCTCTGTGAACATTAGCTGTTATTGTTTAGATTCAGTGATCAAGAAAGGCCTCTCTGAGGAGGTAACTAATACATAATGGATGAGGGGAAAGATACAGTTTTGCAAAGTATAGGGAAAAGTGTGTTTCCAGCAGAGGGAACAGCATATGGGAATGCCAAGCCAGTAACCTCTATGAAATGTCAGATGGACTAAAGAACAGAGATTTGGCTGGTCAACCTTGCAGACCGCTTATGCTGGGCACACACTGGTGTGGTAGCCCAACGTCAAGTGCACTAGGCATCATGGGAATTCTATGCATCATTCTGTGTTCTCATACTCCTTCTGCAGTTATTACTGGGAAGGAGAGGAATCCATAGGTGCTCTGCCTAGGAAAGAAACCAACTCTGTCAGTGTTCAGTCTTTTGGCTCCATTTATATTCTTAGGAACACTGCACTAAGTTACCCACTTAGTACTTGAAATGCTCTTGAAATGTCACCTTCAAGTGCCCAAGCACATGCACCCATTGAAAGTGTAACATCTATACTCAGGCCAAATAAGGCTCATTAAGATGCCGTTTTATGAGAACATAACTTATTACCTACTTTGGATAGTAGAATCTTAACTGGAATTATTAGATAGGGTCTTTTTTCAGTGGGCACTTATAACTTTTATAATTATGTAAAAAGTCATTGAATAAATCTAATTTGACCTCCTGTTACTTTGTCATTCCAGGCTCAAGTGATTCTTCTGATCATTCTTCTCATTGCTATTGTAAACTTCTTCATTGGAACTGTCATTCCATCCAACAACGACAAAAAGTCCAGAGGTTTCTTTAATTACCAAGGTACATATGACAAATAACTTGCTCTGCAATAAATGATTCTCCATTGCCTGCCCCCATCACCATCCCCATGATTCCTACCCCAGCCATTGGAATCCCAGTGTGATCCAGGGAAGAGCCTGGGGTTGGAGTCAGGAGAACCAGAGTGAGTCTCAATCCTGCTGCAAACTGCCATGATTGCTTCTCAGATTTTCCTGCCAGGGTGGGGGTGATGATAACAACTTCCTAAAGGGATTTTGAAAAGCAAGTAAGATAGCAGATGTTAAAGTGCTTTGAAAACCTTAAAGTTCTGGATACATTGTTGTCTCTGTCAAATAGTAGAAGTAGAGTGCGTGTACAAGAAAGAGAGCATAGCTCAGACAATGTGTCCAACCACTGAGAGCACTGAAGTCAAACACAGTCATTTTTTTCTTCCTGCTAGAATTTTGTCCCTTGCTTTCTTATAGCATTACCTAGTTGAGCATCACTGTCAGGTTTTCAAGCATAAAAGATTGTAGATATAGCATCTGTGATAATGGCATGGCACTGGGCATAAATTTTGACTTCTCTCTTCTATTCTACTCTGCCTATCCACTCTTTCCTATCTTTCCACTCTAGCTTACTCAAGAATCCACTGCTGAGGGTTTTTTACATTTCCCTTCATTATTTACTCAGTTGTCAGTATTTGTTCCCTTTTTATATCACATCACTTCTTTCTTCCTGATTCTTTTTCTTTGTAGAATTGTCTTGTTTGCTTTGCAAATCCTTTTCCTTTTGATTCTTTTCCCTTCTTCCAGCTCCTGCTGTAATTTTTATGTTTTAAATTTTCTTTCCTTATTTTTGCATCATCCTAGATTCTTTTGTTCATATTTTTCTTCCTTCCTTTTCTTTCTTTGTTTTTCTTTCTGTTTTTCTTCTACATTGTTCCTTTTCTATATTTTAATTTTTTTCTTTTTTTAAAAATTAATTATTTTTTGGCTGCATTGGGTCATTGTTGCTGCACGCGGGCTTTCTCTAGTTGCAGCAAGCAGGAGCTACTCTTCATTGCAGTGCGCAGGCTTATCACTGTGGTGGCTTCTCTTGTTGCTGAGCACAGGCCCTAGAGCGCACGGCCTTCAGTAGTTGCAGCCTGTGGGCTCAGTAGTTGTGGCTCGTGGGCTCTAGAGCACAGGCTCGGTAGTGCTCGTGGTGCACGGGCTTAGCTGCTCTGCGGCATGTGGGATCTTCCCGGACCAGGGCTCGAACCTGTGTCCTCTGCATTGGCAGGCGGATTCTTAACCACTGTGCCACCAGGGAAGTCCCTGTTTCCTTTTCATTTAAATAATTTGGTGACAAGCTGTGGGATATTATTATTTTATGACCAAAGCTCCTCTCTCTCTTCATATATATATATTATATATAAAGAGAGAATATATATATATATAGTCTCCTATACATGAGAATTTGGTATAAGGATCTAAGATCCAACTCTAGAGACAGGGGCAGGGAGGTTAGAACATTAGTAAAAAAAACTGTAAGATAGCCTCACCCACAAGTTTCTCCTATAATTTTTTTTAAAAAGGCATAGAAAAGCAGTGTGCTGATTAAGGTGCATATATATGTGAGAATGTAGCTGTATGTGTGTGGGGCAATGTTGTGTGGTATATTTGTGAGTATGCCAGTAGGGTCATGAGAGAATTTTCCATTTCCTTCTTTTCAATCTTCTAGATTCAAAGAAGTTAGACAGCACGGGTCTCTGTTTGCATGAAAATTATTGATTTTTCAGGGTATGTCCTAGAGATCTAAAACCTTCTGACATGTATTTTGACTCTTGGCAAATATTCACATGAGGTTCATCAGGAGTACACCAATATCTTCAAGCTCATTCCATTTAGATTATAGGAACACTTGGCATTTAGGGCTATAGAAGCCAAATGTAACTTTATCTCCTACCTGTGAAGAAAGTCTACATGATAATTTTCTCATTATTTGTGTTGCAGCATCAATATTTGCAGAAAACTTTGGGCCAAGCTTCACAAAAGGTGAAGGCTTCTTCTCTGTCTTTGCCATTTTTTTCCCAGCAGCAACTGGGATTCTTGCTGGTGCCAATATCTCGGGAGATTTGGAGGTATGTTGTTTCCTCTGCTTTGTAATCCTGTGAGGTAATGGTGCACTTGGACAGGACAAGGAGCTACAGACATCAACAGTGACCATGTTTCTCTATAGATTTCAAAACTGTAAGATTTCTGCAAGGTTTCCTATTTATTTAAAACTTCTCACTTTAATGACACATTTTACTGCCAAACTATCCTATTCCAGATAGTTCTTCCAAAAGTCTTATTCAGTGATATCAGAAGGACAGAGTATATTGACAGTGTGTCATATTTCCAACAAAATGAATATAATTCAGTGAAAAAAAATATCAGAACCGGGCTTCCCTGGTGGCACAGTGGTTAAGAATCCTCCTGCCAATGTAGGGGACATGGGTTCGACCCCTGGTCCGGGAGATCCACATGCCACGGAGCAACTAAGCCTGTGCGCCACAAGTACTGAGCCTTCGCTCTAGAGCCCATGAGCCACAACTACTGAGCCCACATGCCACAACTACTGAAGCCCATGTGCCTAGAGCCTGTGCTCAGCAACAAGAGAAGCCACCGCAATGAGAAGCCTGCGCGCCGCAATGAAGAGTAGCCCCCGCTTGCTGCAACTAGAGAAAGCCCTCGTACAGTAACAAAGACCCAATGCAGCCAAAAATAAATAAATAAACTTATTTAAAAAATATATCAGAACCACCCCTTCTCTTTTAAACACATAATGAACTGAATATTCAAGAAAAAACAAAACCAAAACCAAATCACTTTATTACTGAATACTTATGTCATTAAATTCAGAGGTACACGCACTCACTTAATAGGTATTTATTTAGCAGTCTACTCATAATATTCTATGTTAAGTAGTGTAAGGAGCATTGTATTAGTTAGGATATTAGTTTCAATGTTTTATAAAAGGCCAAGAACAGTGACCTAATTAAGACAGAAGTTTGTTTTCCTAGTGCATAAAAATTCAAGGCCATAGGCCATCTACCGGAATAAGAAAGGTCTGCTCCAAAAGGTAGCCCAGAAAACGCAGATGACCTCTCTTGTATTACCATTCCCTTGGGGTTTGCCCTCATCTTCAAGGTCCAAGATGACTGATCACTTCCAAGATCACATTCCAGTCCATAGGAAGGGGGATAAGGAAGTAGAGGGCAAACAATCATTTCTGTTGACATTCCATTGACCGGAATTCAGTCTCTGTGACCTTAACTCGTTGCAAAGAAGACTGGGAAATGTAATTTCTACTTGGACAACTATGTCACCAGATAAAATTTTAGGGGGTTCTCGTATTAAAAGGAGGAAGGTGAAAATGTATATTACAGGACAATAAATAGTCTCTACCACACGTGAAAAAAAGTAGAAGACACAGGTTTTACCTCAATAAGTTTATAATCAACTTTGGAAGACAAGAAATATTTGCAAGAGTCATGAGGAGATAGGTATAAATGAAAACTGAATGCATTGTTCAAGTTCATTATGAAATAAAAATAATGAAGAAATAATTACATTAGGGATGATTTTCTCAACAAAGTAACTTTTGAGCAGGAACTAAAAGCAAAGGCTGGATACTGACAACAGGTCAGAAAATATAAGGGTATTCCAGGCAGAAAAAACAAAAGAACAGACAGGAATGGGAAAACTGTGGGACAGTAAGGAGTTTCTCACGATTCAACTGGAGAAGCCTTGACGGGCTGGGTAACCTTATAAGGTAAGGAGAACGGCTGTGGAAGGGACCTGAGCGAGAGAGGCTTACCCTAGAATATAATTCCATGAAAGTGGGGACTTTGCCTTTGGATTTGTTCACTGCTATGTCCTTTGAGATGGGAAAGCTTCAGAAAATATTTATTGAGTGAATGAATAAAGGCATTTAGATTTGTTATATTAAGGACTGCAGTGCCATGGTAAATTCTTTTTGTTTTTTTTTTAACATCTTTATTGGAGTATAATTGCTTTACAATGGTGTGTTAGTTTCTGCTTTATAACAAAGTGAATCAGCTATACATATACATATATCCCCATATCTCCTCCCTCTTGCGTCTCCCTCCCACCCTCCCTATCCCACCCCTCTAGGTGGACACAGAGCACCGAGCTGATCTCCCTGTGCTATGCAGCTGCTTCCCACTAGCTATCTATTTTACATTTGGTAGTGTATATATGTCCATGCCACTCTCTCACTTCATCCCAGCTTACCCTTCCCCCCACCATGTCCTCAAGTCCATTCGCTACGTCTGCGTCTTTATTCTTGTCCTGCCCCTAGGTTCTTCAGAACCATTATTATTATTTTCTTTTTTTAGATTCCATATATATGTGTTAGCATACGGTATTTGTTTTTCTCTTTCTGACTTAACTTCACTCTGTATGACAGACTCTAGGTCCATCCACCTCACTACAAATAACTCAATTTCATTTCTTTTTATGGCTGGGTAATATTCCATTGTATATATATGCCACATCTTCTTCATCCATTCACCTGTTTATGGACACTTATGTTGCTTCCATGTCCTGGCTATTGTAAATAGAGCTGCAATGAACATTGCGGTACGTGACTCTTTTTGAGTTATGGTTTTCTCAGGGTATATGCCCAGTAGTGGGATTGATGGGTTGTATGGTAGTTCTATTTTTAGTTTTTTAAGGACCCTCCATACTGTTCTCCATAGTGGCTGTATCAATTTACATTCCCACCAACAGTGTAGGAGGGTTCCCTTTTCTCCACACCCTCTCCAGCATTTATTGTTTGTAGATATTTTGATGATGGCCATTCTGACTGGTGTGAGGTGATACCTCATTGTAGTTTTGATTTGCATTTCTCTAATGATTAGTGATGTTGAGCATCCTTTCATGTGTTTGTTGGCAATCTGTATATCTTCTTTGGAGAAATGTCTATTTAGGTCTTCTGCCCATTTTTGGATTGGGTTGTTTGTTTTTTTGATATTGAGCTTCATGAGCTGCTTGTAAATTTTGGAGATCAATCCTTTGTCGGTTGCTTCATTTGCAAATATTTACTCCCATTCTGAGGGTTGTCTTTTCATCTTGTTTATGGTTTCCTTTGCTGTGCAAAAGCTTTTCAGTTTCATTAGGTCCCATTTGTTTATTTTTGTTTCTATTTCCATTTCTCTAGGAGGTGGGTCAAAAAGGATCTTGCTGTGATTTATGTCATAGACTGTTCTGCCTATGCTTTCCTCTAAAAGTTTTATAGTGCCTCACCTTACATTTAGGTCTTTAATCCATTTTGAGTTTATTTTTGTGTATCGTGTTAGGGAGTGTTCTACTTTCATTCTTTTCCATGTAGCTGTCCAGTTTTCCCAGCACCACTTATTGAAGAGGCTGTCTTTTCTCCATTGTATACTCTTGCCTCCTTTATCAAAGATAAGGTGACCATATGTGTGTGGGTTTATCTCTGGGCTTTCTATCCTGTTCCATTGATCTATATTTCTGTTTTTGTGCCAGGACCATACTGTCTTGATGACTGTAGCTTTATAAGAGTCTGAAGTCCAGAAGCCTGATTCCTCCAGCTCCATTTTTCGTTCTCAAGATTGCTTTGGCTATTCAGGGCCTTCTGGTTTCCATACAAATTGTGAAATTTTTTGTTCTAGTTCTGTGAAAAATGCCAGTGGTAGTTTGATAATGATTGCACTGAATCTGTAGATTGCTTTGGGTGATATAGTCATTTTCACAATGTTGATTCTTCCAACCCAAGAACATGGTATATCTCTCCATCTGTTAGTATCATCTTTAATTTCTTTCATCAGTGTCTTATACTTTTCTGCATAAAGATCTTTTGTCTCCTTAGGTAGGTTTATTCCTAGGTATTTTATTCTTTTTGTTACAGTGGTAAATGGGAGTGTTTCCTTAATTTTTCATCATTAGTGTATAGGAATGCAAGAGATTTCTGTGCATTAATTTTGTATCCTGCTACTTTACCAAATTCATTGATTAGCTCTAGTAGTTTTCTGGTAGCATCTTTAGGATTCTCTATGTATAGTATCATGTCATCTGCAAACAGTGACAGCTTTACTTCTTCTTTTCTGATTTGGATTCCTTTTATTTCTTTTTCTTCTCTGATTGCTGTGGTTAAATCTTCCAAAACTATGTTGAATAATAGTGGTGAGAGTGGGCAACTTTGTCTTGTTCCTGATCTTAGAGGAAATGGTTTCAGTTTTTCAGCATTGAGAACGATGCTGGCTGTGGGTTTGTCACATATGGCCTTTATTATGTTGAGGTAAATTCCCTCTATGCCTACTTTCTGGAGGGTTTCTATCATAAATAGGTGTTGAATTTTGTCGAAAGCTTTTTCTGCATCTATTGAGATGATCATGTGATTTTTCTCCTTCACATTGATTGATTTGCATATATTGAAGAATCCTTGCATTCCTGGGATGAACCCCACTTGATCATGGTGTATGATCCTTTTAAGGCGCTGTTAGATTCTGTTTGCTAGTATTTTGTTGAGGATTTTTGCATCTATGTTCATCAGTGATATTGGGCTGCAGTTTTCTTTCTTTGTGAAATCTTTGTCTGGTTTTGGTATCAGGGTGATGGTGGCCTCATAGAATGAGCTTGGGAGTGTTCTTCCATCTGCTATATTTTGGAAGAGTTTGAGAAGGATAGGTGTTAGTTCTTCTCTAAATGTTTGATAGAATTCACCTGTGAAGCCATCTGGTCCTGGGCTTTTGTTTGTTGGAAGATTTTTAATCACAGTCTCAGTTTCAGTGGTTGTGATTGGTTTGTTTATATATTCTATTTCTTCCTGGTTCAGTCTCGGAAGGTTGTGCTTTTCTAAGAATTTGTCCATTTCTTCCAGGTTGTCCATTTTATTGGCATAGAGTTGCTTGTAGTAATTTCTCATGATCCTTTGTATTTCTGCAGTGTCAGTTGTTACTTCTCCTTTTTCATTTCTAATTCTATTGATTTGAGTCTTCTCCCTTTTTTTCTTCATGAGTCTGGCTAATGCTTTATCAATTTTGTTTATCTTTTCAAAGAAGCAGCTTTTAGTTTTATTGATCTTTGCTATCATTTCCTTCATTTCTTTTTCATTTATTTCTGATCTGATCTTTATGATTTCTTTCCTTCTGCTAACTTTGGGGTTTTTTTGTTCTTTTTTCTCTAATTGCTTTAGGTGTAAGTTTAGGTTGTTTATTTGAGATGTTTCTTGTTTCTTGAGGTAGGATTGTATTGGTATAAACCACTCTTGGAACTGCTTTTGCTGCATCCCATAGGTTTTGGGTCATATCATGTTTTCATTGTCATTTGTTTCTAGGTATTTTTTGATTTCCTCTTTGACTTCTTCAGTGATCTCTTGGTTATTTAGTAGCATATTGTGTAGCCTCCATGTGTTTGTATTTTTTACAGATTGTTTCCTGTAATTGATATCTAGTCTCAGAGCGTTGTGGTCGGAAAAGATACTTGATATGATTTCAATTTTCTTAAATTTACCCAGGCTTGATATGTGACCCAAGATATGATCTAATCTGGAGAATGTTCCATGAGCACTTGAGAAGAACGTGTATTCTGTTGTTTTTGGATGAAATGTCCTATAAATATCAATTAAGTCCATCTTGTTTAATGTATCATTTAAAGCTTGTGTTTCCTTATTTATTTTCATTTTGGATGATCTGTCCATTGGTGAAAGTGGGGTGTTAAAGTCCCCTACTATGGCTGTGTTACTCTCGATTTCCCCTTTTATGGCTGTCAGCATTTGTCTTATGTATTGAGGTGCTCCTATGTTGGGTGCATCAATATTTACAATTGTTATATCTTCTACTTGGATTGCTCTCTTGATCATTATGTTGTGCCCATCTTTGTCTCTTGTAATAGTATTTATTTTAAAGTCTATTTTGTCTGATATGAGAATTGCTACTCGAGCTTTCTTTTGATTTCCATTTGCATGGAATATCTTTTTCCATCCCCTCACTTTCAGTCTGTATGTGTCCCTAGGTCTCAAGTGGGTCTTTTGTAGACAACATATATATGGGTCTTGTTTTTGTATCCATTCAGCCCATCTATCTTTTGGTTGGAGCATTTAATCCATTTACATTCAAGGTAATTATCAATATGTATGTTCCTATTACCATTTTCTTGAATTGTTTTGGGTTTGTTATTGTAGGTCTTTTCCTTCTCTTGTGTGTCCTGCCTAGAGAAGTTCCTTTAGCATTTGTCGTAAAGCTGGTTTGGTGGTGCTGAATTCTCTTAGCTTTTGCTTGTCTGTAAAGGTTTTAGTTTCTCTGTTAAATCTGAATGAGATCCTTGCTGGGTAGAGTAATCTTGGTTGTAGAATTTTCCCTTTCATCACTTTAAATATGTCCTGCCACTCCCTTCTGGCTTGCAGAGTTTCTGCTGAAAGATCAACTGTTAACCTTATGGGGATTCCCTTGTATGTTAGTTGTTGTTTTTCCCTTTCTGCTTTTAATATTTTTTCTTTGTATTTAATTTTTGATAGTTTGGTTAATATGTGTCTTCCTGTGTTTCTCTTTGCATTTATCCTGTATGGGTCTCTCTGCACTTCCTGGACTTGATTAACCCCTTCCTTTCCCACATTAGGGAAGTTTTCAACTATAATCTCTTCCAATATTTTCTCAGTCCCTTTCTTTTTCTCTTCTTCTTCTGGGACCCCTATAATTCGAATGTTGCTGTGTTTAATGTTGTCCCAGAAGTCTCTGAGACTGTCCTCAATTCTTTTTATTCTTTCTTCTTTATTCTGCTCTGCGGTAGTTATTTCCACTATTTTATCTTCCAGGTCACTTATCCGTTCTTCTGCCTCAGTTATTCTGCTCTTGATTCCTTCTAGAGAATTGTTAATTTCATTTATTGTGTTGTTTATCATTGTTTGTTTGCTCTTTAGTTCTTCTAGGTCCTTGTTAAATGTTTCTTGTATTTTTTCCATTCTATTTCCAAGATTTTGGATCATCTTTACTATCATTACTCTGAATTCTTTTTCAGGTAGACTGCCTATTTCCTCTTCATTTGTTTGGTCTGGTGGGTTTTTGCCTTGCTCCTTCATCTGCTGTGTGTTTCTCTGTCTTCTCATTTTGCTTAACTTACTGTGTTTGAGGTCTCCTTTTTGCAGGCTGCATGTTCATAGTTCCCGTTGTTTTTGGTGTCTGCCCGCAGTGGCTAAGGTTGCTTCAGTGTGTTGTGTAGGCTTCCTGGTGGAGGGGACTAGTGCCTGTGTTCTGGTGGATGAGGCTGGATCTTGTCTTTCTGGTAGGCAGGACCACGCCTGGTGGTGTGTTTTGGGGTGTCTGTGACCTTATTATGATTTTAGGCAGCCTCTCTGTTAATGGGTGGGGTTGTGTTCCTGTCTTGCTAGTTGTTTGGCATAGGGTGTCCAGCACTGGAGCTTGCTGGTCATTGAGTGGAACTGGGTTTTAACATTGAGACGGAGATCTCTGGGAGAGCTCTCGCCGATTGATATTACGTGGGGCTGGGAGGTCTCTGGTGGACCAATGTCCTGAACTTGGCTCTCCCACCTCAGAGGCACAGGCTTGACACCCACCCGGAGCACCAAGACCCTGTCAGCCACACAGCCCAGAAGATAAGGGAGAGAGAAAGAAAGAAAGAAAGAAAGAGAGAGAGAGAAAGAGAGAACGAGAGAAAGCGAGAGAAAGAGAGAAAAAGAGAAAGAGAGAAAGAAAGAAAGAGAGAAAGAGAGAGAAAGAAAAAGAGAGAGAGAAAGAGAAGAAAGAAAGAGAGAAAGAGAGAAAGAAAAATAAAGAAAGAGAAAGAAAGAAAGAAGGGAAAGAAAGAAGGAAAGAAAGCAGCAAGGAAGGAAGAAAGAAAGAAAGAATGAAAGAAAGAAGGAAGGAAGGAAAGAAAGAAAGAAGGAAGGAAGGAAGGAAGGAAGTGAGGAAGGAAGACAGAAAGGAAGGAAAATAAAGTTATTGAAATAAAAATTTTTAAAATTAAAAATAAAAAAAAATTTAAAGTAAAAAAAAAAAAAAAAAAACAGACAGACAGAACCCTAGGAAAAGTGGTAAAAGCAAAGCTATACAGACAAACTCACACAAAGAAGCATACACATACACACTCACAAAAAGAGAAAAAGGAAATATATATATATATATCTATATATATTAAAAAAAGGGGGGAGGGAGCAACCAAATCAATAAACAAATCTACCAATGATAATAAGCTCTAAATACTACACTAAGATAAACATAAAACCAGAAACAAATTAGGTGCAGAAAGCAAACCCCACATGTACAGTTGCTCACAAAGTCCACCGCCTCAATTTTGGGATGATTTGTTGTCTATTCAGGTATTCCACAGATGCAGTGTACATCAAGTTCATTGTGGAGATTTAATCCACTGCTCCTGAGGCTGCTGGGAGAGATTTCCCTTTCTCTTCTTTGTTTGCACAGCTCCTGGGGTTCAGCTTTGGATTTGGCCCTGCCTCTGCGTGTAGGTTGCCTGAGAGCGTCTGTTCTTCACCCAGACAGGACGGGGCTAAAGGAGCAGCTGATTAGGGGGCTCTGGCTCACTCAGACCGGGGGTGGGTATGGAATGCCGGGTGAGCCTGAGGCAGCAGAGGCTGGCATGACATTGCAACAGTGTGAGGAATGTCGTGTGTTCTCCCAGGGATGTTGTCCCTGGATCGCAGGACCCTGGCAGTGGCGGGCTGCACAGGCTCCCGGGAGGGGAGGTGTGGAGAGTGACCTGTGCTTGCACACAGGCTTCTTGGTGGCTGCAGCAGCAGCCTTAGCGTTTCATGCCCGTCTCTGGGGTCTGCGCTGATAGCCAAGGCAAGTGTCTTGCCTCTTCGGCAGTTCCAGACTTTTTCTCGGACTCCCTCCTGGCTAGCTGTGACACACTAGCCCCCTTCAGGCTGTGTTCACGCAGCCAACCCCAGTCCTCTCCCTGGGATCTGACCTCCGAAGCCCGAGCCTCAGCTCCCAGCCCCCACCTGCCCTGGCGGGGGAGCAGACATGCCTCTCAGCCTGGTGAGTGATGGTCGGCACCGATCCTCTGTGCAGGAATCTCTCCTCCGCACCCCTGTTGCTGTGCTCTCCTCCGTGGCTCCGAAGCTTCCCTCCCACCCCACCTCCCCCACCTTCGTCTCCCCCAGTGAAGGGGCTTCCTAGTGTGTGGAAACTTTTCCTCCTTCACAGCTCCCTCCCTGAGGTGCAGGTTCGGTCCCTATTCTTTTGTCTCTGTTTTTTCTTTTGCCCTACCCAGGTACGTGGGGAGTTTCTTGCCTTTTGGGAGGTCTGAGGTCTTCTGCCAGCATTCAGTAGGTGTTCTGTAGGAGCAGTTCCATGTGTAGATGTATTTCTGATGTATTTATGGGGAGGAAGGTGATCTCCATGTCTTACTTCTCTGCCATCTTGAAGGTCTCTCCATGGTAAATTCTTGAGCAGAGATATGGCATATAAAAAGTATGATGAGGCTCAGAAAAATTAAGTAACTTGTTCAAAATGATTCAAGTTGTAAGTAGTACTGCTTAGCAAAATTTAGCTCTGGACGTTGAGCTTCTGGTTTCTCAGATTTGGAAAAGTATCAGAGGTCACTGATATACATTTCTGTAAACTGTAAGACCACATTTAAATTAAAGAATATTGTGCTTTCTTTAGACTCCTCAGAAACAAGTTTTTATTATTAGATGCTTAGTAGTCAGTTCAGCTCAACCAACACTTATTACTTACACCAGGCACAAGAGAAGCGAAGAAGAGCTTGCTTGATCCTTCTCTCAAGGAGCTCATGGTCTAAGAGAGAGACAAATTAACTCTATATGAGTCATAAAAAAACAAGAACAAAATCTTGTGCAAGGGAAATATGAAACAGTAACTGCCTGTCCCCAGAGAAGTAAGGGAAGTCTTTCAGAGGAGGGGACATTCAATCCAGATTTGAAGTGATGAATAGGAGTTCATCAATAGGACAAAGAAGGGAGGGACATTTGGAACAGAAAACAAGGACTGTAAAAAGGCTCAGAGAAAGATGCTGCTGATGGAAATTATTTTATGTGTGGAGTGGGGTATGCAAGTAAAATCTTTTCATCAATATATTAATAAACATATTTATAAAGGAACTTCTGTGTGTCCTAGGCACTCTGGAAGTAAGCAAAGAACTAGAGGATATCCCAATCTAAAAAAAAGGCAAGGCTTAGAATTCCTTTCTCCCAAGATAAGTGCTAACTTGATTTAGGATTGCTGTATTAGTAAAGAATTTTATTTATCTATCAATCTGTACTGAGAAACCTCTGATTTTGAGTTTACATTGTAAAGAAAATGAGTTTACATGTAAAGATGTCCTATCATGACTTTTGGGGCACATGTGGTCATAGTATTGTTGTAAAAAGTTGCATTTTTTCTATTTAAAAATACTTGGGTGGTTTTACAATTAAGTTTAACTTTTAGCACATACACTACTGTATACTGTTATGTAGAACTCAGAAATCCTTTAAACTACGGACAGTGGAGTTTGGATATTATCCCACAACTAGCTAGAGACACTAAGGAAGTTAGATCAGAGAGTACCATGATTAGATACTCATTTTAAAGCGTTTGCTAGCAGCTTGTGAGGGATGGATTAGAGGGTGGGGGTTGATAGGTAGGGAGACCAGAGGCAGAAGATCAGTTAGAGGATATCACAGTAGTCTGGATAAGAGATGACATGAGCCTAAATTAAGGCCATGGCAGGGAAAATGGATCAAAGTGGTCAGCTTTTGTTAGAGTTAGGAGAGGAAATGGAAAGGATGCTTTTTTTTTACTATGATCTGCTGTAAGAAAACATTATATATCACAACCAAGTGCCTACATGCAAAAATTTCTCCAAACAGTTCAATACTGTATTACAAATGATGTCTTCCGATATTTTCACATCAGTTCTATTCTACTGTATTCTTTTCATGCTGGCTAGTAACCTAGTGAATTGATTCCATGGTGAATAGAGGCTCAGATTTGGCCATTGGGGTTGAAATGGCAGAAGGACATCAGAGGTGAGATGTCTAATGGGCAGCTACATGTATGAGTCTGGAGCTCTGGAAAGAAACTAGGCCAGGACTGGAAGCCATGGCATGGATGAGTCCGTCCAGGTCTGGGTAAGAAGGAGGAGAGAAGCAGACCAAGGTAGCGCCCAGGGGATATTCAAAATATAAATGGTAGAAAAGGAGTCCACAGAGAAGAAAAAGAAAGAGCTAAGAGGTAGGTGAACCCAAGAGAGAGAAAGTCAAGAGAGAAGAATGCTATGAGAAGTAGTAATTAACATGATCAAAAGCCAGAGTGGTCAAGCATGTTAAGGACTGAGAGGTGACCATGTGTTGGGAAGTGGCAAGGAAACTTCAGAACTTATAAATAATATTTCTTTCTGAGAGTGAAACTAGAACATAATAGACGCAGTTCAATTTAGTAAACATGTATTGTTTCTACACTATGAGGATATGCAAGACTCTACCTCTGCTCACAGCCTCAGAATCCTTCTCAAGATGGCTCTTCAGGCTGCCAGTGACAGTTAACAAGCATTAGCACAAGGGGATGCTACAAGGCTCCCATCCTGAACCTTCTATTTGTTAACACAGTATTGATGATCTGTAAATATGTGCCTGGGAGAAGATTTGGGAGGTACCCAGGTCTAATCAGGACAGTTAAGATGCAGTTTCAGAGATGTAAGATTAGGATATGGTTGACACTCAACCAGCAGCAATCTAGTAGACTGCATTCTGTCCTAAGGAAAAAAATAAAATATTTAATAAAGAAAGGTGAAGGAAGGTGAGCTTTTGGGTTACTGCCTAAGGGATGAAAATTAACATTTAGAGTGAAAACTAAGAATCTACGTCCTGAGCCCTGTCTAGGGGAAATGTATCCAGAGCAGACAACGTGAGTATATGACCAGACATTAAGATATTGGCATCCCGATTTATATCAGGTCAAGTTTGACCCTCATGTAAGTCCTAAATAAGTAAATTTAGAGCTTGTAGCAGATAGTTCTAAATATAAACTAAGTTTTTGTGTTTTAGGTATAAGACTGCTGTCCATCTTCATACCTCTTTTCCTTATATATACTTCCTTTCTTCCCACTTATATCAATTCTTCACATTTCACTCAGATCCCAAGAAATCCTTAATCAATAAAATAAAATTTGAACATACCATGAATGAGATTGAGTGGGGTCGCTTTCAGCCACGGTTGCCTTCTTCTTCCTTCTATGTGCTACTCAGTTACACACACTTGCCACATTCTCTTTTGGAGACAGTAGTTTGGAATGAAGAGGTTGGATATGTCTGTATCAGAACAAACCATGTGTGGAGATATTCCTACAAGGATGGGAAGGAATGAGTAATTACAGAGTGGCTCCATAGGGCTGGCTTACTCCCCTGTGGGGGCAGATTTGCTTGGTTTAGTTAACATTTCCAGCTGTCAGGTTGTGTCTGCATTCACCATGAGTTGATTTTTCTGATGGATTTGATCAGCAGATTTAAGTTAACAAAACACAAAACTCAGACTTTGACTGCATTGATTGCTCACTTGTATCGATGAGTCTCATGTCTTCTGGTGGGGGAACTGATGTCTACTGAGATTGTGCTTTCTTCAATTCGGTATTTATTGACCCCTACTATATGCCAGCACTGTCTTTTATAAGCAATGAATGCACTGAAATCTCTATTTAATAATCCCTGTTAAGCTGAATTCTATTATTTAGAAGATATGCTGCTTGGAAATTGATTATTATATGATTTAGCCCCCAAAATAGGATATAAAGTGGTATATTATATATGATGTGAGCTCAGCTCAGTGAATTTATATATATTTATGGGCAAGAGAAAAGCCCATTTTCTGGTATAAGCTTAAATTTGCCTCTTTCTTTATGCCTGCTTATGGAAATCAATATCTCCCATTGTAGTTATTCCTGAACTAGATTCCAAATGGGAGCTTTGAGGGATTGGAGAATTTAGCAGATCATCTTTTTGCTCAGTCAAAAGTAATTTTTTTTAAAGTAAGCCTAAGCTTAGTACAAAACAAATACACACACAGATATCGTCAATGTGCCGGGTATGTTTGTGTGTCCCCCCTAATACTTTAAGGTCTGATACATCTGCATGAAATTCACAGGAGATAAAGGGGAGGGGAAGGCAGTGGTGAACTAACTAGTCTACTTTTCTATAAAAACTCCCTCCTGGACAGTTATAAATCTCTTCTGTTCAGCACAAAGTTATACAGATTTCTTTATTCTCTCTAAACACCCTGTCTTTGTCCAAAAAGAACTGGAGCTCACCACTTTGTCATTTGCTTGATTTTTTTCTTTAGACCTCGCCTCAGGAAGGGTAGCCTAAAATTTTCAAAATACAGAACTAACTCCAAGTGATGTCTGTTTCTTATTCCACTCTATCTCCTCATTCCTCCGCATTATTTTTTCAAAGGATCCCCAAGATGCTATCCCAAGAGGGACCATGCTGGCCATCTTCATCACCACTGTCGCCTACATAGGAGTTGCTATTTGTGTAGGTAAGTTGTGTGTCTCTGGTGTCAGAATGCCAGAATTACAAGGGGTCCAGTTGTTTTTCATGTCAAGTGGGCTTTCCATGGAACGTAAGTTGAAATTTTTTAAATAGGTAACAATTTTAATTCCCTTCTTGGATGCTCTAGGAGTTTGAATGCAATTAAGCTGTAACACAGGTGTCTCTGGGTCAGGGATAGAGTAGAGGTAATCAGATTGTCATTCTACCCGAACACAGAAAGGATCCCATTTTGCTGCTCTAGGTGATATTTCCACTGCCAAGGAAGCCACCATTTCCAGCACCCTCCTCCCTTGCCTTTAGGAGGCAGGTGAGGAACAGAGTAAGAGAAAAGAAGCCCAAAAAACAAAACAACAATGACGAAAGCCTTAGGAAAGTACACAAGATACAGAATTGATAACTGTGTCTCCTCCTTGCACTGCTGTCCCTAATATGGAAATGCCACTGTCACCAATTGTCAGGCAATCAGACTAGACCCAGCTGCCAGCAGTGTGGGCAGCCAGCCCCCACATTGCTCAGTGAGCATAAAATATGTGGATTTGCCTGCTGTTCTTTTTTTAAAATTTATTTTATTTTATTTTATTTTTTTAACATTTTTATTGGAGTATAACTGCTTTACAATGGTGTGTTAGTTTCTGCTTTATAACAAAGTAAATCAGCTATACATATACATATATCCCCATATCCCCTCCCTCTTGCGTCTCCCTCCCACCCTCCCTATCCCACCCCTCTAGGTGGTCACAAAGCACCGAGCTGATCTCCCTGTGCTATGCGGCTGCTTCCCACTAGCTATCTATTTTACATTTGGTAGTGTACATATGTCCATGCCACTCTCTCACTTCTTCCCAGCTTACCCTTCCCCGTCCCCGTGTCCTCAAGTCCATTCTCTACGTCTTCATCTTTACTCCTGTCCTGCCCCTAGGTTCTTCAGAACCTTTTTCTTTTTTTTTAGATTCCATATATATGTGTTAGCATGCGGTATTTGTTTTTCTCTTTCTGACTTACTTCACTCTGTATGACCGTCTTATTACTCAGCCATAAAAAGAAACAAAATTGAGTTATTTGTAGTGAGGTGGATGGACTTAGAGACTGTCACGCCTGCCGTTCTTAAGCTGACTTTTGTTCCACGTGCTGCCTGCAGCCACACCTCCTCCTGGTTGGGGGTCACCTCAAGCTTATGCCATTATTGGAGAGGAAGGAATGTGGAACATTCAGAGAAGAAAACTCTTCTGTGCACACTCAGGAATACAGCTCCAGGCTGGACCACTATGGAAGCCCAGATGGCCATTTAAAAGGGCATATCCTAATTGTCCTCTGCTTACTATAAAGGAAATTGAGAAAGTACATATATCTGGAGTTGGATTCTTTAGAAAAAAACAAAACAATTAACTTAGGTTCTTTCTTCTCTCACTGTCTCTTATTTCAAGAAATTGGATAATGTTGTTAATTGTATTGTTGTGACATTTCCAAGTTTAGTTACATGCAAAGAGATTTTATTCCAGTGCTTTAGGAAATCGAAACATTTTTTAATGACATTGAAATCACCTAAATTTCCCAAATGGTTTTTCTTTCTCACACAAAGTAAGGAGGAAGAAATGAGTAAAGGAATAGACCTGACTTCAGAGATTCTTCTCCTTTATTGCTTCTTATGGGTAGAAAAATCTGTGTTTCTATACTTTTTCCAGGGAAAGAAAAGGATAGTCATGGGGTCCCTGGCCTGTCATTAGAGCAAATAATGGTTCATGGCTTGGCTTCATAGGAATTTGGGGAGTTCTACTATGCAGAAGTTAAAACACATGATTTTAAAAAGTCAGCTCAACATAAATGAACAATGCAAAAAGGTAAAATCTGAAATGGATCGTTTTGCTTGGTAACCAACATCCATACTTTAAAGTACTTAAGCAGAGGCTGGCAGGCCACTTCTCAGGGCTATATAAAAAGGATTCCTGCACTGATTATTTTAAATGGCTCTTTCAACTAAAAGATTCTACAAGCTTTAAGTCTTTCCCAGATTCAAAGAGCAGGAATTCCATGACTATAATTGAGGGTTCCCATTAGTATCTGTTGCTGGGACGTCTCTTAAAATAATTAGCAAGGAATGAGAACTCACCCTGCCTGGAGACTGAAAAGCCAAATGAACAGTTTCATTGACTGGCATTTAGTTTGCAAAGTATCCTTCAGGGAGTTCAGAAAAGTTTATATATATATATATATATATATATATATATATATATATATATATATATATATATATCTCACACCTATATTCATACCTTTCAATAATCCTATCAAATACATAATGGCAGAGATTACAGTTAGAAAAATTAATAATAACAGTCAGTGATTAAAATATATATCGAGAATCTTTAAAAAGTTCATAACTCATTTTAGGGAATCTATCCTAGAGAAATGCTTCGAATTACAGAAGAAAGATTTTATGTGCAAAGATGTTCATAGGATTGTTTGTAATGGAAAATAACAGAAATACCCAAATGTATAAAAATAATAGGATAGACTGAGATAAGTATTTGATAGGATATTATTTGACCATGAATATTACCTAGGAACTCTTAATATTTTATCTCAAAGTATTTTCTGTATCATTTAAACCATTAAAATTATATAAGTAAAATTATAATGGTTTAAAAAAGTTAGGCAAGGAAAATCATTAGTTGAAAATAAGAGCTCAGTTCTCCTAATCACTAGAATTCAGTAATGTCATCCCTTGGTTCTCTCACAGATGAGAAAATAAATTCTTCTATCTGAAAAACTCCCAATCAGTAGCACTAACCCAGAAATTTGAATTGAATCAATATTATGTGCAAAGCACTGCTGAAAGGAAGGGAGTCTCAATCCCGAGTGTCTTCCAGAGGCAGGCAAAAAGCTAGGACTTAAACTACCCAAGGCAGGGGAAGCGGCAACCTCTTAGAGATAGGGGTCACTCCCAGGCCTCAGAGGATGCGAACTTCCAGGTACCAGTCAGAGGAAGTGTTGACAAAGAAGACAGGATAGGTCAAAGTAAACTAAGTGTGTTTTCAGAAGGAAAACCTTAAGGGAGCAGAACCCTTCATGTCAAGAAATGACAAGGCTTCGTTGTTTTCCCAGGGGCCTGTGTGGTCCGAGATGCCACCGGGAGCATGAATGACACCGTCATTTCTGGGATGAACTGCAATGGTTCAGCAGCCTGTGGGTTAGGCTACGACTTCTCAAGATGTCGACATGAACCATGTCAGTATGGGCTGATGAACAATTTCCAGGTTCGAACCTCAGAAAATAATAATGTTTATTGATACTGCTTCCATTTTTAGAACATCATGTATAATGAAACTTCTGACTCCGCAACAGATTGGTTATTGACTGATTCGAATTCAGCGAGGAACAATTCGTGTGGGAGGGAAGGGAGTCATACAGGCATTCATTATGTGGTTACACTCACTGTGGTGGGGGGAGAACAGGCAGTTGTATGAATTGCGTCACCAGGGAAAGATTACCACCGCCATTATGCATCTTCCAATCAACTGTGTAAGATTTCCTGGTGGGGAGATGGAGAGACTTTGATTAGCTAGCACTAGGAATGCATTTCATGCCTGGGCTTCAGCTTAGGAAAAGCCTCTGTTGTGGTCCTGGAGTGTGTGGAGGACAAGGCCAAGAGGGAAACTGTGAGTGGCAGTTGTGGGGAGGTAAGTGAGGGGGAAGGAACAAGGGAAGTTGGGAAAACTGTGGAACCTAAAACATATTAATTTGTCTGAATGATTGGTGAGCAGAGGGAGAAGCAAATTTGTCGTGAAGGCTTCATTCATCTAGTTTAACAACCAACAAAGAGAAATTAACTCAGCTGAAGTCATTATTCCAAAATATGACTTAAATTGATAGAATCTCATCATGTCTCAGATCTAAAATTATGTTTAATGAGCACAGAAAAAGCAAAGGTTTGAAAAGCCTCTATGTGCAGGAAGAACAAGAAAGGCTAATGCCTTTAAAAAGATTGGTAAACAGCTGGGTCCCTCCCCAAACCTTATTAAAATACCACTTTCTGCTGAATAGAATTTCCCATTATCCAAGAAACAGATTCCCAGAAAGGACAGAGGGGGAAAATGTCAAAATCCTTGAAATCATTTCCCTGTTTATTCTTTACAGTATCTTCTGGATGTATTGTGGTGAGCATTTATTATTTTTATTTAAAAAAGAAAAAGAACAAACAATAACAAAGCCATTTCCATTTTGGAAAAAACAATTATTAAGAACTTGAGAATGAAGCAGGGGAAAAAATATATGCCTAGAAGCAAATAGCTCATTAAAGAGATTCCAAATCACAGAAAGTGGAAAGGGAAGCATGTGCATAAAATTTTGGCTTAAATTTTTTTTGTTTTACTCTCTGTTGGCTGAGTCGCCTAACTTGAACCTCTCTCCTCAAGGTCATGAGCATGGTGTCAGGGTTTGGCCCCCTCATCACTGCTGGCATCTTTTCTGCAACACTCTCCTCGGCCCTGGCCTCCCTCGTCAGCGCACCCAAAGTTTTCCAGGTGACAAAGGCACAAGAGCATGTGCTTCTCCCTCCTTCTGTTGCCACTGAACATGGATCAAGCTGAAATATCCATTCTCACCGGCAATCATTTTCCATCACTTTCTGAAGCAGTTTAATGTTTGCACCTGGCTCCAATGCTATGTCTGCCACATAGTCAAGATCAATTCAAATAGTATAAAGAATGATAAACTGCAGTGTTAACTTGTGCTTCATATTATGTATCACTTCGTCTTTCCCCAAATCTTGTTAGAATCACCCAGGGAAAATGACTGTGCATAGATATAAATGACGAATTTCTCCTCTTCTTTTCCATTAGGCTCTGTGCAAGGACAACATCTACAAAGCCCTGCAGTTCTTTGCAAAGGGATATGGGAAAAACAATGAGCCCCTGAGAGGATACTTTCTCACTTTTGTTATAGCCATGGCATTCATTCTTATTGGTTTGTAGTTTTCTTGTTCTTACTGAAAGCCAAAGAATTCTGATTACTCATAGGGTTTTCCTTTGAGCTCGAGACATTACCTGTTTTATGTTTAATACCCCATTTGGGAATACTGGAGTCTGTCTAAGAAGGAAATGAGAAATCCTGTGTGTGGAGGACCTTTGGGGACTTGAGGTGGGCTTTGGACTTTAATCTCTTCTTTGAATCTGAATGTGGGAAATCCATCCAACCAAATGCAAGCGAAGCCTTCCTCCAACCCACCCAATATTGTCTAATCCCACAGTGTCCCCCAGCTGCCACCTGTCTTTACATCTCCTGACAGCCAGCAGGAGAGGTGAAGTGTCTGCTCTCAAAATGTGGTCTGTTGACCACCTGTGTCAGAATGAAAATCACCTGTGGGTTTGTTAAAGTGCAGATTCGTTAGGCCCAAGGCCAGAGTTAGAATCTCTGGTGATAAAGGAATCTGATTCTTACAAGTTCCTGAAATTCACAGACCACTAAGGTTTGAGAACCACTTAGCTCAGCTCTTTCTCCTTAAGCAATAATCTCGGCTCCTCCTCCCTAAGCAATATAGAAATAGCTACACAATCTTGGAGAGGCACATGCATCATAGTTAGCCTGCACATTCCTCACTCCTCCCTAGGGTACCACGACTGTGGGTGAGCATATTAGAGGAAAAGAAGCAAAAGGCAAGGATGATGGTACCTATGCATAGACAGGCAGAGCCAGATTCAGCAGTGGTGCCAAACAGTGGGGGCTCCTCCTCATCACATAAACTCAGGAAGTGACTCTCTATATCTACACATAATCACTCTAATGTTTATTTTTTTTAAATCTATGTTTGTTACATTTTTAAAAATTAAGTAAAAAAGTGATTATGTGTAGATATGTTTCAATTGTGTAATTTAAACTTTAAGACTTCAAATTATTGTCCTAGACTGCATTTAAGTGATCAAATAGCCCAAAATTTTAAAAATCGTATAAATTAAATAATACTCTCAAAGGTCACTCTTTCAGAACGCTGTAGCTTAGCTTCGTGGCGCCAGCTTCGTGGCAGCTATTTTTGCCTACTTTCTTGCTGGCGTCCGTGTTCTAGATTCACACCCAGCTGCCACCTACATTTGCATCACTGAGGTTGATAGCTGTCTGATTTTCAGATAAATGAGAATGTCTCTAAATTATTTTTATATCATATAGTAAACAACCCAGCTAGGATTCAACCATATTGGACATTTAGATACTGAGGTAAAACTTTTTTTGGCAAACCTTGAGAGGTAGAATTCTTTAGAGATGTAGAAAAGTACAAATGACTAACAAAAATTCTGAAAGTCAGAGAGAGCAAGCTGGGTATATGCAGAGATGTATCCAATTAGATGATTCTGGTGCACTGGTATTTAACTAACCTGTCACCCTGCAGAACCTTTTGATTGTATACAAAGCAGATAAAGAACACTATGTTTGGTACCTCTGAAATAGCTACAGGGGAGTTTGTCATCTGCCTGGTCTCCAAATACTCTATCCACTCCCACTCGAATCTTCTGTAGGTAGAGGTCTTGATTGTCTATATTTTTTGATTGGTAAGTTTTCTTGTTTCTTACTTTATAGAAACCCTGGCTGAAAATATATTTGTAAATGAGTGCAGCCCCAAAGAAAAATCACTAACTTCTTAAACTTTGACAGATGCTAGCTATGCTTTCAATTTCCAAATAAAGTCAAGTTTCCAGGCTATAACAGCTGTTCAGCCCCTGGTCTCATCACTCATATGTACATACTCAATTCTGCTTCGTTCACAGCGGAACTGAATACCATTGCTCCCATCATCTCCAACTTTTTCCTGGCCTCATACGCACTTATTAATTTCTCCTGCTTTCATGCCTCTTATGCCAAATCTCCAGGTAAGTTGACTTTTCAAAACTAAAATAAATCTAAGCAAACAGTTTGTCTCAATAAAATGAAATAAGTCAGTGAAAAGTGCCTGATCTGTGTTTATATGTTTCCTTATATCCTAGTGGGTGGTGTAATTCACTTTATTTTGGTAAGTTGGGGGATGACTTCTGAAATAGAAAAAGAATCATTTGAGCAATGGCCTTTTTGACCAACCATAAAGTCAATTTTCTCCTGCAGCAATAAATTATTCATTGCAAGAGAAACCACATTTATTTCAGCAATAGAAAAACACCACCATTTATTTCCAGGGTGAAAGTGACCACAGAAGTGGAATGAATGTATGTATTTGCAACTTCCTTACTATCAATTTGTTTCCTGCCCATGGTGCAGAAGAGAAGGATGATAGTTCCCATAATTGCCTGCTGAGTGCAGTCAGTGCAAATTCACATTGAAGCTGGTGACATCCCTACACTCCTCACACTGTTGTTTAAAGTGGTGCAAAATTTCACACCAAAGAACCTTCCCCTATCTTTGTCACCCCTCACCTCTTCTTTGCTTCCACTGGCCAGTTAGAAGAAATTCTAATTTTCTTCTGCCTTTCCACCAGAATAGAGACTTGTCTTTATCAGCCCTCAGAAAGTTCTTCACTACAAGGACTTTTATCAAGGATATAAACACATCTTCACTTTATTAGGGTCTGCCAGGAACTCAAACCTCCTTTGGAAAACCTGCTGCAAATATGACAAAATATACATGGAAGGAGAGCCTCATCCACTCAAGGCCACTAGGCTCCAAAGATAACTGAAGAATTTTTGTTTCTGTTTTGTTGCCTTGTTTTAAATAGAGAACAGAAGGTTCTAGTCAGGGAATACAGCAGATCATAGAAATGTGTGCTGCCATACCATGTTGTGTTCATTTTTAAAAAACAAAGTGAAGTAACTGAGGTTGGCAGGGGTAAGAGTGGAAAGGAAGGAGGAAAAGAGGAAAAACAGAAAAGCACAGAAACACACACACACACGAGTCAGACTGAGAAAAATAAAGGCATTTCCAGTGATGTTCTTGAAGTGCTATTTCCATCTTGTGGCCACTTTGGAAATTGCTCCTGAAGACGGAAAGTTCTGTTGTGTTTTGGCAACTCCAAATTTAAAATATGCTTTACCCGTAGACCAAATGTGCCGTTCAAATCAGAGCTCCTTTATCCTGACCATACTGTCTCCCAGCTTCTTTCATTTCAGGGAACTAATAGAACACGGAAACCCCCATGCATATATGAATGGTGAGAAATATTTTCTTTGCAAAAGGCATGATAAATTAATGCATCACGTTTAAGAAGCCATCACAGAAAAATTTCTCCCTCTTTTGCCATAGATTATTATTTCTGAAAGGGCAAGCACGATACTCTTAGAGTAAAAGAAGAGCTAGCACGAAGTCAGTGGATTGACTTTTGATGACTGCTCTGCCTTCCCCATGGGAACAATAAGCCTATTGTCTTAACCTTCTCTTTCTTGAGCCACCAAGGTGTTCATCCCCCAAGCACCCGCCCCCCCCACCAGCTACTCCCCACTCTTTCCATCTCTCCTGCCTCCTTTCAACCCTTGATGGCATAGATATCAGACGCTTAGGGATTCGTCGTTTGGGAAGACATCCCGGCATGCAGGAAGTGCGGAGGGGCTATGATTGACACATTTTCTACATTTCACAGCTTTCTTATTTGGTGTAATTACACCTTCATAGGCCAGGGACCAAGATCACAGAAAACAAATAATAGAGTTAGGAACTTGACGTAAAAGTTCTGATTTTTATGCTAGGAAAGAAACCATGTTACCTACAGTCTAATAATACACAGCGGTATGATGGTGATAGTGTGGAAGTTTTTCCTGGGCACATAGATTTTTTTTTTAATTTCAGGATGGAGACCTGCATACGGTATTTACAACATGTGGGTGTCTCTGTTTGGAGCTATTTTGTGCTGTGCAGTCATGTTTGTCATCAACTGGTGGGCAGCTGTCATCACCTATGTCATTGAGTTCTTCCTCTATATCTATGTGACTTACAAGAAGCCAGGTAAGATAAGATTGTATTGCAGGGGGTTTCCTAAGAACTCTCTAACTATCCATTCACTCAACAGACGTTTATTTGGCAGCTTCTATGTGTTTAGGTGTGCCATGTGTATGGTGGATATTAATAATATGATGTACTATGATAACAATAGTTAAACTCGTTGAGCACCTTAAATGTACTCATTTAATCCTCACAATAGTGCTGTATATTAGGTACTATTAGTCCCATTTTACAGATGAAGAAACTGGAGTTCAAAGAGATGACCACTTGCTGAGGTAACCGTCAGGATGGGATGGAGCTGATATGTTAACTAGAGTGTGTATGATACCAAACCCCACAAGCTGTCCACTATATCACCTTCTAAAGTCCTGATAAATGAGATATAGTCCCTGTCCTCAGGAAGCAGTCTTACACATAAGCAATTAACTATACTACAATATAGCAAGCACCGTGAGAGTGACATGAACAAGTTACTGAGAAAAGGAGAAGAAATGACTAACTGTGAGTAGAGATGTACAAGAAAACTTCCCTGGGCTTCCCTGGTGGCACAGCGGTTAAAAATCCGCCTGCCAATGCAGGTGACACGGGTTCGAGCCCTGGTCCGGGAAGATCCCACATGCCGTGGAGCAGCTAAGCCCATGCGCCACAACTACTGAGCCTGCGCTCTAGAGCCCACGAGCCACAACTACTGAGCCTGCGAGCCACAACTACTGAGCCCGTGAGCCACAACTACAGAAGCCCACACGCCTAGAGCCCGTGCTCCGCAACAAGAGAAGCCACCACAATGAGAAGCTTGCGCACTGAAACGAAGAGCAGCCCCCACTCGCCACAACTAGAGAAAGCCCACGTGCAGCAACGAAGACCCAACATAGCCAAAAAAATAAATAAAGTAAATAAATTTATAAAAGAAAAGAAAAGAAAACTTCCCTGGTTCATGGCTTTTGTTCCCAGGGTCAAGCACTCAGTAGGCACTTATAAATATTTGTTGAATGAACACATAAGCTACTTTTTTTAAAAAAGGCAAGAGACTAGGATGGGTTAATCAGATAGAGCCAGGGGAGGTTATTCTAGGCAGAAGAAAAAGTGTGAGTGAAGTTAGGAAGCATGCAAGTATGTGGCATATTTAGGAAGCTCCAAGGCCTTTACCACGATGGAGTCCTCGGGTGCTGAGGAGAAGGGGCCTGAAGGTGAGCCTGGAAGGGTAGGTTGGGCCAGATAAACAAACTTAAGTGTCGTGCTAAAGAATATGGAGCAGCAAGAAGCTGCCATAGATCATTCAGTTGGATATGAACTTTGGATGTTACCTCTAGAACCAGTGAGAAGGATGGATTGAAGCTGGGAGAGGCTAGAGATTAAGGAGTGCAGTACTCAGAGGTCCAGTCTCAGGGGCCAGACAGGCCCTGAGCCATCCTCACACTCTCCTTACCATTACTCCACAAGTAAAATAGAGAAGGTAGTAACTACTTTGGAGGGTGTGCTTTTGTTGCTTTTCTTTATCACTTTATCCATTTTTAACATCAGGTATAATTTATGTATGGTAATATTAACCCCCTTTAGATGTACAGTCTGTAAGTTGTAACAAACTTACCCAGTCTTGTAACCAACACCACAATCAAGATAGAGGACATTTCCGTCATTGCTAAAAGATTCTGCGCAATCTCTTCCCCCCAACTTAGCCCCTAGCAACAACTTTTCTGATTTCTGTTCCCATAGCTTTGTCTTTTCGAGAGTATTATGCAGAACCATATAAAATAGTGTGTAGCCTTTGTGTATGCTTTCTTTCACTTAACATGAGGTTTTTAGATTCATCCATGTTGTTGCAGGTAAAAGTATTTTGTTCCTTTTTGTTGTTGAGTAGTATTCCATTGTATGAATATATCTCAATTTTTTAAAAAATGTATTCACCTTTGATGGACCTTTGGGTTGTTTCCAGCTTGGGGTGATTATATCTAAAACTGCTATAAACATTCACACACAGGGCTTTATGTGGACATATGTTTTCGTTTCTCTAGGAGTGGGATTTATGATTATATAATAAGTGTACACATAACTTTATAAGAAACTGCCAAACTGTTTTCCAAAGTAGCAGTATCATTTTCCATTCCTAACAGCAGTGAATGGAAGTCCTATTTGCTCTGCATCCTTGGTAGCACTTATTACTGTCAGTTGATTTTTTAAAAAAAAATTCTAATCGGTGTGGTTTGGTCTGCATTTTCCCGATGACTAATGATGTCAAACATCTTATTTGCCATCCACATATCTTCTTTTGTCAAGTGTCTGTTTAAATCTTTTGCCCATTTTTTGAGTTGTTTGTTTTCTTATTATTCAGTGGTAAGACCTCTTTATATATTCTAGATGCAAATCCTTTAGCAGTACATGTTTTGCAAATGTTTTCTGCAGGTCTGTGACTTGTTTTTTCATTTTCCTTACAGTTTTTTTTTGAAGAGCAGACATTCTTAATTCTTATAAAGTCTAATTTATCATGTTTTTCTTTTATGGTTGGGCTTTTTGCTTCTAATCTATCTTTCCCTAATCCAAGGTTACAAACTTCTTCTGAAAGTTTTAATGCTTTAAATTTTTAATTTATGTCTCATCCATTTTGAGTTAATTTTTGTAGTGTGAGGAATGGCTCAAGGCTGATTTTTTTGCATATAAATATCCAATTGATTAATAGGGCTTTTAAAAGAATGAAAGAACCTAAGCTATGCTAAATGCCCAGTGCATAGTCAACACAATCAATATTAATCTTCTTTATCTCCAGATAATTATATCTCATCATTTTCCTGGCTATTCTGAGCAAGACTGAGGAGATGGTTCTGTCTGCCATCTGGGATGAATCTGTACATTCCCATCAGGGACTTCTTATAAAATTTAGAGGATCCATCTAATATTTAATTTTTTTAATTTAAGTCAGGACATGGCAGTGCTTACCTCCCTTGTTATGAAGATTAGGTCCTAAAAAAATTAAACTAAAATGCTTGCTAAAGATTGACCCTCTTCATGGACACCTGGAAGTAAGAATTCCCGAGCTATTCAGTTTCATTATTCAAATATAAAGATTACTGCACACTGTCTTATGTATGCACAAATGCCTCTTTTCTTTTCAGTTTAAGAATTTGTGAAGACCTCTTGAATTTATTCAGGGGCTGACCATTTTCCCAAATCTATCTGCCTGCAATGTGGTTATAACACAGCCTATCCCACCAAGTAAGGTTTCTTAGGCTGCAGCTCTAAAGTCTGATCCTTAGCTGGAAAGAGAGGTCTCACTTCTAAGAATTCACAAAGTGTTCACAGAAGGACACACTTCTCTTTCTAGGAAATACTACATTATGTTTTCTCTTACTTGGGTGTTCGTCACTGCTGACATAGCCAAGGAAAATCATAGAAGGGGGTGGCTTATAAAAATATTCACAGTATACAGAGGGAAGCTGGGTGCTTTTATGCCAGATTTCTCCTTCGTCCACAGATGTGAACTGGGGCTCCTCCACACAGGCTCTTTCCTACGTGAGTGCTTTAGACAATGCTCTGGAACTAACTACAGTGGAAGACCATGTGAAAAATTTCAGGTAAAACTGGCTTCTCAGGCATCCTGGTGTTATTTCACATTAGAAGTAGCTTTCCTCTACGGGAGACCAATGCACTAGTTACACGCTTTATGGATATATTCTAAGATAGGCAGTCTTACAAAACTGCCGCATTTTCACGACAGCACCTCCTATGAATGAGTGCTTCTTTTCTTCTACTCTGAGCTATGCTCACCCCCAGCTATAATCTCTCATAGTGCTGGCTGTCACCTTCCATGAACAGATAGAGAGGGGATCTCAGTGACATGATTTCAGAGAGATGTCCCCAAATCCCCACACACATTAATCATTGTTGCTGTCTCCATTCAGCTTAAGGCTTTGTGGCTTACGGAATTCCCTTAGGAGAAGTTACACTCTAAGTTCTTCATTAGTTATATCTTATTTTGAATGGAACCTCAAACCACAAGCCTTGAAAGGAGGGTGAAGGAAAATAACATGAAAATACTGGTTGGAAAAGGACAGGTTGTATTGGGGATTTGGGATAGGGTATTGTCCAGAGGAAAAAGACAGGGGGAACCCAAGACTACCTTTTCCTTACTTTACATTTTTACTGTCACTAACTAAACTAAGAATGCAAAGATGGCAAGATTCGCAGGAAGTCATGATGATTCAAGACTTCTAGTGAGAAACCCAAGAAATAGGAGAGCGGTTGTCCCATTTTGCCAAGCCTTCTGTACCAGCCCATTCCATTGGGGTGGTTCTGGGCTCACAGGCTTCTTGCCATAGCCAGTTCTCACATCTTCTCTTCTCCACTTCCAGGCCCCAGTGCATTGTCTTAACAGGGGGACCCATGACAAGACCTGCTCTCTTGGATATAACTCACGCCTTTACCAAGAACAGTGGCCTTTGCATCTGCTGTGAAGTCTTTGTGGTAAGAGCCACTTCCTCCCCTGAAGGTGCTTTTTCCTCCCTGCTCACTTGTGTTCTTTTAGATGAGCCTAACAGGTAAACACAGTGATTGGAGAATGGCAAGGCAGTTTGGACAAGGACGCTTTTCCTTGATTCATATAGCAAGGACTAGCAAGGGCTCATGATCCTGAATTTAAATGAGTGGATACAATGTGTTTCAGATTTCAGAAGAGACCAACTAAAAGTGATAAATATTTCTAAATGATGGTCTTTGAGTCAAGGAAAAGAGAATTGGCTCAGAAATAAAATGAAATTATTTGGGGTGATAACTGTCCCCAGAAATATGAAAGGATAGAATAGAAAGGATAGAGCCAGAGAGCACTATTATATAGATTAACTGATGAGGAGAGAGCCAGAGAGAATGGCCTTAAATGAAAGCATGTAGAATCTAGATTAAATATTTGGATAAACTTAATGACACTACAGATATCTAGGGAGTTAAACCAAGTTCTCCATGCCTTAGATAAATACTCAGAGCTGAATGAGTTCCTTTTTTGTTCAGGAAGTATGTGGTAGACTAATGATAACTTATTCGTGGTTTTCCCAGGAGGTATTCAAAGTAGATGCTAAACATTTAACCATAATTACTGACCAATCACCAATCTATAAAGTGAGGAGAAAGCATTAAAATTATAACAAAGTAATAAGTCTAAATTCTCCAAACCAGCTACTTCTACTTGTATTTGCACAGTGTGCTCTCACATGCTCTCTCTCTCTCTCTGTGTATGTGTCTCCCTGTTTCTCTCTCTCTCTCATGCACACATACCACTCAAAATCCTCAACAATGCCAGTGTATTATTATCGTACTTACCTATTCTTCAAAGTATTTTCCTACAGTTTTTCTTATTTCAATCTACATAACAGGCTAGTGAGGCAGAGAGGAAAAGAAGCCCTGTTCTCACTATACTGATTAGAAAAGTGAGATTCAGGAAAATTAAATTATGCACAGGGTCACATGACAAGAAAGAGGCAGAGCCAGCATATTGGTCCAAGTCACCCAATTGTGCTCTGTGTTACAGTATGAGGAGAAAGCCTTAGCAGACTTGTATCCCTGAGAGTGCTGTCAGAATCAGGTACCACTCCCTAAACTTCCAATACTTGCTGGGGAATAGGGCTGTCAGGAAGCTGCGTAACCCTGCAGCCAGCCGACTGTGCAATGATGCAGGGGTTAATTCACCACATGTCATCATGACCAGCACTTAAGCATCTTTTTACACTTGGCAATACTCTAAAATGCAATATGAAGCAAGCTGGTCATATTCTCTTTCCTCTCAGTGCTTATATGATAATCACTCAAACAATATAACTCAATGTAATAATCCCGTAGTGGGTAGAGGGAATCCTACTGACTACATAAGATTGACAGGTTAAGTAATGACCAACAGTGACTCCAGAGGATTTTTAAAAATCTTATCAAGAACCCTTCTCTCATCTTTGGTGCCCTGGATTAGTGGATTTCATTTTGGCCTATAAAACACAGGAGCCAGTTTTGATGGAATAAGCAGTTTGGGGGGCTTTTCTTCTCTAGCAATTTAGAGAAAACTTAGTTTAGCAGGCAATAAAATATCTTTAGGACAGGAGAAATGAACTTGGAGTATAAACAGTCATATATTAGCAAGGGAGAAAAGGTCTTTTTATAGAGATGAGATATTACTTTAAATTAACCCTTTGCTGCCTTAACTATAATAAAACAGTATGATTCTGGAATATCATTTCATGTGAAATAGGTACTTAGGTCTGTATCTCTAATGGCCCTGGTTGTTTGACATGTATATTGGACCACTTTATACATCACTATGCTGGTCCCTCTGAGTAAGGCCCAAGAGCCTTGCTCCCAGGTGCTGAGGTTCTCTTGGGGACAGAAAATAGTTACTGTATCAGTTAGTGACTTTCCAGTTAGCTACCCTCTGTGAGCTCCTGGGGCTGCAGATGCTGTCAGCATTTTTCAACTCCATGCTCTGTTGTCAATCATCTTTGCAAAGAAACAGATGGAAGGGGATGTAGCGGAAGTCGACCTACCATTAAATTTTTTTTCCCAAAAGCATGTGGTTGGTGGTTAGGCCAACCTTGTGGCAAAGGTTAAATGGTAACAATGATGTTGAGAGATAACAATTTAATTTTTAACTCTAGGAAGTTCATGCTCATGGACTTTTGAGACACACAGTCAAGTCCTGAATCACTGTTTTGCCACTTATTAGCTGTGAGTCCCTTGGGCCCATAATTTAGTCTCCCTATGCCTCAGTTTTCTCAGGTATAAAATGGGCACAATAATGATGATGATGATGATGATATGATGATGATAGCACCTATGTTTGTTACAGGGTTGTGAGAAATCTGTAAGATAAGCTTTCTAGTAGTCAGCTCAGTGTCTGTCAAATAGTAAATGCTCAATTAATTTTAGTTGTTACTGTTGATATTGTCATTATTATGGTATATTTTCGATATACCATGGTTGCCATTTTCATTCTGAAAATATATCCCCTTCAACAGAAACCTAAAACACCCTCTCTTAGAGAAACCAGGTCCAAACTTTGGATCTTAGACTCTTAGGTATCCAATGGCTTGATCAGGATAGAATAGTGAGATACGCACTCCCACGCAACTAATCACCGGACAGCAGGCTCTGTGCTCCATCCCTCTGGTGACCTCCAGTTACTTGACGTGCTGACATGAAGTGCCATACACTACAAGGAAGGAGCAAGACACAGAGCTCACTGGCATTTCGATGCTGGTGGGTAGACAGAAAACACATGCCCCCAGCTGCCATTTCCTGCAAAGAGGCATTTTTAAAGGACTAGACATTGTAGCCCTACAAGCTGCTGAAGTTGAAATTAAGAATTATTCTTTTGCTGGGCCCCAAGCCCACACTGTAGCCTTCCAACTATTCAACTAACTCTTACACTCACCCATCAGAGCCTCTTCCTACCTCTTGCCTTATTCTACTAAGCCTAAAGATTTCAGATGAGGGACCCCTCATCAGGACAAATTAGGGGATACTTTTTAAGGAATGCAGCTTGGTAACTTAAAATAATGTCTATTCTTCTCCTGTAAATTACCTTATAATAAGTCAGTGATATACTTATATCCCGGGAGCCTTTATATTCAACATGTAAGTAATTTTCTTTTTCTTGTGTGCCTCACTCATCTCACCATATGAAGACTAGGAGTAGGATTCCACCTTCTAGCATCCCCTCGTATTTCTGAGCATAGCCAAGTTCAGTGGGCTCAGCAACAGGCAAATATTAAGTCAAGGGTTGTGATCTCCACCAATTCTACCCTATGTACCGTGGCTTAAAAAACACTGCCTTTCTTTGTCAGTTAGTTTCCTCACTTATGCATAGTAGCTGGAGAGATAGTAAAACCAATCATTGCAGATTACTTAGTTTGGACTTATGTACCCTTAATTCTCTGGGTACACTACATTCAGTTCTAAAAGTATTACACTGTCAGTTCATCAAGAGAAAAGGCATCGTGCTTCAGCAGTCACTCACTCATCTACTTCTCAGTTTTGCATTTAAAGGAAGGTTGGTTTTTTTTTTTTTTTTTATTAAAACAAATATACTTTAAACACGGAAATGTGGCCCAATTGATCTTGGATTTAAAATGCCAATTAGATAAAGTCATTATTGCCAGAAAATGCAACACTTACTTCTTTTCTAAATTTTGTCTTAAAACTGCAAAAGGCTTTCAAGTTTACAGTGGCATCTTTTATTAAGTACATTGTGTTGTGTTGGCTGAAAAATAAAGATTTTTTTTTTCTTTTAGATTGCTTCTATTTTTTATTTTGAAGCGTTAAGAAAAATATTAGGTTGAATCATGTGAAATTTACATTTTTGGAAGTCAAAAGCTGTTGAGGGGCTTCCCTGGTGGCGCAGTGGTTGAGAATCTGCCCGCCTACGCAGGGGACATGGGTTCGAGCCCTGGTCTGGGAAGATCCCACATGCCGCGGAGCAACTAGGCCCGTGAGCCACAACTACTGAGCCTGCGCGTCTGGAGCCTGTGCTCCGCAACAAGAGAGGCCGCGATAGTGAGAGGCCCGCGCACCGCGATGAAGAGTGGCCCCCGCTGGCCGCAACTAGAAAAAGCCCTCGCACAGAAACGAAGACCCAACGCAGCCAAAAATAAATAAATAAGTAAATTTATTTTAAAAAAAAAATTAAAAAAAAAAAAAAA
The DNA here is from genome assembly GCF_965194805.1 of Balaenoptera borealis. Taxonomy (NCBI): domain Eukaryota; kingdom Metazoa; phylum Chordata; class Mammalia; order Artiodactyla; family Balaenopteridae; genus Balaenoptera; species Balaenoptera borealis. Next base: position 90,747,924 of record NC_138866.1, read on the forward strand.
GCTGTTGAATATTGGCAATTTCATATGACGAAACTATAGTCAATAAAACAACACCCATATTCTACTTCTCCTAATTAACAACAGTTAGCATTTTTCTTAGATGCTTCCACTCACTTTTTAAATGAAATAAACCACTGCACATCAAGCTAAAGACCCTTTATAGCTGCTCAGCCTCAGGGATCTCTCTGTCTCCAAAGGCAATGTTATCTGAGTTTGATTGATTTTCTTCTAGTCATTTCACCTATGTGTACCAAGATGTAGATCTATTTTGATTAATGTTTTCCTACTCATTAATATTCTTTAAACCTTGATTGTCCTGTTCTCCCCTCTCACTGTAAAGAAGAAAAGGAATAACTTTTGACCAGCTTCCTCATATAGATCCCCTTTTAACAAGATATCACCCTGTTACCCTTTCTCTCTCTCTCTCTCTCTCTTTTTTTTGGAAAATTTACAAAATATCTTAATAAAACCTAAAATTCTCTTTGAATTCAAAGAATCTCTTAAGAAAATTAGAAAATTCAGGTAAGACAACCAACTTTTAACTATACGGCTCATGGAGGGCAGTTCAAGCATAGATAACCCAGGGAAAATTAAAATTTCCATTTTTTTTTTTCTATTGTCATCCTTCTTTTAATCTCAACTTTCACCTCCGTCTAGAAGAAAATGCTTTTTTTAGATGAATTTATTCTTTTATAGTCATTAAGTCTCTGTCATGATGTTAATAAAATAATGACATGACAAAATACGGGAAGAATGAAGTGACCTATGACTGGGCACTAGGATGCATGGTGAAATGAAATATGCACCAAATCAGAAAAGGAAAAATTTTCTTTCCCACAGTTCCAACCAGAGAGGCAAGGAAAGCAAAGCAAAGACAGAGCAATAAGACTCTTAATGTTTTAAAATGTAAGAGTTGGAAAGAACACTGCATTTGGCCCAAATTCCTCTATTTGATCCCAATAATATTGGAAATCCTTTGCAAATTCTTTTTCATAATATTCATTTATTTGAAGTAATGTCACATCAGTTTCTTCTCCAGACTAAATAATTAGAATTCCTTTACCCCTTTCTCAATCAATGTCAAAGTTATAATATATACAAAAATTTTAGAGCTTCTTTGTTCAAATCCTGAATTAACTTATATACTCGTATTTTGGATCCTAACTGAGCTAACCTCTATAATATTTTAATTGGGTGGTTAAATTCATTTTTGTGACTATGACATATTTGAATGTTGAATAATTATATTCCAGTGTGTCTTCCCTTTCTGTTACTTTGCTTTTTCCATACTACATTTGTATTGTAGCCTTGCCTCACATTAATACGTGTGCTACAAGGATATTATAATTGCTTTTAGCCAAGAGAGATTCTACGTGAAATATTTTTATGACTTCTCAATACGGCAAATTTAGGCACTAAGTAAATCTCTCTGTCACAATTAATGTTTAATTTGGATTTCTGTAATACTAAAAGATATATATTAGACTATATTTATTTAAATAAATGCCAGTTTCCCCAGGGGTTCAAAGTCATTGTGGTACAACTCAATATACTCATAGTCTGATACCTTTCCTAGCTGTTGGTTATTCTTCTATGTCATGGCTGTTGTTACCATTCAGCTTCATTGAATAAAATATTTCTTCTTTCTTTTGCAATTGATGGTGTCTAGGATGACCAAGAAGGACTAGTGGTTGAAATGCATTGACAGTTAGAACCCTGAGCAAAATTTGATCTATAATGACATATGTTTCCTCAGGCTAGGTCTTCTGGTTTAATAACTATCCTTCCTATGCCTTTACCTTCTCCATCTTCATTGGAGGTTCTTATTTTTTAACTGTAATGTAAGTTATCCAAACTGTTTTGATATGTTGGTAAGTTCTAGAAAACATTCTGGTAAAAATAAGTGCAAAAAAGAATCTGACCCAATTTAAATAGAATGTTAAAATGGAAGTGACCCCAGAGAATACTAGTGTTGTATAATAGACATATAATATGTGCCACAAATGTAATTTAAAATTTTCTAGTAGCCAATTAAAAAAAGTAAAAAGAAACAGGTAAATGCAATGCATCCAGATTATTATCATTTCAATATACAATCAGTATTAAAGTATTAATGAGATATTTTACATTCTTTTTTTCATACTAAGGCTTCAAAGTCCAGTGTATGTTTTACATTTCCAGTACCTCTGTGTATGGACTAGTCACATTTCAAATGCTCAATATCAACATGTGCATAAGGGCTAATCATACTGGACAGTGATGGCCTAGACAATTTCCTTATTCTTATAAATGCAGAGCCCACATTGAGAGAAAACAAATGGCATACCCAGAGTATCAGCTAGACAGTGCCAAGAGCCAGATCTAAACCCTACACTCTAGCTCCCAGTTGAGCACTCTTTCAGCTCTGTTGTAGAACAGACACAGTGGTGGAATAAGGTCTGGGACTTCAACAAGATTGTGAGGACTCTTTTATTATAATAAGAATCAACTTTGGATGAGCACTTACTATATTCCAGACATCATACTAGGTAGTTTATCATGACTGCTTGAGATGACTTTTCAGGATAGCTATTTGATCCGTTTCCAGAATAACTTATCAAAGCTCAGACATCATTAACTACCTCCAAAGTGGCCAAATTTAGAACCCAAGTTCTGTCTGACCACAAAACCTGATATCTTTTTCATACACACCACGCCCTTTCTCTCCAATCCAAGACCCTCTAAGACTACAACTCCAGGCATGATCTGAGGACGAGCAGCATCTGTGTCATCTGGGAGTCTGTTAGAAATGCAGAATCTTAAGCCCCATTCCAGTCCTGCTCACTGCTTTTTACCAAGATCTGAGGTGGTTAGTAAGAAATCTAAGACAATTCAATAAAATACCAAATCTCTCTATGAATTGAAAGAATTTCCCAGGAAAATAGTAGATTTCTACCTTTGTCAGGCACATGGTAGATAATCAGAAATACCTTTGGGATTGATTTGAAACATGCAAAGACTAGCGCTAGCTTGGACATTTAAGGAAGAAGAAACAGGAACAGAAATCTTAATTAAAATGAGCTTCCAGAACTCAAATCTTGAAATTATAAAATGCTTCATCTACCGCCGCAACACCTGCCTCCTTCTCTCTTAATCTGTTCTTCCTATGCCATAGGTATGTGAATTTCTAATCCCACCAACTTCATTGAGTAGTGGGAAATGTTAATTCAAATAGGAGTATGTCAACATTACACAGGGAAAAGTGGTACAAAGGTGTCTTCACCATACACAAAAAGCAATGAATGGGCCTAATCGAATTGTCAAGATGTGGTAGTTCCTGCCAGGATTTGCAACTCACCATATTTTGGCTCCCAGGAGTGCTGTCACATTTCTTGAAACTGGGCTCTAGCTGAGATTTCCTTGGTGTTCCTAAATGTGGCTCTCGCTATAGAGTCGAAGGTTGATGGTGAATTTATCCTCAACTTCTTCAATCACATTTTCAGTATTTTTCTCATGTGCCATGATGCCCTCAGCTCTTTCTTTCGACATGAGGCAGTTAATTAAGTAGGTGCTAATACATCTAGACATTCTGCATGGAAATTGAAAAATGTGAGCAACCCAGCTCCTCTCCAGAAGGTTGAATTTCTGTGAATCCTGTTTAGTGAGGTGTTTTCCCCTCTTTCCCATTTCTTAACTCAATGCGGGCATTGCTGGCTATTTTTGTCCTTTAGAAAACAACAGCAGTGTGATGTATAATAGCAGGGCTTCTAACCAATATCTGATTGTGTCGTACAGGGACCGCGCAAGCTGTGTGTTAAAGAGATGAACAGTGGCATGGCAAAAAAGCAGGCCTGGCTTATAAAAAACAAAATCAAGGCTTTTTATGCAGCAGTGGCGGCAGATTGTTTCAGGGATGGTGTCCGAAGTCTCCTTCAGGTAAGGCTGGCATTGAGGGAATGAGTACAGAGGCAAAAGACACTTAGCACTCCATTTTAATGAAGCTCCCAAATGGAATGGCTCCAGTTAGGCAGACTAGCATCAGAGATCAATGCAGATGGTTAAGGAATTCATTTTGAATTCCTGGGGATAGGCAAAGCTAAAACAGAAGCAGAGAGGTTCTATTACAATGAACTATGAGTGATTCACTGGAAATGGAAAATGAGGTTGCCTTTGGCCAACAGCATATATTCTCTCCCCCATACTTATTGAAATGCAAATTTGTTCTGATCGTTGACGACATTCAAGATCCTATTAAAACTTCAAACTATTTTTACATCTCATACTGAATATAGCAATGCTCAAGTCAGGCATTCTTTTCCTTTTTTCTTTTGCAAATGGTGTGAGGGCAGCTGCAAGACTGGACTAAATAAATTCCTGGTGATCCTGGGCATAAAATCTCCCTCTCCTCCTAAATTATTTCCAGAATGTTAAATAAAATGTAATAATATCTGTGGTTCAACACTAAAACCCACAGTCCTTCCATCTTTTTTCCCTTATTCTTTCCTTTTTCCTCACCTTCTATAATAAATATATAGAGTCTTTCCCTAGTTCTGATTTTCATAATTTAGAGTGCCAGGGAATCCTAAAACAATCCAAGAGAAACTCAGAAATTATAGGGCTTGGCTTTCTAATAATTTGGGCTTTAATATGGTTGGAAAAACCTGATTCTACATATACTAAATGATGTATTTAGCTTTCAGAATTGCCACCTACAGGAGTGTCAAAATTCAGGATTGCTTCCAGGTAACTCTGATGGCTTATACAGGCAAGAAAGAAAACATGTTGATTAAATTGTAATATTTTGGAGAGTAAGACTATTTGATGCATTTCTGTCTGCAGAGAAACCATTTCTGAAAGATCTAGTACCCCCATGAGTCTCTTTTCATCTGTTTTTAATTTGATAAACCACAGAAATAGGTGTCATTGCAAGATGCTGATTTTTCTTTCAGTAGTGAGTTACTTTTCAGTAGCTCTTTGGTTAAATACGTTGGGAAGGTTACACATTTAATGTAAAATTATCATGGAAGATTAGTAAAATAATAAACTTCAACTAGGAATGAGAGGACAGACACAAAATAAGAAGAGGGAGTGAAAGGACATTGGTATGGGAAACAATTCATATGCTAATCCAGAAGAAATTGTAAAAAATTTCGACAGTGCATAAAGCTTGTTCACCTGAATTTCTTCAAAGAAAAATAGTGGAGTACGGAGGGGTCATGACAAAAAGGGCAGGACAGAGTGGCACTAAAGGGAAGCACTGACAACTACAGCATTTTTTTTTTTTAACATCTTTATTGGAGTATAATTGCTTTACAATGGTGTGTTAGTTTCTGCTTTATAACAAAGTGAATCAGTTATACATATACATATGTTCCCATATCTCTTCCCTCTTGCATCTCCCTCCCTCCCACCCTCCCTATCCCACCCCTCTAGGTGGTCACAAAGCACCGAGCTGATCTCCCTGTGCTATGCGGCTGCTTCCCACTAGCTATCTATTTTACATTTGGTAGTGTATATATGTCCATGACATTCTCTCACCCTGTCACATCTCACCCCTCCCCCTCCCCATATCCTCAAGTCCATTCTCTAGTAGGTCTGTGTCTTTATTCCCGTCTTGCCACTAGGTTCTTCATGACCTTTTTTTTTTTTTCCCTTAGATTCCATATATATGTGTTAGCATACTGTTTTTCTCTTTCTGACTTACTTCACTCTGTATGACAGACTCTAACTCCATCCACCTCATTACAAATACCTCCATTTCATTTCTTTTTATGGCTGAGTAATATTCCATTGTATATATGTGCCACATCTTCTCTATCCACTCATCTGATGATGGACACTTAGGTTGCTTCCATGTCCTGGCTATTGTAAACAGAGCTGCAATGAACATTTTGGTACATGACTCTTTTTGAATTATGGTTTTCTCAGGGTATATGCCCAGTAGTGGGATTGCTGGGTCATATGGTAGTTCTACAGATGGCCAACAGACACATGAAAGAATGCTCAACATCATTAATCATTAGAGAAATGCAAATCAAAACTACAATGAGGTATCATCTCACACCGGTCAGAATGGCCATCATCAAAAAATCTAGAAACAATAAATGCTGGAGAGGGTGTGGAGAAAAGGGAACACTCTTGCACTGTTGGTGGGAATGTAAATTGATACAGCCACTATGGAGAACAGTATGGAGGTTCCTTAAAAAACTAAAAAATCGAACTACAGCATTTTGAATAAAGAAATTATGGTATCAATGACCACATCCCCAAATTGTAGTCATGGAGAAGACTACATCCATACTGCCGTGCATCTGCCAGGGGCCAGATGACAGCTCTAAGGAGCTGTTCTGCTACCTGTACATTTCTAAGGGCAATACACCAAATGTGGTGGAGGCAAAGTTTATTCCAGGAACCCTCCATCAATGCCTATCTCTTTCCACTTGCTACTGTCCCCTCTAAAATACCCCCTCTGATCATTTGTTTCACTCTTCCCATAACCCAGAATATCCTTCCTTCACTTCCACTGCTCTCCTTACCTTTACTTGGCAACATCTAACCAAGCTGCAAGATCCAAAACAAATGCCACCTCTCCCATGAAACCATTCATGAATCCTTAGCTGGAATTCAAATTTTCTTCCTTTATGCTTCCATATGATTTCCTACTGCATTTGTACTTGAATTATAATTATTATATATCTCATCACCTCAACCTTATTCTAAGTTCCTTCAGGCCAAAGAATATGCCTCACTACTCTCTCACAGCACCTAACACAGCACTTTGCAATTAACAGGTGCTCAGTAATATTGCCGGATTAAATTTAATTAACTGGAAGCCATATTCTGTCATCTAATGGGGGTAGTGAAACTTCTGATATGGAAGATGGCTATTCATGATGCTGTCATGTAAGAGATTTAGGTTCTGGAAACATAGTTCAGTTATTCTTCAATAAATAATGTAAGTAGAAGTTTCAGCGATCCTTCTATATAAGAACTTTCCAAACATGGATTTTATTGCTAATGACATTATGGATACAGCAGGTGGAAATGAGCTTTGAACCACTAAGTTACAACACGCATGCCAACAGATAAGCCGACCCTCACTTGATTTTAAATTACTGAACCATTTTAATGAGTGTATCAGAAGAAATGCAAATGACTGCTAATTTAGAAAAGCTTCATTTCTGTCATCTAAAATCCATTTATGGCTGAGATGATTTAGAACTAATCTTTCTATTTTATGCTTGAGTACAGGCATGAAGGACATGCACTAAAATGTAATCTAATCTTCAGAATCTTCAAACATTACTTCAGTGCTCTTTTGGACATTATTTTTCATTTGCAGTGGTAGTTTCCTGGCCTGGTAAGGATTGCCCATGTGTTTATCTCCTCTGTTTAGGCCTCAGGCTTAGGAAGAATGAAACCAAACACTCTGGTGATCGGATATAAAAAAAACTGGAGGAAGGCTCCCCTGACAGAGATTGAAAACTACGTGGGAATCATACAGTAAGTGATGGCTTTCAAGACGTGCTCTTGTTTATAAAGCACTAACCAGGGCAGTACATAACTGACACTGTTGTACAGAATAAATTGCCTGAGAAGAAGACATTCCCCTGGTACTCTGAATTCTTCACCAAAGTGAGAAAACATTGCCAGTATAATAGAACTTGAGGGAATCATAGCATCAGAGGAGGCAGGGTTGGGGAAATTTGGTGTCAAAGAAAAAGCTAAATATTAAGAGCTACAATCTTAAAACCTATTTATAAGAGCAAAAGCAAAGGACAGCTAGGTAAGGAAGGAATTGTTCTTTCAAAACACTTGGATCTTCGGTTGACTGGTGTGCTCAATTCAGTCGTTGTCTTATCCCGAGCCTTGGATAATGAGTTCACTACCCCAGAGCCTCAGCTCTCCCTTTGCTGATGTAGCAGTGTTGGTTTATAGACAAAAAGTGAGTTTTAAAAGGAATGTGACATCTAATATCTAAAAATTGAAGAAGTCTTGGGAAATGGATAATAATGATAATCCTCAAAAGACTAGCCGGTGCCAGGCTAATGTCCTTAACGTGAATTATCCCACTTAATTCTCACAAGAAGCGTTTGAAGTAAGTACTTCAAATGGGAAGTACTGTTCCCATTTTTAAAGTAGAGACACAGACATTAAAAATTAAGTAAAATGGGGCTTCCCTGGTGGCGCAGTGGTTGAGAATCTGCCTGCCAATGCAGGGGACACGGGTTCGAGCCCTGGTCTGGGAAGATCCCACATGCCGCGGAGCAACTAGGCCCGTGAGCCACAACTACTGAGCCTGCGCGTCTGGAGCCTGTGCTCTGCAACAAGAGAGGCCGCGATAGTGAGAGGCCCACGCACTGCGACGAAGAGTGGCCCCCGCTCGCCGCAACTAGAGAAAGCCCTCGCACAGAAATGAAGACCCAACACAGCCAATAAATAAATAAATTAATTAATTAATTAATTAACTAATTTTAAAAAATTAAGTAAAATGCAGAAAATGACAGAGTCTTATAAGTGACAAAGCTGGAATTCTGACCCAGGACCAACTGAATTCGAAGTTTAAACTAATGATCCCAATGCTATGCGACCTCCAAAAGTATATATATACACAAAGTATTACCTGGCTTGGTTCCTTCTTTTGAGTAAGAGAAAACAATTCTACACGTACAGAGAAGCTCAGGGTGTCCTCAGTGACATTCTAGAAAATTGAGCCTTTCTTCCAGGCTTGAACATACTTAACCAGCTTTGTCTCAAGGGGGGCAATGTTAGCTACCCCTAACAGCCGTCTTTTGTGTCAACAGCTCTGAAAATGGAAGATTTCCTCTGTCTGGGTTCTGACTTCACTCTGATTTCATACCACAGGGTGGAGAACGTGCTGAGAGGTCTGGCTGCCCTTAAACGTGCATAATACACAGGAAAGAAATACTCATCCCTGCAAAGCAAGCATATACGCAGTGCTCCTTATACCAGGATCTGTCCTCTGGCCCCTGCTAGAATGAGCATCACATTTACCATTATTTGGGGGAGATTTAGGGAACATAACAAAAGTATTCTAATATTAGTTCTGTTAAAAAGAAGCATGGGGCTTCCCTGATGGCGCAGTGGTTGAGAGTCTGCCTGCCAATACAGGGGACACGGGTTTGACCCCTGGTCTGGGAAGATCCCACATGCCGCGGAGCAACTGGGCCCGTGAGCCACAACTACTGAGCCTGCGCGTCTGGAGCCTGTGCTCCGCAACAAGAAAGGCCGCGATAGTGAGAGGCCCGCGCACCGCGATGAAGAGTGGCCCCCACTTGCCGCAACTAGAGAAAGCCCTCGCACAGAAACGAAGACCCAACACAGCCAAAAATAAATAAATAAACAAGTAAATAAAGGAGTTCCTTAAAAAAAAAAAAAAAGAAGCATAAGAAAATAATTTTCATCTTCTTAAATTATATGCATTACTGACCAAACATTCACTTAACAGTCCTCTTAACCTGGGGAACCCATGTATTAAATGTATCCTCCTGAATTGTGTTCCCTAAACATATAAAGGCTGGATGCCACGTGCTGCTATCTGGCTCCTGCTGGTGGTCTAAGTTCAGTAGGTTAAGGCTAAACCAGGTGATCAGGGACAGAATTTTGCCAGGGTTAGCAAACAGCATTTTGATATATTTTAAATCACACTCAGTTGCTGACTAGACATTCTTAGAAATGGATTAGATCCACACTCTGTCATCCAGATTCTTCAGTAAAATGTTGTCCTCACCTTTGGGAACAAAAAAGGGTGGAGCAAATAGGAAGAAATATGTGAATCTTCAGTCAAAGAGTCCATCAGTTGATACAAAATTAGCTGAGTTCGTCTTCCAAACTCCCTACCATCCAAAACATTGTAAAAATTCAAAGGACCAAAATAATCAAACCCAGTAATATCAAGCTGAGGAGACTTCTGGCTTTTATACCAAATTAATGATTGGTCTTCTTGGTAATAAAGTTCAGTGTTAAGGTGGCTCAGATTTGTAATAGTATAAAACTTAGCTGGTTTGGTGAAGTTAAATGACTTTATTACAACAGCACTGGGGTCAATACAGAAGGAAGACAATCAGACATCCATGTTGTATTTCCCTTTCTAACTTTTTCGTTCTGTTCTGTTTTATGATGTAAAGCACAGTATTATTATTAACATAAAGGGGTATCACTACAATAGTACGATATTTTACCATTTTTCTTTGACTAAAAGATTTTAAATTTCTGTAATATTCTTAAGTATGGTTTAATTTTAATTAAAATAATTGTATTAGTTTCCATGGGCTGCCATAAAAAATTACCTCAAACTTAATGACTTAAAACAACACAAATGTGTTAGCTTACAAATACATAGGTTAAAAGTCTGAGACTCAGAAAGAGAAAGACAAATACCATATGATATCACTTATATGTGGAATCTAAAATATGATACAAATGAACGTATTTACAAAACAGACAGACTCATGGACTTAGAAAACAAACTTAGGTTTACCAAAGGGGAAAGGGGGTGAGGGAGGGATAAATTAGGAGTTTGGTACTAGTAGATACAAACTACTATTTATAAAATAGATAAACAACAAGGTCCTCCTGGATAGCACAGGGAACTATATTCAATATCCTCTAATAAACCATAATGGAAAAGAATATGAAAAAGAATATATATATAACTGAATCACTTTACTGTACACCAGAAACAAATAAAACATTGTAAATCAACTATACTTCAATTTTATAAAAAAGCTCAGACATTAACTTCCTGAGCTGGAATCAAGGTATGGGCTGAGCTGTTTTCCCTTCTGGAGGCTCTAGGAGAGAATTCCTGGGCTTGCCTTTTCTAGGTTCTAGAGGCTGCCCACTGCTCATGGCCCCTGCCTCCATCTGCAAAGCTCTTGATGGGTCAAGTCCTTCTCACACCACATTATTCTGACCTCCTCTTCTGCCTCCCAATTTCACTTTTAAGGACCCTTGTGATTACACTGGGCCCACCCACATTATCCAGGATAGATAGTCTCCCCATCTCATGGTCCTTAACCTAATCACATCTGCAAAGTCCTTTCTGCCATGTAAAGTAACATATTCATAGGTTCCAGGGATTAGAATGTGGATGCCTTTGGGGATCCACAATTATTCTGCCTAACGCAGAATCCAGATATTTTTTGTGGAACACACTGTCTACTTTTTATAATCAAGGACACCTCAAACAAGATTTATCAGAAATTTACCTTGTGGCACTTTTGCTAGAATGGATCTATTTTTTTAAGTGAAGTTCACTTACGGTTCAAATTTTGAATGGATATTCATATTATACTGAACTTATTTATACCACTATTTGAAAATTCAGGTTTACTTTGGCTAGAGACTTGTTTGCATATCGTGAGACAATCACAAACTGCATTATTTCTGGGAAAGGACAACCGAACGGAAAGGTTCCTTGGGATTCGTTCAATCCATAAATGATTGAACAAAGGAACTCCCAAGGAGAATATTTCAAATGAACTCAAAGTACTAATCAGTTTGCCAAATATTTAAGGGCAAAGAAAAAATGTTCTGCGAGAACACAGTTAAAAGAGCAAGGCTTTCTTTCCCTTCTAGATAATCTAATTCCATCGGGTTGGGTTTAGAGAAGGCACAACTGCCAATTTCAACAGGATAGAGTTGCCATGAAAAAGTGTTGCTTCAAATGGTCTCTCCAAAGTCAATGATAAAAGTTCCCTAGAGGAACTGGAGACGTTTTTAACTGGGAACTTGATGTCCAAAATGTTGTAGGATTCCTCCTCAATGGGTAAGAGGTTTGACTGATAATTTCAAAGGCTCTTTGCAGCCTTGAAACTTCTGTTCTAAATATTTCAGCAATTGTTTTGTTTACATTAGAAAAGAATCAAATATTTTAAATAATCAAAATTCTAATCTTAATCAAAATTCTAGTTGATGGTATTGTTTGAATAAGAGTTAGTTACCTTTACTCAAAATACATTTTTAAAAGACATCAAGGGAAAACAAACAAACAGAAAAGGCTATCAGCTCCTGGCTATGTTTGAAAGTGAATTTTTGTAGTTTAATTACATTAAAATCCTAGAAGCAAGTTCAGTATTAGTCCAAATCTTGAGGATTAAAGGAGTCATTTAAATCACTAACCAATTTGCTTCCACTTTCAGTGATGCGTTTGATTTTGAGATTGGTGTTGTGATAGTCAGAATCAGCCAAGGGTTTGACATCTCCCAGGTTCTTCAGGTGCAAGGTATGTGTTTTCTTTGTTCAACCAATAGATATTCATTGAGCACCTACTCCCTGCCTGGCATTGTTCTAGGTTCTGGGGATAGCACAGTACCCAATACAGACAAAATCCCCAACAGTGCAGCTAACGTTCTTGTGCTGACACGAGGTGTGTACACTTTCCCAGTGTTTTCCTCATTGCTAATGCAAGTGGCCTTTGTCCTGCTAACCAAAAATATAGAATCATTCAGGGCAGATATCAATTATTCTTCTCGTCACAAAACCACAAAGCTAGCATCACTAAAAATAAATACCTTTGGTAAAATAAACTGCCAAATTGATTTTTGCAAGATGTTTCAGAAAACGAAGATTGTTTCCTCAGAAAACCATGTATTTTGTTTTTAAGAGTCTATGATCTGGTTTGTAGCTAACATGGAAATGAGCCTGAATGTATCATGCTGTGAATCACCAATCTAAGTCAGAGGCAGAAACGCTAATTCAGTTTAGTGATTCTGCTTTTTCCCTGTAGAGGATTCCATATACTACTTGTTTAGTCTTAGAGTTTAAACACATCCTCTCGTGTATGGAGTGAAGGACGCACCTAAAGAGTCGCTAAAATATTAAGATAGAACTCTAATCCATTACTTATCTCTTTAGCTAAACTTCACAATAGAGTCCACTGACAAGATGACACTAAAACAAAAGGTACCTCTTGTGTACCAGGCATGGTGTATATGCCAGCGCTGGGTAGACTAAGACTAATAAGAGTCTGTAATCTCAAGACACTCACAGCCCCATGATGAAAATGGGTGTACTGTTAGTGTGATAATAGGGTATTATGGGAAAGAGAAAAGGGGCACTTAACTCCAAAAGGCTTCCTGGAGGAAATTACCTTTGATTTTAGATCTAGTGGATGAGTAGGAGTTAACCAGGCAATGTTGGGAGAGAGAAAAATGAGAGTTTGAGCAACATAATTCCTGGCAAAGAGGAGAGAATTAGCAAAGATGTGAAGACACAGGAATGTGGAGGAATGGGGTATATGGGCAACCGAAAGCAGACTCGTGTAACTGAAGTGAAAAGTATGGGGCTTCCCTGGTGGCGCAGTGGTTAAGAATTCGCCTGCCAATGCAGGGGACATGGGTTCCAGCTCTGGTCCGGGAAGCTCCCTTAAAAAAAAAAAAAAAAAATTATGAAGTAGACAATAGTGAAATAGCGAAATATGAAGCTGCTGATATAAGATCCTGATTTTAAAAGGCTCATTTGTCATATTAAAAATTGTGGGCCATATTCTATAGACAATGAGGAACTGCTGAAGAGATTTAAGTGAGGGAATAATATGGTGAAATTTGAGTTTTAGAGCTCATACTCTTTCAGTTACATGAGGCACAGACGTGAAGAGGACTAGAGTAGAGACAGAAACACAAATCAAAAAGATTTTTGTAATAATCGAAGCCAGAGAAGGTGACAGCCTGGACTAGAGCAGCCTCTCTCAGGGGATGGAGAGAAAAGGACAGAGTACTTTGGAGGCACAAAGAGCAGCATTTTAGGTTTGATAGGATGTGTGGGGTATGGGAGAGGCAGGAGTGAAAAAATATTCCTTGGCTGACAATGAACGGTGGTGCTACCAATGGAAATGGGAAACACAAGAGGAAGAGCAGGTTTAATGAAGAGATGTCTGGTTCAGTTTTAAACAAGGTCCTGTGGGAAATCCTACCAGAACTGTCCAATAGGCATTTAGACAGTCCTGGTCTTAAAGGAGAAATCTGAGCTGGAGATGTCGATTTAGATGTTTTGGGTCAAATTGTGTCCTCCAGAATGCGTATGTTGTGGTCCTAACCTCAGAATGTGACTGTATTTAGAGACAGGGCCTTTAAAGAAGTAAGGAAGGTAAAATGAGATCAGTAGGTTTGGTCCTAATCCCATATGAATGGAGTCCTTATGAAAAGAGGAGATAGGACACAGACAAGCACAGAGGAAAGATCATGTGAAGACAAAGGGAGAAGATGGCCATCTACAAACCAAGGAGAGAGGCCTCAGAATGAAACCAACCCTGCCAACACCTTGACATTGGACTTCTAGTCTCCAGAACTGCAAGAAAATAAATTTCGGTTGTGTTCTGTCCAGTCTATGGTATGTGTTATGACAGCCCCACCAAATTAAGACAAGAGGCATCATAATTAAGGTGAAAACTGAAACTGTGACACTGGAAAATATAACCCCAAAAGTGTGTATAGTCAAGAGCCCCAAGGCATAGGAAAAGGGTCCCCAAGGAGGAGCAGGGAAGGAGCGGCCAGAGAAGTAAAGGAACCAGGAGTCTGTGTTGTCATGGAAGTCGGGAGCAGAGTGCTCAGAATGAGAAGAATTATCAGCAGTGCCAAATGCAGCAAAAAATACCAGTAAAATTGCAAATGAAATATAATTGACATGGCACAGATGATCTTAGAACAATTTCTGTAGACCGGTGTTGGCAGAATCCAGAATGCAGTAGGTTAAGGAGAGAATACGCGATGATGAGGCAGGGAATGTGGATGTGGCCCACCATATGAGAAGTCTGGAAGTTAAGGAGAGGAATGAGGTTGAGGAGGTTTCCTACAGGGAGACCTATACACCTTAGAATGGGAGAAAGGCTTGTTTCCAGGCTCAAAAAGATGGGCTCAGGAGAGTAGGAGAGATTGAAGATGAGGGTAAAGAAAGAGATGACCATGGAGTAAGACCCTGGAGGAACAGGAAGAATCCAGGGAAGGGCATGAATGAAAGAGTTGGCCTAACACAGAAGAAAAATGCTTCATCTTCTAAAATTAGAGTGAAGAGGGGAGGATTGATGAAGAGGTCTGTGGATTTGTAAGAGTGGTAAATTGAGGAAGATCATGCACAACAGTCTCAATTCTCTCTATGTAGTTGGAGCAATTTTGCTAGCTGTCCGCTTTTTCTCTAGTGGCACTTGGTCTCCAGGGTAAAGAGGATCAGGGTTTTGCCGGATAGGTTCACAGAAAGGAAAAGCCTGCAAGAGATTTGACAGTGCAGGTGCCTAATGGGTTCAGATTCTATTTGGGCATTTCACGATTGTCTCCATCCTAACAGAAGGGAACATGAGTGAATTAGGTGAATTTTTGTGATGCAACAATTCTTTTCTTGCAAGGGAAGAGGAGAAAGAAGAAATTAGAAATCAAGCACTTGTAAACGATGGAGAACCACTATCTGATATGTATACTCTATGATTTTGTATGAAGAGCTTTAAAAAATAAAACTGAGAGTACAGTCCATCCTATGCAAAATTGCAATATAAAGGTTATCTTTGGTGCCTTCGGCCTTCCTTTTTTATGCCCCTTTTCTTTTTCATGGACCCTTTATATCTCCAGGTCAGATATACTAATTCTACATGGTGTTCATGATTCATTTATATTCCTTCCTAGTAGAACTTAATACACTGTAGCAACAGTAGCTCAAATTTTTGAGCACTTATTATGTGCCATGTGTTATGCTTCATGTTCACGTGTAACAGTTATCATCCCAACTACCCTATAAGGAAAATACAATCATTGTCCCCATTTTACAGCTAATAAAATTGAGGCTTCCCTAAGATTCACAGTGCTAGTAATTAGTAGAGCTAATATTCAAACCTATGTCTGTTTGAAGCCTCTATTCTACCTTTCTAAAAGGAGAGCTAGAGAGGAAATGACTTACATAATGAGAAGCACTGGTAAAATACGAGAGATGGGAATGGAACAAGGGTATTCCTTCAAAAACGCAGCATAGAGGCTGCCTGACTGTGGTGAGATAGACATGATGTCGAGGACAATCACAAGAACCTAATATGAAGAGACCTGTTCTGTTAACCTTCTACATTTTATTTTAATTTTTCGGCCTTTTGTGCTGTACTGTTTTTCCATCTAAAAAAATGAGAACGCAAAATACAATTTGTATTAAATTATACATTTGCATTTGTTTTGTATGTTGATCTCTTCAAGCTGAAAGATGTGATGTAGCTCCCACCCCTCGCTGCTCCATCTGCCAAAATGCACCGTCAATTTAGTTCTATAAAGCAATACAGCAAGCAAATTCTGTATGTTTCTGAAAGAATCCTGGCAGTGAACTGCATCCCCTTTTAATTTCCCAAGGGATGTATCTAATTTATATCAACTTTGATGTTTGAAATATTTTTGCTTCTTAGTCAAGAAAGGGAAAATGCAGTAGGATGCTAATAAAATAATTATAAGTACCAATTATCTAGAGTAAATGAAAAAACAGCGTTACACAAATACATGAACATGCAGAAAAACAACAGCATAATGATAGAAATTAACTTTACCCCACATTTCCATGCATTGTTTTGAAGTTACGTAATTTATGACACAACCCTCATATTAGATTTTGAATTGGAAGAAATAAGCTTGCATTTCATTGTATTATGCTATAATATAGGGCTTAATAAGAGCCTGATAAATCTTAAGTATTGCATTACAGTATGTTAATGATAATCATTATAGCTTTTCCAAAACAGACACCACAGTGTCATCACAGATTATAATTTAAAGGAAATATTAGCAATTCAGAGTGCCCATATACTGTAGTTAATAAAGCAGTGAATAGAAATCAACTTTATAGGTGATTTACCAGCTAATGACAATTATTTCTATACTGTGTCTCAGGCTTATGTGAGGAGAATAACTTTTTATGTAAATAAGATTGATGCTCATAGCATTATTACTTGTATAGTGCAGCAACTCATCCAGTACTGATGGCTGATAGTTTCTCTTAAGAAATTAGTTTATTGCCTGACAACACAAAAAAATGCAGTATTTCATATTGTTCACTTCCCACGGGTATTTAGCAAGTTTGCCAACTACAACATAGAGTCCAAATTGTACTGGTAGGAAATAACGTGATGAAACGTGATTCGCAATATACTGCGGTCAAGTGTTCCATGTAAGTACTGCACGATTTATGACCATCTCAGAGCACGAGGGTTCTGCTGTGTCTGATAGAGTGGCTTAGGAAAATAAAGACAGATGGCAGTGTAGTAAATAATTACTTGATTGGAAGGCAACTACTGCAGGATTCCTTCCTGCCTTCAATTCAACTAGACTTCACCTGGGGTACGGCACATTGATTCATGTGAGCATTTACAGCTTTGAGTTGATTGATCAAGAAAGAATCATAATTTAATAATTAATAAAGAAAAAGCATGCTGTGAAGTTGGAGGATACGTGATTCCTCGGTGGCTTTCCCTGCTCTCTCTTCTGTTGTCAGATATTTGACTATTCTCTATCTTTCAGATTCAGACTGAACTGCAATGTGTAGACTCCTGCCTATTTCTAAAAGACATTGCTAAAAAAGAAAAAAAAAAAGACTGGAAATAGACCATTCGAGGCAATCTTGACAACTAAACTGAATTTCAAAATAGTCACTCCAGTTGGTTATCATGCAATCAGTTTATAAAGGACTAGAAAATAAACTACTGTTCAAGTGGTTTTGGCATTTGCATGAGGATACAGCTCAGGATTCACTCTTTGTTTTTTCCAATGAGAGCTGTTTTGGGGAACATATGAAGACTCAGAAACTCACTCTCAATTGATAGATCCAAAAAGTCTAAGCTTTTTCTTCCGTCATTAGAACCTCTGGGATCCTCTTAATCTTGGCATGAGAGAAGGGCAGGCTTTTACTCTCTCTCCCTAGCTATGTGGCTTCGTAAATGTGATATAATATGAAACTAATATGCAAGATTCAGAGTCCCACCAGATGCCCAGGTGGTGGCGCTTTCCAGGGTAAGGGGCCCTTTCCTTGCCTCGCATTCTTCAGATTAATCCCACCTGTCCTACCTTCTGTCACATTCCAGCCTGGTTTGTACCATCAGCTGCTATCAGCCCCTCTTTTTATAACTCTGTCTATAGCATTAACTCTACTTCTTTCAAACATTGTCTTTTGTACCAACCCCCCTTACATACATACATACTGTACACACTCCCACCCCTGACAACAGTTCACATGTTTTTCTTCCTTTATAGAGTTAATGCTGTCAAATGTATTGAACTGTAGGGAATAGAACTGAGCTGTTCTTTTATTTCAACAAACTATTCTTGAGTGATTATGGTGGTGAGCACTAGCAAGGCAGGGGCACAACTAAGAATGTAAGAGGGAGTCTGGGAAGCCTAAGCATAGGTTTTGGAATCAGACAGGCCTGGGTTCAAACTCAGTTATCCAAATGGGAATAATTATAGTACCTACCTCACAGATTTGTTGCTTGGATTAAAGGATATGATGGCTGCAAAGTATTTGGCATTGTACCTCAAACAAAATAAACTTTCAGTAAATGGGGGTAATGAAATATGACATAAGCTACCCTCCAGGAGTTTGCAGACTAGTGGGGTTATAACAGACATGTCTCTTAAAACTCTATTCCATGTCACATAGTTATAGTTAGTGGAATAAAGGTTGAGGAAGAATATTATGGAAATATGGAGTGTTACAGAAATTTCTCTGACAGAAATTTGAGGATGGTTTTTTCAAAAAATGCATACTGGGTATTTTTTCAATAGACAGGTGTTGGCAGTCAGAGCATATCACTGATGAACGACGGTAGGAGGATGAACACTAGAATTGGAAACAGAAGACCTGAGTCACTAGCTATGCAACCTCGGACAAATCACTTGAATAGTCTGAACCCAAGTTTCCTTCACAGTAAAATGGGGAGAACGAGGAGAATGCTACTAGCTCTGCCTGCATCCCAGTATTGGTGCTGGGATGAAATAAAATACTATTGGAAAGGGCATTGTGAATCCTGAACATCACAGTGTGTGGTGGTGGTGGTGGTGGAAACAGTAAAGAAATGAGTAGTTTTCAGTCAGCCTCGTGGAAATCAGTTTACATCTATCCATTCCTAACTCCCTTGCCTTATCTCTCCTGTGATTAATGGTACACTTTTGCAAGTCAGCTAGCCAGTACTCCAGCTGAAAGAAATGTTTGGACAAAGTCTACTCATGATTTCTCATGCAAACAGAGGCAAACAGTAGGTCAGATAGCTAATTCAGGAGAATAGATAATCAAAATGTCACTTCTACCTAGCACTGAAAAGAGAAAAGGAGGGAGTGCACAGAAGGAGGCCTTAGATCACCTACAAAGTGAATAATTAAGAATTCGCTTTAATAAGAATTTGCAAAATCACTGTGAGTGGTCATACCACCGTGTGGATCTGAAAATCCAAGATGTCCAAGCAGGCAGATTTTAGCCTTTAGAATTGACTCTGTCACCCTCTGTCTCTGTCGTCTTTGAGGGAACTGCTGAATCTGACTCATTCACACAAAGTCTAGTTTTGTCTCTCAGGCCTGGGATTTTGCAGTTTGCCCTGTCCAGGATAGGCTTTGTACATCCCTTTGAGCAAATTATTGGAGCAGCTCCTGGTTCACTCAGCCAGCTGAATCCTTACAAAGGAGGATTTATTTATTTTTCCTCCTTTGTCCAAATTAGAGGACAAAGAACATGGCAAGTAGTGGCTAATCACAAGGTATGCTAAAAAAAGAAAAGTAAAAGAACCCCCTCGCCAGTGTAACCCTTGCAGTTGCCCCCAAAGCAGCTCACAAATACGTGCCTTCCAGAGGACTGCAAAGAACGAGTGACCCCATAGCTGACCCCTGCAACAACCCACAGAATGGGTAATAGCTAGTGACCCATCAGCCAGAACAGTGATGCTGCTTTTCTGGGGCAGCCTGTCATATGTACCCATATCCTTAGAGTCTTCTCTTTAAAATGACAATTTTGAGGGGACCACAGTTTTGGGGAATTAACTTGGCATTACACCATGTGCCTGAGTGTTTAGGTTCATCTGAGGATAAAGAGTTGGAGGTTAATAAAAACAACTCTGAAATAATAGCAATAAGCCAACAGCAGAAGGTCTTCATAGAGGAGAGCATACAGAATTTGGAGTCAAGCAGACTTCTTTGCACAGGAACCCTGTTATTTGCTGGGTGACATCAGACAAATTACTTAAACTTTCTGAGCCTCAGTTTCTTCATCTACAAAATGAGGATAATAATAGTAACTTTCTCAGAGTTGTTTGGGAATGAATAATATGCAGCACAGTCCCTGGCACCCAAGAGTGTACAATAAATATTAAATTCTAAAATAACTCCCAGCCTTCTCAAAATACTTGATTTGCTTTGCATGACTAAGCCGATTTCCAGAAGTTGCATCAATACACTGCCTATAGAAATGCACTCATTGCTTTGTTCTCTAAGGAGCAACAAAGCACTATTCAGGAGCTGTTTATTCTTTTTTGCAACGCTAGGAGGGTGGGAAAGGCGAAGGGTTACAATTTTCCATTTCACAGATAGGAAATCAGAGGCATAGGAAAAGTAAATGACTTGCCCAATGTCACATAAAGCCAGGAGCAGAGCTGTAATAGGTTATGACCCCCAGTGCAATGCAGCTCGTGTTCACCTTTTGAAAGTCAGGGGTAAGCAACTCCTGTCTAAGCTTTAATACCATCTATCTGATTTCTTAGATTTTCTATAGCTGCTTGCTGGTCTTGAGAACCTTTGAAGCTTTGGGGAAATCACATGGGTGATTTGACCTTAAATCTCATGCCACTGGCAAAAGATTAATTGCTAGCACCTGGAAAGGGGCCAGACAATTCTGTGTAGCTGAATAACAGCACCATCTAGGGATGTGACTGGCCTGACAGATTTAGTTAGTACAAAATTGATAAATCTAGAGTTTGTATAGCTTCACTTCCCAGATAGATAAGGCAACAGGCTCCGAGGGTTGACATTTACAGTAGCCCTACCTGTGTTTCGTGACACTGAATCTAGGTTTTCTACTCTCTTCCTCGGAACCTGGCTCATTTTCTAAGGCTCTGTCTTTAGTAGGCAAGAAGATGAGGGACTCTGACAAGAGTGCCACCTTACGACTGTAAGCAAGAATGCCCATCATTCTTTAACACAGCCATATGATTGCCTTTAAAGTCTTATTTACCCTGATTCAGCACAGGTTAAGGTCAGAGAGGGATGCAATGATTACATAGCAGCTAGGAATTTTCCGTCACAATCAGAATCCAAAAAAGATAAAAGGCAGCTAAACGCAACATAAAAGCTTGGATAGTAGGTCTAAACCCTGGACAGGACATTTGGCACAGCTTGACTCTTATTCCAGACTCCAGTGTCATGAGGCCCTTTTTAGCAATGTGGATTCTGACAGGCACACAGAAACCTCAGCTTTTATTTCTTTTGCTTTGGTCACTCACTCCAGAAAGTATTTTCCTTCTTGGAAAGAATTGTTGGTGGTGGATATTTTTCACTGTAATTTGTACTTGGAGCCCACAGGGTTTATTATTAGATATGGTTCTCTTTCCTTAATTCTTGTTCTCTAGTTTTATGTTTCAATTCAGGAGGCATTGCTCTGTGCCTGATATACACCCACTATACTTCCGTAATTTTTGTCACTCCCAGTTGTAAAATATCTGGCCCAGTAGCTTAGGTCAGTAAATCAGTAGCTTTCGGTGTACAAGATCTTATTACAGTGGATCTGGTATTTTGTGTTGCCAGTAGTAAATAAAGATGGCATTAAATAGCCTCCCTTGCCCTCACACATAAAAAACCCAGTGTCTTCATGTATTATAACAACACATAGAGTCATTTTTCTGAGCTAGTTGTTACTTTCTGAATACAATTTAGTGATATACGTTATTTTAATAATCATTCAGAAAAATCATATTATGTATAAATAATCATTTAATTGCATAGACACCATTTTTAATATTAAAATCGTTAATAAGATTGTTCCTAGAAACTTCGTTGCTCTGAGCAGAGTAAGTGATTTTGTCTTCTTTCATCAGATGAATTAGAGAAATTAGAACAGGAGAGACTGGCTTTGGAAGCCACTATCAAAGATAATGAATGCGAAGAAGAAAGTGGAGGCCTCAGAGGCTTGTTTAAAAAAGCTGGCAAGCTGAACATTACTAAGCCAACTCCCAAGAAAGGTAAGTGCCTTTAAAATTTACAGGAAAGATTACAAGACGAGCCACGACTTGAGTGTCTATAGGGGTCAGTAGTCAGCATCTAAGACGTTAGGGGCATTGAGTGTAGGTAAGGACTGAAAGATATTTCCTTAAGAGAAGATAGTATGGCTAAAAGGTAGAAGCTATTGTCATTTATCAACAACATTCACCCCTTTGTACCATCTTACTGTAAAAACTTTGTTTTAAAATAATATTTGGTTTGGGAGTCATACCGTGCTTAAGCAGATGGAACGTCATAAAATAGAAAATTCTTAGTTAAGATGTAAAGGGGACAGAAATTCGTGACCCAGCCCCCAAACTGGTTTATCTACACCCACACACCTCACGCACACCTTGCAGACATTTCAGGAGATTGAAAGTCGACGGGTACAGGTAAATAAGGGATCCAGATAGAATTCTAATTTCAAAAATGCATCTCTATCACAAACCAGAATTCCGGACTTGGAACTTCATTGACACTAATTACCTGCAGATTTTGGCTGAATGGTACACTTATCTCTGAATGTTCAGTATACATTCCAGAAATGGAGGACCACAGAATGAGACTTTGTTATAAGTTTAATAAACAGGTGATTCAAATAACTGATTTTTTTGAAAATTGCTTTCTTTCCAGAAACGCTGCCGGTTTGAGTTTAATGAGGTCCACAGCGACCTCTGCTGGTAGAAAATTAGAATGTTAACATTTTTTTCTTTCATGCACAAATAATCCTATATAGTTACTGAAGTCATTCACTGGTGTAAGGCCCAGGAAAGATCATTTCTCTGGCAGGGTCTCCAAGTCAAGTAGCAAGATCCAAATTGAGACTTAGCTGCTGGTCTAGGTTAATAAGAGCCAACCTTTCAAAGAGGCCCTTCAAAGAGGTTGTCTCCTACCCTGGAAAAGGTTTGGTTCTGTTTGCTTATTTTCCTACTGTGACCCAAGGACTAAATTTAACCTGTAATACAACATTTTTATATATTTACATAGAATTATAGGAAATCCAAACATTTCCCCTCTTCAAACACTAGAGGTACCCTTGGGTGCCAGGAACATTCCATGGACTAGGGGAGAACCTACTGTGCCTTTGTCCCCTTAAAAGGACATTTTCTAGAAAAATGATGTGTTTGAATCCAAAGTTGGAGTTACATGAGGTCTTTCAGGGTGTAAATATTAGAATAAGACCATCTGGATACTAACTACTATCTTCTTTCCTTTTCAATTATTTCGTGTACCCATGAGAAGAATTAACTATCCATTGAATCTGCACTATGCAATGGTACAATCTGAAAAGCAATGGAAAATTCAGAAGTCATAACCCATACTGTTCTCTAGCTGATGGGGAGGAGGGAAGAATTAAGGTCCTTATTAGTGAAAGTGGGACTCATTTATTCTAGAATGCTGTTTCTGCATCGCAATACTTTGGGCAAAAATGTACACCTCTGAAAGTCAACATGTCTCATTGTTCAGAAAAGCAAGATTATGTTATGTTTTGTTTCCAACACCTAAATTTTCAAACACAGCTCTGAAGTAGGCCCCTTCACTGCTCCAGGCCTTTGTTAGCTGACGACTCTTCTGAGTTGGGACCAACTCTGCCGCCAGGCACTCATACACAGTCCTCTGGATGCTTTGATTTGCATGTAAGTGGGGGCAGAGTTTGGTCCGTTTTGTAAAGATATTTAACTTTCTCCCTTAGCGGTCCTAGGGAGATACAAACAATATGAGATAATTGCTTCAGAACCGACAGGCCCAAACATGAAAACAACAAAAGACGGAACAAAGCATCCTCAGAACCTCTTAGATCAGACAGGAAGCTCTGAAGAGGCTGTCAGCTCTACTCTAAGCACTATGCTGACACCATCGCTTTGAAATAGAGCAATGAAATCGCAACTTTCAAAGATGTGGAAATGAGAAATAATATATATGGAGTAGGAAAGAAACCCCTACTGGGAAATAGGAACAACGGTTCTGAGCAAACACTGCCCTAGTTCCCTGGTACACTTTTGCTGTGTCCATGTTAGGGTGGAAATTGCATTAAAAAAATTTTTTTAAGTACTTTATGTACACTCTTAACTATAACTCAAGAAAAGGTATTTTTAAACATATTTCCTGGCTTTTTCATCTCATTCACAGAGATTCAAATAGCTCAAATGGCTTTACCTTAGAGTCACAGATTCCTTGAAGAGAAAACAGAAGAGTAAGCCAGGCCCACATTAGGACCAAAGGGTCATAGAGAGTCAAGATGCTCATGGTCCCTGGCAATGTTTATAATCCAGACACTGATGGAATTTACACCAAAATTGCGCTCAAATGAACAAATTGTCTAGTGAAGGAGTACTTCTGATTCTTCTGCTTATCTCTAGAAAACCAATAACCACATGTTCTACTTTTAAGTACATCTGAAAATATAAGTTGCGTTATACCTGAAATTTGGAAAAATTGGGATATTTTGGCTTTCGTATCAGATAATTTAGCATTGTTACCTGTCTGAATAATAGTTCTGCTCTGAGAGAGATTACTAAGGATCTGAAAAAAAAATCTGCTGCTTTATAATGAAAACTGTAATCATAAGATCAATATCAAGTTTTTCTGCACTACTGAAGGTGATCTAAATTATTGTGGAATTTGACCTTTATCTCTCCTTTTTTGGAGGATAGGACTCAATATTTACCCATAAGTATAAAAAACACTTACAAATTCATGACCCTTCCTCTATTTTCCTGAAGAGATTCATTAGAAAGTTATTTTGCTTCTTTCCTCAAAAGACAAATGGATGTACTACTTTCTCTTTCATTACAGACAGCAGCATTAACACAATCCAGTCGATGCATGTGGGGGAGATCAACCAGAAACTGGTGGAAGCCAGCACCCAATTTAAAAAGAAGCAAGGAAAAGGCACAATTGATGTTTGGTGGTTGTTTGATGATGGAGGTAAAAAATTCCAGAATATACACTAGGGAGCAGAATTTCTATGTTGATAAATTTAACAAACTGCATGGGAACGTATATGAAACGATATCAGTTAAAGAATAACATTTCCGTGTTCTCCAAAGATTTAAATTATGCAGGAGCTATGAGTGTGGGAAAGACTAAAGATATGAAGCTACTCATTTCCTTTCAGTTGGATATGCTCATTCTTTTGTCATAATCTACTCTTTTTTTGTTGTTAGGGTTAACACTCCTTATCCCCTATATCTTGACTCTCAGAAAAAAATGGAGAGACTGTAAATTAAGAATCTATGTCGGAGGGAAGATCAATCGCATTGAAGAAGAAAAAATTACGTAAGTAATTTATCACTCCTGTGTTTGGATGTTTGCTGTTTTAATGCTTTAATTTTAAGAATTGTAAGCATCTTTGAGGCACAATAAATTTAAAGACAAAGTCACCATGATAGGCCTCAAGCTTACTTGTTTCTGGTCAGTAAATTATCTGTGTAATTTTTCTAATCATTGTCTTCAGTCCTTTTATCCCCTTCCACAAATGCTTCCAACAAGCATTTGGCACAGAAGCCTCATCTCAAATCTTGAATGAGAGTATCATTATCTTGTATAATGTTTATTTTGTTCTGACTCGTAAATGCATCCAAGAAAGGAAGAGCCTGAAGGCATTTGTGTCCAATAGTTTCTTCTGGGAGATTCAAACCTATTAATTCACAGCAGTCACTCTAGCACAGCACACTTAGAAGAGAACAGAGAGACTGCATCTGGTCCAAGCCACAACTCTGCCACCAACAAGCTGCAGGACTTCGCAACAGTCACTGCACATATCTGGGGCCCCAGTTTTTCACTTGTAGTGTGAAAGTGTTTAAATGGATGACTGTTGATAGCTCTTCTAATTAAAAAAATAAATAAGTCCCACAGTGTAAGTCTGTGTCTTTCTTATTACTTTAGTCATGGAGAGTTGATCTGTAGTTGTGAGAGCAACAAGCATGCCGAGAGTTTGGTGCATCCAAAGGTCTCTGGTGGAAATCTGGAGAATGACCTTTGGTGGCACTTGGTCCCTCATGACATGCCTAAGTCCTAGCCCTTCCTGGAGCTGCTACTTCCAGAAATCACAAAATAATGACTGGCTCTTATTCAGTAGTTTTTCACATTTTCTCCCCCCTCTTAGAAAGGTATTAAAAATATTTAATTCCTCGTAAAGAGAGTCATACTAAAATGGAAACTAACATGAGGTCTATAATAATTTATATTTTCTTAGAGCCTCTAGTACCTTATTGGGACAAGTGATAAAATTTGAAAATGGCTGGTGGATTAGATGGTAGTAGGGCATCAGTGTTAAATTTCCTGATTTCAAAAACTGTACTCTGTTTATAAAAGAGAATGTCCTTGTTCTTAGGAAATACCCACTGAAGTATTTAGAGGTAAAGGTGCCTGATATCTGCAACTTACTTTAAAATGGAAAATAGGTAGGAGGTAGAAAGCCAGCAAGCAAAAAATATATAGATAGACAGATGTAGATAGAAAAAGAGAAAAAGAGAATGACAGATCAAATGGGGCAAAATATAAACAATTGGTGAATCTGAGCTTTCTTTGCACTATTCTTGTAACTTTTGTAACTTTGAAATTATATCAAAATGTTCAGTTTCTAGGGGAAAAAACCTTTAATCTATAATGATGTAATATATAATAATTATTAGTTTGTCAGTAGTTTGTCAGTAACTCTATAAAAATTATCCATAATAGTCAATAAGTATTGGAACTTGCTCTCTTTTTCCCAAATGATAAGGAAGAGTGGACAGCTCCACATTATCTTCCCTGAAACATGAATGCAGAACTGGGTTTGCTGTTTCCAGTGACTGCACCTACAGAAATTTCTCTTTGCCTTCAATGGAATAACTTGGTCCACATTTATCTGTATTCATCAAGTACTGTAATGAAAATCAAACACTAACCAAAGCCTTTGTCCAAAGTCTAAGCTGAAATAAGACATGAAATCAAAACTCTTTGATTGAAAATAGCTAAATATGCAATGATGAAGTGTTTCTCTCTTATATTTTCAGAATGGCTTCCCTCCTGAGCAAATTTAGGATAAAATTTGCAGACATCCATGTCATTGGTGACATCAACATTAAGCCAAACAAAGAAAGGTATGAAATATTTAACAAGATCCATTGTTTATTCGTGGTACTCTCTCCTCTTCTGTGTTGATTATTAGAAGGTAAAACTGTTATGGATTTACTGCAGTGACTCCTGATAGGATATAATAAAAAGGGATTTCAAATAATCATGACACAGAGCTATCATGTTCTAATGGAAGGAAAAGGTTTTAAGGTGAAGATGAGCTTGAGAGGAAGAATTGTTGAAACACCATTTAGTTAACATTTTAGAATTGCCCTTCATGTTATTGGTTTCTATGGTGGCAAGAGTAACAGGAAGCACAAGCTCAGACAATTCTGACCTGAGCAGTCAGGGTAAGTTTTTACATTACTAGTGGGGCATCCTGAATGGGAAGCCTATGAGAGCCCCTAAAGGGGGTCCCTAAAACTATCTGAAGCCTGGCAAGAAAATGTATTGGTTCCAAAATTTTTAAATGAAAAGCATTGAAATAATTGTTTAAATGTCTTCAAAACAACATCGTTTTAACTTCATTGATTGTTAAATTTGTCAACTCCATGATACTTGAAAACAATTTGTAGGTAGATCTTAAAAGGAGTTCCCAGAGGTGTAAGAAGATTGTCTGAAAATCATAGCCAATTATAAAGTACTTAGAGCAATGACTTAGCAATTATAAAATATTTTCCATTGTTTACAGTCCAAAATCATATTTACTGTTGCATCTAGATGCAGTTTAATACATTTGATTTGGTGTGGAATGGGGTCTCCAAGGGTTAGAGTAGAGGGAGACACGAAGGTCTCAGTATGGCTTAGGTCCTTGCTGGACTCTTGGACCTCTTCTCATTTCTGTTGACCATCATTTCTCCTTCCTCCTGCAGTTCTTCATGGATTGCAATTCCATATTCCTTGAGCCTTCTTGCTCTTCTCTCCTTTTGATTCATTGTTATCCCAGATGAGCTTAATAACTAACTGAAAATCATCCAGATTTAAGATGCATTCTTACTGACCAAATGGCAACCTCGAACTTCATATAGTTTGAGGGTATCCATGATTCCTCCAATGTTATGGGCCAGTTAAAACAGCTTTATGAAACATCTTAACTGTGATAAGAAAGCTATAATTGACAGGGTTAACCTGGATTATTACTATGTAGTATTTCCTTACATCATATATACCACTAATGCCTTTCATTCCTGTATTTCTACAGTTACAAACAGTTAAGAAAAATTAAGAACAGATTTATCATCCTCCTTGGTAAATGGAATTAACATTCTGATATGAAGTGAACTGTCATGTGGTAACCTCTGGTTGCCTTCCACATTTCACTTGAAGAATTTTAATTCCTAAGTCGCTGCCTCTTGGCTTTTGCAGTGATGTGATCAAAAGGGCTCATCTTATAGCTCTAATTGGTGGGAATGCGTTCTCTTTCATAACACAGCAGGTCCAGTGATTCCCTAGTATGTGCCACTTAGCAACAGGCCAGAGCCTGCCAGCGCTCTGCAAGTACAGGACCACTTACTGTTGTCTAGAGCACAGGCACAGTGTCCCCTACTGACTTTGGATTTTCTATAAGCCCTGGCTCAATGCTGGGCACAGATCAGTCACCTACTTCTTGTAGGTGAATTCTTCTTGCTGTTGTTTGTCTTATCAGCAGCTAAGGACTGTCTGTGCTTGCTGATTAATTTGTTTCTATATCCTTTGCCTCTTTATCCATCAATATGGTTTTCTCTACCCAAGTTCCTGTTTCCTTCCCTCTCTTTTGTGCTAGTCTCTGCCCAGCTGCCGTGGTCACCTGCTGCATACCCATCCTTTCTGTCCTATCACTGAGGATGCCGATGTATCTCTTTTACTAACCATGCCTCTTCCTTCTTTGAGTGTCCATCACAGGCTAGACACTCTTCATCTTCCTACCCCTGACCTTTGTTCCATGGTTTCCTCTTCTCAAGGAGAAAACTCTATGCACAGTCGTAAGAAACAAAGGACCCAGGCATTTGCGCCTTTGTCCTGGTATCTAAGTTTGACTTTAGACACCATTCTGATTTGGTGTTTCTTACATATCCTCCACATGCTGCAGTGAAGAGATCTATTTCCCTTTCTCAGGAAAAAAAAAAAAAAAGAATTAGTTTTCACAATTGTGGAGATTCTCTCTGTGGTATTTCAAGGTCTTGAGGAAGATGCAGGAAAAAAAGTCCATTCTTACTAGAATAACTGCAGTGAATGTACCCTGGTGTGAAGACAAAAGGCCACCAAGAAGAGGTGTGCTGGAAGTGCCATCCTTCTCTCTTCAGTCTTCAGCTATAACTGATGCCCTATTACTCTATAAAACAACCACATGTCCAACGCTGGCAATGGCTTTTCCAATATTTGAAGGTAAATTTTAGAACAGAGGATGGTCATTCAGTAAATCTCACAAACGGCCACTGGAAGCACACCTAGCACCTTTGTGATAATTTTTAAAAGGCAACTCCTCTGAGTGGTTTAATAAGAGAAAGAGAACTCTTCCCCTGGGCTGATGCAGCCCCAGGCCCAGGGCCCAAAGCTTACAGCACTGTCTCAACTTCAGCTTTCACATGGGCCTTGTTGGTCAGGCAGCCCTTGTCTACCATTAACAGCTATCTCCTGATCACTGTTCTTTCTTGGTCACTATTTTCACACAATGTTGAAAATAGTTTGTCAGTGATTTCCATGTTGGAGGCTAATATTAACTGCCCTTCAATTGCCTTTAATAGATCTTTCAACTACCTATAAAACATGAGTAAGTCTTGATGGAGACATTCTATCATAAAAATATTATCTATAAATATGGTAGAGCAAGGGTGAAAGGGAGTACAAAAGCAAAGTTAATGAGAAAAATAATTGGGCCAGGGAAAACTGAAAAGCTCTTGTGGTGAAATTTCATTTTTTATTGCATAGACTGAATTAAAAGTAATAGGCCAAAAGAACAGCAATCTTTAAACAGAAATCAGAGAGAAACTAGAAGCAATTAACTAGATAATTTAGTTGAAAGATGCTAGTGTGATCACAAAAACAACAAATATATTAATTTGAGAGAAGAACTCTTATATGAACTTAGGGGGAAATTTTTATGCAGTCAAAAAATGTTTTTAACTTCGTTATTATGAGGAACAAGGATGGGGAAGGCAGGGCAGCTATAAGTTAATTTTTTAAATTAAATTAATTTTCACTTATATTTAATAGTATGTAATACTTGAACTATTCTAGAATCAATTAAAAAATAATTATAAGAAAGATCAGATTTAATAAGAATCAAATAGAAATCTTGAGCTACGTTTGGTTCACCAAGCTAGGAGAATGGAAAATGGCCAACTCAGGGATGAGCCTTAGGATGAAGAAATCAAAGATAAACATAGGTAAGGAGCAGTAAGAGTTTAGAGAAAATAAATGAACAAATACAGCCCCATTATAACCTACTGTGTCACTTAGCATGCTTCAATTGCAAGGAAAAGAAAACTTAACTCATAGTGACTTAAATAATGGAAATTATTATCAAACTTAACTGAAAAATCCAAGGGTATTTTGGCTTTCAGGTGAAGCTTGATCTAGACGGTTAATTTTACAATTAAGGACTAATTCTCCTTCATTCTCTCTACTCTACCTTACATTATGAAATCATCAATCAAAGTTGATTTAGCTTATAAAACCAAGATGACTGCCCATAGTAGCCAGAACTACATATTTGCTCATTTGTGTTCAGTGGGAGAAAAAGTTTCTCTTCCCTAGTTGTTGAGCTCAGGTCATTGGCTGCATTCAGGTAGCACCAACCCAAGCCACTGAGCCACTTGCTGTGGTCAGTAAAATGCAAGGTGTCTATTGGTCAAGCTTTCCTGGGTTATGTGCCCACCCTGGCCAATCAGTCTGGCAGAAGGAATAGAATTGTATTGACTGGCTGATGCTGGGGATAGAGTCATTCCCACCCAAACTACAATGGAGAAACATAGTATGCATGCCGGGGGGACAACAAGCAATCGCCTTTCCACTTTCCATTTCTTAGGAAACTATTTTTGAACTGCTCTTTCTAATAAGCACCTGGGCTGAGATGCTAAGAAAACTCTTATCCTGATCAAAATAATTATATGTAGAGCTTAAACAGAGAAACTGTCAATTGCTAACCTCAGTCCTATGGCTGTTGAGTAAAATGAATGCCTTGCTTTTACAGGGCACTTCATACTTTTCAGAGCACTGTCACCCAAATCATCATATTAACACTCACACCAACCACGTGCCAGCTTTGAGCAGCCATTGTTACCCCCTATTATAGGCAAGGTTATCCAGGTCAAGGAGGACAATGGAAGAGCTGCAGCAAGAACCCAGGCTCTTTTCTCCTAGGCCAGCAACTTTGCACTGATTACCGCCAAGGTCTCTGAAAGCACAGCACTGTTGGGAGGAATAGCAAATAAAAGTATTGTGTGGTTGAAAGAATAATAGGGCCTATCAGTCTTATTCCTTCCCTGTCACTGTCTACCATTCTAAATAAGTCAAAGCGTCGAAATCTACTGCATTAAGTATCTCTTCAATCCCTTAAAAAAAGCACACTGGTAGGGACAACCTACTCCTTTGTAATCTCTGTACTTTGTACAAATCCTAAATCAGGACAACTGATGAGATCACTGAACTCATTGCTTCATATTTTAATTTCTTAACCTAACAGCACATTGATTCTAATTATCACTCATTCCAAAGTTACTAAATTATAAGTAAGCCACATTATATAAAACCAAAGAAAACTTTATATTTGAGATCATCTTACAGTAGAATAGTAAAGACAACTACTCCTATAAATTATAAACTTTGTTTTGTGCTATTTTAAAAATAAGTCTTGGGGCTTTCCTGGCGGCACAGTGGTTGAGAATCCGCCTGCCAGTGCAGGGGACACGGGTTCGAGCCCTGGTCCAGGAAGATCCCACATGCCGCGGAGCAACTAAGCCCATGCGCCACAACTACTGAGCCTGCGCTCTAGAGCCCGCGAGCCACAACTACTGAAGCCCACGTGCCTAGAGCTCGTGCTCCACAACAAGAGAAGCCACCGCAGTAAGAAGCCCACGCACCACAATGAAGAGTAGCCCCCACTCGCCACAACTAGAGAAAAGCCCGCACACAGCAACGAAGACCCAACACAGACAAAAATAAATAAATTAATTAAATAAATCTATTTTTAAAAAATGTCTGGGGCTTCCCTGGTGGCTCAGTGGTTGAGACTCTGCCTGCCAATGCAGGGGGCACGGGTTCGAGCCCTGGTCTGGGAAGATCCCACATGCCGCGGAGCAACTAGGCCCGTGAGCCACAACTACTGAGCCTGCGCGTCTGGAGCCTGTGCCCCACTACAAGAGAGGCCGCGATAGTGAAAGGCCCGCGCACCGCGATGAAGAGTGGCACCCGCTTGCCGCAACTAGAGAAAGCCCTCGCACAAAACGAAGACCCAACACAGCCAAAGATAAATAAATAAATAAAATAAAAAATCCTTCCCTCTACTTAAAAAAAAAAAAAGTCTTATGAGATTCTTATGAAAGACAAGAATGAGATTTTCCAGCAATTTTTAAAATGTTCCGCAGCTCTGAGATACTGCTCCTACTTTTCTATTCAATGATTTCTTCTTAATCGCTCTAAAATGCCCTCAGATTTTAAAATATTATTGATTTTTGTGTTTTCCTCTAACATGCACCTGAACAATAGCCATTTGAAAATCTCAGGCAGCAACATCAGATACCAGAAGGACAAAGGCTACATTATTTACAGCAAACATTCAAATTGTTTTACAGCCATTAAACTCACTTACTTGCTCCTCTTAGTTACTATTCTCCTACCTGCCTGCAGCCTCCTGCCATGAGTGGGAGTTGCCATGTGGACTAAAGGTGAGGAGGGCAACCCTATCCAACTCTCAGGGATGCTAGTTCATCTCCTACATTAATTCATGAATGTCTCCCATAGAATCTATAAAATAAGCAGATGGAAAACTCATGTATGGGCTGAAGTGTCTACGTTACAACTGTGTCTTTGACTATATTATGTAGAACATGTATTTGCAGAATAATTACTATCTGTGTGTTTGTGTATTTATATTGAGGATCTAATGCCTAGTAGGCTATCAAGGCCTCACACACGTTAAGGCATTTCCCTGGATAGGGAGGCACTACTATAGCCATGGTTTTACTCACGGAAAGTCCCCTGCAAAGATAATTCTTAAAAGATTTGCATGACATTCAGCTCTGATTCTGCAGCCAGCAGAGCTAGTCATACCTAGAGTATCTGTGAAATAATGAGTTGGTTTCCCACTGTGAGGCCTCTTTTATAATTCCAATTTCAGCTGGAAATTCTTTGAAGAAATGATTGAACCATATCGTCTCCATGAAAGCTGCAAAGATTTAACAACTGCTGAGAAATTAAAGAGAGAAACTCCGTGGAAAATTACAGATGCAGAGCTGGAAGCAGTCAAGGAAAAGGTAAGGACTTGTCTCCCTTAACCTTTACTTTGCTATTTAACTAGCTGAAAAAGAAAACAATGGTTGATTTAAAGATCAAGAAGTAATGTATCTATTATAGAATTTCATTATTCAAGATCCAGGGTTTCTCCATATTTCATGTGATTTTTCAATCGTATTATTGAATATGAGGATTTAGAAAATTGTTTTCATTTTTTAGTATAAAATCAATTTTTAAGTTAAAAACAGGTTATTGATACATATTGTGAAGTCTTCTTTCCAATTTAATTTTATAGAATAGGAGACAGACCCATCAGTCTAAAATAATTTAAGTCAATACATATGAAAAGTAAATATAGATTGACTCACAGTTTGAGACAATAACAAAGAATTTTAACCTGATAAAGTTAGCTATAAAAACTAACACAGGGATCTGAGAAAATATGTAATTGGAGCAATGAATATGAAAGTTGGATCCAGCACATCTTGTAGGACGGATGTAAAATGGTGGGCTCTTCTAGAGAACCCAATAAAATGGGAGTTACCCACATGGCCTGAGCTGAATGAAGTTGCAATAGTGAGGATGATGAAAAAGGCAGGGACATAAAAATA
Organism: Balaenoptera borealis; assembly: GCF_965194805.1. Classification (NCBI taxonomy): domain Eukaryota; kingdom Metazoa; phylum Chordata; class Mammalia; order Artiodactyla; family Balaenopteridae; genus Balaenoptera; species Balaenoptera borealis. The sequence goes on from NC_138866.1 coordinate 90,782,218, forward strand.
AGGCAGAAGAATTGACATCTGAATTGGATTAGACATTCAAGGAAAAGGACCACAAGAACCTCTAAACTACAAAATTTAAATAAATTATATTAGGAGCTGAAGTTGGAACAAATTAGAGCAGGAGATACTAAAAGCCTTTCAAATTTAGTGGAAAAATACTGAGCTAAGAATCATAAGCTCTGTGTGTGATAAACTTCCCAGTTCTAACAAAAAGTTTTCATATAATTGAGCAAATCACTTATCTAAACCTTGGTTTCTGAACCAGTGAAATGTAATAATAAATATTACTCTCATCACTGCAAAATAGTTAATGTAGTTATTTTTCCAAATGTGTCTTTTTTTTTTTTTTTTAGACAAATTATAGATTTTAATTGCAGTAAGTCATTTTAAAATCGCTTAGTTTCTATTAAGAATATATAATGTTGGGTACATGAACCAATGATGTAATAGTATAGAAACATTTTTATTTTTAAATATGTATTGGTGAAATAGATTACATTCTTCTTAAAATCGTAAAAGAATACTTTTTTTTAAATTCAAAGCAAATCTCATACGAACATTTTTGGGTGTTTTAAATTATTCTAAATTATTTAAGCTTATCAAGTATTAATATTATATATTCCAAACCAAACCTTACTGGACTTCAAGCTAAAGTTAAATTATAATTTACTATTGTTGCTTTACTCTTTGGTTACAATTAACTACTTTCTCCATTTTCCTAAGAAGTCTAATTGTCTTCATCACAAAAGTAAAGCAAAAAGAAAATGAAATGTGTCTTTTGGTGACTCTTTCATTGAAACCAGTTCCCTGTGCTGGTAAAAATCAAAGAGCTTAAATAAGGATAGACTAGGGTATAACCTATGTTCTTAGGATATCAAATTAGTATCAAGATTAGGTTAGTTTCCTTCAGCTGCAAACCTGTTCCCCAGCGCTGGCCATTCTTATCTTCTTTTTACCGTTATCCATGTTGCTTGTTTGTTTTATTCTTCTAGAATTTAATAAGCCACCATAGCACAATGGTCTTATTCTTTATGTTTCTAAAATTTCCCATGAGTTTTAAAAACACTGTTAAGTTTCCAAACCTGAATGAAATAACTGTAATTCTTTTAAATGAGGTTTTTCTACTTGTCCATAATTTGAGGTAAGAAGATAAATTCTCATTCATAATTCTGGGAAAACTGCCCTCAACAAAATCTGAATGTTGTCCACAGAGTTACCGCCAAGTTCGACTGAACGAACTCTTACAGGAGCACTCAAGAGCTGCTAACCTCATAGTCCTGTAAGTATCATTGCAGACATTTAAGATTGTTACACAGAAACCTTAGTTGTGAACATAAAAGCTCACAACTATTCAGGTGGAAAGTTAAATTTGGAACATGTGGGATTTTAGGCAGCGAGGGAAAATAAAGGCCACCCTGAGACACTGACAATTGAGGCCCATGGGCTTTAGAGGGCTCCATTTGGACTTTCCACCAGGTGTTCCCCACCCAAAGGGCCAGGGGCATAGTGAATGCCCATCTAGAACCCTGGCTCCTCCCAGGTTCCAGGGAACCTGACCCTGGAATTCCCTGCCTAATTAGCCCCAAGTTGGCTACCAAGGTTCCCAGGCCCCTTCCCTAGATAGCTGCTCCTGAGGTATGGAGTCCACAGCATGTTTGCAAGGCTCTTTACCATGGGGGAAGAGGCCAGGGCAGGAGAAAAAGGAGTAGGCTTTTCCATTTCCACTCTTTGCCCTCCACTCCACAAATGTTAGGGGTGTACCTGCTGAAAATATGAATGTTTACCTAAAGATTCATTGCTAAACATGAAAACCAACAATTTCACATTTATACCTCATGAACTGACTCCTGTGTACAAAGGTAAGTATGTCTTCAAACAAGGTCTACACTGGAGGACTATCCATTTAAGACATAGATTGTTCTCCTGAATTGGGTGGTAGGGCTCAAATAACTGTTTCTCCCAAATATAATAGCTTTAAACTATTAGGAAAAATCATTTTTTCCAAAAATGGGGAGAGGTATTGGTTGATCACATTTTCTATTTAAAGAGTGAAAATTTATTATATGTATGCTTTGCCTCTACCCTACAATGCCCAAGCCTATTTTTCTGGTTTGTAGATATTTATATTATCTGAGAAATATATCAATTTAATATCTATATTCAAAATAATTTCCATGCTTTCATTTTGTCGGGGAGGCACATAAAAGGTTCAGGCCACTTGTTATTACATAGCTCAGATAACTAGTGATGTTACTGCCTGTACTAATTGTCACGTTTGTTCTTTATTTTTCTTCCATGCTGTCAGGAGCCTTCCAGTGGCAAGAAAAGGATCTATATCAGATTGGTTGTACATGGCTTGGTTGGAAATCCTCACGAAGAACCTCCCTCCTGTCTTACTAGTTAGAGGAAATCACAAAAATGTCCTGACATTTTATTCTTAAAAGATAAAGGATTAGAACACATTTTAACTTAATGTATGAATACGTAGGAGACATGTTTCAGTACTTCATGTTATAAATCTGATCTGTGGATATGCAAACCTCTGGAGACCAAGTAAACTTTGTCATTTTTTTTTATTATTACTTAATAGGAGCTATTCTTTTTTTTCTATCAGCTTAAGGGGGTGTCAAAGCCAATGCTACCCCTAGAAAAACATCTTGTCATTGCTGTTGAAAAACAAGAAAATTAAGCAAACCCATGCTGGCTTATGCCCATGAAAACCACCAATTTATTGTAAGCTTTTCCAGGCACACCTAATCTTTTGTTTGCTTCTAGGCCCTGGTAGAGGCTTCAGCCCCCAGCAGTTTCTCATTAAATGACTATTGACAGGCTGGTATAGTAACCATGGGTGGTTATCAAAGGAAAAGACCAACTGGGCAGGAAACGTGATTATGCTTGGCCTTCTGAGAAGCTTATACCTACAAAGAAGATTTGAAAATCAATAACTGAAACCTTTAAGAAGTACTTGCTTCTACACAATGTTTAAAGCAGTTACCTAAATAAGGTTATTTAATATAACACAGATTATATACTTAGAGTGATCTGAGTGATCGCTGATAACATATGGCTTCAATTTGGGGCTGATTGAAAAATATATTAGCTGGATTAGGAGGCAACATATTCCAATTAAATGCAATATATTCCATCCTTAATATGTAAATTTTAGTTGCTTTCCCTATTTAGACATTTCCAGCATGGTATTACTTTGCATATTTTTTTTCTAATTAAGTGGGTAGCACAGATGAAGTCTTCATAGATGTTTAATTGAAAACCAAATACCACACATTTTCTGTTATAAAGAAATATATCCTGAATCATATATTTAGTTACTTTACATAGTGATTGTATAGATTTAAAAGAATAATTAAAATGTGAAGTGGAGAAACTTGCAAATTTGGAATATACAAGTATCGATTTTTTTTCATTTGTTAGTGTTCCTATAATACTTAATCATATTAAAAAACAACCAAAATTTTTTTTCTGATGGATGGCTTGATTATTTTTTTTCCTAACATATTATGACTGTTTATTCTAACTGATAAAATATGAGGGGAAAAAATCAACCTGAAATAAAACCACTCAAATTCATTTGCTCTGGCCTAGGTCATGTTTTTACCTTTCAGTCACTAAAATCACAGTGCAATGGTGTATCAGATGTGAGCCTGAAATTTTCAATCGGTTGCCTCATCTGCAGGTTGTTTAAAGCTGGGATTCAAGATTAGTCTTCCAGGCCAGACTCTGGCCTCAGAAGGATGACTAGGGAGGGAAAAGGGAAATAGCAAAGCTTAAGAAGGATATCCCTATTCCAAATCTGACGCCATTGGACTTAACTGAGGCCTGGATTAGCCCTCTCTCTTGAGCCCTATGTACCTGAAATCCAAATGGCTAGATGCCATCCTGGTGACCAGGGCAAGGAGCACCCGGCTTCATCTGGATCTGACACTTCCCTAAAACACTTGATAGGGTCTCTGGAAAAGGTGAAAAGTCATATGACTTCTATAACAGTAAATTCTGGCTCTCATTTCTTGAAGAAGCTGTTATGTTAGGTCCCTTAGGAAGCAGACTCGGAGAGAGTTTAGCGTGGAGCATGGTTATTAAGGAGTGCCCTTGGGATCAACACCTGTGGAAGGGTGAGGGAAAGGTGAGCTGTGATGCAGTCCCAAGGACAGTCTCAGGGACCTCACAGGGAGCTCTGGAGATAGAATGTCCCTTCAGAGTAGTCCCAAGAAGGGCTGAGAGGGCCAGGACTGTATACTCCCACACTTATCGGTCATTGGAGGTGGGTGGCCCAGGAAGGAGTGTGAACTTGGATGAGGCAACTCTCTGCAGGTGAGGCATACCAAAGGGCCTGACAGCTGAAGTCTGTCTGCTGACAGCACTCCCAGATGCTGCGGCAATAAGTCCTTCATTAAACAGGGTCTGGGTGGGGTATCACCATGCCAACTGCAGGGGTCATATAAAGTATTGGTCAAAAAACAAACAAACAAACAAACACTCAGGCTGGCCTAAGTTCAAGTCTCAGTCTCACCATTTATTAGTGGTATTACCTTAAACTAGTTATTTAATATTTTGAGGGTTATTGGCAAAAGAGTGACTGAAGGGATGTCCCTTGAGTTCCAGGTTAACAAAGGAGGAGAACGTGGACCGAGAAAAACGGGGATGGGTGGTAGTAAGGGACTGGTGATCTTGAGGTCAAGAGCAGCTGTATTGGGAATAGGTTAGGGTAGCAGAAAATTGAAAGGATGGGGGCTATGGTCAGATGCCAACAAATTTTTGTAGTCCTCAGTGTCCTGTCCTTGTCTTTTGATCTACCCAACTCTATTAACCCAACCTCCTACTATCTCTATGTCTATACTCAGGTTGCTGAGCAAGAAGGAGGAGGTTACACATTCATGCTCATTGATGTCCAGCTTTCTCTGTCCCCTCACTTTGTACATGTGTCTCATCAGCATCCCTACCCTTTTCTCACAATGACTTTTCAAAATCTTCATCACTTTTTCAGTTGATGACCCTGCCACCATCCCTACAACATAGCCAGGTACATATAGACGTAAAACTTTCTTATGTAAGGAAGACCACACTGGGAGCATTGCCTTACAATTTCTTCCCTCAGTACTCAAGTTTAGAGCTCTTTCAATGGAAGCTTTAAAAAAAAAGATTATAGATTCTTGAGGACAATCATAAGCCTACTAAATTAGAATCTATGGGAGAAGGACCAAGGAATCTGTATATTCTGATGATCCACAAGATTTTGGAACTCCTGCTTTAGGCAGTCTTCCCTGTTCCTGTGACTTGACTCCCACCATGGGCTGATGCCTCCCAAATTTATATTTCTAACACAGAGCTCCCCTAAGTCTCAGTTCCATATATTCAATCACTAATTTTCATGGTGTTTCTCTTTGTATATCCTGCAGACACTCTAAATGCAAAATGACCAGATTTCTGTTAAAAACAAAACAAAACACACAACTAGAGCAAAGGCATCTGTTTCTCTTTCTCCATTGCCTATCAGATCCTTTCTGAAATGACCAAAGAGACATACAAATAGGAAAGTTCTGCATCATGGCAGGAGACTAAGGAAGGATGCCATTCACATGATAATATTTTTAGAAATACAATCAAGCTGGAGTTTACATGGGATGAGACTGATGAAAGCTAGAAAAGGTCAGCTTGCAACAAATGCTCCTGAGAAAAATCCAACATGTCACAGGAAATAGTTGCAGGAGACCCTGGGAGAATTCCACTAACCCCTCCCCCAAGTGTGCAGGTGAAGGTTAAGAGGCTGAAGGTACGACAGACAGAGTGCAGCACTGGGTGGGATCCCTTTTGCCGGATACTGAGAATTTTCAGAAGCGGCTGCCCGGAGAGGCCAAATGGTGTGCTTAGTGAGCACTCAAAGCAGACATGGGTATTGCAGTGGAGCATCTCATAGGTGTCCTTGACAGGCACCAGAAACATATGTGCCAGCAGTAGAGGCTGAGCCAAAGAGGAAAGCAGCCCTCGATGCACAATTCTCCTAATACTGTACAGAGAAGAAAACTCAGAGATGGACAATCTTGTCCCTGGGTCTCACTGTTCTTAGGCTGCTGGGTTCCTAAACTGGCGCTGCAAGTCGATATCAACCAGGCCTTCAGCTAAAATTAAATAGGAGGATTGTAACGATAACCAGGTGATGTGGTGAAGGTCCCGGTGTCATTCACAGAAGATCAGCACATCTGCTGGTTGTCAGACTTAGCATCCACAGGATCCTTGCTGGCTGGATATTGCTGCACAGGTCACCTGGAGCCAGTCCACCTAGATATTTCTAATGTTTTCCTCTGCAGAGATGTAGGGGACGTGTTGACATAAGGATGAAATCTGTCTGGACTCCCAGGGGGAGAACAGGAGAAATTCCTCTTTGGGTGTGACTCAAATGTCCCAGTTGCTGACAGATCAGGGCATCCCCATGAGTTGCAGTAAGAGCCAAGAGGTCAAGCCAAGAGTGCTCAGGGCCCAGCATCTGACCCAGGCATTCCCACGGGGCCACCAGCTGCCCCAGAGCATGGCAGCCCTGGTCTACAGGCAAAATCTCCTGTCCAGGGAAGGTGTGTTGGTCAGTCTTGCCTCTTTAGGATTTCTGATGCTGAAAAGAACCATCTCAGCCTCCCTTTTTTTAATGCAGAAAAGTGTTTTCAAAAAGAATATATAATATTTCATCTCATCTATGACACCATTCTAAACACACTATTTTAGGTCCCACTAAGGAAGAAAAATTTCTGCTATTTAAATTATGACATAATATCCTATCACTTGGCATTTTGTTATATTAATTGAGATGCCTTTTTTTAGGCTTATGTAGGTATAGATTTTTAAATCACATACCATTCTTGTGCATATAAAAAGAGGAAATGATAAGTGAAATAAATTTGGTACCACTTGAAAGTCCCACTCTTCTTTTCACCTTTCCACTCTTTTTATGTCTGTTTTCTCACAGGACAGATCCTCAGTGCCAGGAGGAGCACTAGTGACTCAGCATTTCTCACAAGAGAAAGCCAGTGGACACTATTTTGTCATTGGCTTTAATAATTTTGATAATTCTAGGTTTGGGTACAGTTTTTAAATAGCTTAAATTTGTCTCCTAACAGAATTTAAAGCATTGTATGTAAATTCTGATGCATAAAGAACATAAAAACAAGGAAAAAATAATCCCAAAAAGTCAGAAAAAAATTATCATTTAAAAAAAGAGAAATCATACAATAGAATAAAAGACAAATCAAACATATAAGAAATAAACAGAAAATATAAATGTGTTTATCTTTTTAAACACTCTCAAATTTAATAAAAAATAAATAAAATCAAACTCTATTTGATCTGCTAGCATAATATTCTAAATTATATATCCAAAAGGCTAAAAACAAAAGAATAAAAAAATATAGAGAAACATTCAAACAAAAAGAATAGAGTTGGCAATTTTAATTTCAAAGTTTAAGATTAAAAGAATTAGGAGGGATAAGAGAGCATCATTTTTTATATTTATAAAAGATATATAGCCATAATATAGCTATGATAATAATGGAGCTTTATCTAAATAAATACCATCATATTGACATAAATAACACAAGAATCATTGGAAGCGAGGAGAGAGTCACTAAGAAAGTCAATTTTCTTAGGAAACAGCTCACCTATTTCTCCAACTTTGAGACAGATCAAGTATAGGAGAATTCAAACTACATTTTTTAAAAAAATGGATTTAATAGGTACCATAGTGCTCACTCACGAACACTACACTGTCTTTTAGAAATCTATAGAATGTTTTTGAAAACAAATTATATATTAGATAACTCAGTAAATTCTAACATGTAGAAATAGGAAATATTACGCTTTTATCACAATACAATAAAACTAATATTATTTACAAATATATAAACAACATGAGAAACCTTACTCACTGGGAAAATAAAATTCTAAATATCTCATGTCAAAAAAGAAAGAAATAACACATTTTGACTATTTAGCAAAAATGACGTTGCAAATTCCACATAACAAAACATAGTTTATGCTGATAAGGCAGGCTCAGAGGTAGATTTATATCTATAAATGGATTTATTAATAAATACGAAAAATGAAAGTTAATGGTCAACTCAAGAAGTTAGAAACTGTGCAAGATAATTAAAGGAAAGCATGAAGAAGACATTAAGGAAGAAAAGCAGGGAAGTAAAATTAAAAGCTGAGGTTCTGGAGTCAGAAAGAGAGGGGTTGAGTCTCAGTTTTCCCCACTTACTAGTGGAAGGCTCATTACCTGGCCTCCTGCAGAATCCACTTTCTCATACGTAAAATGAGCATTATTAAAAGATCTACCCTGGAGGGTTGTTGCAGGGAAATGAGATCGTGTGTATTAAAAGCAGAGCACAGTACCTGGCTGAGCACTTTATGGTAAGTACTTAACTAAATGTTAGACCAGGACAGACAAAAACAGTACAACTGATAAGCTCAAGTGCTGTTTGTTGCTATCGCTTAAAAAAAAAAGGAATGTTGAAGGATAAAATATAAATGTACTAATTTACAAATGAGCAAGGAACTATGAGTACAACTATGGAGAAGAACACCCTTTAAAACTTTATTCCGGTAAATTATTTAAATTCCAGTGAAATATATCAATTTCTAGTAAAATATAAATTACTAAAATTAACACATCATGTTTGAATATTTATTTGTAACTGCAGAGAATACCTCTAGAAAAATGTACAAGAAACCAGTAAGAGTTGACTCTGGAGAGGAAAACAAGATTAATGAAGGTGGCTGTGAAAGAGAGATTTGATTTTTACTATGCACCAATAATAATTACTCAAAAACAATATTTAAAAAATTGAATATATAAATAAACAAATTACTAGCCTGCTAGGCTGTGTTTAGTTCTTAATTCGTGTTTGAAGTGACATATATTGTGAAGGTCGTATGAAATAAACTTTTTAAAGTTTTATAAAATGCTCAAAAATATAAGAGATATTATACTATCATGATTTTTTTTGCACTTATTTATAATATAGGTAACTAAAATATCATGTAGAAAAAGTTGACCCCACCACACAGCCACTGATAAGTTTAGTTTTGTTCCATTTGAGTTTTTTTTTAAAACATGAGATCTTTTTTTTTCTAATTTATGATTCTCTCCTGGGTAGAAAAATTAGTAGAGAAAAGAAATATTGAGTTGGATTTCCACTACAGCCCTGCATATTTTATTTGCTGAAGCTCAGGAATGGACAAGCATAATCTTAATAGGTTCTGGAGTTTTATTTCCCGAGATGAATAAAACTCAGAATTGCTATTATGCATAGTAGGATGGGGTAATTATAATAATGTGATTAAGTTTGTATGAACCCATGCATTGCAAGTGCAGTATGCTTTTACCCTTTTAAATACAAAATCCAAATAGGATACTGTATTAGTTTTCTATCGCTTCATAATAAATTATCACAAACGCTATCAGCATGAAACAATACCCATTTATTATCTCACAGTTTCCATGGGTTGAGAGTACAGACATAGCTTAAGCTGGATTTTCTGCCCAGGGTTTCACAGCACTGCAGTCAAGGTGTTGCTCAGGGCTGTGTTCTTATCTGAGGCTCAGGGTCCTCTTCCAAGCTCATGTGGTTTTTGGCCAAATTAATTTTTTTGCTGCTATAGATAGGTGCTGCTATAGGTGCATGGTAGTTTACTTCTTCAAAGCCAACAGGAGAGAAAACCTCTTAACCTCTAGATCATCTTTTAAAGGGCTTGCCTGCTTAAGTCAGGCCCACCTGGGTCAATCTTCCTTCTGATTAACTTAAAGTCAAATGATTATGGGACTTTACATAATCAAAGTCCCTTCACCTTTGCCAAACATACAGGTAACCTAATCATTGGAGTGGCCATCCCATCATACTCAAGTCCTGATCAGATTCAAGGGGAGGAGATTACACAGGGTGTGAACATGAAGGGGCCACCTTACAATTCTGTCGACCACAAATGCTATCTTGCATTTCTGAAGATCATATTTTAGCTACTAAGACCCAAGCTTGGAATCAGATAATAAGTTTAAAATGGCCTGTGAAGCATCCAAATAATCAAGCAGTAACTAGCAATGGCAGCAGGGGTGATGCAGCGAAACAACAAAAACATTTTTAAAAAGAAAATACAAGCCTCGAATACACAGCAGTTTGAGGTTGTAAGTGTAGTAGGCACAGACTCTACATACCTCACTAGAGCCTGAAGGCATCATCAAGTTGTGAGGAGACAGCCTAACGTCATAAAAGTTCAGTTTTGTTCTAGGTGCCCTGGTTAAGAAAGCAGGAATGTTTACAGTTCAGCCTCAGAAAAATTTTCCTTCCTATGGTTGACATCAAAGGACAGCTAAGCTTCAGTTACCTGGAAAATTAATTTACATGGAATGACTCTGCAGTGAAGCAGAGTGTATGGAGCTCTTGTGTGAGACTTAGAGTGTATTTTCAGGTTGGGCAGTTCAAGATGAGGGATGCAGGAGAACTCAGAGGTTAAGGCCAAGATCTAGGTTATGAGTGTCATCACTTCAGAGCAGGTGACAAGCAATGACATCTGGAGCAAGGAGCCTGGGCTCTCTTTCTCTGCCTGGAAGATCTCTCAGCACAGGGTTGCCTGAGGCCAAAGCTAGGCAGTCAACTTTTTAGAGAAAGACATGGTAACTGCCAAGCTGTGGACTCAGCTGCAGAGTCCTGGGGGCCAAAGCTGGGCCTCTGTTCTGATGCAGCTCTTTCCCCAAAGCTGGTGGCTTTCTTCAACTTCCAAATTCAATTCATCTGCTCTTTTGGATGCCCAAGAGATCAGGAAAAGGAGATATTTCACATACAGACTTTTCTATTGTTATTTCCAAAGCAGTTATATACTTAGATTTTCTAATTTTCCTGTTGTACTTCTCCCAACAAAGAAGTGGTAGAAATATTCTCCGGGAAGGTGAGAAGTTCAGAGAAGTAAGCAATAACAGGTCTTGAAAGATATTAAACTAACGCAACCAGCACACTGGAGAGAGATGATCACCAGTTCTATAATTTCCTAATGTTCACAGGAACATTTTCAAAATGAGTTCTATTTTTAAAAGTATTACTTGTGCACCTTGGAGTTAATGTGTCCCAAACTGAGTTCTTGACCTTCCTTCCCAAAGCTGCTCTTTTAGTATTCTTCCAAATCTCAGTAAATGGCAACCCCATCCTTGCCGTAAATCTTGTAGTCATCCTTGACTTCTCCCCCTCACTTCTCATCTGACCCATCAGCAAATTCTAGTGGCTTCAGAGTATATCCGGAATCTAACCATTTCTCATCATTTCCACTGCTACCTCCCTGATACGTGCTATTTCCATCATCTCTCACCTGGATCACGGAGTAGCCTCCTAAAGGGTCTTCCTGCATTGGGCCTTGATCCTCTTCTGTCTCATTTCAAAATAGCAGCCCAAGCAATCCTGTTAAATGAAATAGAGCATGTCAATCCTCTTATCAAACTATTCCAATGGTTTCCCATTTCACTCAGTGGAAAAGCCACCGTCCTTACAAAAGCTTATAAGGCCCTACAACTGCAACCCTCACCCCTTGCCTCTGTGGCCTCATCTCCTACAACTGTGCACCCCTCTCTGTCACTCTGTTTAGACCACACCAGCCTTCTTACAGGTGAGTTTGCATCTCAGGACCTGAGTGCTTGCTGTGCCCTCTGCCTGGAATGCCTTTCTCCCAAATACCACTTCTTTCAAGTTTGGTTACATGCCCTCCACCCCTAATCCCACACCTGGCAAATAGCATATTCTCACTGAGGCCTCCCCTGGCCACTCTCTCTAAATTGCAAGCCTACATTCCACATTTCACTTTCCTGCTCTGCTTTTCTCTTTAACATTCAGCACTATTTATTTTAATCACTTCTTCTATTTACTGTCAGACTAATTTTTGTCTGGTCCGTTCTCTGTTACGTCCCCAAAGTCTAGACCAGTGCCTGGCAAACTGAACACATTCAAAAATATTTGTTGAAAGGATGAATGAATGCAGGCACTGAGGGGAATAGGAAGTATAGAGCCCCACCTCCTTTGAGGTTTGGTCTTTGACTCACTGTGGAGCCAAAGCCTGCCAGGCTCAGGTCCCATCTCACACCAGCCATGCCCCACATTCCACACACACCACTGTGTGTCTCTGAACATGTGGGTCCTGCTGCCTACGATGTCTGACTCTCTTTTGTCTACCTCACTGTTATTTTTATCCTTATTTATTTCACTACCAATGAGGTAATTACTAGACAGTTTATCATGAGTTTATTGGCCATCTGGTATTGCTTCTTTCGTCAATTCAACAAAAATGTGCCAGGCTGTAAAGATATAAAGATACATTGTTCTAAGCTCTTAAGATAAGACAGCCATTTTCCCTGTCCTCAAAAAGTTTATGGTCTAGAGAGACAAGCAAATAAGTATACAAAATAATTATGGATTGTGAAAAATATTGTGAAGGAAATAAAGAGGAAACTATGACAGAGAATAATGCAGAGGGCAGTTACTTACATAGGGTGTTCAGGGAGGGCATCTATGAAAATATATTTAAGGATGAGAAGGTGATGACAGTGTTGAACTTTACCTGACTTCTATGCCCCCAGAAAACAGTGATGGTTAAGAAATCTCCCCAGTCTTTTTCTCCCCAAATCCCTCACCCCTTTGTGTTCTAGAAAATGACTAACTGCAATGAACCACCATTCCCCACATGGCTTAGATAAGACTTGCTATCCACTCTTTCTCAGGACTCCCAAAAGATTTGTAGATGGCTCTCATTTTTACTGGTGACAAGGTTAAACCCAGACCATTCTCCTTTTGCCTGAATCTGTTGACATGGTCAGAGATCCTCTTTCTTCTTTGTCTCATGAATTAGCCAAGATTAGAATTGTTTGTTCCCCTGAAACCAGCTAAGCATTTCCTGTTCCACTGAAACTTGCTTTGATTGAAAAAACAATCCCAACTATAAATAACCCCACCTGTAACTTGTCTACTCCTCCCCATAAAAATCTAAGGCAAACCCCTCTGCTGAGACACGCTGTAGTAGGCTGAAAAATGGCCCTACAAGATATCCAGGTCCTAATCCCTGGAATCTATGAATATCTTACCTTATGCGGAAAAAGAGATTTTGTAGATGTGATTAATGAGCTTGAGACGGGAAAATTATCCTGGATTATCTGGTTGGACCCTAAACAGAATCACAAGTATCCTTGTAAGAAGGGCGCAGAAGGAGACCCGACCATAGATAAAAGAGAAGACAGCCATGTGATGGAAGCAGAGAGAAGCAGAGTCAGAGAAAAGATGCTACATCACTGGTTTTGAAGATAGAGGAAGGGACCAGGAGACAAGGAATTCAGCTCTAGATGTGGGAAAAAGAAAGGGAACATATTCTCCCCTGGGCCCTCCAGAGGCAGCACAGCCCTGCCAACACCTTGATTTTAGCCACATAAGATTCATTTTGGATTTCTGGCCCACACAACAATAATAGGATAACTTTCTATTGTTTAAAGCCGCTAATTTGCAATGATTTGTTACACCAACCATAGGAAACTTAATACGTACTCTAATCTTCAGATCTGAGGTGTTTCCCTATTGCAATAGCCTGAATAAAATCCATCTCCTCATGTACTCATTTTTTTGGCTTTGGCAGTGCTAACCATACGAAGGACGGGGAGCAGAACACTCCAGGCAGAGTGACCAACATGGACAAAGGTCCTCAGGCAAAAGAGAAGTTGGTGTGTTCTAGAACCTAGGAGATGAGCGTGACTCAAGATGAAGCTGAATGTTAACAGTCTGACAGGGCCCTGGGCCATGGTAGGGAATTTGGACGTTATTATATTTGTGATGAGAAACTTTTAGAAGATTTCGAGCCATAAAGAGTAGAAGTAGAAAGGTCAGTTAGTAGTCCTGGTAAGAAATGATGGTGGGCCCAGGACGTGGGAAGAATTTAGATATAGGGCTGGATGAGGCAGATTCTGTCTCTGTAAGGGTTGAAATATGAAACAGAGCTCAGTCAAATTAGAATAATTTGAGGAGTGTTTACTAAAGAGGGTATTTATAAAGGTTTGGCAAGATATGGGAAACCAAAACCACAAAGGAGAGTACAGTACCCTGAAGCTTATACCAAACAGTGCCAGGCCTGAAGGAAAAGGGGGAGAAAGCAGTTTCCAGAGCCTGGAAGAAAGGGCAACCATGACAAGAGCAGTGGTCTTCAGCGGAGAGGCACAGCCATGCGGAGGGAACTCTGATCTTACCCTCCCCTCTCCCTCTGACCTCTTGCTGGGGCTGTCTATTGCCAAACCCAAACGCAAGCCAGAGAGCAAGAGAGCTCATTGGTTCAGTTCCTACAAGTCAGCCTTCCCAGGCAGGAAACAGGGTAGAAAGGGACAAGAGTGGGTATGGAGGGAAAAAAGAAAGATATGTGGGAGAGAGTTAAAATTAGCCCAATTTATTAAAAGAAAATGTGGAGACCTGAATTTTCTACACTATTTCCTTAATACTCAGTTTCACCTACCCCATGACAATAGGCACAAAAACAATGGCCTTTCACCTTCCTGATTTTTCTTTGAACATTTACAACTGCTCTTTTGTCCTAAAGGCAATCAAGAAAGACCGTGATTAGAACATTTGCAAGGACTAATAATGTTATCTTCAAAGTTCAGTGAAAAACCTCTTTTGATAAAAGTGTAGAATTTAAGGAAATGTTGCTACTTGAAAACTGGATAATATTCACTTTATACTGAAGAGAATTGAGTTTATGCAGCCTGGTAAGTAAAGGTTGTTTCAGAGGAGTGGAATATTGAATCACAATCAAAGCAAACCACAGAAAGCCTAATTCATACATCTCTCTGCATGGATACCCATATTTTACCATTGTTTTGGTTTCCTTTTTTTTTTTTTTTATTACTCTGGAAGGTAATTCAATTTGCATTGCACATTTCCTCACAGAAATTTTGAATCTTATGAATATAAAAATCATGGACTTGGCCCAATGTTATTTTAATCAGTTTTTCTGTTTCCTAATTCAGGATTAACTTCCCAGGATATATGCAGAGATTTAGTAGCAAGAGCGACAGTGTGCACATTAAAATATGGAGAGCTTCAGCAGCAATTTGAGTTATGGTAATTACTGGGTTTGTTTACACAGACACAGATGAAAAGCATAACCTTTTTGTTCCTGTCTTTTTTTTTTTTAATTTGGAAAAATTGTGTGCTACCAACAGAAAAATCATACAACAGTTGTTTAATGTCATGGAGGAAATCAGGCGCAACCAATGAGACTGAGAAATAAAGATATCAAAACTCTCAGAGGTAGTGTCTTAGCTAGGCATCCTTTTTCCTGGAGCCACTCCCAGTGGTACAGAAAGGCTCTGGTGCTCACATTCTGCTCAGAATGACTGCCACAACATTTGCCTGCACCCAAATCAACTACCCAGTGGGTCTCCACTAGCATAACAGTTCCAGGGTGGCCCCAACATTGACTTCTGCTTCCACAGTCATTCTCCACATCCTGCTCCCTGGTCCCATTTGCTCCCTCCAAGAAGTAACCCTGACTGAGATGGGGCCCACGTGAGGGAAGAGGAGGAGAAGAAGAAGGCAGATGGCTTCCAGCAACTGGGAGCCAACAGGAGAGGCACCAGTGCTCTCAGGGAATGTGAGAAAATAAGCCCATCCCTGGGAACATTTGGGAAAAAAACCAGGCCTGCTTTTGTAAGGCTTATTGATCACAAATCTGGAAGCTTCCCCTCGACACCATGCTATCGTGAGAAGCAGGTTGGCCCTCTTAGAGGCAGTAGGCAGACAGACTTTCACCCATCTTAGAATGGTTGAAAAGGGGTTAAATTACCCGAATGACTAGGCTTGATCTCAATATCTTCTTTTACCTCTTCCACCCCATTTCCATACCAAACTGACTCTACGGGCCATCAACCCAGCTAAAAGAGAAGGCCTACTGATTGCCTAAAAGAGCTGTTCTAGGTGTTTTATGGTATACATAGTAATGGCACCCAAAGATATCTACACTTTGATCCCTGGAAAATGTGATTATGTTACTTTATATGGCAAAAGGGACTTTGCAGATGTCATTAAGATTACTGACCTTGAGATAGAGGGATTATCCTGGATTATCTGGGTGGGCCAAATCTAATAACATGATTCCTTAAAAGTGGAGGAACTTTCCCAGCTACGATCAGAGAACCAGAAAGATGGCAGCATAAGGACTCAATCTGCTGTTGCTGTTTTTGAAGATAGAGGATGGTGGTCACAAGGCAGGGAATGTGGTCAGCTTCTGGAAGCTGGAAAAGGCAAGGAAATGGGTTCCCTCTTAGAGCTTCTAGAAAGGATTGCAGCCTTGCCAACACCTTGATTTTAGCCCTGTGAGACCCATGCCAGACTTCAGACCTAAAGAACTGAAGATAATAAATTTGTATTGTTTAAGCCACTAAGGTAATTCGCTGTGGTCATTTGTTACAGCAGCAATGTAATAACTTATACAGTCTTCCTCACCTCAAGCTTGGATTAGCACAATAGAAAATTTTTAATTTCTCCAGGCTCTCAAGTCTCTAGGTCATCTTAGAAACTGTTACTCACCAAACTCTTGTCAACTATCACACTACTCATTCGACTTCCCTGTTCAAGAGCCTACAAATGGCAATGTTTTCAAACTAAGCTCCTGTAAATATCAGAAGGTCTGAAGTGCCTCTTCTGGACCTGCCAAAGTTCAAAGTGGAAGGTTAGTGAATACTGCTGAAAATGCCCTGAAAAGAGTCCTTGGAGAGACTGGTCAACAGGATTTTCCAGGGGCTTCATCACCAATGTTGAACAATAGGAATACACTGGTTGGTTTATAAAGCCTTGCAGCATTTACCAGTTACACAGCCCTACTGATAAAATCAGTCAGTGTGCTGGGGTGAAACCATTTCTACTACTCTGGCCAGAGTGGACAATGCAACTAATCTCTGAACCGGGGGCTAGTGAGTAGGGATATGACAATATATTATATAGCTAATTTTCCAGTCCAATTAGATGCTCTTCAAAGGCGAAAGAGGGAGACATGATTTGAAAGAGATCATGTGAGCCAAGAAAGACAGTAGAAGTCTAGAGCTGACTTAGTTCTCAGACAACTTTCCAGTTTAATCCATATAATCCCCCTTCCCCTAACCCTTTCCTCTTTTCCTCGTCTTGCAATTAAAATTGTCAAATATATCGTTTCTTATTGCTCAAACTTTCACTTTACATTCTATAGTAAGTTTCAGCCTTTTAGTCCTATTTAACTGTTGGTGGAGCACCTTTTGTGACCTTCTTTGATGGCCTCCCTTTGGCTTAACCAAGAAACTAGCAGATATTCTGAATGATGCCTGGTCTGCAATTATTCTTAGTAAAATTATACTGCAAATTTATTGTTAAGAACAAAGGCCTTGGACCTGCCTCTATTTTTAAGGTAATGGAATCTCTATCAAAATGATCCTGAGTACAGTGATTTTGGTAAAATTCATAATATTGGTTAAATGTGAAGAAATTCTTTCTAACAAGTCTTGACCCCAGCAGATTCTCTAGAAATAAATTCCCTAAAGCGGTGGTCCTTAACTAAGTGTGGGCAATAAGAATCACCCTGGAGATCCCGAGTAGTCAGTTTGTAGTACGGTTTGGACATGTGCATTTGACCAGTCTTTCTAGGTGATTCTCACGTGTACCCTGCTCTTAAGCCATCTGCTTTTATTTTCTTCCTGAAAAGTTGATGATGCTTTAAAATGAAATAACAATAGTCCTTCTCTGGGCTGTTATTTACAGAACTTTCACTTTCTGGTACTCCTATACAGAATGGCATAATTCAGAGTCAGCTTTTCATGATTATGTTAAGAGATTGGGTACTCAGTGCATAGTGAGAACTATAGTTCTGAGTCTGTAAGTTAATTATTCTGATCCCCTTGGACTTTTGTGGCAGTAATTCGTGAGTTAGTCGAAAGTAGTTTTGTAGCAATAAATACTTGTTTTGTTGACTATCGGCTAGTTCCTTGCTTTTTAACAGCCGCTCACCTTAGTGTCAACCTTCTGAGCTACTTCTGTGGTTAAGATCCATGCGCTGATTTTATGAAACTGAAAGGCTACATATATTTATCTGATCTTTGTGTTCTTCCCAAGAGCTTGGTAGGAACATTCTTGTGGGTTTCACAAGCTATATGCTAGTTTAGTGTTTTAAAATTGGGCTATAGATACTCCTGGGGGAACAAAAGACATCCCAGGAGGTATCTTGATGGCATTCTGGACCAAACAATTTTAAAAGAATGAACTTCTAGATAGTGATACATATGTACTTTTTACTGAAATTGATCTGCCTATATACTAGTTCTTTCCCATCTTCTTTACTATAATTGCCCTTTTACAAAAGCTAGGCATATGACTCACCAACTTCAGGCTAACTGGTGCTTTTCCTTGGTGTAAAAAACTCTGGGCTTGAAACAAAGGAGAACTTCTACATTTTTGGTACCAGAACCCAAAGTATGGCTTCTGCCATTTTGGGGCCTGCACATATTTCTAGCCAAGATGAAGTGTGGCATGATAAATGAGCTATTTTTGCCAATGTTGGGATGTTCTAAATTCAGCTACAGGATTGAGCAGTTATGGGGAATTATGATATTTTCCCATTAATATTCTTACTGTTTCCATTCCTGAATGATTGTCAAAGAATGAACTACCCCTGAAGAAGAGTTCAAGAGTTTTGTTTAAACCAGCGGTCCCCTACCTTTTTGGCAAAAGGGACCAGTTTCGTGGAAGAAAATTTTTCCACGGACTGGGGTGGGGGGGAGGGATTGTTTTGGGATGATTCAAGTGCATTACATTTATTGTGCACTTTATTTAGATTATTAGTACACTGTAATATATAATTAAATAATTGTGCAACTCACCATAATGCAGAATCAGTGGGAGCCCTGAACTTGTTTTCACTTGCCACTCACTGATAGGGCTTTGATATGAGTCTGCAAGCAATTGATTTATTATGGTCTCTGTGCAGTCAAACCTCTCTGCTAATGATAATCTGCATTTGCAGCCGCTCCCCAGCGCTAGCATCACTGCCTCAGCTCCACCTCAGATCATCAGGCATTAGATTCTCATAAGGAGCACGCAATCTAGATCCTTCACACGCATAGTTCACAGTAGGGTTCACGGTCCTATGAGAATCTAATGCCACCGCTGATCTGACAGGGGAGTGGCTATAAATACAGATGAAGCTTCGCTCAATTGCCCACCACTCACCTCCTGCTGTGTGGCCCAGTTCCTAACAGGCCACAGACAGATAACGGTCTGTGGCCTGGGGGTTGCGGACCCCTGGTTTAAACTGACAAAAACTGAGAAAGTTCACCTACTGGAGAACCTCTCCATAGGAAGCCTGAGCAAAAGGACAGTAATCTGAGATGGAGGTTTCAGGTGCAGAAAGAAAAACAAAGAAAATGATAAAAGTCTGGGTAAACATTTTTTTAAATGACTATAAAAATTAGTAATAATAATGCTTATTGGGATTCAAGAAAAGATATGTTTAAAATACCAGGAGGAGGAACCAAGATGGCAGAGTAGAAGGACGTGCTCTCACTCCCTCTTGCAAGAACACCAGAATCACAACTAGCTGCTGGACAATCATCAACAAGAAGACACTGGAAATCACCAAAAA
The DNA here is from genome assembly GCF_965194805.1 of Balaenoptera borealis. Lineage (NCBI taxonomy): Eukaryota > Metazoa > Chordata > Mammalia > Artiodactyla > Balaenopteridae > Balaenoptera > Balaenoptera borealis. The sequence goes on from NC_138866.1 coordinate 90,801,892, forward strand.
AGATACCCCACATCCAAAGACAAAGGAGAAGCCACAATGAGACGGTAGGAGGGGTGCAATCACAGTAAAATCAAATACCGTAAGTGGTGGGTGGGTGACTCACAGACTGACTCACTTATACCACAGAAGTCCACCCACTGGAGTGAAGGTTCTGGGCCCCACGTCAGGCTTCCCAACCTGGAGCGTCCGGCAACGGGAGGAGGAATTCCTAGAGAATCAGACTTTGAAGTCTAGTGGGAACTGATCGCAGGACTTCGACAGGACTGGGGGAAACAGACCCCACTCTTGGAGGGCACACAAAAAGTAGTGTGTGCATTGGGACCCAGGGGAAGGAGTAGTGACCCCAGGGGAGACTCAACCAGACCTACCTGCTAGTGTTGGAGGGTCTCCTGCAGAGGCAGGGGCTGGCTCTGTTTCACCGTGGAGACAAGGACACTGGCAGCAGAAGTTCTGGGAAGTACTCCTTGGCATGAGCCTTCCCAGAGTCTGTCATTAGCCCCACCAAAGAGCCCAGGTAGGCTTCAGCATTAGGTTGCCTCAGGCCAAACAACCAACGGGGGAGGGAACCCAGCCCCACCCACCAACAGTCAAGTGGATTAAACTTTTACTGAGCTCTGCCCACCAGAGCAACAGGCAGCTCTACCCACCACCAGTCCCTCCCATCAAACCTCTTAGATAGCCTCATCCACCAGAGGGCAACACCAGAAGCAAGAAGAACTACAATCATGCAGCCTGTGGAACAAAAACCACATTCACAGAAAGATAGACAAGATGAAAAGGCAGAGGGCTATATAACAGATGAAGGAACAAGATAAAACCCCAGAAAAACAACTAAATGAAGTGGAGATAGGCAACCTTCCAGAAAAAGAATTCAGAATAACGATAGTGAAGATGATCCAGGACCTCGGAAAAAGAATGGAGGCAAAGATCGAGAAGATGCAAGAAATGTTTAACAAAGACCTAGAAGAATTAAAGAACAAACAAACAGAGATGAACAATACAATAACTGAAATGAAAACTACACTAGAAGGAATCAATAGCAGAATAACTGAGGCAGATGAACGGATAAGTGACCTGGAAGACAGAATGGTGGAATTCACTGCTGTGGAACAGACTAAAGAAAAAAGAATGAAAAGAAATGAAGGCAGCCTAAGAGACCTCTGGCACAACATTAAACGCAACAACATTCATATTATAGGGGTCCCAGAAGGAGAAGAGAGAGAGAAAGGGCCAGAGAAAATATTTGAAGAGATTATAGTCGAAAACTTCCCTAACATGGGAAAGGAAATAGCCACCCAAGTCCAGGAAGCACGGCAAGTCCCATACAGGATAAACCCAAGGAGAAACACGCCGAGACACACAGTAATCAAATTGGCAAAAATTAAAGACAAAGAAAAATTATTGAAAGCAGCAAGGGAAAAAGGACAAATAACATACAAGGGAACTCCCATAAGGTTAACAGCTGATTTCTCAGCAGAAACTCTACAAGCCAGAAGGGAGTGGCATGAGCCAGAAGGGAGTGGCATCACTTAAAGTGATGAAAAGGAAGAACCTACAACCAAGGTTACTCTACCCAGCAAGGATCTCATTCAGATTCGATGGAGAAATCAAAAGCTTTACAGACAAGCAAAAGCTAAGAGAATTCAGCACGAACAGACCAGCTCTAAAACAAATGCTAAAGGAACTTCCCTAAGTGGGAAACACAAGAAAGAGGACCTACAAAAACAAACCCAAAACAATTAAGAAAATGGTCATTGGAACATACATATCGATAATTACCTTAAACGTGAATGGATTAAATGCTCCAACCAAAAGACACAGGCTTGCTGAATGGACACAAAAACAAGACCCATATATATGCTGTTTACAAGAGACCCACTTCAGACCTAGGGACACGTACAGACTGAAAGTGAGGGGATGGAAAAAGATATTCCATGCAAATGGAAATCAAAAGAAAGCTGGAGTAGCTATACTCATATCACATAAAATAGACTTTAGAATAAAGAATGTTACAAGAAACAAGGAAAGACGATACATAATGATCAAGGGATCAATCCAAGAAGAAGATATAACAATTATAAATATATATGCACCCAAAAGAGGAGCACCTCAATACACAAGGCAACTGCTAACAGCTATAAAAGAGGAAATCAACAGTAACACAATAACAGTGGGGAACTTTAACATCTCACTTACACCAATGGACAGATCATCCAAACAGAAAACTAATAAGGAAACAGAAGCTTTAAATGACACAACAGACCTGATAGATTTAATTGATATTTATAGGACATTCCATCCAAAAACAGCAGATTACACTTTCTTCTCGAGTGCGCAGGTAACATTCTCCAGGATAGATCACATCTTGGGTCACAAATCAAGCCTCAGTAAGTTTAAGAAAACTGAAGTCATATCAGGCATCTTTTCTGACCACAACGCTATGAGATTAGAAATGAATTACAGGAAAAAAAACGTAAAAAACACAAACACATGGAGGCTAAACAATACGTTACTAAATAACCAAGAGATCACTGAAGAAATCAAAGAGGAAATCAAAAAATACCTAGAGACAAATGACAATGAAAACACGACGACCCAAAACCTATGGGACGCAGCAAAAGCAGTTCTAAGAGGGAAGTTTAATAGCTATACAAGCCTACCTAAAGAAACAAGAAAAATCTCAAGTAAACAATCTAACCTTACACCTAAAGGAACTAGAGAAAGAAGAACAAACAAAACACAAAGTTAGCAGAAAGAAAGAAATCATAAAGATCAGAGCAGAAATAAATGAAATAGAAACAAAACAGTAGCAAAGATCAATAAAGCTAAAAGCTGGTTCTTTGAGAAGATAAAGAAAATTGATAAACCATTAGCCAGACTCATCAAGAAAAAAAGGGAGAAGACTCAAATCAATACAATTAGAAATTAAAAAGGAGAAGTAACAACTGACACTGCAGAAATATAAAGGATCATGAGAGATTACTACAAGCAACTCTATGCCAGTAAAATGGACAACTTGGAAGAAATGGACAAATTCTTAGAAAACCACTACCTTCCGAGACTGAACCAGGAAGAAATAGAAAATATGAACAGACCAATCACAAGCACTGAAATTGAAACTGTGATTAAAAATCTTCCAACAAATAAAAGCCCAGGACCAGATGGCTTCACAGGTGAATTCTATCAAACATTTAGAGAAGAGCTAACACCTATCCTTCTCAAACTCTTCCAAAATATAGCAGAGGGAGGAACACTCCCAAACTCATTCTACGAGGCCACCATCACCCTGATACCAAAACCAGACAAAGATGTCATGAAGAAAGAAAACTACAGGCCAATATCACTGATGAACATAGATGCAAATATCCTCAACAAAATACTAGCAAACAGAAACCAACAGCACATTAAAAGGATCATACACCATGACCAAGTGGGGTTTATCCCAGGAATGCAAGGATTCTTCAATATATGCAAATTAATCAATGTGATACACCATATTAACAAATTGAAGGATAAAAACCATATGATCATCTCAACAGATGCAGAAAAAGCTTTCAACAAAATTCAACACCCATTTATGATAAAAACCCTCCAGAAAGTAGGCATAGAGGGAACTTACCTCAACATAATAAAGGCCATATATGACAAACCTTCTTAATGGTGAAAAACTGAAACCATTTCCTCTAAGCAAAGATATACAATGGAGAAAAAACAGTCTCTTCAATAAGTGGTGCTGGGAAAACTGGACAGCTACATGTAAAAGAATGAAATTAGAACACTCCCTAACACCTTACACAAAAATAAACTCAAAATGGATTTGAGACCTAAATGTAAGACCGGACACTATAAAATTCTTAGAGGAAAACATAGGAAGAACACTCTTTGACATAAATCACAGCAAGATCTTTTTAAATCCACCTCCTAGAGTAATGGAAATAAAAACAAAAACAAACAAATGGGATCTAATGAAACTTCAAAGCTTTTGCACAGCAAAGGAAACCATAAACAAGACGAAAAGGCAACCCTCAGAATGGGAGAAAATATTTGCCAGCGAAGCAACTGACAGAGGATTAATCTCCAAAATTTACAGGCAGCTCATGCAGCTCAATATTAAAGAAACAAACAACCCAATCCAAAAATGGGCAGAAGACCTAAATAGACATTTATTCAAAGAAGACATACAGATGGCCACGAAGCACATGAAAAGCTGCTCAACATCACTAATTATCAGAGAAATGCAAATCAAAACTACAATGAGGGATCACCTCACACCAGTTAGAATGGGCATCATCAAAAAATCTACAAACAACAAATGCTGGAGAGGGTGTGGAGAAAAGGGAACCCTCTTGCACTGTTGGTGGGAATGTAAATTGATACAGCCACTATGGAGAACAGTATGGAGGTTCCTTAAAAAACTAAAGATGGAACTACCATATAACCCAGCAATCCCACTACTGGGCATATACCCAGAGAAAACCATAATTCAAAAAGACACATACACCCCAATGTTCATTGCAGCACTATTTATAATAGCCAGGTCATGGAAGCAACCTAAATGCCCATTGACAGATGAATGGATAAAGAAGTTGAGGTACATATATACAATGCAATATTACTCAGCAGTAAAAAGGAACAAAATTGAGTCATTTGTTGAGACGTGGATGGATCTAGAGACTGTCATACAGAGTGAAGTAAGTCAGAAAGAGAAAAACAAATATCGTATATTAACGCATGTATGTGAAACCTAGAAAAATGGTGCAGATGAACCGGTTTGCAGGGCAGAAACTGAGACACAGATGTAGACCAAGGGGGGGAAACGTATGGACACCAAGGGGGGAAAACTGCGGTGGGGTGGGGATGGTGGTGTGCTGAATTGGGCGATTGGGATTGACATGTATACACTGATGTGTAAAAAATTGATGACTAATAAGAACCTGCAGTATAAAAAAAACAAGCAAACAAAAAAAACAACTAATACTAAACTTTCTTTGGGTTATTTGTATGGAAATATGTTAATATAAATGTTTCAGACATTACATGAAATTTCTAAAAATCTTATATGTTCTGGTATAATGTTATAAGTCATAATTCTAGTTATTACTTTAAAATGTATATCTCAGAAATAACGAAAAAAAAAAAAAGATATGTTTAAAGTACCAGACAGTAACAGTATATATGCCAAAAGAAAAATTAATGGAGTTAAAGCATTCTAAGTTCCTTATGTTATCCAGGAGAAAGATAATAATTTAGTTTTAGACCTTTGAAACTCATGAATTAAGCATGCATGTTTTAATTTATCTGAAACAACAGAGTCAGAGAGTAAAACTTCTAAATAGAGGGAAAAGTGAAACAATAAAATAATTATATTAATTTAAATAAAATTAATAATAAAATAATAAAATTTAAAAGAAGGCAAAAGGGGTAAAAAGAAACAGAGAACACCTGAAAGGATCCCAAATTAGGACAGATTTAAATCCATTATGGAGTTTACATGCTAGTGGAAGAAACATACAAGTGAAATGAATAAATATGTACATAATTTCATGTAGTATTGTGCTATGAAGAAAAATCAAATAGGGTAAAGCATTAGGTGGTGCTTAGAAGAACACTATTTTTAGATAAGGGAAGATCTGAGAGAAAAGGGGAGGAAGCAAGATTCTAAGGCTTTTTATCTTGAGCAAGAGAAAAGGTTGAAAAGAGAAGAGGAGACAGAAAAGAGACTGAGAAGAGACAGCAGGTGAAGTGGGAGGAAAACCAGAGTGTGGCTCCGTGAAGAAATGTTTCAACAAGGAGGGCACGGTCAACTGTGAAACGAAGAATGTCTGGTTAGGGGCTTCCTTAACCAGGCGGCGCAGTGGTTGAGAATCTGCCTGCCAATGCAGGGGACACGGGTTCGAGCCCTGGTCTGGGAAGATCCCACATGCCACGGAGCAACTGGGCCCGTGAGCCACAACTACTGAGCCTGCGCGTCTGGAGCGTGTGCTCTGCAACAAGAGAGGCCGCGATAGTGAGAGGCCGGCGCACCGCGATGAAGAGTGGCCCCCACTCACCGCAACTAGAGAAAGCCTTCGCACAGAAACGAAGACCCAACACAGCAATCAATCAATCAATCAATAAGAACGTGAATTTCTTTAAAAAAAAAAATGTGGATGTTTAAAAAAAAAAAAAGAATGTCTGGTTAATTTTCTACACACATCTTTCCCAGACCTGGAGAACAAGGGCCAGGCTCAGTATTAAGAAGAGTTGTCATAGTCTCATTAGGCATATATAAACCCAGAGAGTGGCTAAGTGCAAGGACTCTGAAGCCAGACTACCTGAAGTTGAATCTTGGCTCCATCTCTTTCTGGTTGTGAGCTGTGTGGTCTTAGGCAAATTATTTGACCTCTCTGTGCTTTGGTTTCCCCATCTGTATAATGGGGATAGTAATAGCACTTGTTTTCTCTGTTTGTTGTGATTAAATGAGTTAATATTTATAAAGCACTTAGACTATACCTGGAATATAAAGTAATCACCATGTATGTCCTTGTTAAAAAAAGAGAAAAGTCCCTAAAATGGCAAAGATAGGAAGGACAACTTTGCTTGTAAAGTACAGACTTGCATTCTCAGTAGGTTCACACTGGCACAAGATTTAAGTAATTAAATGATCAGCATGACTGATAGGATAATTATATTCTGATCAATATACAGCACAAAATAAACATGTCTGGTTCTTCTTTACTGTAGTATCTTGAATTTAAGGTGTATTTTCATACAAAATTATATTTCAGTGTCATAAGGAATATTCTTTAAATGCTTAGTGGTTCAGACCCCTAAGCTGTTACTCTTTTCCAGCTGGATTATTCCCTTTTCTCTTTTCAATCTAAAATAAACTCAGATGAAAAGTGACAACAGGGCTTGCCACAACTAGAGAAAGCCCTCGCACAGAAACGAAGACCCAACACAGCCAAAGATAAATAAATAAATTAATTAATTAATTAAAAAAAAATCCCCCAATAATCCATCCCCTTTAAAAAAAAAAAAAGTGACAACAATATAATTTTCAGTCTCCACATTAATAGAAGAAATAGCTTAATACTTTCTTGGTGTTAGCTATTATAAGGAGCCAAACAAAACATTTCCAGTGTAAAATACTGAAGTAGGTGCTTTGAAGCATTCATAAAAGTTTATGACTCTTACTAATGTGAAAGATAAATGCATGTACTTGAGATGATTACACCATGGGAGTATATAGCTAATGAATGATATGGTAAGTGTTATAAAAGATAAGGCAGCTCTCACTACTGGGTCTAAGGAAGTTTCACGAATGAAGTGAGATTTTTGTGTGGGTCTGGGTAAAGGAAGTCATTACAGTCACTACATTTTAGGATATGCAAGGACTCAAACTATCTTTAATGCAAACTTCCTTAGGAAATTACTAGAGAAAGTACTTCAGCAAAATGAGGAAGTAAACTAAAAGGAAGATACTAGAGCCATAAAACCAGGGCTTCAACATAAGATAGGGGCAAAGGGAAGTCCCAGGATAACAGTTATTCACCAGGACTAGTGGGTCACTTGCACAGACCAGAGCAAAAGAATAGAGGAATGAGGGAGGGAAAATTCAAACTGATAGGGAATTTAAGTTTCAGTGTTTCATTTGATGCGATAGATGTTTAAGGTATAGGATCCCTGGAACATTTGGAAAAAACAAGCAATGGGTGAATCAAAAACACCATCACCAATAAAGGCAAATTGGAAAATAAGGCAGTTATAAACTTGAGGGGGACAGGTGTAAAAAAATGAAATACTCTTAACGTATTACTTGTCTCTGAAGTCGATATTTAACAGTCACGATAAAGTAAATACTAACTGCTGACTTACACAAAAAATTGTTACAAAACTATTGGCAGAATGGGGTGGAGAGGGGGTTAAGAGACTTAATCCTCAACTACTCTAATTCAGAAGGTCATTTCTATGCCATAAAAAAAATAAATAGCAACATATAATTTAGAAACAAGGAGGTAGATTCCAATAGAAAGAGCCAAAAAAAGTTGGAAGTATTGCCCCTGAGGAGTGAGAGTTGAGGGAGGGGTGTTTGCGGAGGGGTTGGGAAGGGATTGATGTTTTTCAGTGTAGACCTTGAAAAAGCATTATATGGAGAAAACTTCTGATTAAAAATTAAAGGAATGGACGGAAAAATCAGAAGACTTTGAGATCATATGCAGGGTCCCGATGGAATAGGCAGTGAGATCTCTTATCATTCATTCATTCATACAACAAGTAGTTATCAAGCACATTCTGAGGCAGGCACTAAGCTAGGCCCCAGGAGTACAATGGTGAATGAAGACACGTTTGGTCCCTGCCCTCATGGAGCTTCTGTCTTCTAGAGCAAATAGACAATGAACAAGAAAATAAATACATAGAAGAGATACAGATTGCAGTAACAAGTGGTGTGAATAGAAAACAACTGATTGTGTGCTAGAAAATGGTGGTGAGGGAAACAAAGGGCAGCTGCTTCAGTTGTTTGTCAGGGAAGGTCTTTCAGAGATGAGTGAGACTTGAAACACATGGAGCATAAACCAAGGAAGGATGTGTACAGACTCCCAGGCAGGAAAGGCTGGTGGGTCTAGAAACTGTTAGAATGCCACTGTGGCCAGGAGCAGCAGGGGAGAGCCAGATGGCTCTAGAGAAGGTTGAAGAAGAGGGCCCAGATCACCTTGCTATAGGTATAAATTTGGGGAGTCCTCAGAGTACAGATACTCAAAGCCATGGGTGAAGAGTGTAAATAGATCATTCCTCGCACAGAGGAATTCCAGCATTTAAGAGGAAGAGCCTCGGGGCTTCCCTGGTGGCGCAGTGGTTGAGAATCTGCCTGACAATGCAGGGAACACGGGTTCGAGCCCTGGTCTGGGAAGATCCCACGTGCCGCGGAGCAAATGGGCCCGTGAGCCACAACTACTGAGCCTGCGCGTCTGGAGCCTGTGCTCCGCAACAAGAGAGGCCGCAATAGTGAGAGGCCCGTGCACCGCGATGAAGAGTGGCCCCCGCTTGCCACAACTAGAGAAAGCCCTCGCAGAGAAACGAAGACCCAACACAGCCATAAATAAATTAATTTAAAAAAAAAAATTAAAAAAAAAAAAACAGAGGAAGAGCCAGTGAAGGAGACCGAAAAGGTGGGGCCTGTAAGGAAAGGCACAGCCAGGAAGTCTGAAAACTTCCCCAACAATTCCCTAACATTTTTGTTTGTCATTTTCCTAAAACTGCCCTAGAGTTTGTATTTCTTTTGACAAAATGCATTACAATCTAGTTTTGAGATTTTAGCGTCAGTTCCAGAGGTAAGTGGAGATACTTGTATCCTAGAAAAATCAATTTACAATTACCTGAAAAGTTATTTACCCATCTCCACTGTAAATTATACCAGTGTGGCCCGGAACCTTTGTTCGAATCACAGCCACAGGGGTCCTCCTCTGTGCTCTTGTGGGGTCATCCGAAAGAGTGCTAGGATTTCAACCGAGAGGTCCCCGTGGTTATCCTCAAGACTGTGTCCCCCGCCCCCTTTGAGAATAAACAACACTCCACAACACTCCAGCTTGCACTCTTCAGTGTTGGAAGGAAATCGAACTCGCTGCCTTGCCCACCGCCTAGGGCGCAGCACTGAGCGGTGACCGTTACGGGCATCGTGATGCGGTTCCGTGGCTGTTGGGGCCCCTGAGATTAGAAGCCGGCGAGTCATGGCCGCGGGCTGCACCGCCCCAGGTAAATCGGCATAGCGCTGGGTCCGGACCTCGGAAAACCAGCGCCAGATGAAAGGTGAGGGTCGACAGAGGGAGGCAGAGGCAGCCGGAGGCAGCAGCGAGATTCAGGACGCCGAGTGCACAGCTTTCCGGGAGAACCCGGGCCTACGCCCGCCCGAGGGCTGCTGATGCGCCGCCTCCGTGCGCCCCTCGTCAGACGCCGGCGGTTACTGCTTCCGAGGTCATTTGACTGGGACGCGTCTTTCGGTGCAGACTTGGCGCGCGCCTGCAGGAGCGGCGCCAACCTGCGCCCAAACCCGGGCAAATGACTTCCCTCTGCCCTCGCTCAGTGCTCGGCTACCATTTCCTTCCGTCTTTGCTCCGCTCTGTGTTTAACGGCGCGCGCCAGGCAAGACCGGGGACGGAGGCCGCAGGGCTCTCCTGGCCAGGCTCGCCCCTGGATCCCACCCCGCGGAGGGCCGTGCAGCTCCCGGCGCTCCGGCCGCTGACCAGCGCCCGCAGTCGGAGCCGAGGGTGCCGCAGCGCCAGTAATGTCGGGGCCCAGGCTGGAAGAACACGGCGTGGGGAGGCTGGGAGCCGGCAAGCCAACAGTCAGGACCCGAGGCAGCCCTTGGGCTTTGGGCGTTGGGGGGAGTGGGAGGGACCGCAGCCCCAGCGGCGCGGGAGCGAGTTCATTCGCGTCTCCTCATGGGGAAGGGGAATGGTTTTCTATTTTGGGGTGAGGGCAAGGCCAGAGAAGCTGCCACTAACTTTGGATCCATGCATTGAGTTTGGAAAGCTTTAAAAGGCTCAGTGCTTTCTGTTCCCAGATCTCTTCCGAGGACGATTTCCAGCCCCAAATTTGAGACCCATCTCCCCTCTCAGCCAGAACCGTGGGCTCGTCCGAGGGGGTGGGGGTGGGGGCGGGGCGGGGAGTTGTTGGCGGGAAGTTTAGAACCGGCGCGCTGCGCTCATCCTGCTCTCTCCTGTTCCGCATGTTCCCTCGTGCTCACATTCTGCCCTGCCATGCCCTGCTCTCAAGAGGCACAAGTCATCTCCCCCAGCAAACGGGCCCGGCCTGCGGAGGAGGGCGGCATGCGGCTCCGCTTTGTCCGGCTTTCGGAGCACGCCACCGCTCCGACCAGGGGGTCCGAGCGCGCCGCGGGCTATGACCTATACAGGTGAGTGGGCGCCCTGTCCGCCCGCGTCCCCGAGGAAGGCCGGCCCGGGCGAAGAGGCTGAGAGGGCCTCCTTCTGTCCCGTCATCCTTACCTCTCGCGGAGAAGTCCCAGTTCCCGAGGTATAGCGCTCTCAGCTTAGCTTACATTCCAGCCCGCTGCTGCCAAAGCTTGAAATAGCCGCTTAAAAGTACAGAAACAAACGCTTTTTGCATTATATAGGGTTTCTGCCTTTTTTTAATGTTGAAAATTTTAGCTTTCCTCTTTAGCATAAACTAAATACGGATTTGGGCAGAGTGTGGAGTGGTAAATACCAATGAATGTCCGCCCAGGTGTTATTTATTTTGCAACATTTATTGCACCCTTTCTAAGTGGAAAGTAGAGATGAAGAAGGCCCACTTTGGCCTTCAAGGAGTGGCCTGAGAGTGATGCTGTGCTCAGTAGAAAGAAAAGCCACAGTAGGAGCCTAGGTTCTTAGGTAATAAGGTAGCTAAGAAAGATTAATGAAAGTTGCTTCTGCCTTTAAGGGTTAGTAACATTTCTCTATATGTCCGTATTTAGGTTCACTCCGAGGACTGGAAATTTCCAAAAGGGTCCAAATATGAAAAGCAGGGATGTTGGTAATACTACCACCTTCTCTCTTGTACAGCACTTTTTACCTGTACTAAAAACTGGCACATGTGCTATTGTATTTAATACTCAACAACAATCCTGAAGTAGATGAGTGGTGCTTTTTACAGATGTGGGAGTTTGTGAAGAGATGAATTGATTGCCCAAGGGCTTGAATATAATAGAATTTTTGACCCTGAATTCAGTGCTTTTTTTCCCACTTGACTACTGTCCCCAGTTCTTAGAACCATTAAGGTAGGTGAAAAGTGATATTGGGGAGGAGGGGGTGTTGATTACATGACTAAATCCCAAGCCTTAGGATTTATTTTAAAGCATCCCAGATAATTCTAATGTGAGAACCACTGGTCTAAGTCATAAGTACCACAGAAGGGAAGAAAGGAGTATGTGATGATAGTGGGAGAAAAGAAGGAAAAAGAAAAGTGAGGTATAGACTGTTGTAGCTGAAATGGATATAGTTCAGTCCCTTACTTTCATGAATAAAAGTAGAGTGATGTACACTGACTACACCATATCTGGGCGCTGTTGTGAGTCTTAGGAGAGACTTCGATTTAAGATACTTTGTAAGCATCCTCCTAACACAGGTGACTTTCTGTATACTGAAATAGACATGGAAATATCTCTTCGATAAATTAGAGTTTTAACTATTTCAAGAGAGGAAATTCCAATGAAAGAAGTAAAAATATAGCACCACTTTACCAGTCTTAATTAAGGGCTCAAAAGTAACTTCCAGTTCTGCTTATTGTAAAATCTCTTAAATTTCTATCAAGGAGAGGGCTACAGTAATAACAAAGTAGCAGTATTTGGTGGGTGGACCTTAGAGAATCCGTTCCTCAGTAGTGTCCATCTCCAGGGCCTGTTCACAGTGGTCAGCTCTCTCTCCCTCAGCCAGTGAAGTTCATGGCCACCGCTTGGTAAGCTTGGTATACTACCAAGACCAGAACAGATGCAACACAGCTGAACCTACCCCCCGCCCACCACCACCATTTATGTTGGCCATCTATTTTCTCCTTTCCTTCTACATGTTTTCCCTAATGATTAGAGGATTGTTGTGAGAATAAAATGAGTTATACAAAGCAATCAGAACTGTGCCTGGCACACAGTAAGGGCTTAATAAATGTTAGCTATTATTTGCTATTATCTACCCTTCTTTCTTGGTTCTTTATTTTCCTCTTTTCATACCATGTTAGTGAAGCATATACCTTTTAAAGTCTGCCTTTCAGCCCCCTCCTGCTAAATAATTACCTCAATTTGCCAACAAAATTTTGTTCAGGGGAGAATACATTTACATGTCACCTCTTTCACCAAAAAATGCACAGAGGATTACTATATCTAAATACCAGTTATCTTTCATTATTTTCCTAGTGCCTATGATTACACAGTACCACCTATGGAGAAAGCCCTTGTGAAAACAGACATTCAGATAGCTCTTCCTTCTGGGTGCTATGGGAGAGTAGGTAAGTGATTTGAGACACAGGTAACTCCTTGTCAGGCTCTTCCTTTGTGATATGTTCTTTCATCTTAGTTTCATTTGGGGTATAAATGAGGGAAGGGGTATTGCTCCGCCTGTGTCCTAAAATAAAGACGTGCCACCTGTGATGGCAATTGCAGTCATTTGAAAACTTTCCTTTACATATCTACTTTTGCCTCTATCGCTTTGCTTTTTTTTTTTTATTCTTTCAGTTCCTTTACTTAAGCTTTTAGGACACTCACATTGGCCCAGGAGGTTGTTTTCACAACTACTCACTGTGAGAAAAACTGAAAGTATAGGTGATTTTTAACTGGTGCTTTTTCCAGTCTTACCACCAACTCCCCCTTCAAGGATCAGATTGCATATGAAGTCAGATTTCTTTGTGAAGGTGGTATTTGTTTTATAAGAAAAAAGAGGCAGGCTCAGGATAATGGCACATGGCATCTTATGAGAGTAAAGTTTCTAACCCCTGAAAACATCAGGCCCCTTAGCCTTTCGCCCTTTGGGTATCCTCTCATGGGGTGTGCTAGGTAAGGGATGCACTTCAGTGCACTAGAGGGAAATGCCTCACAGTGGGAGGAGAGAGGACAAAATGCAGGGCAGGTCAACAGGTTTGACTTTTCTGCCCCGAGTCAGTTGTCACTATAGAAAGAGTTTAAAACTTCTTTTCAAGAGCATAATTACTTGCTAACTTCAGAGTAAACATAAAGGAGCAAATGGAACTGTGATCCCCGGGGGAATCTTGTTAGCCATGAGTCAGAGAACTGCTAATACTTCAGCCTTTAAAAGAAAAATGAGATGAGCTCTCTCTTCATCTCTTTTTGGCAGCACTGACTGTATTTTTAGTGTATTTTTGGGGGGGGGCAGTTAGGAGATGGGGTGAAATAACAGTGAAGGCAGGAAGGTGTAGCATTTATTGACAAAGTGCCTGATTTAGGTTATTCTGGAATAAAATACTAGAAGTTAGGGTAATTAATGGTAGGTCTGATGCTCAAGTCAGCAAGAATAAGGTATAAACTTAGCTTCTTACTCTGGTTCATGTTTCATACAAACATGTCTTTTGGCATCTGAATTATGAGTAGAAGTTCCAAGTTCTAGGCTAAGCTCTGCTACTCTGTGGTTGCGTTTATGCCTCTCTCTCTCTCTCTGCCTTCTTCCCAGTATGATGTTCCCATCCTGCATGTTCCCATGTATGTCTGTTCCCATACTGCAACATGCTCTGATTTCCTACCTTAAAATAAAAGTCTTCTTCCTCTGCCCCATGTCCCTGCCAGCTACCATCCTCCCTTTGTGACCAGACGTCTGGACAGAGTTGTCTACAGTTGTCCCCACTTGTTCACCTCCCAGTTCATTCCAGCGGTCCACAGCTTCCCCACCATAGATCCTCAGTTGCCTAAAGACATGCTGGAGTGGTTTAACTTGGTTTTGAATCAAACCTTGTCAACATTTTCTAAACTGTTCTTTTCTACTTAGGTAATACAATGTGATAAATACATTTTTAATTCAGAGCCATCTGCTAAGATTAAGATTCGGATACGGATGTTATAGGAGATGAGAGCGACATGCTTAAATTCTGTCAATTATATTCAGTATTGCCCTTCCCTCTTAAGACAGTCAATTTCTCCTTTTTTGTTTTGTAGCTCCACGTTCTGGCTTGGCTGCAAAACACTTCATAGATGTAGGAGGTAATATATTTACATTTTTATTCTGTAAATATTTGCAAGTGCTTACTTTGTCTTTGCTTAAGAGGCAGTAATCAAATGACAAATTTTATTTTTATCATCAAGAAAAGAAAATGATTTTTGTTGTGTCTTGCCTTTTAGAAATTTCTGTCTCTGAAGTTACAACTATGATATAGTTTTAAATGCTATTTGAGTATGTCTAATTTTTTAATGACCATTATGTGAAATGCATGTTATTTTCCTAATAAGCTAGACACTATCTGACAGATAGGATTTTGCCTTGGTTTAGTGATAATCAGCATTTAGTCCAAAAATGACTCTATTCATAGAAGGAAGTTTGTTATTATAAGGAAAGGAAAAGCTTTTATATCATTATTTAAGCAACTGTAGTGAGTGCTTCTCTAACAAGACATCCTGGCCCTCGGATAAGTGCATATGCTAAATTCTCCACCTCTTGCCGTTTTTACAAAGCTACTTTTTAACAGACCAGGAAACTGGCTTAGAAATGAGCCCAAGTTGGGACTTCCCTGGCGGCACAGTGGTTAAGAATCCGCCTGCCAATGCAGGGGATACGGGTTCGAGCCCTGGTCCGGGAAGATCCCACATGCCGCAGAGCAACTAAGCCTGTGCGCCACAACTACTGAGCCTGCACTCTAGAGCCCGTGAGCCACAACTACTGAGCCCACATGCCACAACTGCTGAAGCCCATGCGCTCTAGGGCCCATGCTCTGCAACAAGAGAAGCCCGCACATCGCAATGAAGAGTAACCCCCGCTCACCGCAACTAGAGAAAAGCCTACACACACCAACGATGACCCAGCACAGCCAAAAATAAATAAATGAATAAATTTATTAAAAAAAAAAAAGAAATGAGCCCAAGTTGACACGTTAAAAACTGGAATCCATCCATATTATTCCAATCCCCTTGTTCTTTCCACTGCAGTTAAATACTGTGAATCACCCTGCCCCTTCCCTCCACCAGCGGAACCCTGCCCTGAATTAGCTCACTGTTACCTGCACTTCAGGGGTTAACATGTGGCTGAGGCCTGTCCCTGGGCTGTCTCCCCATGGTGTCACTAGATGGTGCTGTGGGGCAAGTTGGGAGCCTAAAAGTAGGTCTTAGGGACTGAAGAGGAGCAGAGTTTGACTGAGATGGACGGACCTCGGGTGCTGAGGATTGCCTGGGTTCAGTTATGCTTGACTTTCAAAAATACTTTTACAAGGTCAGTATGGTCACTTAGGCCTATAACTTAAGGATGTAAAAGACTGTATGTATATATTTTTAAATAAATTTCAAAGGGTTGTGAAAGGAACATGAGCTTTGGAATAACAACAGGATTTGGGCCCCAGCTTTGTCACTAACAAGCTAGTTATTACTTAACTTTTCTGAGCCTCAGTTTCCTCATCTGTAACAATGAAAATTAGTGTGTTTGTCCCTGAAGGATGGGAAGATTGAATGATAATGTATCTAATATTTCCTGTCCCTTAGGGACTTATCAGATCTTTTATTTTTTAAATGGAAACTTTTTTTCCGACTTTGTTACTAATTTTTGCTCTGTTTAAAACAATCCTCTGAAAAAAATTCATGTAAAAGCAGTGGAAAGTTAGTTTGCCTGGTGGTTGGTGTGGTATTATTCACACAATCACATTGTGGTGTGTTCTTGGATGCATAGTATCTTAGAAATGTCTGTTAGGCACAAGTTTATCATAGTTGGCCACAGTTTTTATTTCAGAAGAGGGATGTTGTTAGAAATCCCAGGCTGTAAATAAGGGTCAAAGGGAAAAGTTGAGTATGCAGGATTCCGTTCAGAATTCACATCTGGTAGGTGTGGATAGTTTTCACTAAAGAGGGTTTCCAACAAATGACATGCCAAAGTCTTGACACAGTAAAACTTTTGCCTGAAGTCAGTTAATCACTCTGCCAGTTCCAATGCATGATTTTTCCAGTGATAACTTCAAAATACTTTCTGCTTTCTCATGAAGAGAAATATCCCTGATGTTTATGTCCCTTATGTAGAAAAGGAGTAAGTCTTGGGTTTTTCTTGAAGGTCAGTTTGCCTTTGAGTAATAAGTAATAAATGAACTTAGAACTATTAGATTTTTTTTTTATACTATTGGCATTCATACTTAAAAAAAAAGAAAGGCCTTTTTTTTGTTATACATTTCAATTGACTTCAAATGACTTCATTTCTTTTAGTTAAGGACTTTTCAAACTTTTGTGTGCCAAGCATAAAATCTAGGTAGATAATCTGGCTTTGCAGAATTCAAGACACCCAAACATGTAAGTGTGATAGGACTACTTTACAGATACATAGCAAAGGCCTTTACAAAAGGGAGTGTTTTTGTATGGTAGAAGATACCATAAAGTAAACAAATAAATACTTGCAAGTCATATGAAAAAGAGTTAAATATCCAAACAGATAAGAAAAAAACAAAACTGATCATAAAATGTACAAGAGGACGAGCAAATGTGCGATGAACATAAGGAGGAAAAAAGCCGAGCCTCACTAGTCATCAGGGAAATGTAAATAAAGCCATGAGATACCATTTTTTACTCATCAGGTTGGCCAGAATTTAAAAGATTGCTACTATCTGGTACTGTCAGGGAGTTTGGAAATGGGCATTCTTAAATGTCGCTGATAGAAATTTGAATTGCTATACCTTTTTTGCAAAGTTATCTAGCGATATCCATTAAAATTTTAAATATACACACCCTTCAACCCAGGAAAGTGCTTTTTTGAAACTATTTGATGAGAATAAAAAACACTAATAACTCAAGAACGTATGTAAAGGACTGCCTTGATTATTATGGGAAAAATGTGAAAACGACCTGAATGTCTGATGTTACATAAGAGAATAGTTAGAAATAACGGTGCTGTATTTCCATATCTTGGACCTAAAAGAATGACTTTTAGATATATTACTCCCCAAGGATATCAATAATATTTTAGGTGGAAAAAAATGTGTAAAATATATTATTGTTAACATTGGCTACCTGAGGGAGGGTCGGGGCACATTATTGGCCTTTACTTCATATGTATTTGTACTATCTGGGTGATGAAACAAGAGTTCAGAAGTCAGCCCACATTGCCTTCCTCTGATGCATTCTAGGTGAATGTACTTCAGCACTCCCACAGGGAGATGCCAAGGCCTCGTGTGGCCGTCTGTTCCGGCATGGAGGGTATGGAATGACCTGCTGCCGAGGGGCTCCTTCGTTACCTCTGATCCAAACTGTTCCTGCAGCTGAAACTTCCTGCATCTAGATAATATAGAAAACAGCTGGTCTCATTTTTATATCCAGTCTTTCAATAAATATCAGGGACTAACTTAATGATCAACTGGCAGTGGGGAAAGATGCCAGGCTTCAGTATTTTTTGAATTGGTCAAAGTTTTATTGCTGTAGAACCAGAAAAGAATACTGTTTCCTTCAGTCTAGACATGATATGAACCACTTTCCGCCACTTTTATACTCACCCTTCTCACTGTTAAAAATGTGTTTCTCTTTAATTCAAACTCTTAAAAGTGTTGTATCAGGAACCTTTTAAGAAGTGCTTAAGTTCAGTTTCACTTATCCCTAGTAATTCACGCGTAAACCACAGGGGTTCATTTAAACTTCTACCCTAATCCACTGGAAAAATCTAAAATGTTGGTTTTCTGACTATTTTTCCCCATGGTGGAACTTTTTAAAATTTTGCTTTTTTTTTTTTACCCCTACATGAGAAAATTGAAAGGGGATGCTTACCCTTGTTCTAAAAAAGAAAAAAAAGTTTTTGTCAGTTGACCTTCAAATAATTATGAGTCTGACCAACCAGCATTAGTGCCCATTGAGCTAAATTCCTGATTCTTTTTATTTTCTTTTCTCTTCTTTGATAAGAGTTTTGTTTTGTTTTTTAAAGAAGTGAGGTGTTAGTAAGAAGCTGTAAGATGTGACATGGAGCTATGTTTAATTAATTCACATGAATCCTATCCAGCATTTTACAAACTGGGGGGAAAGAATTAACATGTATAAAAGGAGACAGGCACTGAGGGGGATGAAGGGAGTAGGAGAGTGACTGCTAACAGGTAGGGGGTTTCTTTTTGTGGTAATAAAAATGTTCTAAAATTGATTGTGGTCGTGTTTGCACAACTTTGAATATGCTAAGAACCGTTGAATTATGTCTCAATATTAAAAAAGGAAATGAGAAGGCCTGGTGCACCTATATTATCTGTGCTTGTGTTTATGGAAATGTTTTGGATTCTTGGCCCAAAGATAAATGCTAGCAATATCTGGTAAATGTACTTCTCTGGGCCAAGGCAGGGCCCTGGCTCAAGTTTCTCTCCTGCAAAGATTTGCTGCCTTTGTGTTTATAATCTCAAACAGGTACTAATTACACACGGTTCTGTGTAAAAGTGTACTCATTATTAAGCTTATGTGCTAATGTCTTCTGAGAGATCATGCTCTGAGAAAGGCTGGTAGCTTAAATTAAAAGGAGAAGAAGAATGTGAACTGAATGATTCAGCTCCATTTTCATTATAAAAATGGAATGTTCTGATATTTGCTAGACTGCTGCTTAACATTGACTTATTCTACTGCAGATCTTTAGGCTTTTTGACATTTTTATTTATGACTCAATCATATTTCAATCTGGATGTTAGTGGGAAGTTGCTACCAGGAGAGGCCTTTAAAACCCAAATCATAATTTTCTCCTAGTCTTTTGGGCAGGTGTGCCACAAATAGACAGTAGGATTGGAGAGAGCAATTCAGGATGAGTTGTCTGAGATGCTAAGTGCCTACTCCCAATTTAGAGTAGGTAGTGGTCACAATTTGTAAGGATGACAGGTTGGAAAATTAGGACCACTTTCTTAATTCTTATTTGCATTTTAGTAATTTCTTAGTTTTGAGGCTCTACATAGTACCAGAGCAAGATTCACATATTCGTTTTAAGGATAAAACTCTCAGAGCTACTTAGGAATGATTTTGAGGTAATCATATACCCTTAGTCTTTCGGTACCATAAACCAAACTAATATTATTTTCCTTTTTTCTAGCTGGTGTCATAGATGAAGATTATAGAGGAAATGTTGGTGTTGTACTGTTTAATTTTGGCAAAGAAAAGTTCGAAGGTATGTCAAATATATGCAGTCACATAAGTGCAGTGAGTTTTTTTCCAAGTTTTGTATGTCTAAGTAACACATACTAACTCCTCTAATTCTCACTGTACTGTACAAGGCAGGATACAGAGAATGCATCAATATCAGTAATAAATTGTTTTGTTTTTTTCCTTTGAAGTCAAAAAGGGTGATCGAATTGCACAGCTCATTTGTGAACGGATATTTTACCCAGAAATAGAGGAAGTTCAAGTAAGTATCATAAAAGCTGAATAGGGAATAAATGATGTAACATCTTCAGTGAAGGAAAAACAAAATTTTGAGGATTTAATATGGTATTTGTAACTAAATACAGATCTTCCTTGACTTAACAATGGGATTACATCCCAATAAATCCATTGTAAGTTGAAAATATCTTGAGTTGAAAATGCACTTAATACACCTAACCTACCGAACATCATAGCTGAGCCTAGCCTAACTTAAACGTGCTCCGAATGCTTACATTAACCTACAGTTGGACAAAAGCATCTAACACAAAGCCTGTTTTATAAGAAAGTGTTGAATATCTCATGTAATTTATTGACTACCATGCTGAAAGTGAAAAACAGAATGGTTGTATGAGTACAGAACAGTTGTAAGTGTTATCAGTGGTTCACCCTTGTGATGGCATGGCTGACTGGTGGCTACAGCTCGCCGCCATTGCCCAGCATCACAAGAGTATCACACCGTGTATCACTAGTCCAGGAAAAGGTCAGAATTCAATATTTGGGGCACAGTTTTTACCGAATGCAAATCACTTTCGCACCATCATAAAGTCAAAAAATCATAAGTCAAACCATCCTAAGTTGGGGACCATCTGTAGTAGAAAATGTGACTAGTCCTATTTTAGGCAAAATTAAAATCTTAGTATTTCTTGAAATGTTTTCCATAGCTATTATACAGCATTACTTTGGATAGTAAACCACTGAAATAGCCTGTGAAATTCTACTGTTCCCTTAGCTTTTTTGGAACTTATTCAATATTTTAATTTCTGAAACTTTAAAAATTTAATTTTCTGTAATCTCCTTTTTGAAACAATGGTATAGCAAGAATAAAAGTCTTACAAATTTGGAGCTGGAGAGAACTGAAAGAGGATCTGAAATTAACTACATGGCTTACTACCTTTATGTCTTTTCAGGTTTTAGATGACACTGAAAGGGGTTCGGGAGGTTTTGGTTCCACTGGAAATAATTAAAATTTATGCCAAGAACAGAAAATGAGAAAATATACTTTTTCCTTGAAAATAAAGACTTTGCTTAAAGTGTTCTGGTGTTTTGCACTTCTGTAAACTTAACAGTTTTAACTTCTAAAAATACTTGGTTCTCTTATGATCAAGGAAAGGATACCTCTGTTGGGATCACATAGAAACTTACTTTCTTGTGTTTTTCTGCATTTGACTGTTATATAAATCTGTGTGGTGACCTCACACAGTTTCTTTTAAATTAAATGCACATCAGTTACCCCAAAACCTGTATTATTTAATTCGCTATATATTACCCCTTCAGTAACTTATTTTTTAATTGCTTTATATATCATAAGCAATGCCTTTCATTCAATAAATTTGAATTCTTTCACAGATACAAGTTACTGTATAAACTGAACTGAAGGACAATAAAAAGAAGTTAAAATTATTCCTAATTCTTCCCTTCTCTTCAGTGATCTAAAAAATGTCTTTTTAAACTTAAGATTCTTTGTGAGGGTGGGAAGAAGAGAATCCTCAGTTTATTATTTTTATTTTTAGGTTTTTCCTTTTTTTTTAACCTCCCTTTTTTGTAGACCCCAGGTTAACTGGGTAGAGGTGTGTTTGTGAAAGGAAATGTAACTTGGGAATTTCCAGTTGGTTGGTTCTTCTGAATTTCATTCTATCAAGTAAACTGTAGTTATGTGAGTTTCCCTCACTGAAGTAGCAGGAATAGGCTGCATCCAAGAAAATATACAATTTAATAGGGATAAATAGATGTAAAAGAGGTATGCTTAGGCCACTGGGTTTGTCCAAACCAAGCACCTTTGAGTAAGTCTCGGCAGCATGAATTAGCTTGAGTAACATCTATTGCAGCCTTCTTTTTGGTGTGCTTTCCTTTTCTGCATTTCCCAAACCCCTTTACACCAGGATTTTTTCAATCAGATGCACTAGTGTGAGACTCAAAAGGCATCATTTTGCAGGTGTGGGTCATACAGATGGAATGCTTCTGGAGCTGGCAGCTCTTTTGGCCACTCAGTTCCTGGAAACACAAGTTAGAGGTTTTTTTTCTGTCCTTCTAGTGATTCTCTAGGCCATTTAATACCCTGCAGTGTAGTGTTTTCCATTACTCTGGAAATGTAACTATGGGTCACGATTCATTAGTGAGTCATGAAATCAACTCAGTGGGTCATAACTAGCATTAAAAAAAAAAATTGAATAGAAAAACTGCAGAGGACAACATGTCAGATGGGTAAAATTGTGAAGATTATTTGAATTATATATTTATGTGTGCATGTTTGTACTGGGTCATGGTATAAGTTATTTCTGAAGTCAGTAAAATTTAAATAAATTCTTTTCTGCTAAACTAGCCAGTCAGGTTCTCTGAACCCTGACCAATACATAGTAACAGTTGAATACGAACAAAGAGTATGATGTGACTACCAAGAGATATGGTCTTAGCTTACACTGTTAACATTAAGTCCACTATATTAAGCACTTACAAACTGCTCATTTCTTTCTCATAACATGCCTGTGGGAGAACAGATAAAACACTTTTTGTAGATAACAAAAATCGGCTCAGAGACATTTCAGCTAATGATGACCACTATTAAAATTCAGGTCCTGTGGCTTCAAAGCTCATGTTCTTTGCAGTATCTTCAGTCTTTCGAGTGGTAAAGAGAATATAGAATGGAAGAGATGGTTAATGAAAATCTTCCTCTAGTTTGTTCATACCCGGAATATGTTTCCATCTTGGTACCATCCTTAAAGGAAGATGCTCAGATCTAAAGCTACTCTAAAATTAGAGACCAGAATGATATCCATGGGGTATAGATGAGAGACCTGGTGTGGAGTTTTTTTTTTTGTCTTAAGTTTTGGTTTTTGTCTGGAGAAGTGTATTTGTTGGGATGGGAGGAATGGGGTGGGGGGTGAGAAGGTCCCAGGGATATAATAGATGTTCTTATAGTCTAAAGACTCAGGGAATTAGGCTTGTCATATGTGACCTGAGAGACTGAAGCTAGGATCAGTGAATTTAATCTATAGAAGAGAGTGGCTGTGAGATAACAGAAAATAGATATTGGTCTCTGACCCCCTGGTGATAACACTGGGAGCATCTCTTGTTCTATATTGGTCTTTGACCTCTGTTCCTGACACGGATGGCTCCTGAATGAGGGCTGGTCACTGGAAAGACGGACCGAGACATGATCAGAAGCTTGGAATTTTCAGTGCCCACCCCGTGCCCCCCCCAGCCCCATTCTCTTGTGAAGGGAGAAGGGCTGAAATTGGAAGTAATCGTGGATCGTTCCAACGTGATGAAGCCTCCATAAAATCCCCCAAAAAATAGGGCTCAGAGAGCTCACAGGTTGCGCTGGGAGAGTGGTGCGCCTGGACAGGTTATGGAAGCTCCGTGCCCCTTCCCACGTATCTTGCCCTCTGTACCTCTCCCATCTGTATTTTCACCTGTATCTTTTATATCCTTTTATAATAAACTAGCAAACATTAGTGTTTTCCTGAGTTCTGTGAACTGCTCTAGCAAATTAATCGACCCCAAGGAGAGGAGGTCTTTGGAACTTCTGTAGTTGGTCAGAAGCACAGGTGAAAACCTGAGCTTGCAGCTGGTGTCTGAAGTGGTGGTGGGAGGGATGGCTGGGGGAGAGTGGTCAGTCTTATGGGACTGAGCCCTTAACCTGCAGTATCTGAGGCTATCTCCAAGTACACAGTGTCAGAATTGAGAAATTGTAGAACATGCAGCTGGTGTCAGAGAATTGCTTGGTGTGGGAAAAAGCTTGCACACGTTTGGTGCCCAGAAGTGAAGTGTTTTCTGTGAGTAGTAAAGGAGACTCACAGGGAGGAAAGATGTTAGGAAAGAACTAGGTTTTTCCCTACACAGGAAGGATAAAAGCTGTTTTTCCTTAACAGTGGCATAGGGCAGACTCATGGAACTTGCCTAAAACAGTGAAAAAAGCAAAGAAAGTGCAAATGCCATATGGAAAAAGCAAGAAAAGGAAATGCCATGTGAAAGAGTACAATACAGTCTGTTGGGTTGGGATTATTGGACATCTTCTCTGTTATGTATGTAAAGTTCAAATATAATATTTTTACTTTGTTTTATTATGAAGTACAACGTTTAGAAAAGAGTATGAAACAAAAGTGGATGGAATAGTGAATAACTGCAGAATAGAAACACCTAAATAGTGGTCTGGACCAGTTTTCTAGGAAGTGAAACCCTATGGTAATAAGGCTTGGTTCCTGAGCTCATTTCAGCTTTGCCTTATTTCAATCAGCTAGATTCAGTTGGTAGCAAAGGAAAACCAAGAAGCAGCACTTTATTAGGGCAAGTCTTCCTTTCTGCTACAAAGGAAACCAGTTTTTTACTGATGACCAAAGAGAAGCATCATTTTCACATGTAGGGCTGCACTTTGATTATCAATTAACTACAAATTGAATAGCAATTACCATTCAGTTTCTTCCCAGGCAGAAACTAGGCAGTTTTCCTCTCCCTTGACAGTTCTGCCTCACTCACTAATGATGCCCACTATCCACTCCTGTCCTTGGTGCTGTATACATCAGAAGAGAAATAATCAGGGAGACTCCTACAAACTAATCTGATGCTCCTTCAGTTAATTTCCCTTGGTGGCTATCTGTAGAGGAAGCTACATACTAGTGTTTAAACAGGCAGCCTAAATGAATGGGGGGATATAGGTGGGGGAACGCCCAAGATTTGGATTTCAGAGCACCTTCCCTACACAGTACAGTAAGTCCCCTACGTATGAACCTTCAAGTTGCAGGCTTTCAAAGATGCGAACATGCATCTGCATGTCCAATCACGTAAGTTAGTTCATGTGTCTGGCGTACATTGTCACGTATGTGCATCCTCTACAAGTGGTTTGCTTTTGTGTACTTTACAGTACTGTACAGAGTACAGTAGTACAGTATCTTTATTTCAAGCCCAGGATGTCCGGAAGCAAGCATAAAAGCAGCAGTGATGTAGCTGGTACTGCTAAGAAGTGCCAGGTATTGGAGGCCCAGAGAAGGGATGAAGAGAGACAAGAGGAAGAAGAAGTAACTGAAGAACCGAAGAGATTCATGACGCAGGAAATGGCAAGGGGATTTTCTTTATTTGAGGAGGCACTGTTAGTTTTTGAGGCACAGGACCTGAACACAGAACGGTACACAAAGGTTGCAGCAGCCATTCAGAATGCAATCCAGTGCTACTGTGTCATCTACGACGAGAATAAAAGAGCTACTACCCAGACACCACTGGATCGTTTTTTCAAGAGGGTAGATAGAATTGAATCCAGCAAGGAACCAGAACCTCTGCCATCAACGTCAGGCGTGAGTGAAATTGCATCTTGCCCTCCATCTCCTATTGCTGATGATCCTTCAGCTCTACCATCTCCCACCTCCTCTCCCTCCTCCAATCAGTAACTCTTCTTGCCTGTTCACGCGATGCCAGCCCCTGTATGCCAGCTGTTGTGCTATACTACTGTATTTTTCAAGGTACTGTACTGTAAGATTAAAAATGTTTTATTTTTTGTGTTTGTTTTTTATGTATTATTTGTGTGAAAAGTATTATAAACCTATTACAATCCTCTGCTGTATAGCTGATTGTTAGTTAGTTAGTTGGGTATCTAGGCTAACTTTGTTGGACGTAGGAACAAATTGGACTTACGAACGTGCTCTCAGAATGGAACTCGTGCGTATGTAGGGAACGTACTGTATTTCTTGCCACATGACCATCTCCATCCCACCTGGCAGGAGATGTCAAATGATTATTTCCTCAAATTCATTTTCCATCTTATCAGTGAAAGAATGGTAGAAGACTAGAGGGCTGAGATATGTAGGTACTTGGAGTTTTGTGTTTGGGGTTAATGGATCTTGGACATATTAACATAATTACATGAGTACTGAGTCCAAGTTGCCATACAGACCATTCTCAGCAGGGCTCCTACCTACCCCGATCCTCTTGCTTTGACCATCCCCAAATCACACTTGATCCAACTTCTCATTTGCTCTTCTTTCTCCACTTCAACTCCAGCAGTGGTCCTTGTTAGGAGAGCACCAACACACACCCCCCGCAACCCCCACCCCTCACAACTTTCTTTTCCTACAGCTAACCTCTACTGCATATACCCTTAAGGTAATGGTGATAGATTGACAGTTACAAGAATTGATGATTACAGAGGACAGAAATCATCTGGGCCAAAATTCAACGATAATTTTTGTAGTAATATTTATAGATTCAGAGAGCATCCCTGGATGTAGAGAAAGCTTTACATGCAAAATCCACGCTAAGAGGCATGCAATCACTCAAGTAAAGGTAATACTGTGATCTTTGATTAGGCATTTGGAGCCATTTTATCTTCTGCTCATTAGTGTAAAATATACTATTTTTGTAACTGACCTGATCCTTTTAGCTGAGAAATACCCTCTAGTATTGTATCATCATCCTGAGAAGAGAGGTGAGGTGGGGAAGAACAATTTCTCAAAAGTGAAAGTAAAATGCCTTTTGCTGAAAAGACATCTACATTTGGATGGATTGTATACACAGTGTTTTGACATTGCTCTCTTTTTTAAAAAATTTATTTATGTTTGGCTGTGTTGGGTCTTCATTGCTGCGCACAGGGTTTCCCTAGTTGCGGTGAGCAGGGGCTACTCTTTGTTGCGGTGCACAGGCTTCTCATTGCGGTGGCTTCACTTTTTGCGGAGCACTGGCTCTAAGCACGTGGGCTTCAGTAGTTGCAGCACACGGGCTTGTAGTTGTGGCTCACAGGCTCTAGAGCACAGGCTCAGTAGTTGTAGCGCATGGGGCTTAGTTGCTCAGCGGCATGTGGGATCTTCCCAGACCAGGGAGGAAACCCGTGTCCCCTGCATTTGCAGGAGGATTCTCAACTACTGCGCCACCAGGGAAGCCCTGACGTTGCTCTTTTACTTACTGAAAAGAGAATGAGAAAAGGGAAAAATATAAATGAAACTGAAATTTTTACTGAGGGAATCTTCTCAAGAAGTATATGAAGAAAAATATATTAAAAATGGTCGGACTTTCAAGATGGCGGACGAATAAGACGTGGAGACCACCTTGCTCCCCACAAATACATCAAAAATACATCTACATGTGGAACAACTACAGAACACCTACTGAACGCTGGCAGAAGACCTGACTTCCCAAAAGGCAAGAAACTCCCCACATACCTAGGTAGGGCAAAAGAAAAAAGAAAAAAAAAGACAAAATAATAGGGACAGGACCTGCACCTCTGGGAGGGAGCTGTGAAGGAGGAAAAGTTTCCACACACTAGGAAGCCCCTTCACTGGAGGAGACAGTGGGTAGCGGGGGGGAAACTTCGGAGCCATGGAGGAGAGCACGGCAACGGGTGCAGAGGGCAAAGCAGAGAGACTCACACACAGAGGATTGGTGCTGACCAGCACTCACCAGCCCAAGAGGCTTGTCTGCTCACCCACCGGCTGAGACGGGTGGGGGCTGGGAGCTGAGGCTCGGGCT
This sequence comes from Balaenoptera borealis, assembly GCF_965194805.1. Lineage (NCBI taxonomy): Eukaryota > Metazoa > Chordata > Mammalia > Artiodactyla > Balaenopteridae > Balaenoptera > Balaenoptera borealis. Next base: position 90,829,364 of record NC_138866.1, read on the forward strand.
TCGAAGGTCAGTTCCCAGGGAGAGGACTGGGGTTGGCTGTGTGAACACAGCCTGAAGGGGGCTAGTGCGCCACAGCTAGCCGGGAAGGAATCTGGGAAAAAGTCTGGAACTGCCTAAGAGGCAAGAGACCACTGTTTTGGGTGGGCGAGGAGAGGGAATTCAGAGCACTGCCTAAACGAGCTCCAGAGACGAGTGCGAGCCATGGCTATCAGTGTGGACCCCAGAGACGGGCATGAAACGTTAAGGCTGCTGCTGCCGCCACCAAGAAGCCTGTGTGCAAGCACAGGTCACTATCCACACCTCCCGTCCCGGGAGCCTGTGCACCCGCCACTGCCAGGGTCCTGTGATCCAGGGACAACTTCCCTGGGAGAACACACGGCGTGCCTCAGGCTGGTGCAAAGTCATAATGGCCTCTGCCGCTGCAGGCTTACCCCGCATTCCATGCCCCTCATTCCCCGCGGCCTGAGTAAGCCAGAGCCCCCTAATCAGCTGCTACTTTAACCCCATCCTGTCTGGGTGAAGAACAGATGCCCGCAGGTGACCTACATGCAGAGGCGGGGCCAAATCCAAAGCTGAACCCCAGGAGCTATGCAAACAAAGAAGAGAAAGGGAAATCTCTCCCAGCAGCCTCAGGAGCAGCAGATTAAATCTCCACAATCAACTTGATGTACCCTGCATCTGTGGAATACCTGAGTAGACAACGAACCATCCCAAAATTGAGGTGGTGGACTTGGGGAGCAATGATATATATATATTTTTCCTTTTTCTCTTTTTGTGAGTGTTCTTACAACACCATAAATGAAATTAAAAATTCTCTACAAGGAATCAATAGCAAAATGACTGAGGCAGAAGAACGGATAAGTGACCTCGAAGAAAAAATACTGGAAATAACTACTGCAGAGCAGAATAAGGAAAAAGAATGGAAGAATTGAGGACAGTCTCAGAGACCTCTGGGACAACATTAAACACATCAACATTTGAATTATAGGGGACCCAGAAGAAGAAGAGAAAAAGAAAGGGACTGAGAAAATATTTGAAGAGATTATAGTTGAAAACTTCCCTAATGTGGGAAAGGAAATGGTTAATCAAGTCCAGGAAGCACAGAAAGTCCCATACAGGATAATTCCAAAGAGAAACACACGAAGACACATATTAACCAAACTATCAAAAATTAAATATAAAGAAAAAATATTAAAAGCAGAAAGGGAAAAACAACAAATAACATACAAGGGAATCCCCATAAGGTTAACAGCTGATCTTTCGGCAGATATTCTGCAAGCCAGAAGGGAGTGGCAGGACATATTTAAAGTGATGAAAGGGAAAAACCTACAACCAAGATTACTCTACCCAGCAAGGATCTCATTCAGATGTGACGGAGAAATTAAAACATTTACAGACAAGCAAAAGCTAAGAGAATTCAACACAACCAAACCAGCTTTAAAACAAATGCTAAAGGAACTTCTCTAGGCAGGAAACACAAGAGAAGGAAAAGACCTACAATAACAAACCCAAAACATTTAAGAAAATGGTAATAGGAACATACATATCGATAACTACCTTAAATGTAAATGGATTAAATGCTCCCACCAAAAGACATAGACTGGCTGAATGGATACAAAAACAAGACCCATATATATGCTGTCTACAAGAGACTCACTTCAGACATAGGGACACATACAGACTGAAAGTGAGGGGATGGAAAAAGATATTCCATGCAAATGGAAATCAAAAGAAAGCTGTAGTAGCAATTCTCATATCAGACAAAATGGACTTTAAAATAAAGACTATTACAAGAGACAAAGAAAGACACTACATAATGACCAAGGGATCAATCCAAGAAGATATAACAATTGTAAATAAGTATGCACCCAACATAGGAGCACCTCAATACATACAGCAAATGCTAACAGCCATAAAAGGGGAAATCGACAGTAACACAATCATAGCAGGGGACTTTAACACCCCACTTACACCAATGAACAGATCATCCAAAATAAAAATAAACAAGGAAACACAAGCTTTAAATGATACAATAAACAAGATGGACTTAATTGACATTTATAGGACATTCCATCCAAAAACAACAGAATATATTTTCTTCTCAAGTGCTCATGTAATATTCTCCAGGATAGATCATATCTTGGGTCACAAATCAAGCCTTGGTAAATTTAAGAAAATTGAAATCGTATCAAGTATCTTTTCCAACCACAATGCTATGAGACTAGATATCAATTATAAGAAAAAAATCTGTAAAAAATACAAATACATGGAGGCTAAACAATACATTACTTAATAACTAACAGATCACTGAAGAAATCAAAGAGGAAATCAAAAACTACCTAGAAACAAGTGACAAAGAAAACACAATGACCCAAAACCAATGGGATGCAGCAAAAGCAGTTGTAAGAAGGAGGTTTATAGCAATAAAATCCTACCTCAAGAAACAAGAAACATCTCAAATAAACAACCTAACCTTACACCTAAAGCAATTAGAGAAAGGAGAACAAAAAACCCCCCAAAGTTAGCAGAAGGAAAGAAATCATAAAGATCAGATCAGAAATAAATGAAAAAGAAATGAAGGAAACGATAGCAAAGACCAATAAAACGAAAAGCTGGTTTTTTAGGAAGGTAAACAAAATTGATAAACCATTAGCCAGACTCATCAAGAGAAAAAGGGAGAAGACTCAAATCAATAGAATTAGAAATGAAAAAGAAGTAACAACTGACACTGCAGAAATACAAAGGATCATGAGCGATTACTACAAGCAACTATATGCCAGTAAAATGGACAACCTGGAAGAAATGGACAAATTCTTAGAAAAGCACAACCTTCCAAGACTGAACCAAGAAGAAATAGAAAATATGAACAGACCAATCACAAGCACTGAAATTGAAACTGTGATTAAAAATCTTGCAACAAACAAAGCCCAGGACCAGATTGCTTCACAGGCGAATTCTATCAAACGTTCAGAGAAGAGCTAACACCTATCCTCCTTAAAATCTTCCACAATATAGCACAGGGAGGAACACTCCCAAACTCATTCTACGAGGTCACCATCACCCTGATACCAAAACCAGACAAAGATGTCACAAAGAAAGAAAACTACAGGCCAATATCACTGATGAACATAGATGCAAAACTCCTCAACAAAATACTAGCAAACAGAATCCAACAGCACATTAAAAGGATCATACACCATGATCAAGTGGGGTTTATTCCAGGAATGCAAGGATTCTTCAATATACGGAAATCAATCAATGTGATACACCATATTAACAAATTGAAGGATAAAAACCATATGATCATGTCAATAGATGCAGAAAAGCTTTCAACAAAATTCAACACCCATTTATGATAAAAACCCTCCAGAAAGTAGGCATAGAGGGAACTTGCCTCAACATAATAAAGGCCATATATGACAAACCCACAGCCAACATCATTCTCAATGGTGAAAAACTGAAACCATTTCCTCAAAGATCAGGAACAAGACAAGGTTGTCCACTCTCACCACTATTATTCAACATAGTTTTGGAAGTTTTAGCCACAGCAATCTGAGAAGAAAAAGAAATAAAAGCAATCCAAATCGGAAAAGAAGAAATAAAGCTGTCACTGTTTGCAGATGACATGATACTATACAGAGAATCCTAAAGATGCTACCAGAAACCTACTAGAGCTAATCAATGAATTTTGTAAAGTAGCAGGACACAAAATTAATGCACAGAAATCCCTTGCATTTCTATACACTAATGATGAAAAATCTGAAAGAGAAATTAAGGAAACACTCCCATTTACCATTGCAACAAAAAGAATAAAATACCTAGGAATAAACCTACCTATGGAGACAAAAGAGCTGTATGCAGAAAACTATAAGATACTGATGAAAGAAATTAAAGATGATACAAACAGATGGAGAGATATATCATGTTCTTGGGTTGGAAGAATCAACAGTGTGAAAATGACTATACTCCCCAAAGCAATCTACAGATTCAATGCAATCCCTATCAAACTACCAATGGCATTCTTCACAGAACTAGAATAAAAAATTTCACGATTTGTCTGGAAACACAAAAGACCCCGAATAGCCAAAGCAATCTTGAGAAAGAAAAACGGAGCTGGAGGAATCAGGCTCCCTGACTTCAGACAATACTACAAAGCTATAGTAATCAAGACAATATGGTACTGGCACAAAAACAGAAATATATTTAAATGGAACAAGATAGAAAGCCTTGAGATAAACCCACACACATATGGTCACCTAATCTTTGATAAAGGAGGCAACAATACACAATGGAGAAAAGACAGCCTCTTCAATAAGTGGTGCTGGGAACACTGGATAGCTACATGGAAAAGAATGAAATTAGAACAGTCCCTAACACCATACACAAAAATAAACTCAAAATGGATTAAGAGACCTAAATGTAAGGCCAGACACTATTAAACTCTTAGGAAGAGGAAAACATAGGCAGAACACTCTATGACATACATCACAGCAAGATCCTTTTTGACACACCTCCCAGAGAAATGGAAATAAAAACAAAAATAAGCAAATGGGACCTAATGAAACTTAGGAGCTTTTGCGCAGCAAAGGAAACCATAATCAAGACGAAAAGACAACCCTCAGAATGGGAGAAAATATTTGCAAACGAAGCAACTGACAAAGGATTAATCTCCAAAATATACAAGCAGCTCATGCAGCTCAATATCAAAAAAACAAACAACCCAATCCAAAAATGGGCAGAAGACCTAAATAGACATTTCTCCAAAGAAGATATACAGATTGCCAACAAACACATGAAAGGATGCTCAACATCACTAATCATTAGAGAAATGCAAATCTAAACTACAAGGAGGTATCACCTCACACCAGTCAGAATGGCCATCATCAAAATATCTACAAACAATAAATGCTGGAGAGGGTGTGGAGAAAAGGGAACCCTCCTACACTGTTGGTGGGAATGTAAATTGATACAGCCACTATGGAGAACAGTATGGAGGTTCCTTAAAAAACTAAAAATAGAACTACCATATGACCTAGAAATCCCACTACTGGGCATATACCCTGAGAAAACCATAATTCAAAATGAGTCATGTACCACAATGTTCACTGCAGCTCTATTTACAATAGACAGGACATGGAAGCAACCTAAGTGTCCATCGACAGATGAATGGATAAAGAAGATGTGGCACATATATACAATGGAATATTGCCCAGCCATAACTGGAAACAAAATTGAGTTATTTCTAGTGAGGTGGATGGACCTAGAGTCTGTCATACAGAGTGAAGTTAAGTCAGAAAGAGAAAAACAAATACCGTATGCTAACACATATATATGGAATCTAAAGAAAAAAAATAATGGTTCTGAAGAACCTAGGGGCAGGACAAGAATAAAGACGCAGACGTACAGAATGGACTTGAGGACACGGGGAGGGGGAAGGGCAAGCTGGGACGAAGTGAGAGAGTGGCATGGACATATATACGCTACCAAATGTAAAATAGATAGCTAGTGGGAAGCAGCCGCATAGCACAGGGAGATCAGCTGGGTGTTTTGTGACCACCTAGAGTGGTGGGATAGGGAGGGTGGGAGGGAGACACAAGAGGGAGGAGATATGGGGATATATGTATACGTAAAGTTGATTCACTTTGTTATAAAGCAGAAACTAACACACCATTGTAAAGCAGCTATACTCCAATAAAGATGTTAAATAAATAAATAAATAAATAAAAATAAATTTAAAAATGGTCTCCCTTTACTAGCAACTAGTCGTGGTTAATTTGGGAGAATTTTTAAGATCCAGGAGGTCTCCTAAAGATAATGTCAATTAACTATTTATGAAAGTAAGATTATAGAGAGAAATTATAGTTAACAAATTACTAAATTATGTCTTGGTTTGATCCTAATTTAAAAAAATGGGTTTTACAGATGAGTAAAGAATCCTCTGGGAGAATATATTCCAAAATAATGATTATCTCTGGCTGTTGGAATTGCTGGTAGTTTTCCTTTTTGCATTATCTATATCTTAACATCTTTTAACATGAAAACTATATTACTTGGTTAAGGGAAACACTTAAAACTTTATGATAAAATATATTTGTTTAATTTTGATTACATTTACTATTTTACTGAATATTTTAATGCTCAGTGGGAAAATTATTACTATAAATTATAAGTTTTGAAGAAAAAATAAATATACAAGTTGGTCTAATGGTAAAACACTGGATTTGGGAATTTTAGACCTAAGTTTAAGTTCCGCTCTGTCACTAACTAAAAGATGTTGAGTAAATAAAATAACTTTACGGATTCTCAATTTTCTTAGCATAAAATAGGTCAAATGCGTCAGATAATCTCCAGGGTCCCTTCCAGCTCTCTTATTCCATTTAGTGAATCTTGCGACCAGACTGTATGGCTGTGGCGAACTGCTGCCACCTGGTGGCAATTATCTAAAGTTAGGGGGCTAATTTAAGGTACAAAATCCCGTCATTCATTCATTTATTCACACTTGTAATTGCCTAGCATCTGTGTGCTGAACAAGTGCCAGCATCATCATTCATTCAATTTAGTGTTTTTCTAGATGATATACGTGAAACAACTAAGACATGAGCTGTCACATGCTAGCTACATGATCTTGAGGACATCATCTAACCACTATCTTCCCATTTGAAAAATCAAGATAGTAATATCCACCTTACATTATTAGAAAATCTAGAGTTGATGGATGTAAAGTATCTCACACAGTCCATAGCAAAGAATATTTGGTCAATAAATGGTCACAATTATCTTCAGGAATGTTACCATCTAGCAGGGGAAGTAAGATAAATACAGAAATCTCTGCAGTAGGCGATATACCTTGAAAATACAAAGAAGACACAAGGCATATTCATAAAATGGCAAAAGGAAAGTTCAAATAGACTGGAGTGTAAAGGACATATAGAAAATCGCTGGTAAGTATCCTGGAATTGTAGGTTGCAGGTTCACTCTGGTGGGTCCTAAACACCAGGGAAGCAATGGCCAGCCATGGAAGAGTCTGGGGCAAAGAGTAACATCACCAGAGCTGAGCTTCAGGAATTGATATTAATCTGATGTCTGTGACAATGAGGTTCAGAAGCCATCACCAAAATAGCCAGCTAATGAGCACAGAGGATGGCAAAGGAAAGATGGATGGAAATGACAGTGAGAAACTGTAAGAACAAAACAGGGACTGCATCTTTCAAGCTGACCTAAGACATTGTTAGATAACAAATGAACTGCCTGAGCCTAAAGGAGGCTATGTGTTTGGGGTCATGAAACCAACCAAACCACAGCAGTTGTAGGGCTAGTTTCCAGGTTCCTGATTAAGGGTCTCATACCCCTTCTCCACTCAGGAAAGATGTTAACCGAACTTTCCACTCAGGTATGAACACTGAACCAGATATGAGGTTGGCCCTGTCATCACACATTGTACAAGTAGATAAAAAAGAAGCAACCTTTTTGTGACTATTTCCTGATGTGCCAGGGGCTAGAGGGGAAATATGACAAAAATACTCTTCAAGTCCAGTCACTTTGACGATTAGAAAGCGCATTATACTTAAAGAAAAATAAAACCCCAAGGGTGGCCCCATTTAGAAACCTCTGTGGGATTTATAATGACTTAATTTTTAGTTGACATGAAATATTTTTTTTCTGGCATCTTAGGGAAGCAGGCAATTTCAGAGGTGATGTTTTGACAAACAGTAGCATAGATCAGGACAAATGACAGGAAGCTCTCATAAAATAGACCTTGACTAGAGCAAACGCAAATAATGATATGATCCCTGCAGCTAGCTATATGTTTGGAATGTAAACATTATATTGTTGGGCATGACAGGGAAAATAACATTAGAAAGAGACTAATGCTGTATGGGGGTCCTGTCAGATGGGGAGTGTAGGATAATTCCATGAAATGTGCAATAATACGGTTCAGAAAAAAGAAGGTGCCCGTTGACTGAGACTGTGTTTGATTATCATAGAAGAGATGAAACGTTTTTTCATAGTCAGAAAAATCAATATACAGCCAAAGAAGAGAAGCCGTTTGATGATAAGGCAATAAAAACTTCAAAGGGTAACTTGAAAATGTTTCCTAATTCATGTCAGCCTAAACTTATCCCCGTGCTGTCTCACGCTGTCTGCCAGCTCTTTCATTGGAATATGTTACCCAGTCTCCTTGGAGTCATTACCGGGTCTCCTCGGAATGGAAACTGTGTCAGACTCCAGGGGTGAGGAGGAGGGAAAATGGTGCTGGCAGAAGAAGAGGAAGTGTTTTTTCAATTTAGAGCCAGAAGTGAGTGCTGACATTGTCTCGCATGTGTTTGGGGACAATGGCACATGCCAATGGTAACACGTCCACTTTTTTGAGTCCCTTGCTCAGAGGCCTTTGGCAAGTGGCTCCCTCCCCGTCCCCAAATCTCTGAATCCCTTTCCTTCCTCTTGGGAATATTAAAAGGGGACAACAGGCACAGTTTCTACCTTTGCATTATTAGCATAATCATCCAGAGTGAATTCTCTTATTCTTCCTGTACATCTATTTTGTGAAAAGCGTGAAAAGTCTTCTTCCTTACATGACCTCATTTCCTCTTTTTGTAAGCACACATTTTTGGGGGGTTTGAACGTTAGTCTCAGCTGACTTCAGACCTGCACTAAGCAAAGCTTTCATTTTCTAGGCCAAAGCAGACAAAGGGAAAGGAGCGGTTGCTAACTGATGCTAAGATAGGAGAGAGACTGGGTTAATCACCATCAGGAGCCGGGAGCCAGGGGTGCACCTCCCTCCCCCCCCTCACCAAGTTCATGGCTGGGGGCAGGGTTCAGACTCCGCAGGCCTCCCATGCACCTCTGGTGAGCCTACTGGGATAGCTGCCTAGCACTTGGCTACTGCAGTATAATTGAGTGTAGCAAAAAAAAAAAAAAAAAAATTATTTTTAAAGATCGTTTTATTTATGTATGACACAACGTCTACATTGAACATCTTTTGTTAAAAGGCAAAAATAATTACCCTTTTGCCACAGTTTACTTGTTATTTCTCCCCAAGGCTTGTTTGTAGGTATAGAATATCATCTTTTATCTGCTTTGTCCTGATACACTATCTATATTAACTTTTGTTAGAATCAATTGTCAGGACTTCAATTAAAATACAAATAGTAAGAGGAAGAGAACTAACTTTTTAAAAAATTCTATACACTCCAGGTGTTATGCTAGTTTTACCTGATGTTATTCTGTAAAGCTAGGGCAAAATTCCTCTTAGGGTGAAAACCGGTCTCTTGAATTTTTAGGGAGTCAGCAAACCATTCTGCTGGGCTCCCCCTTGGGCAGCCTGAGAAGGAGGAGAGGCAGTGAGACTCAGAAGTTCTGGGAGGGGGTCCCAAAATGTGGTAGGAGGCTAATTGGAGGAGGGACTGCAAGCCAGAGAAATTTCCTGCATCAGGGATGATCAAGGAGCTTACTGTCTCAAATAGCTATTATACAAATTTCAATCACGTACAAAAGTAGAATTAGTAGTATGAGGAATCCCATGTACTCATCACTCAACTTCAACAATTATCAGCTCTTAGCTGATTTTGTTTCTTCTGTGTCTCCACCTATTCCCCCATCCCCAACCCCGATGAATTATTTTGAAACAAAGCCCAGACATAGTATCACTGCATAGATTACATTTTAATCTGTTTACTGAGCCGTCTGTGCTTTAGCTTCCCTCCTATTACCCAAACTTCAATAAAGTTGACTACACACATTGCTTAAGTGTCACTTTGGAGCAGGGGCAAAAAGCAAAAAAAAAGTTTGCATTTGGGCTGAAGTGGATAAAGAATAAGACAGTAGTATTAAGCTTGATGCAGAGCTGAGATTAAGAATAAGCAGAGCTCCCAAGAATTCTTGAAATTATTGGGGGAATGCAGGGCGGAAAGGGATGATAGATTTTCTGCAGGAAGTCAGAGAAGGGCTTCACGCAGGGCTGTGTGTGTGTGTGTGTGTGTGTGTGTGTGTTTTATTATTAAAATGAAGAGCAACTCTAAAAGACTGGAAGACTTGGGGACAACCAGACAGCTGGCATTTGGGTTACAGTTGCATATTCCAAGTTTCCTTTCCTTGAAAGGAAAGAAAATACTAAATTTAAACACCATCTTTCAATTTCTCAGTCAATAATTTCCCTTTCTGTCTCTTTTACAAATGCAGTCTCTAGACATCAATGCAAGGGATTTATTCTCCATGAAGACTTTCAGAGACACATGAAATCTCTGGAGAGGAACTGTTCAGCAATCCCAATCAATTAAGTTTTCAACAGCTTTGTGTGTGACTCTGATTAAGTCACTGTTTTCAGTAACTTGTGGTGAACCAGCAAAAATTACCAAAGGTTATGGAAAGTGGACCTAAATACTTGCATAATTCTCCCACAGCATTCTCAAGGAAAATAGGGACAATATTTGGACCAAATATAGATTTGCTGGATTAATAGTGTTCTCTAAGATTATAGATAAAAAGAGGAATTTGAGACTCGAAGTGCCATCTTCTCTTAAGAACCATCCACACAGTTGATAATTGCTCAAAAATGTCCAATGTTGGATATACTGTAACCTTTTTTTCACACTTACAGCATGAGTTACAGATGAGTTATTTCCAGGGTGCTTTATCCTGAGAATTATTATTCACATACTAATGGAAAGAGAAATTTTCTTTGAGAAAAGAAAATGACAACTTTTCTACCTGACAACTTGTCTTTCTGTCTTAGGAAAAGGCAGAGGCTCTAGCTGAGAAACATAAATTATAAGCAATATTAAGATAATATATTGTTGAGAATATTGCTATTCAGAGGCCTTAGAAAATGATATTCAAACATCCACTAGATGTCACTTGATGTTTGCTTTTTGTAAAGGTAGCATGTTTCTTTTTTAAAAAAAGGTTTATCTGCAATTACGAATCAACGACTCCCAGTGGGTCCAAACTGGCAGAAAACAAGATGCAGCAATATTTGAGTGAAAGCAGGCGAAAGTCATTAAATGAGAACAATGATTATAACTTTAAATAAGATTTGGGTGGTTGTGGGGTTTGCATAATCCCTCCTGGCATTTGCAAGGATGAAGAGAAGCCAGCAGCTTTGCCCTCCTGCTGTGTTTAAACAAAAAATGGAAAATTGTAATGAACAGCTAGATTTTTCCTATCTTCCATGTTCTTTTTTCTTTCTCTTCCCTCCCCATTTTTAGGAGAATGCAGCTTTTAAAATGATTGCCCTTTAATGAAGTTATTTTGCAGCATGTTAAGATCAATTTTTCTTTGTTCAGATTTCTACCCACAAATTAAAACTACTTTAATCCACATTGTCTCAGTGAAGCACATGTGACAAAAGCAAATGGGGAAGATGTCCAGAAATTTTGTGAGGGTTCTCTGGGGTTATCCACTTCCTGTATTTGCTAAAAATCTAATAATCAGTTCCAGTAGAGACCATGTATCCCGGGGTTTTGTTTTGTGTAACAGCTATTTGTTTATTTTTTTTAAACTGTCATTGTATTTTGGCTTCACGATGGTTAAATAAGACTCGGTATTAAGTAAACTTCTCTGACCCTGCCTATTTCCTGTCTTGTCAAACCTTTCCTTGTAAGAATAACAGTGTTCTTTTATTTGGTAGTGTGCAGCATGATATTTTTGGCATGCTCAACATTTTTGACTTGCAAAAATTTGTGACCTCAAGTGTGAGAGAAGTGAATGCTTGCTTTAGTACCTCATAGGGTCCCAATCTTAAAAACGGTCCTGCTGCTACATGTCAGAGTTGAAAAAGAATTATCAGCATATTTATTCCCCAAATTTCAAAAATAATAATTAAGAAGAGATTTTTTACTAAATTACTAAAATCATTAAACCAGTGAATACTTGGTGAACATTTTGCTGCTACTAAACTTACACAGTTCCTCAAATTGACCTAGATATACAAATACGTAGTGCTTTTATTTACTGTGTTCTGTCTAAATAATTCATACTTTTAAAAACATTTTTTCAAACCAACATACATTAAATGGCAGAGGAGGTGTTGCTATTCCAAGTAATAAAAGAGAAGGAATATCTTAGTTGCCTAATCTTTATATATCCAGATCTAAATGGCTGTCAAATGGATTCTATAACATAAGAACCACCAAAATCAAAAGTCTCAGCCAAAGGTCTCCCCCACCTTTTTTTTAAGGGTGGCTATTTGATAGCATTTTCTCTGTCTTTTAGTTTATCTTTTTCAATAATGTACATATTATGAGAATAAAAACCATGGTGAACATCTCCTAGTTTTAAAGACAGACAACTGCTAAATATTTGTCTTGAAACGTTGAGAAGTAATTGGAACATGAAGATAGTAGATTGGGTTGATTTGAAAATGTCATAGAATAAGTTTTTATAATCATATGGCAGTAATTCTGGTTATTTTCTGAAAGTCTTAGCTAAAAAAATTTTCCTAAATATCTGAAGTAGATGGAATTTGATAAAAATACTGCCATCAAGCAGTTCTGTTTTTCATCTTTAGTATAGAAATGTTGTTCTAATAAAGAGCCTGAGGTAGGCAGTCACAAAGAAAAAACTGAGGACTGAAAAGTCACATGCATCATCCTGAACTGGAATACTTTTTCTCTAAAGGTCTGAGACACAGAGCTATAAACTCAATTTAAGATTGTCTTAAACTTGTCATCAAACTTCCCTCTATTGTTCATCGTCATTAGGCATTCCTTTTTTTCCAGAGCTGAATCTAAAGAGATTTAAAGAGTATTATCAAGATTTATTGCACTTATACCACACACATATGCTTTCCTATACTGTAGTCCAAAACACTATTTTATTGTCTTCCTTTTATAGAAATAAAAAAGAAGTACAGTACTAGAAATTGATTTATCATCTTTTCCACTTTTTAATATAAAGCTTTAATATGACATAAAATGAAAAGTATTTAAAAAATTAAAAACCAGCATCTTTTAAAGAAACATCCGTCAAGTAAAAAAGATGAAAATCTAGAATAAACCCATAAGTTCTTAGCAGTCTTAGCTCTACTGTAAAGTAGTTGTGGCTATGGGCTTTGAAACCAAACTGCCTGGGTTCAAACCTTAGCTCCACCACTTACTAGCTGTGTATTTGGGCAAGTTAATTAGCTTCTCGGTGCTTCAGTATCCTCTTCTGGTAAAATGGGGGAAATTATACCACCTATGTTACTTTTTTGTGGAAGAGTAAATAAACCCTACTGGCAAAATGCTTAGATAGGACCTAGTCCCTAGTAAGTGTTTAATAGGATCTACTATCATAATCATTATTATGAAGCCAGACAGTTTTGTCTTTACAAACTTTGGCCATTTTTATATCATCTGTCATATTTGTCTGATGAGAACTTTTCAAAGAATTGACTGTTCAGGGTCAAATTTGCTATGCCACTGAAGTACCTGAAAATACATCTTGAATTTGGTTTCCGATTAGTTCTATCACTTTAAATACAAACACAAAAGTCAATGAACTTGGGGGAGACGGTCAAGATGGCGGAAGAGTAAGACGTGGAGATCACCTTCCTCCCACAAATACATTAGAAGTACATCTACATGTGGAACAACTCTTACAGAACACCTGCTGAACGCTGGCAGAAGACCTCAGACTTCCCAAAAGGCAAGAAACTCCCCACATACCTGGGTAGGGCAAAAGAAAAAAAAACAACAGAGACAAAAGAATAGGGATGGGACCTGCACCAGTGGGAGGGAGCTGTGAAGGAGGAAAAGTTTCCACACACTAGGAAGCCCCTTCACTGGCAGAGACGGGGGGTGGGGGGAAAGCTTCGGAGCCACGGAGGAGAGCGCAGCAACAGGGGTGCGGAGGGCAAAGCAGAGAGATTCCCGCACAGAGGATCGGTGCCGACCAGCACTCACCAGCCCGAGAGGCTTTTCTTGTCTGCTCACCCACCGAGGTGGGCGGGGGCTGGGAGCTGAGGCTCGGGCTTCGGTCGCATCCCAGGGAGAGGACTGGGGTTGGCTGTATGAACACAGCCTGAAGGGGGCTAGTGGACCACAGCTAGCTGGGAAACAGTCAGGGAAAAAGTTTGGAACTGCCTAAGAGGCAAGAGACCATTGTTTTGGGGTGCCCGAGAAGAGGGGATTCAGGGCACCGCCTAAACGAGCTCCAGAGACGGGCGCGAGCTGCAGCTATCAGCGCAGACACCAGAAATGGGCATGAAACGCTAAGGCTGCTGCTGCAGCCACCAAGAAGGCTGTGTGCAAGCACAGGTCACTAACCACACCTCCCCTCCCAGAAGCTTGTGCAGCCTGCCACTGCCAGGGTGCCGTGAACCGGGGACAACTTCCCCAGGAGAACACATGGCTTGCCTCAGGCTGTTGCAATGTCACATGGCCTCTGCCGCTGCAGGCTCACCCCGAATTCCGTACCCCTCCCTCCCCCTGGCCTGAGTGAGCCAGAGCCCCCTAATCAGCTGTTAGTTTAACCCCGTCCTGTCTGGGTGGGAACAGATGCCCTCAGGCGACCTACACTCAGAGGCGGGGCCAAATCCACAGCTGAACCCTGGGGGCTGTGCGAACAAAGAAGAGAAAGGGAAATCTCTCCCAGCAGCCTCAGAAGCAATGGATGAAATCTCCACAATGAACTTGATGTACTCTGCATCTGTGGAATACCTGAATAGACAATGAATCATCCCAAAATTGAGGCAGTGGACTTTGGGAGCAACGACATATATATATTTTTTCCTTTTTCTCTCTTTGTGAGTGTGTATGTGTATGCTTCTTTGTGTGATTTTGTCTGTATAGATTTGCTTTTAACATTTGTCCTAGGGTTCTGTCTGTCCGTTTTGTTTTTTTTTTTAGTATAAATTTAGTGCTTGTTATCATTGGTAGATTTGTTTTTTGCTTTTGTTGCTCTCTCTTTTCTTTCTTTTTTTTAAATTACTTTTTAATTTTTTTAGTTTTTAATAATTATTTTTTATTTTAATAACTTTATTTTATTTATTTTTTCTTTTTTTATCCCTTTTCTTCTGAGCTGTGTGGCTGACAGGGTCTTGGTGCTCCAGCCGGGTGTCAGGCCTGTGCCTCTGAGGTGGGAGAGCCGAGTTCAGGACATTGGTCCACCAGAGACCTCCTGACTCCACATAATATCAAATGGCAAAAGCTCTCCCAGAGATCTCCATCTCAAGGCTAGACCCAGCTCCTCTCAACGACCAGCAAGATGCAGTGCTGGACACCCTATGCCAAACAACTAGCAAGACAGGAACACAACCCCACCCATTAGCAGAGAGGCTGCTTAAAATCATAATAAGGTCACAGGCACCCCAAAACACACCACCAGACTCAGTCTTATCCACCAGAGAGAAAAGATCCAGCCTGATCTAACAGAACACAGCACCAGTCCCCTCCACCAGGAAGCCTACACAACCCACTGAACCAACCTCACCCACTGGGGGCAGACACCAAAACAAAGGGAACTATGAACCTGCAGCCTGTGAAAAGGAGACCCCAAACACAGTAAGTTAAGCAAAATGAGAAGACAGACAAACACAGCACATGAAGGAGCAAGGTAAAAACCCACCAGACCGGGCTTCCCTGGTGGCGCAGTGGTTGGGAGTCTGCCTGCCAATGCAGGGGACACGGGTTCGAGCCCTGGTCTGGGAAGATCCCACATGCCGCGGAGCAACTGGGCCCGTGAGCCACAACTACTGAGCCTGCGCGTCTGGAGCTTGTGCTCCACAACAAGAGAGGCCGCGATAGTGAGAGGCCCGCACACCGCGATGAAGAGTGGCCCCCGCTTGCTGCAACTGGAGAAGGCCCTCGCACAGAAATGAAGTCCCAACACAGTCATAAATAAATAAATAAATAAATAAATAAATAAAATTAAAAAAAAAAAAACAAAAACCACCAGACCAAATAAATGAAGAGGAAATAGGCAGTCTACCTGAAAAAGAATTCAGACTAATGATAGTAAAGATGATACAAAATCTTGGAAATAGAATGGAGAAAATACAAGAAACATTTAACAAGGACCTAGAAGAACTAAAGAGCAAACAAGCAATGATGAACAACACAATAAATGAAATTAAAAATTCTCTAGAAGGAATCAATAGCAGATAACTAAGGCAGAAGAACAGATAAGTGACCTGAAAGATAAAATAGTGTAAATAACTACTGCAGAGCAGAATAAAGAAAAAAGAATGAAAAGAATTGAGGATAGTCTCAGAGACCTCTGGGACATTAAACGCACGAACATTTGAATTATAGGGCTCCCAGAAGAAAAACAGAAAAAGAAAGGGACTGAGAAAATATTTGAAGAGATTATAGTTGAAAACTTCCCTAATGTGGGAAAGGAAATAGTGAATCAAGTCCAGGAAGTGCAGACAGTCCCATACAGGATTAATCCAAGGAGAAACATGCCAAGGCACATATTTATCAAACTATCAAAACTTAAATACAAACAAAAAATATTAAAAGCAGCAAGGGGAAAACAAAAAATAACATACAAGGGAATCCCCATAAAGTTAACAGCCAATCTTTCAGCAGGAATTCTGCAAGCCAGAAGGGAGTGGCAGGACATATTTAAAGTGATGAAAGGGAAAAACCTACAACCAATATTACTCTACCCAGCAAGGATCTCATTCAGATTCGACGGAGAAATTAAAACATTTACAGACAAGCAAGAGCCAAGAGAATTCAGCACCACCAAACCAGCTTTACAACAAATGCTAAAGGAACTTCTCTAGGCAGGAAACACAAGAGAAGGAAAAAACCTACGATAACAAACCCAAAACAATTAAGAAAATGGTCATAGGAACATACATATTGATAACTACCTAAAATGTAAATGGATTAAATGCTCCCACCAAAAGACATAGACTGGCTGAATGGATACAAAAACAAGACCCATATATATGCTGTCTACAAGAGACCCACTTCAGACCTAGGGACACATACAGACTGAAAGTGAGGGGATAGAAAAAGATATTCCATGCAAATGGAAATCAAAACAAAGCTGGAGTAGCAATTCTTATATCAGAAAAAACAGACTTTAAAATAAAGACTATTACAACAGAAAAAGAAAGACACTACATAATGATAAAGGGATCAATCCAAGAAGAAAATATAACAATTGTAAATATTTATGCACCCAACATAGGAGCACCTCAATACAAAAGGCAAATGCTAACAGCCATAAAAGGGGAAATCGACAGTAACACAATCATAGTAGGGGACTTTAACACCCCACTTTCACCAAGGGACAGATCATCCAAAATAAAAATAAATAAGGAAACACAAGCTTTAAATGATACATTAAACAAGATGGACTTAATTGATTTTTATAGGACATTCCATCCAAAAACAACAGAATACACTTTCTTCTCAAGTGCTCATGGAACATTCTCCAGGATAGATCATATCTTGGATCACAAATCAAGCCTTGGTAAATTTTAAAAAATTGAAATCGTATAAAGTATCTTTTCCAAAAACAACGGTTTGAGACTAGATATCAATTACAGGAAAAAATCTGTAAAAAATACAAACACATAGAAGCTAAACAATACACTATTTAATAACCAAGAGATGACTGAACAAATCAAAGAGGAAATCAAAAAATACCTAGAAACAACTGACAATGAAAACTTGATGACCCAAATCCTATGGGATGCAGCAAAAGCCGGTCTAAGAGGCAAGTTTATAGCACTACAATCCTATGTCAAGAAACAAGAAAAATCTCAAATAAACAACCTCGCCTTACACCTAAAGCAGTTAGAGAAAGAATAACAAAAAAACCCAAAGTTAGCAGAAGGAAAGAAATCATAAAGATCAGATCAGTAATAAATGAAAAAGAAATGACGGAAACGATAGTAAAGATCAATAAAATGAAAAGCTTGGTCTTTGAGAAGATAAACAAAATTGATAAACCATTAGCCAGACTCATCAAGAAAAAAAGGGAGAAGACTCAAATCAACAGAATTAGAAATGAAAAAGGAGAAGTAACAACTGACACTGCAGAAATACAAAGGATCATAAGAGATTACTACAAGCAACTCTATGTCAATAAAATGGACAACTTGGAAGGAATGGACAAATTCTTAGAAAAGCACAACCTTCCGAGACTGAACCAGAAAGAAATAGAAAATATAAACAGACCAATCACAAGCACTGAAATTGAAACTGTGATTAAAAATCTTCCAACAAACAAAAGCCCAGGACCAGGTGGCTTCACAGGAGAATTCTATCAAACATTTAGAGAAGAGCTAATACCTATCCTTCTCAAACTCTTCCAAAATATAGCAGAGGGAGGAACACCTCCAAACTCATTCTACGAGGCCACCATCACCCTGATACCAAAACCAGACAAAGATGTCACAAAGAAAGAAAACTACAGGCTAATATCACTGATGAACATAGATGCAAAAATCCTCAACAACATACTAGCAAACAGAATTCAACAGCACAGCAAAAGGATCATACACCATGATCAAGTGAGGTTTATCCCAGGAATGCAAGGATTCTTCAATATATGCAAATCAATCAATGTGATACACCATATTAGCAAATTGAAGGATAAAAACCATATGATCATCTCAATAGATGCAGGAAAAGCTTTCAACAGAATTCAACACCCATTTATGATAAAAACCCTCCAGAAAGTAGGCATAGAGGGAACTTACCTCAACATAATAAAGGCCATATATGACAAACCCACAGCCAACATCGTTCTCAATGGTGAAAAATTGAAAACATTTCCTCTAAGATCAGGAACAAGACAAGGTTGTCCACTCTCACCACTATTATTCAACAGAGTTTTCGAAGTTTTAGCCACAGCAATCAGAGAAGAAAAAGAAATAAAAGGAATCCAAATCGGAAAAGAAGAAATAAAGCTGTCACTGTTTGCAGATGACAGGATACTATACATAGAGAATCCTAAGGACACTACCAGAAAACTACTAGAGCTAATCAATGAATTTGGTAAAGTAGCAGGACACAAAATTAATGCACAGAAATCTCTTGCATTCCTATACACTAATGATGAAATATCTGAAAGAGAAATTAAGGAAACACTCTCATTTACCATTGCAACAAAAAGAATAAAATACCTAGGAATAAACCTACCTAAGGAGAAAAAAGACGTGTATGCAGAAAACTATAAGACACTGATGAAAGAAATTAAAGATGATACAAACAGATGGAGAGATATACCATGTTCTTGGGTTGGAAGAACGAACATTGTGAAAATGACTATACTACCCAAAGCAATCTACAGATTCAATTCAATCCCTATCAAACTACCAATGACATTTTTCACAGAGCTAGAACAAAAATTTTCACAATTTGTATGGAAACACATAAGACCCTGAATAGCCAAAGCAACCTTGAGAAAGAAAAATGGAGCTGGAGGAATCAGGCTCCCTGACTTTAGACTATACTACAAAGCTACAGTCATCAAGACAGTATTGTACTGGCACAAAAACAGAAATATAGATCAGTGGAACAGGATAGAAAGCCCAGAGATAAACCCTCGTACATATGGTCACCTTATCTTTGATAAAGGAGGCAACAATATACAATGGAGAAAAAGACAGCTTCTTCAATAAATGGTATTGGGAAAACTGGACAGCTACATGTAAAAGAATGAAATTAGAACAGTCCCTAACACCATACACAAAAATAAACTCAAAATGGA